>NC_090940.1:126632813-127270698 GCF_040938575.1 Ambystoma mexicanum | reverse complement strand
AACAAGATAAGCTCAGGCAAGCCTAGACCAAAGAGTTGTCTCTCAGGCCGCCAATTTAAAAACACATTCCATCTTAAGATATCTTAAACTACCTTGAGCTCCTTAGTCGCCGCTAGAGAGTCCAAAATATGCATTACTCCAGTAGTGTGCTGAATACCACAGTAACCAGATCACTGGTGCAGATGCAGGGAAGCAGATGACTGAACTGGTGCAGATGACCAAATAAGTGTGTTCTTCATTCCCATAATACATCCATAATGTGTTTGCATTTTTTCTAATGTGTTTTATTATTTGCTTACATACCAACATACAGGTGTGTGTACACAGACATTCAGTTGGGAATCATCCAATAGTCACATGGTTGTCTTGTATCACCCATTCCAACTTGCCCTCCCCCCACCCAGCCCCTTAACTTGCCATACTATAGCATCTCCACCAGTTCCATACTTTTTTCCTGCACGTTTCCTTACGCTCACATCTTGCGTCTTGCCCCCCTCAGGACTTGCTATTTTCCGACCTTGGGTTAAATAATGTTAGCGCAAGTTCAGTCCATTCTAACATGTCTTCACCAGGATCTTGCTTTTGCTCACCTATCGCCTGCTTCCACACCCCGTCTCTGCCATTACCCATTTTCGTAAATACTTCCACCACCTCTCTACCTGCGGTTCCTTCTTGGATTTCCAGTTCATGGCTATGCAGCGTTTGGCCAATACATATTTTAGGTCTTTACGTTTCCCCGGTGCTTTGCCTTTCCTACCCCTTTGAAAAAGCCCGAGTATGCATGCCTCGGGGGATTGGCCACCTAATTCTATTCCTCCCTTTGCTGTTTCATTTGCGATTTCGCTCCAAAACCTCTGTATGATTTTACATTCCCAAAACAAGTGTACTATTCCAGTGGTCCTACTTTTACAGTTGGGAAACTCTGATTATTTGCTCCTCTGAATCCGGCTAATGCTACCGAGTTAGGTAAGCTCTGTATTACATACAATTGTAGTAGCTGCAAACTCACATTTCTGGAAACTTATGGTAATTATATACCCTCGACCATTCCTTACCTGGGAAGGTCTTGCCCAGCTCCGATTCCCATCTTGCCTGGGCTCACAATTCCCCTCTGGAGTGCTGTTCTATGAACACATCATACAGTTTTGATATGGTATGCCCTTCCTCTCAGATATTTGTTGTTTCAACCTCTTCGCATCCTATTGTGTCCTCCCCCACTGATGGCCATCTACACTTAATCGTGTTCACTATAGAGCAATGTAGGAGGTTCTGTCCGCCTTGTATCCCGGTTATTTTCTGCCGTTCTTGAAATTTCAATAAGGCCTCTTTACCCCTCAGGTCTCCAATGGTGATGATCCCACACGTCTCCCAGTGTAGCCGCACACTGGCCCCGAGTCCTCTACTGTTCGCCATTACTGCTGCTAGGGGAATCTGTGGTGATAGCAGGTCTTTGATCTTAGGTTGTTTGCCAGTTCATTTCCATATTTGCATACCCAGTTTCACTAGCTGTGGGTATCCTTCTGGTTCTGGTGGGGATACCCATACTAAGTCCTTCAAATGTAGATGTTGTATTGCTGGTTGTAGGAGTGTTGTGTCTACTGTGGGGTCATCTCTAGCCAGCCTACTACATATTGCATCTGACTTGCCAGGTAATAGTTCGAAATGTGGGATTCTCAGCCCCCCCCCCTTTTCATAAGGTCGCTGCTGAGTGCCACCCTATGTCTACCCCCTTGCCATAAGAATCTTCTGCATTCCCTGTCGAGACTTGTAAATAATTAATTGTTTTGGGATATTGTATGGGGCGTTCCCAAGCAATGCACCAACCTGGGCAGCACCACCATTTGTAGTAGTGCAGCTCTCCCCATTACCGATAGAGGTAACTTACCCCAGAATCTCATTGAGATTACTAGCCCTTCCATCGCTTTTATGGTGTTGTGCATGTGTTCCTGTTTCGGGTTATGGTAGATGTTCAAACCCAGAAGCTGTTTTTAACCCACTGGAGTGTTAAGGACGGCAGCTCAGCACTGCTTTTCTCAGCTAGTTTGGCCAGTGGGAATAAACAGGATTTGTTTTTGTTAATTGTGATTCCTGACAATCTGCTGAAGTTGTCTAGTACATCTAATACGTGTTGTAGGTTCTCCTCAAGATCCTGTACAAACAATAACACGTTGTCTGCGTACATTGACATTATATGTTGCACCCCATCTATTGTGATTCCGGCATTTTGGTATTCCTGCCGTAGGAAGACCGCTTTGGGTTCCATTGCTTTGATATAGAGCATCAGGGACAGTGGGCAACCCTGTCTAGTGCCCTGTTGTAACTCCCATCTGTCAGAAAAGATGCCCCCTGTTCTTACCCGCACCATAGGCTTTATATATTTATATATAACAGTTTGACCCATCTCATGTAATTTGTCCCAAAGCCTAGTTTGTCCATCGTTGCATAAAGCCATTCCCAATTAACCAAATCAAATGCAGTCATTGCGTCTAGCAAGGCTACCGCACGGCGTCCTTACCTTCCTTCTGGGCTGCTTATAACGTGGTGTAGTCTCTGTAGGTTCCAGGACATGTTCCAGCCTGGAACATCTCGTTTGATCAGGGTGGATCAGCTCATCTATTACTCTCCTGAGCCTATTCGCTAAAAGTGCCATTAGGATTTTGAAGTCCTGATTCAGTCGGGAGAGGGGACTGTAGGAGCCACAATACGCTGTTCTTTGGTTGGGTTTAGGGAGTGGTATTATCACTGCTTCCCTCATACTATCTGTGAGAATTTCTGCCTCAAATGCCTCATTGTACACTTTCGTCAGGACCGGTGCAAGGCTGTCTATGTATTCTTTGTAGTATTCAGCCGGCAAACCGTCTGTGCCTGGAGCCTTGACTAAGGGTAGCACCCTCATTATAGCTGTCACGTCATCTGTCGTTATTGGTTCATCCAACATGTGTGTTTTCTGTGCCTCCAGGTGCAGTAAGGTTATTAGGTCTAATACATCTTGTAATACCTCTCTCTGCTCTCCCCCAGTGTCCTCATACAGCCCCCCCTATAGTATTCATAAAAACCTTTGTTCACCCCTACCCGAGTGTTACTTATGCTGCCTTCATCACTTCATAATACATCCAAAATGATGTGGCTTTCCCATCCATTGAGTTTTCAAATAACTTGTTAAGGGTCCTTATTGAACTAGTTTCTTCAAGATCTTTCCCTGGACCAAAAATGAATGTTAGTTTTGGAAACATTCATCTGTAGCTATCTTGCGTTCACCCACCACACCATCCCTTCAAGATACGCCTTCATAAACCAACGATTGGTCCAATGACCGCAATGTAGAGCTGATCTTCATATGCTTCAAAGTCATATTGCAGCCCTCCATTGCTTATCAAATCTAGAATGGGGCAAACGTACTTAAACAGGGCCTCAACAATAGCGGTGGAGCTTGGAGGAGCCCAAAGATGAGCACTGGAGAGCAAGACATAAAATTATCCAGCTTTAGTCATGGTGACCAACTCAAGAAACCGTTCAAAGAATATTAATCTGCAAGCTGTCAATTTGGAGCAATTCCAAGAACCACCAGAAGTCAGGGCCCAGTCAAATTGGTCAGATGCTCCTAGCTCTAGCTACACAATCCCAAAATCTCTCTGGACACCCAGGGTGTGAAACAACTGTTCCGGTAGACCTGAAGAACTGTCAGACAAACAGGAAAATAGATGACCAATCCAAAAAGTACCCCAATGCACAATGAAGTATAAACGTAGCAAAATGACAACTGCAATGCAATCCAATGTGGTTAGGAGATGCAGGGCGAGCCAGGGGTCACTTCCTTGGAACTATGGTTGCTGGGAGTCCCAAGGCAGGAGCTTCAGGACAAGTTGAGTCCTAGATGTGGTCCCTAACAAGTAGGCATGAACTATGGCCTAATGAGCCTTTGAAGATAATTGCTATGTACATACAGATTTTCACACTGTGGGAAGGACTTTGGACAGATTTCTACTCAGAATATTTTACTTTATCCTACTATCTGTCACACTGTCAAAAATAATATAATATAGTAGGACATGGCATGGATCAAACCCTTAATAACCTTGACATCAAGTTTCCAATTTTACTGTATTAGTTTGACCACTCCATTCACTTACCTTCCGTTATCAACAGCCTTCACCTTCTATTCTAGACTAGACCACCCTTGGCAGCCACAGAATTAACATTCTAGTGTTTGACCTCGGGTAAGACATTGAGATGCCAGGAAAATACGCCACACACTTTCAGGATGGTCCGAGCATGCTCTCAAGCTACTCATGAATCCAACATGTCATTGAGTACTAACTTCCAGTTCTGCAAATATGCCGTGCAAACACAAATCCAATTACCACAAAACGTTAGGCCATATCCGCCTCCTCCCTTTTGCAGAACATGGGAAGTTCACATAACAGGACAGACACCCGCCAAGACTATCACAAATCATTCTTCTCTCCCGCTGGATTCCCCTCATTTTGTTTGAAGCCTTTCTTTCCCACTCTCTCATCCGCTTAGCTTCCCTTTACTTGTTTTCTCTCCTCTGGCAGACCAAGGGCTGAAAACCCTGACGGGGACAGTACGTAACTACACAGATAAACCTAGGGGCACTAAAACAACTACATTGGTGATTCGGGTGCAGCATAACAGCATATTGACATAACTTGAGTATCCTAGAAATCAATGGTAGGACCATATCCAAGCTTTTCATGCCTTGCAACTGAAAGGCATTCAGGCGTTTCGCATATGCAAGTAGGGCCTCCTGTTTTTTGCCTGGGTCTGTGCCCGCCTTTGCAGAGTATCTCGAACACGCGCAGCAGTCGCACAGGCACTGGGAATGGTTAGCATATTCTAAAGCTTCCCGTGCATGATATTCATTAGGCTACACATGGCTCGTGAATGTTACACAGCGCAGTTCTTGTGGTGGTTCCCCATCAATTATTCCGCATTTATCCGTCCACTAAGCTGCTGAGCAGAAGGCAAACAACAGAACCGCTCAGTCATTATCGATGAAACTCAGATCCTCGTCAATGTCCTTTGGCTCCGTTTGATGTTCACTTTAATTTTTGCGCCATGTTGGAAAATCCCCCACAGGGCAGTGGGCCTCATTTGCTTGAAAATTATGAAGGCATATCACTGCTGCAGAAGAAGGAGCAAAAAATAGACAAAAAGCTACTTAGGGCATTCGAGATGTTAAGTTGTAATGAATTATTTAACCTTGTGAAGGCAATCATGTCATCCTCACAGCAGCCGATGAGACATGTCTTCTCTGGGTTTATTATTTTGCAGAAAGATAAAGTGATACCAAAAACCATACAAGGATTGGTATTGGGACTAGTGCGACGACATGGCGAACAGTGCCACAACATGATGAACAGAAGGGTCTTAGACTTTGGGGTCTTAAAGAAAATACTACTAAGCAGGTGTAACTGAAACAGGGTTTAAAGAATAAAGCACAGTGTTCAAACGTAAATGATTTAGAAGTCCATTCCTGTGTGAATAATACAAACTGAAGGTGTACTTCATCTACAAAGTAAAAAGGTGCCCCAAAATACTAAAACTCCTAAAATAAACTTGCCTGTCACAACTGATCATTTAACTTAAAATAAAGGTTACCTGAATCAAGAGTTCCTTGAAAGTGAGGTGTGAGAATAGCTAAATCAAATGGTTCAATGAAGAAAATAAACTTAGTCCTTCCCTTGGGTGAAAGGTATTGAAGGTAGAATATTTAACTTAAAGTCCTTCCCTTAATAAGGAAAAGTCCAACAATTTTTAAAGAGGTTTTCTCTTATGGTTTTCTAAGATAAACAACATGGCCGCTTACTCAAAGCAATCAAACTGGGACCTGTAGTTGACTTCCAGGTGCAGGACCTCTTAGGCGAGGGATCAGCTGGGTCCTGTGCTTTGGTTCGCCATCTCTGTCCTATGGATGATTCGTCCCTCACTCTCTCTCGGCATGACTCTGCTTTCCTTCAGGCGTCTATCTTCATTACATTCCTTCGCTTTCTTCATTGCCCCCCACGTCATCAGGGGGCCTGGACTGTCACCCCTCTCCTCTTCAGGGGATCTTTACCAGGATCTTAGCAAGGTTTTGCCTTGGCCTCTTCTTAGGCTTCTCGAGAAGGTAAGCACTTCTACCCTTTTGGCTTAAGTGTGCTGCAGGGGTACTTTCCTTCTACCACCTGGGTCAATCAGCTTCCCCAGCCAGCCTCTTCTTAGACTCCTCAGGTTGTTTAGCTCTTCCACCCTTTTGGTTTAGGTGGGCTGCAGGGGTACTCTACTTCCCCCTGGCCCAGCTAGTCTCCGTAACCTCTTCTTAGACAGGTCAGTTCTTCCACCCTTTTGGTTTAGGTGGACTGCAGGTGTACTCTCCTTCCCCCTGGGTCAATCACTTTCCTCCAGGCTCTTTAGGCAGCTTCCTGGCAGGCAGTGCACTAGGATAGTCCAGGCTCCTTCACCCAGGTAGCAACAACTTCTTCAGGATACAGCTCCTCTTCATGCAGCAGCATATGGAGAGAAGTACACGGAACCTGTCCCCGACTGAGGCAAGTTCAGAATGAGCTGGCTCGGATTTTATAGCCAGACGCCGTCTCATCCTGTTGGACGGTGATAGTTTACAGGATTGGCTGGCAGGGTGTTTCCACTCTGGTCCTCCTGTGTTTAGGCTCTTTCTGTTGGCCCGGTGGGCTTCTTTGTGGATTCATTTTTTTTGGTTTTTGTACTCTTGTTTTATCATGGGCTCCTTTTATATTCTTTATTTTTGTTGCACACAGTTAATACAAACACTTAGCTGTAGTACTGATATGTTCATGCATTATACAATTTCAATTACTTTTCAGAGTCGGAGTGTTCTCGCTCGGCCTTTTCAAGTAGGTACAGTTTGCATCTTTCCCATATATTCTTTGGCCGGGATACAGGCAATACCGAGTCTATGTATAGTTCCTCCATATCGTTTCCCCATACCATGTCTCTATCCCAGTCCGCCTTGGTTGGGGGATTTGCACTTTTCCATTTGATCAGAATCGCCCTTTTGGCCAGGAGCAGACTTAAGTTCAACAGTTTCCGGCATATCGGGTTCATTTTACCCCCAACAGGCACATCCGTGGGGTCCATTCCACTGGTTGATCTGCCATCCCATCTAGGGCCAGACACACCTCCTCCCAATATCCCTTCAGTTTTACACATGCCCATAACATATGGTAAATGTTTGCATTTTCAGCAATGCATCTCGGGCAGTTCCCGGTCATGGTCGGATATATGCGTTTGAGCTTCATAGGAGTGTAGTTTGTTCTTTGTATTATCTTACAGTGAATTAGCCTGTATCTAGAATTACATGAAATCTGTTTGGTAAGTGCACAGTGTCGGGACCATTCATCGTCTTCAATTTGCTCTCCCAGGTCTTGTTCCCACTTGGTCTTAGTTGTGCGTTGCTCTATCGGGCGTGTTTGGAGTATAATCTTATACAGTGCCGACGCCGTTATCTTTTGAGATCCCCCCGTGAACATATATCCCAATCCCATATTCTGCGGTGGTTCATTAGGAAAAGTCGGACATATACTTTGTATGACTGCTTGTATACGGGTATATTGTTGTCTGGTCCTGTGCGTATTCCCCACTACGTCCTCGATATCATCCCACTGAATAAAGTGCCCATCCGTGAACAGTTGACCCCATTGTGATATGCCCCTGGAGGACCAGTGGCGGGCTACTTCCCCATCTATACTGAAGGGTGTTTGGGGGTCGCCCCAGAGCGGCATACTCAGGTGGTATATCTTATCCGTGTCAAATATCTCAACTATTTTGGCCCATGCCGTAGTCACCACCTTTGATGGTTTCATGGCGTTGTAATGCTTGGGAGTTGGCCTTGTAAGTTGGTGGAGCGCCAACATGGCCTCTTTTTCGGGCTGGCTCGGTACAGGGCCCGCTGGGTTGAGAAATATTGTAGCCCACTGGGCGGCATATGGCTCCTTTTAAATTTTATTTGTCTGATCCTTGAGACTCAGGTTTTTATTTAAAGTACATTTCTCCAGGTTTCTTGATCAGGATTTGAACCCAGGTCCTCCCATGGGCTCTATGGAGTTCCAAACATCTGAGACTTTTCCTGGTGCTGTCAAACGAAAAGACTAGGGCCCTTCCTCTGAGGTCCTGCAGTGTCTCTCCACCGTCTTCGCTCATCGGCTTCTATCAGTCATAGCAGAACACACCAAAATGCTGGATCATTGTATTCTAGCACCGTCACGCCAAAGGGTGGACGTCCATCTGTTTCTACACACGTCTTGAAATGCGCCACTGCTGCCGCCATCCTGCTCCAGCCGGTAGGTTCACTAGCGCCGCCAGGCAGTCCTGGGTAAGGCTCTTGTGTGGATCGCAGCACCACGGTTCACCAAGTATGTAGAATGTCTGGGTGTTAATTCTCAGAAATGTAACAAAATGTTTTTCTAATATTTGGTTGTTTATTTCACTGATTGGAATAAAACAGCAGCTTAGAAGAAATGCATTAAACGCAGAACATGAAAGATAGAAGGCCCTCACCTTACAACTATGTCACCATCCACCTTAAACCTGAATTTGCAAAAGCAAGGTACGCAAGTTCAGGGATGGTGAAAGACTTTGTGCCACACCTCAGCATAGTGCTATTTCCTCCTTAAAAACGGACCATATTTGCTGTTTGCATAACCAATCGCCCGCTTCCCCAAGAGAATTGCTTTGATGTTGATCCTGACATGGGTGTGTTTGAAAGGGGATTTATGATTGTTTATAAAAAAAATTAAAAAACTAGGCACTCCCATCTTGCCACAAAAAAAGTGCACCACAAAACCAAAGCAGGATTGGGTGCTTTTGTCCCATCCTTTTACTAGCGGTTGAACACCAAATGGGAAACACAAAACTTGATCTCCTAAAGCATACAACCATTTAATAGGAAAAAAAGAGCTTACTCTACTTCCAGCCAACCATAAAATAAATGCCAACCATCATGGCCAAAGTGAGGGATTGTGTGAGAGGAGGACAAAGCCCTTGATTTGATTCTTCTTCCGTAAAACTATGAAAATGTATCGCTTCCAAATACACCGGAAAGATTTAAGGGTCACTCGATCAGCACATGCAAGGACCTCCCAGCTGGAGAACATCTTGTGATTCAGCAAGTAGGTGTACATGGGTCGAGTTCAATGATGGTGCCGACCTGTACGCGCAGAGGGGTCCATCTAAAGAAGCAGATACCTCGGTGGAGAATCCAAAGAGGGCAGCAAAGGCAGGTTTGCATGGGAGATTGGTATTCAATGGGAAGAGTAGCCTGCTCCTGTTTTAGGCGGCTTGTAGCAAGACTTTACTAAAGTCATGCCACTCGAGACTGGGCAACGGTTCAGCAGGTGGGACAAGACAGATTAAGTCAATTGGAGAAGTGGCCCAGACTATTGGTTGTGGATGATTGCTGTGGACATGCACGGCAGGCCACAGACCTAGGACTCCTTTGCCCAGGAAAGGAGGGGGAAGGTGATATTAGATGGTGATTCTAATTGGTGCAATTGGGAATGGTTCTCATACCTGTGCACTCTCCCCTTCTTCTCTTCCCCTCTCCCTGTTTTGGGAGTGCTTTTCCTTTTTCCTTTTCTATTGTCCCTTCTTTCTCTACTTATGCTCTTATTCTTGTGCTTCATGCTGGGTGTTTTTAAGAGGAGATACTATGTGGTCTGTGGTGTCAATAAGGGGTGTGAAAGAGCACACAACGGCATCCTGCTTTATGACCTGGAGTAGCCTAAAATGGCTGAAGGGCCACGTTGGTCTCTGTGAAAACGAGTGTCAGTGCCTGATCGGAGCACCCTATATGAATAGGGTAATTTGTCGAACTTGCATGATCAGTCTCAGTGGGGAATCAGTGGCTGGAGAAGAAGGATCACAATTTGTGAAAATCAATACAACTGGATCAAATGGAATCTGGCTTAAGTGTGGAGCCACCCAGGGCTCTATACCATGACTGCTTCTGTTTTAATCCATGCACAGAGCCTTCAGGACCCACTGTGGACAATGACAACATCTCCCTATTCCAATATGCCGATGCCACTCAGCTGCACCTGCGAGTCCCTGCCGCATCCCAGATCTCTACTCCGAAAACCTATGTGTGAACACTTGAACCCTGGAACTCAAACCCTGCCTTGAAACCACCAAAAAATGAATGTTCCCTTCTACATACAAAATTTCTACCGAAAATCTTCCCACTCTTGGTATCTCTCCGAACAGCGTTGCCAGGGCCATAGCCTTAGGCTTCACGATGGATAAAAAAGCGCTTTATGGAACCCGGACAGGCACGCATGCGAGTCTGATGAGCTCCACTCAAGGCTGATGGCCCTGTGCGGTCGCTGCAAGGAGAAGGAAGTATACAGCGGAAGTCAGGAAGTACTCGAGTGGAGGGGGTGGTGGCAGAGAGGCCTTGAGAAGTAGGAGTATACTGAAAAGTAGATTTAGGATTCGTCCGAATACCGAATAGTCCGTCAATATTCAGCTGAAGCCAATGTGAAGCTGAATAGTTGTTTTATTTAATAAATCATGTTAAAAACTTGAAAAACTGAAAAATTAAGGCATGAATGCACGGTTTCAAATATGTGTCACCATGTTTAATTTATCTCCCTTCTATTTTTAGCCACATTTCATGCTTATTTAATGTAAACAATCCAGAAAACAAGAGAGTAACAAAAATCAGGGACCTTGTGTATTGAAGGATGTTGCATATGCAAAACCAGTGCTACTCAAGATGGGAGGATTCACGAATTGAAAGTGTTAGGTTGCAATGAATAAACCGGCTGCAACAATGTTCAACTGCTCTAGCGAATGACGCAAAGTGCAATCGCTTGCGAACTGCAAGGCAGCCAACGTGGAAAGTTAATTTGAATCTTCCATCCAGCTCACACAGAAATGTATAAATGGTTTTTGCCTGCTCAGGCAGGACACACGTCAAGAGTATGTGTGGTAAGTGGATTCCACCTACATACTATTCTCAAAGAGGGCACTCCTTGCCCATATGCCAAAAATGGGAAAGGACTCCCAGAGAGGCAGATACGGTTGGGGCACTGCTAATCGCACATAAAGAGGTCTGACATGTGACTGAATGTACCCCAACACTTCAAGATCTAAGAAAGCACTTGACTGTAGGGCAATCACTCAATTCCACCATATCTCCTTCCCACCACACTAGAGGTGGAAGGCTCTATTGCT
The DNA here is from genome assembly GCF_040938575.1 of Ambystoma mexicanum. NCBI lineage: Eukaryota > Metazoa > Chordata > Amphibia > Caudata > Ambystomatidae > Ambystoma > Ambystoma mexicanum. The sequence goes on along the minus strand of NC_090940.1, from coordinate 127,259,484 downwards.
TGTTTTTGTCTCTCACTCTTCAATCCTTCAGCCCACAACACCAGCAGATCCCATGCTATCCATCACTGTTTGTCCCGTTACACATTTCCTGTTAGGACAGACTGTCCTATTAGGTTAGTCGAGAGATTTCCCAATAAGAAAGTTCTCTTAAGAGGCCAACATTGGTTGGGAAATGTTGGCCACATCTTGTGCTGCCTGACAAGTAACCGATTCGTGGACATCCATTATTGACATAGAACAGGCAGCCCACCTGTTGGGAAGTCATTGGATTTCCAAACATCCTCCCCTCCTACCAATTTCATTAGTGGATGCATGTAATGTAAAGCGGTCTTAAATAGTGCCCTTCTACCAATAATGTTGGACTCGGTGTGCATGGATCTGTAAGAAAGGAGGGCAGGGTGTGTTAGTCGGATTGTGAGAAGGCAAATACAGAAACCTTTGGTGTTAAAATGGATGCATGTCAGAAATACCCATTACCTGTGTGTTGATATGAAAAGCTCTATGTTGCTTGTGGTACAGACCGGACAAGTTAACCATATGGGCAGCCCCCGGATTGTGGAGTGCAAACAGTTAACAGCATGGTTGTTGACAGAAGATGGATCGGGTCTGAATCTGACACTAGACCTACAAGGTCATCTGTGGGAGTGTGGAAGTGTAAGGATGCAAGATTTCTGTAGTGAGGAGTTAGTTGCGGGATGAGGGGGGTTGAGAGTGCAGGTGAGAATGTTCTCACGTCCTGGCTCTTAGTGGTAGATTTAAAGGTACAGACTTGTGCCACGCAGGAGAGGTTTCAGGAGTCCGATTCGAACCCCGCAGATGGTACCGCCTAGAGTTTAGAAAAATGCTTTGCGTAAATTACCCCAAATTTATGGTGCACAGTTTCTAGTCCACTGCTATTATTTTTCTTTTCTTTCAAAGTGGTTGGTTTAAAAGCTAAGTCTTAAGCCGTTTCCTGAAAGTTAGGTGTTTCTGTCCCACAGTTTTGTGGCCAGAACTGAAAAAGGGATTCTTCCTCGTCGTTTCTTGTTGAAGTTGGGGAATAGTACTAATGCAGCATTGCTGGACTTAAGTGTTCTGGAAGGAGTGTAGTGTTGAATTGTACTTCTAAAGGAGGAAGGGCTCCCTCTCTTTGTGTTATGAATGATGGCTGATGCACATGGTTTTGAAATTAACCTTTTTTTGGACGGGTGGCCGGTGGAGAGTACATAATGCTGGCGTGATCTGTTCAAATCGCTTCAGTCTGAGAAATACTGTTGCTGCTGCTTTTTGAACACTTTGAAGTTTCTTCATTATGCAATCTGGGAGTATGAATAGAGGCTGGTTGCGTAGTCTAGTTTGGATAGTATTAGAGAAATTACGGCCTTGGCCCTGTGGGTGAATATTAAGCAAGGTAAGATGCTCCGTAGCAGTATGAAGTGAAAATCCCTTTTTCACTTTGTTGAAAATTTAAAAAAAAGTCACTTTAGAAAGACTGCTCTGAGACCGCTTAGAGCGGTCTTTCTTTTTTATTTTACTGTGCTACAGTTTATACAAACTTTCACAGAAGGATTAATTTTAGCAACACATTTCCTCATCCATAACAATAATCACACACATCCTAGTAAAAACAGAGACAGATTATTTACAAAGCATTGTGTCCCACACTCTATCCAATCAAGCACATTTCCCTAAGGGTGGAGACCTGACAATTATCACCATACTAACATAGCAAGAGAAATTACACTCCTACCTTCATATTTACTAAGTAAGAGACATCTCCCAACCATTGCACAAGATCCAGGATGGTAGTTACTCCTGCGCAGTCTAGATAAGCAAGAGAAGGACTTCCTGTAGATAGCAGTTGTTTAGGCCAAAACATGTATAATCTTCTGGACTTTTCGTCATATAATGGTCAAGTAGCTGACGCAAGCTTCGTGATTCCCACTTAGATACCAGGCCCACAACTCTTCAGCAGTAACACTAACTGGCAAACTTGCAGAAAGTAAGGCCTGGGATCGGAGCGGGTTCAGGGACTCGCATGGCGTCAAAAGGTGTTTTGCCGTTTCAAGCATGTCTTCCCCACATAAACGGCATGCCCTCTCCTCTCTCGATTGGCCAGCTCATTTCCCCTCTAAGTCCCATGCTTTGACAGCATGCAATTAATCCTGAGATAGTCCCAAATCAACATGTTCCCAATTAAGCTTTTCACATATTTCAGAGTAGATCCTGTCTCCAGATAATGAACAAAATCTGCCCCCTTTTCAGATGATGCCAAATTGACAGTTAACTGTTCATTACTGAAGTCAAAGAACAGGCACTTCACCTGTCCCTTAAAGGATGGGTAGTCTGGCTCAGCTAAGGCTGCAGGCATCCTAGGCAACCATAGAGAGGCAGAAGCCTTAATCATGGGAATTCTACTCTTGGGCATTAGATGCGGTCTAGACACCAAAGTTTCACAGATATAAGCCTGCAGCGTGTGAGACAGCTGGTTTGTATTCTCTCAGCAATGGGCAGGATGTTGTATTTAAGATAGACCCTTTCAATGGATGTCCAGGTAGGTAACTTCAATACTCTTTTGAGTAGGGTCGCTCAAGTTTACGTACTTTTTCCAGGTAGGCCATAACCCATATGGCTGCACCATACATGATGACTGAGAAAATCTTGGTCTGATGCAGTTGTAAAATGCTGGCTACAGAATAACCCCCTCCCTGGTGGGTGAACGCCAGGATTCGACCCAAGGAGAGTGTAGTAGATCTTACTTGTTCAAAGTGCTCATGGCCCTGGAATTTGTTGTCCAGATTTTTTATCCATAGGTATTTGTAGATGGGCACGTCCACAATGGGTGCCCCCTCATATTTCCAAGTCTGAGGGATCTTTCTAACTGGATTGAAGACCATGATTTTGGTTTTGTTCGTATTAACTTTTAAAGAGTTAAGGTGTACATATTTCTTGAGGTTGGAGACCAGTTGGAGTAAGATCCAGGATGACTTGGTCATTCGTGTATCCCAACCATTGTAGGAAGGTTGAGCCAATTTTTTACAGGATCCTGAAGTGAGGCACCGACATCAGAGAGATACAGGTTAAACAGAATTGGAGTCAGGGTACAGCCTTGTTTGAGGCCTCTACGGGCGTTTATCTATGCCATAGTCTTCCCCTGCTGGTCCAGTCTTAGTTATACTTAGTTATACTTACCTGCCTCTCCGGTCCGGTAACCTGGACTTAAACTCAAGGTACTGTTGCACTGCATACCTCGCTGTTACCTACTCTCACAGACTCTCTCAGTGTCCTACTTCTTGACTATGTTCATGCTTATGTGTCGCCGCTGACTTAAACGGCTTATTGTGCCATCCAAAGGCTGATGCACAAGTTGTACTACGCTTGCTCCCTAGCCTCTCACTTTTCAGTACTCAGCCACCTGTACGCTACCTCCAGTCTGTTAGGGTCACTGCTCCCACAGCGGTACCTGCCTTTTCTATATATGTTCTGCATACTGATAGCCGCCTTTAGCCTGCCTGTACCGAGCCATACTAGAACTTACTTTGATATCTAGATTGCACCCAGCCTGATATTCGTTTCCAATTGGCCTGTATTCAGTCATCTTTATCATGTACTCTGATATCTAAAATTGTATCTAGCCTGATATTCGCATCTAGCCTGCCTGTACTATACAACCTAAAGTGCACTTTACATCCATACTGTTCCTAGCTTGCTAGTAGCATCCAGCCTGCTTGTACTGAGCCAGCTAGCATGTACTCCCTAAATCCAGGTAAACAAATTATCATTGCCCATAATAGGATAGCCAGACCACCTCTATACATCGCCTCTACCTTCATATTAGCAGCACTATCACTGAGTTTAGCGACCAAAGTCAACATATTGTTCCACTGCACTAGGTCCCTCCACCTCTCCTACCCCACCATGCCTGACACACATCAAATCACAGGACCTATAGTAAACCAGCATCAAGAAGATACTATCTTACAAAGGCCATGTAGCACCACGGAAAGAAACCAAAGACTACGCGCGCGTCTGTCTAAACTGTATGAGCTACCAGCAAAGAAAATTGAACAACTCCATTTCCATAAAAAACACCCTTGATGGTAACTGCAGAGTGCATTAGGAAATATTGCAACCCCAAAAGACCCACTCAAAACTGCACTAAACCTGTTGCCATAGATAAACGCAGCACCTTGCACCCTAACATTGTAAGCCACAAACACCTTCTCAAAGGTGCGCTTATAAACGCCAGATCTCTAGCTGCACACGCAACAGAGATCTCAGATATCATTCACACAGACAACCTCGATTTCCTGGCCATCTCAGAATCGTGGCTGCATGACGCGGCTGGCCCTGCCCTTTCATTATCAGTTCCCGATAATTACACCATCTTACGAGCAGACAGACTCACCTCTCGAGGTGGGGGTCTAGCAATCATAGCTAAAACCAGCCTAGACATGAGAATTGTCTTAACCCCAACTATGAAATCCTGCGAATGTCTCGCGGTCAAACTTGCCACCGTCAGCTCCCAAACATTAAACCTCCTCCTCATCTATAGGCCCCCAGGCCCCATTCGAACCTTCACTGAGGATATCTCAACTATCCTTTCCAATAACTTAAAAACTACTTCCCAAACAATAGTGCTAGGTGACTTCAACCTAGGCTATAATGACACCAAGGATACGCAGTCTACAGCTACTGCCTTGATCTTAAAAGAGCTGGGATTTTCCCAGAAAGTTATCCTTCCTACTCATAACAAAGGTCGAATCCTTGACTGGATAGCGGAACACAACTGTGAAGTTACCATCACAGAGACTGTACCCCAGATCTGGTCTGACCACCATCTGCTACGATTCACAGCAGCAACGAAACCCTGCCACGGCCAAGTCCTCACTTGTCCCACCTATGCCCACGAGGAATAAAAAACTTATGACAGCGGAAAAACTGTTACCCATTATATTACCGCAACTAAACCTGATCCCAGACAATATGGATCCCAACGTGTTAGTCGAACAATTTAATGAACTATCAATACAGCCCTCGACCACATAGCTCCGCTCAAACTTCGGAACAGCAAACCGAAAAAACATCTTAACTCATGGTTCACCCCTCACCTAAAAAATCTTAGGCTAATTAAAAGAAAGCTTGAAACTATTTGGAGACTCTCTCCTTCAGCTGAAAATAAACACAACCTAGCCATGGCATCATCCCAGTATAAGAAAGACATCATACTAGCCAAACAGGAAACGTATAATACTAGAATAGCTCAATCTAAATCTAGTGTCAGAGAATTGTTCAGCATTCTGAAAGAACTGGAAACACCGATAGTTCCCCAAGAAAACTGCCTCAAGGATAAAAAATGGTGCTCTAGCATACAGTCTGCCCTCACAAACAAAGTAGCTAACTTGCAAACTAAAATTGCCCTCAAAAAAGCATCCCTAACGCCTAACATCCTGCTGATTATAACACCACCACCTAATCCCAAACAAGAATTGCGCTTCTGCTTCTCTAAGGTATCGACCATTGAGGTAGAAAAAGTTATTCTGGGACTTAAACCCTCCAACTGTAAAGGCGATCAATGCCCTGCCCAACTGATTAAGGATGCGGCAAGAGAATTATCGCCATTCATAACTAAATTCATCCTTTACCACAGGCACTGTGAGTCCTGGGTACTGCCACTTTTAAAGAAGCAAACCCTCGACCCGGCCATTCCCACTAACTTCAGGCCCATTACTAAAGTGCCCTTTCTTCTAAAAATCCTAGACAAAGTGGCATACATGCAAATACAAAACTTGAATCTAACCATCTACTCGGAACCCGCCAATCCGGTTTCCGCCCGATACATGGGACCGAGACAGCCTTAATCGATCTCAAGGCCCAAATAGATCAGTGCAGAGACAATGGCCAAGCGGCGCTACTCCTCCTGTTAGACCTCTCTGCTGCATTTGATTTAGTTGACCACACAGTCCTATGTAGCCATCTAGACTCGGCAGCCCACTTCTCTAAAGAGGCCATAATCTGGATCAAGTCATTCCTGAGTAACCGAACCATGAGAGTCTTCTCTCCATCAGCCTCAGCTGACCCGATCCCTATAACTTGTGGTGTACCACAAGGTTCTTGTGTGTCACCTACCCTCTACAACGTATTCACCAAGCCCCTCTTTGATGAAATGGGTCATCTGGGTATCGCCTACACGAATTACGCAGACGATAACCAGATCCTCCTTCCGCTTTCAGGAGACTACGCCAAGGATCCGGCCCTAGTGAACAGAATATACAGTATCGTTCAGGCATGGATGGCCACACATGGTCCATGCCTGAACGATGACAAAACAGAGCTCATCATCCTAGGCACCCCAGCATACATATCTAAACTCAACCTGGACTATGCCAATTTCATTATTGATGGGAATAACCTAAAAGTAGCTAAGGAAGTAAAGACCCTAGGTTTTTACTTAGATGCCACCTTGAACTTTGCTAAACAAGTCAACTCTCTAGCCTCAGCTTCTGCATACACATGCAAACTTATCAGCGCCAGCAAACAATTCCTCTCTACAGACAGTTGCATCACGCTTGCCAGAGCCCTCATACTTTCCAAACTGGATTATTGCAATGGACTATACATTGGGGCTAATAAACAGACCATCCATAAAATTCAGGTCCTCCAGAATAATGCCTTAAGAGCAGCTCTTATGATTAACAGGAATGAGCATATTTCATCGGCAAGAAGAGAATACAAATGGCTATCCACCTCAGCCAAAATTCAACTAGAAATTGCCTCCCTCACTCATAAGTGCCTCAACAACAAAGCACCCCCCTAACTCAAGGATAGGCTACATATAAGAACCTCGACCAGACCCATAAGAACAACTAACGCAAACTGCCTACAAGTCCCACGGTTCAAACTTGCTACTATAGGAGGACACAGCTTCCCAGTCAAGGCTGCGCAGCTGTGGAACTCCCTTCCCCATGGCATTAGAGAACCACAGTCCTTTGTGAATTTCAGACAGAACCTGACCAACTGGTTGAGAGCAAATGACACCTAACCACTCTGATATGATGGTATACACTGACGCACTAACAGGCAATGTTCCTGATGTATGTATAATATTATTGTGTCTTATTATTGTGTATCTGATATCGCTGCCTTGTATATCTGCATATCTGATTTCACTGCATTGTATATATTTGCCTTTACTGTAACCTGTGTACCTGATATCACTGCCTGTATATATCTGCCTTTACTGCAATTTGTCTGATGCCCCTGCACTTTCCTATTTAACTTGTACCTGAAACTAAGCTGTGCATATTTTTGTTTTCTGCGCCCTGATGCCCCAGTGTCTGGCGCGCTCTATAAATAATAAAACAAACAAACTTACGTCTGATCGTGAAGTAGCAGTATCATCTTTAGAAGACCTGGAGGTATTCCCCAGCTGTGCAATTCGTTCTAGAGACACCCTCTATCTACAGTATCGAAGGCGGCACTGAAATCAACCATGACTGCATAAACCAGGAGCTTTCTGATCTTCCAGGCTTGCTCTACGGTAGTGACTAACGCCAGACTATTGATGATAGAGCTGGATCCTTTCAGGAAACCAGTCTGGTTGAAGGGTACGATATTGTTTACTTCTGCCCAGTCTTCGAGTTCTTTCAATAATGTATGAGCAAAGATTTTGGATGATATGTCCAGCATTGCTAAGAGTCTGTAGTTCCCTGGGTTTTCATGTTTTCCCTTCTTCCAAACTGGAACAATAATACTGTCCTGCCAGCTGGTTAGAATCGTCTGAGTAGTTTCAATGCTTCTGAAGAGCCTATGTAGTATATGGGCCCAGATGTTAGGATCATATTTGACCAGAGCTGCAGATGCCGTCCGGGCCAGGAGCCCTAGAAGACTTGCTGGAGGTAATGAGCGTGTAGATATCAGCCTGATTGATCAGGTACCTCAAATCAGTATCAGTGTATGCAGCAGCTGGTGTTATCCGGTCCTTGGCCCCTGCAGTGAGCATCATATGTTGTTCCCAAGCCTACTCTGTGACCCCATTAATAGCTCGAGTTCCAGCCTTGTGACTATTAATTATCTTCCTAAAAGTGTTTGCATCCTGCATAAGCGAAGCATGGACCAAAGTCTTCCAACCAGTGCATTCCGACAGGTATTTGTGTCGCCTATGCCATTTGATGTTAAGTTGTTTAGCAGCTTTAACTGAGGCCCAGTGCTCCATCAGGCTCAAGGGAGCGTTGGCCAGGTTTCCTCTCTCTGATGAGTTGATCGTACTCGTGCAGATGGACAGTGGAGGAGACTACTGCCAATCTAGTTATCCTCTCGGTAGGATAGCTCAGGGGCAACACGCTCGCCTTGGAAACAAGACAAGGAGCACCACAGGTTTGATCCACAGGTCCGCGCTTAGAATCTCTGGGTATTAAGCGTGTTATAACTAACCTATCCTATCATAGGCAAACATTAGATCAGAGAGCATGGTTTAATTGTCATGAAATGGTTTGAGTTGAGCGTTGACACTGAGTGTGCCAACTCAGAGGCTGTGGCATCCTCATAGCCAGGGGAATCCATGTTGCTTTTGAAGTTGGATTGTTTGTGCGATCAGCTGTGCTTTACCCATGGTTCGGTCATTCCACAAGATTCGATTGAGGGTTGAATTGATGGTGAAGTTTTCTGCGAGACAAGGTCATTATGGTAGGGTGAAATGTTGGGACGAGCAATGAGGGGATAGTGATCACTCTCCTGCCCAAGAATAATGCACATGTTGTGCACTATCTTGCTGGTGTTGGCAGTAAACATAGACGATGGTGCTGCTCACGCCATTCCCTATGCATGCATGTCCAGAAGAACAATCTGATGGAACTCTTCCATTTACCATAGTAAAACCAGCAGCAAATCACAGAGATGCCCAACTCCTGCCCATCGAAGAGTTTTAAGTTGGTTGGAATTTACACAGTCAAACGATTCATATCTCAATGTCGAGAAGGTGGGAATTTTGGCATTAGAATCTCCACAGATCGAAATAGGATAAGCATTGCCAAGGCCTTTTAGTATGCTCTCTAACAGTTTGATCATGGCCAGCTGTATCCTTTCATATGGTGGAGTATAAAGGTTTATGAAAATTAATATTTGGGGGGAGTAATGCTGAGGCATAGATGGAACAGTGATTCTTTCTATAAGCATGTTCGCCGATGCACAGGGGATCTCCTCCAAAACAAAGTTATTGCCTCACTCCAAGTACGGGTGGCCTCGGGAGCCCTGGATAGCTGGTTGGTTTAGACAGTTCCATCCAGCAATTATCAAGGGATTTACTAGCCGAGTTTCTTGTAAGGCCACCACACTTAGATGGTCAATGTGTTCCAGTATTCCATCTCCATCAGACCAATGTGTGTTGCCACAAGTATTCCAACTCAGAAGGAAGGGAGGGGGATGGCATTTGTTAGGTATTTCAAACTCCTCGTCTCTCCACCATATTGGCTAGCCACTCCCAGTGACCCTCTTCTCTCTGTGGCACTGGAATATTCATGTTATGTTGGTTGGCAGTTAGTTGGTTGGCAATTTGTCCAGCAGGATCAGCGATTTTAATTACTCCAGTGTTGAGAGTCAAACCAATTTTTACTTGTATGAGGTAGAACTTGTGGAGGTATTCTCCTAATCCCCTCATCACTCGAGCCAGTTCCATTTCGTTCTTTACAATTGTTTTTAATGTCTTCACACTCATAGCCCAGTTTGTACAAAGAAGCACCATTCTCCATGATATAAGACAGTGTAGATTCAGCTTGAAAATTGACAATTGGCGAAGGGGGTTGCACATCCTCGAGCATGTCCACCATCTCATCTTAATGTCACTGCTTCTAATGAATTTCAAGGGAATGGCAGCATGTAGCAACTCTAGAAGTCGATGATGATAAATATAGAGACTATCGAGATCATAGAATAAGCTTCTTATTTTTAGGGCCTTGACTTTGGGTGTGGTCTGAATCGGTCCAGCATCCACCAAGTCGAGACCAATGTCACAACTAAAGTTTGCCTGAGTGGCAGCATTATACATGAGGCTACAGCTCTGCCGATTGGGTTGGTATCAGCAAATGCTGGAGTTGATTGCATCAGGACCCGCTCTTCCTGAATAGGAGGGGCAGTGACCTTTTCATGCGCAGATTTATGTAATGTGGCATGCTCAACCTCCTTCTTTTACTAATTCCATGGCATTCAATGTGCTTATGGGCCTGTCCACTGATATCCTGGACACATTGGTTGTTGGATGCTCCTGACATTTGGGTCAAATTGTATCTCAGACAGAGTGTTCATGACACAATTGTTGAGATGTGTTGTCTTCCTTACATCCAAGATAGTGGAAGTGACCGACGGGGTTCCCACCTGTTCAGGGATGGAATTGGAGCCTGCTTGAGCAGGCAGGTGGTTGATCAAGCCCTCCATGCTCTCCTTGATCATTTGATGTAGTAATCATCTGCTTTTTGTTCCTAGTACAATCTTCACACCAAAGTGCCTGTTTGACATTTTTGTTTTTCTTCCTTTGATACCAGGTAGAGTAGCTAGGCTCTATCGCCTTGGTTTTGGTATTACTCTCTGGAATATAAGGAGCTCGATTGTGGATATTAAATTCTGAAACTATCCCAGCCAAGGTAATTATCCTGTTATGCAGGGCCTCAACTCGTGCTGAGGTGGCAATTAGTGCTTCTGTGATGTTAATCAAGTGCATTTGTAGTGGTTCCACAACAGCATTCAGATTAAACAATTTTCTATCAATGGTATTACCTTTTATAGTCAAATCAGCCAGCATTTCTTCGAGTATACCAAACATTGCTTCAGATGTAGTGCTGTCATTGACAAGATGGTTGGAGTTCTCAAAGAGTGTGTCTTCCTCAGGTAAATTAATAGACCTGAAGATTGCAGGCAGCAACAGTGTAGGTAAAGAAGGACTAATTGTGTTATCGGCCAAAGGATGAGTGAATGCCTTTAGATCTGATACAGGAATAGAGGCACAGCTTATCGATGAGTTCTGATAGTTGGATTTCCCCAGCACAGTTTGTGCGGAAGGGGGTTACGGGCAAGAGGCTACAGAACTAGTTGATGGATTTCTATCATACATTCCACCGGTATTTGCCGAACCCAGAATCCTGCCGCTCAGATCCACCATGTGAGCTGGAGTGATCAAGGCCTTTACAACAGTCTCAATACGCTTGGTTCTGATGCAAGGGAGCTTAGCACTTAACTCTTCAGAGAGTGCCACATATAGAACCCCATAGTCTTCTTGTGCAGGATTTTCCAGTGCAGGGTAAATATCAGTGATTTTGGTATTATGATTATGACGGGTCAATGACTCTTCAATGGCCATCGTCCGTTGTGGGCAGCTACGCGACAAACGCTGCATACTGCGTAGAGGTTTCCCTTTTGGACTAGGTAAATCAATGCATTCCCATTCTCCCTCTCTCCCCCCGCCATTGGGCGTAGGGCACAGCTTCAGGGCTGCTAGTACTCTTGTATTCCGCTTCCCCATATAAAGAGGTCGCAGACGATGGGGAATCGGGGGTCAGGGTGTTTAGATTGCACATACCCGCGGCACGCTTATAAGCTTGTGTTGCAGCAGCAGTGGTAGCTCTGCGCTTCGTCGTGTCCATTGCAGGGAGAGCAACAAGGGGCCAGCTACAGTTATTTTGAGACACGTAGAATAAGTTCCAATGCAGTTGTAACGATATGGCAAGCAAAATGACGCCAAGCAATAAAAAATGGAATGTCCTATGCAGGTGCAAGCTTACCGGTAATTACCGGCCCAAACGGTTGCAGGTGTGATCTTCGTATGACCACCAAAACACACCGCGCACACCGTTCTGCGTGTGCAGCAGTCTTTGAACCACGCCTCCAGGCAGGCTCACGGAAATAGCAGAAAGACTCCAGGGATTAGACGCTGAAAGACAGCTTGCAGCACAGAGTCTCCACTCTCCAACTTGCCAAAACACTGGTCATTTTCGAAAGCGACCTGTCACTCCCCTAGCTGTACACAAGTGCACGCAGGGTCAGACAGGAACGACTGGGCAGGAACGGAAGATGGAAGGGAAAAGGTAAGTGTGTGTGTGTGCGTGTATGTATATATGTGTTGCTGGGAAATGCTTGGGGGGGGAAGAGGCAGGGAAGATGGGTGTATTTTGATGTCTGTGTGAGGGATGCACAGGGGGAGCGAGTAGGTGTGTGTGCTTGTGTGTGTTTAGGGTGGGGGGTGTGATACTGGAAATGCATAAGGACAGGGCCTCCGTATCCTTGTCCTTTACTGCTTTTTATTGCATGTTCTGTCGTTTTTTCTACACAGGAGTCCATGTGGGACTCCTGACTTTGCAGCTCTCTTTTGGTTTGGTGTACAGACCCATGGGATATGGCACCCATGGGTGGGGGGTACAACCCTGTGCCCCTAGTGTATGTTTTTTGGGCACCTGTGTGTGGCCCACAGAGCAGGGTATGGACTGGTGGCAGCTCCATGCTGAATTTGACAGGTGCTCAGAGTATCCTCCATTTTGGGATGCCCAGGCCCTGCCATTGGAATCAGTTGATTCCGGATAGGAAACAAGATGGCCCCTGTGGCCTCTTGCTTTCTATTGCCCGTTACCTTTTTTTCCCGAAGTCCTGGGAAGCCCTAACTCTGTCCGTTCCCCCTGACTGGCTGTTGGGTGGAAGTTCCATATATGGTGTTGTTGTGAAGTCCAGGCCAGACTGGCTGGAGCCTTCCCAGTGACTGTATGTTGTGGGTACATCCTGTGGGTGGGACCTGGGTGAATGGAGTGTGTGACGAATACACATTCTGTGTTGTGGATGTCTAGTCTCTGGTGTTTGACACAATGCCTGAGACAGCCCTGCACGAAACTGGTATGAATGCAGTGTGGAGTGTTGAATGGCTGGGTACTTGTCCCAATACACATAACTCATTGTGAGTGTCTAGAGAGAAGTGAATGGCCTGAATGCACTATGAACCTATTGGCTGCCTGCCTCCATGAATGCCCTTCTGACCGATTGGTTGCCTGAGTGAGACCGAGCAGAATGAATGGGAGATCAACTAGTATATCTGAGGGGCTCTCACTGCTAGAATTCATGTTCAGAAGCTGAAGAGAAACTGTAGTTGAAACTGAAGCTTAACCTTAAAGCCCTGCTGGAAGAGAAGTCTTGATGCTGCTCTACTTCATCAATCTGAAAGCTGCTGTGTCTCCAAGGACTGACCCAGAGAGGACCTGGTAAGGTGCCCTCTTCCTGAGCTACGAGAGACCATCGTGCAACAGCTGATCTTTGCCAAAGCTCCATGGTAGACAGACCTACGACAGGCTGCCGACCGGAGACGGGGACCGCCGCGGAATCACAAGGAAAAACGCAGGACACTGTTCTCCATCATCATCGATGACCACCGTCGCCGACCGGAGCCGCCGTACTCCCTTTGCCTAAGTAACACTTGATCCAAGGAAGCCCTCGCCTGCACCGTCGACCACTTAGTCTCGCCGGAGAAAGTCGTGGCCGCCGACGCACCGAGGAGCATCCACTGGTGGGTTCCCTGCCACCTGACGACTGTAAAAACACCGGACAACTCGACGCCCTTGCTGGGCCACAGTTCTACACAATCTCTTTGCGGTCCTGAACTATCGTCATCGAGGTGCCCCGCGCGCCTCTTCCTTGCAGGACGCCAACACTTTGTCGTCACCGAGCACCGCTAGGAATGAAGCTGCCGCCTCGCCGTCATCATTCACCCTTTTTCCTCGTGGGATCTCGAAGATCCGTGGCTCCTGCCTTAAAGGGAGCCACTCAAGAAGGATCCGTCGATGACCCAATGACGAACTCTGCTATTCCAGGTACATAGGGGTTGTAGAACTATTTTAGAAGGAAATAACACTCTTTTGAACCATATATGGACTGGGCTTGTACGATATATCTTTATTTACAGGTTGCCCAGGTGTGGGGATCTCCACACAGAATTGTGCCTAGTTGGTAGGGGTCAATATTCTGCCAATTATTCTAACCAACTGCTTTCCTCCTATATCTATTGTTGGTTACTTTTATTCCTTGATCTGTGTGACATCTGACCAGAGTATAGTTGATGCACTTTAATGAGTTCTGATAATAATTGTGGTACCACTTTAGAACTGTATATATTTGCCATTATAGATTTTCTGAGCACAAAGTGAGTTATTGTGATAGTGTACATAACCTTGAATATTAATTATATGAAAACTGTGTTTTAACTAATACAGTGTGTGGACATTCCTTTGTGGGGGCTTGGGGACTACACTGTACTTAAGAACCAGCCTGCATCACCTCCTGAGAAGCTAGGCCTCGATTGCTCGCCCATTGCTACCTTATAGAGAACCTTGGCTGGGGTCCTCTGTGCCTCTCCTCTACCATATAGAGAGCAGAAGTAGAGACCCCCCCTCCATTTTTTACAGGGGGTGAAAGAGGACTGCATGGGCGGGGAAAGGGAATGGCTGGATGGGTGACAGGGGATTTTAGGGGGGTGACCCCCCTATTTATTAGACATTGATGGGCAGGTGGGTGGATTCACAGTACGAGGTGGGGTTATCATGGGTAAACCCCCCCGAAATCGTGCGATTTTGGAATACTGAAAACTGCACCAAATCAGCTGAAAGAAAATTGGTCTTTTTTGCATGCAGCCTTCAATATTCGAAAATATCACATAGAACCGGCGTAGCATGCACAGCTGGGAGAAACAGCTTCCAACGATGGCATTGACCAGTAGAACAAGAGTGAGGATGTTCTTCATTTTCATTCCAAGATTTCTTACTATGGTTGACGGAATCATAGCTCTTGGGTGATGATCTCTCTCTACACTCCCTTCGGCAGACTGTCCGAAAGGGTATTTGGAGAGATTTCCCAACGGAGGCTTCTCAGGCAGGGGAACATCACTTTGCCAGAAATCTCTCTCAGCCCTCCTGGTCTCCACCATCTACTCTGAACTCTACAGTTTCTTCCCAAAAGGTTCCCATAGGAACAAACCATGCTCACCTCTCACTTATCAATCACCACTCACATTCAATAAACAGACATATACCATTAGTCAAGGTGCAACATGTGCATTGGCCACTAGCCATTGGCTGGCGATATTTTACTCTTGGTGAGTAACAAATGGTGTGCTGTGTGTATGTATATAATTGAGGTGGCAAGTGACTTCTGGCTGGTTAGAAGCTTGCAACATAGCCGAATAGCAAGAAAAGATTAATCCAGACCTGAATATCTATTTTTCAACCATGAATTCTGCAGAGTTCTGTAACCATTGGCTCTCCAGATGTTTTGGACTACGGCTTCCATGATCTGTAACGATTGACCTTGTTGGCTATGGGTGAGAGCAGTTATAGTCTAAAAAAAACTGGTAAGCTAAAGGTTGTAGACCCCTGTCTTAACAGATCAATGAGGAAGACATGTAGGAGTGATAGTAGCTTGGATGGGAAAAAGTACTGTTGTTGCGCATAGATTCTATAAGAATGGAGATGAATTCTGGTATTTTGGTAGGATGGGGAAGATAATCGCTAAGAACCGGGATCATTTGGATGGGTGACTTGAAATGTGTCATGAATAAAAGCTTATACACCAGAAGTAACCGCCACTGGGGGTGACGGTGAAGATACTACTCCGGTTAGTTGAAATTCAGTGAACACGTGTCAGAGGAGTGCTTTTCATTTCCTCCAGGGGAACACTGGTTTGACTCTCGAAAAAATCTGGTATTCAAAAGGGAAGGAGGGCGTGATCAAGTTTGTACTTTCTGATTATTTGGATAAAACGCGCTCTCTCAGATCATGCCCCCTTCACTGTGGCAATAAGGGTGGCGAGGCGTGATTCACCTTTCCACACAATGCTATATGATCTGGCCATCCAATCGGCGGTAGGGAAGGAGATGGTAGAATATTTTGGTAAGATTTGGGGCACAGCCTCATGCAGGGGTGTTGGCTGGATACCATTAAGTACTACTGTGGGGATTCTGTATGACCACCAATATGTTGCCCCGTAGAGGTAGATACTAGTGCTTGAGCAACAAATCGTGTATTAGAAAAATAGTGTGGCTCTGGGGTACTACCTTGCTTGAGGAACAAGGATGGATGTATAATAGATACTCCACAGGGGGTGAAGGAGTGTTCTGCTATTTTGATACTGTGCACAGGGCAGTTCAGGGTGGCAGTAGAGCTAAAGGAAGACTGGCTTTAGGGGGGCAATTAAGAGCATTGTCTGTAGTGGATGCAAGGATACTCGATGGACTTGTGGGGGACATCATTTGGGCCACAGATAGCTTAGACACAGGTAAAGCATCTGGGATGGACCGATTAGGAGTGGAATTCTTCAGGAGTTACAGGGTGATAATGGCCCCCAGGTTGCTGGAAGAGCAAGCGGAAGCCATTGAAAGGGGGGTGGGGGAGTAAGGGGTAGTAACCACTACCCCTTATTGCGGATCTTCTTCCTCTGGATGTTTGCTGCAAGGTGCCCCGCTGCTCCACCAGACAAAAGAAACACTTGCGACAAATAAATATATAAATACATGTAGCATAAATCAAACACCAGGAAAACACAGCTGAAGCGCAACTCGAGGCTTTGTGCAAAAGGCCCTTTGGCGATGACAGCTAATACATATTACAGTGTTTCCCAGCTGACGATTCTAATACACATGCAAAACTGCCATGTCCGCACTTTACGGCTGCTCAGCATTGATTAAGGCATTGCTTGGCAACAGCGCTTTAACATCCCCATAAAAAATAAAAAAATAAACCACCAAGGTGCGGAAATCAGATTTTAAAAAACAGCGGCAGATGCCGGCAATAAATACATCAACTCCTTCGCTTCTTCGAGTAATGAAAAACAAATAAACAGCGCATGACACGGAGATCTCCGCATGGGAAACCGCAGTAACCTTCCATCAAAAGCCTATCCATTGGCCGTGGTTTATGGTGCAAAGAACATCTTGTCATGCAGGCCGGGAACACGACCGCGAAGGCGGGAGAGGCGGACAGTGGCAAGGCCATTCCCGAGCAAAGCAGGTACTGTAATCAGAAACCGGGGAAAATCAATGCCCCACTGGGGGCCAAGCAGCGGCCAGTATCTACCTGCGATAGAGGGCCGCGTTACGAGTTCCGCTGGGAAATCGGCCAAAATACCGCCAAACGGAATTACCGTTCCCATTGGATTAGAAGTGGTGGTGGGCGGTGTTAAGTCTGCATCTTTGGAGTCTATATGACTACATGTGGCTTTCGACTGAAGTACAGCCATCGGTTATTCCGTCTTTTTTTGGTGGCTAGGTGGAGAATTCACCTCCAGCATTTTGCAGGAGGAAAATCCTCCACCTTACACCAAACATGTATGGCAGGGCAGTAATGCGACAGTAATGCAGTGGTAACAGAACCACCGGTTTTCCCGCACACCCATCCTTGTAATGAGGCCCAAAGTGTTTAGGTGTGAAGATTACCATTCACTCAGGGGAAATAACTAAGAGGTCATGTCTTTTCAACCAATCAAGAGATAACCAGTACAGAAGCTGTCCAAATTGGTATACATGTGTGTTGGTATGCACAGACTTTTTTTGATAGTGCGAGCATTGACACCAATGAAAAGGGCAGACACCAATGTCCATTACGTGCTCAAAAGAGTTTCTTTCTGAATCAATATCAAAGACATGTTTCAAATTTAAAAGTGTGGGCATACTTATGCTCCCAAAATGCTCTTTGCTTTTATGCAAATCCCCAAGCTTGGCTTCCATTCAGAGATACTGTATTGCATGACCTGGTGGTGGTCGTCCTCGTCGTCCTCCTCCTGGTAGTCTTCCTTGTTGTCATCCTCCTCCTGGTCGTCGTCGTCCTGGTCGTCCTCCTGGTCATCGTCGTCGTTCTCCTGGTCGTCCTGGTCATCCTCCTGGACGTCGTCGTCCTGGTCGTCGTCGTCGTCCTCCTGGTTGTCTTTGTCGTCCTCCTGGTCCTCGCCGTCCTCCTGGTGGTCGTCATCCTCCTGGTGGTCGTCATCCTCCTGGTCGTCATCCTCTCCTGGTCGTCATCCTCTCCTGGTCGTCATCCTCTCCTCCTCCTCCTCCTCCTCCTCCTCCTCCTGGTCATCGTCGGCCTCCTGGTCCTGGTCGTCATCGTCCTCCTGGTCCTCCTCCTTGTCCTGGTCGCCCTCCTGGTTCTTCTTCCTCCTCCTCCTCCTCCTCCTCCTCCTCCTCCTCCTCCTCCTCCTCCTCCTCCTCCTCCTCTTCCCCTTACCTGCCCCCAAGGAGGACGAGATTCTCACAGTTTCCGACAGTAAATATGTCCATTTCCAGTACTGCAGCTGAAGAATGCGATAACTGGGTCTAGTAAAGCAATGCAAATGATATTTGTGGGTAGCCTCTTGGTGCTGGGTCATTCTAGAAGAGGCGTGGGAAGAGTTGTTGGAGGGGGGAGCGAATCCAGTTGTGTGTGCTCATGTGTTGATGTGTACAGAAGGGACTACACTAGGTTTCTGTAAGCTAGTTCACTTCTAAATTCTTGGGGTTAGGAGCATGTTTCTTGCTAGCTTTGTTACAATCCCAGTTTGTCGCTTAAGATCATTTCAGTCACACGGGCGGGCTTAGCTGGAGTTGGAAAAGGAGGCGCAGTGTATCAAATGGGAAGACTTTGGTATAGTGTGTATCTGGAGTGTGTTCAGCAGGTAGTCCTTGTGGGTGTGCATGTGGCTAGAGATTGCCTGCCAGGGGGAGAAAATTGAGAATTACGGTTAGTTGGCTGGGTAAGGAGTGAGGCGTTTTAGTAGCTGGACAACCTGGGTGTGGAGTACATGATGTGCCACATGGAGTAGATACAGAACATCGTGGGCTGAGACCTCTTGGTGATTTCCTAACTAAAGGCAAATGGAAAGCCTGTCCAACTGCAAGGGCGCTTACAAGTTGTACAAGACTTGTCGTCTAAAGAATCTTGATTACAATAGTGTAATCCCCTGCTAAACACAGGGACTACTCATTTGCATACCAAAGGTCACAGCAATGTTGTGATGAGGGCCTTTCATTGTTCTCAATTGGTAAAGCACATGCATGCAAGTGTCATGATAGCATAAAAAGAGGGTGGACTATGCATGAGCCATTGGTTACTTCCAAAGGTCTCCCAAACCAGATCATTGCATTGGTAGAAATAGGGGACTATGTATAGATGTGCCTGCAAATTTAGGTCTGTGGATACAAGGTGGCTCCATTGCTTCAGGAAATGTGCTATGGACGATACATGTACTGGTTTCCTGGAACCCCCGCTGGGCAACATGGATCATGCCATCAAGGTAATGGAAGGTTTGGTCGCAGAGGAATTGGTCGAATCTGATTTCATAGAATTTTTGTAAACGATTTATGCCAGAAATATATGTGGTGAGGGTTTAGGTGAAAAACTAATGTGGGGGAAATATGGGGGAAGGCTGCGAAGGGTCTCCCCGGCATTTGCTTGCAGCAAAGTAAAAAAAAAAAAGGAAAAAAAACCCAATGACATTTTTTTAACCCTAAAAGTTCAACCAGATCACAAAGAACCCCCATCAAGGTTCTACAGCCTTCAAGAGACCCACATTACAAGATGGCTACTAGCAAGGTTCCCTGTTTCAGGGGTGGGGATAGGCACCTTTGGGTCTTATTCCACAGAGACCTCCCCCTGTGGCCAAGTCCCCCTCCTCTGCTCTGCTAATGTTGGGGATCTCCACTGGTCTGAGGGAGCAGATAGCAGCAGTGTAGGCAGCCACTAGGTCGAACCTCTGTGGCCTCTCCCTGTCTGAATACACCAATCCGCCTGCCTTATGTTATGGACGCGGCAGCTCATGGACCCAGTGCATAATTATGAAGTAAGCCACCATTTTGTTTCTTCTGCCAACAACTTGAGGGACCTCTACAGTCCAAGCCTAAGATACCGTTATAAGATTGCTGAACATATACTGCCACAGGGGTGTGTACTGGGCCCTCAGACAGTATTGGAGCTCATTTTAGAAAGCAAGCACATTATGGGATTTGAGGTCCAGTAACTGAGCAGCTAATGTTTATGGCTCTGTAAGGCCCATACAGGGTCTTTTGTTACCAAAAAGGATTGTGGCGTACAGATAGTGTCTTGCTTTGCACCACCATTGGTTGCAGCCTTGTCGGGCGTGCAACGTTAAAGAGAAGTACGCCACATAGTACCTTTTTAGTGTGTGTGCTGGGTGTTGATATCTGCCCTTTCCTTTCATCTAGGGGGCATTTTCGGTTTTATTGCCTGCCACACTATTCTTCTCCTCACTCTAACAGGAATTATTCCTGGCAGCTATGCTTGGACCCAGAGAAGGGTGGAATATAGGCGAGACAGGAAAGAGGCGTGGCCTGGCGTGCTTAGCTTTACTATTTGCAGGGTAATCTTGCATGGTGGCCGCACAGAGTCTGCTCACCTTCCAACGCTTCTATGTGATTTTATCAAGGAGATCTGGTTGAATTCAAATCCATGCATTTTTGTTTCTTCTTTTAAGCCATTTGGCCACAAATGTGGTCCTCCCTTTCCCATCCCCACATATATTTGCAGCCAAATTTGGCAGAGAAGAAAATGTGATGGATTTGGATTCGACCAAATCTCCTGCAATGAAACCTCCCTATCCCATTTCAATGCCGGTCTCAGCCAACTTGCGTGTGCTTTGCTTGGCAGTCCAACCACCTGCTACATTAGTCTCATATTTTATATGACCCCAGACGGAGTAGCTATGTTTAAAGAGCAAGCTCGCCCAAGATGCACATGGTGCAGCGTGGAGAAGGCAGGCCTACTACACATGTTCTGGGAATGCCCCAAAGTACTGTGCCTCTGGTCTAAAGTGGAACAAACTTGCAGGAAGGCCGGAATGTCTCGATATGATTGGACCCCTAAGGAATGCTTATTAGGAACCTAGCCCAGATTAGCTAAGGTGAAACACATTGTAAAATTGATGGATATGGCATGTGTACTAGCTTAGAGAACCATTGCAATGGCGTGGAAGCAGACCAAGGGTCCACATTACGCAGCATGGCACGGGCAGCTTGAACGCTGGGTGGAGGCGTAAACCAGGGCCTGCGAGGACGGCGTCTCTAGATCTCCTGATGGCACTAGCAAGTCATTTGATGCATGGAAAGCCCTGGCATGGGACGTGTTTCATCCCTCTGATGATAAACCCCATGAACTAGAGTTGCCACTGATAACTGTAAGCTCAGCACTGGTAAACTGTTCTAAGATGCTGCATCCTGCTGATTCAAGGCACGCTCCCATTTCCCCCTCTCCCTCCCACCTACCCACAATTCGCACTCCTCACACATAATGAGATGCAACATCACGTTGAGTATATGGAGACTTGTTTAATTGGTAATTTATTGTTATCATTTCATTAATATTGGAGACAGTACAAGGCATAATCAATTGAAACTTTGGTATGTTGTATATGTGACTTTAAGAAATGGCAATAAAGAAATAAAAGAAATAAAATTAATCTCATATTTTAACCTCTGATGAAAAGCCTACTGATCAGAAGTAGTACAGTTAAGGACAATGGCTAAACCGCCCACTCAGTTCCACACTACCAAACCAGCAGTGATCCCAATCACAAAGGTAAAATAGGCCCAGCCCCACTAGTATATACTGCCTTAGTCTTTTGTGGTAACGTGGGCTGAGAAGCGACTGTACTCTTTAGCAAGGGTGTGAGGTAAGAACAGAAGCAAACAGCGATAGTATAAAAGACTCCAAAATGAAATAATGTGCACGCAAAGTTATATAAAATTATGTTTAAAGAACAGAACTGCAATCAACTAACACATTTAGAAAACACCCACCCCTGTGAAGAGAATACAGAAAATGCAGACTGGTGTTGTATGGTACCATGGGTACTCTAGCAAGGATGTTCAGGCACGAAAGGACACCAATATCACTATTCAAAGAGGATAGGTCTAAGAAGAATAAAATGGACAAGGTGGCTTAGAAGACACTATGGCCCCAGAAAGTGGACAAGCAGGACAGGGTCTCTTAACAGTGCCATCTTTGTTTCTTAGGTGTGTAAGGAAGGCATGACATCAAAGTACGACAGACAACTGATCACAGTTCAAGGGTGTTTATTAAGCTGTAAAGTGGGTGAGCTAAATGCCCAATATAAACCTAAATCTAGTCAAATAAAAGGGCCTATACTAATAAAACCTAATGTCAATCCTTACCGCTATGCTACAAAAGAGTGTGGGATAATGTTCACAAGAAAAGAAAGAACTGTTCACAAAATAAGTCGGGCTGTTATGGCCAGTGTCTCCCTTGCCAATGTTTTTGGAACGGGACAAGGCTGGACTCTCGAGCACAGCACACTCCTGAGCTTCTCTGGCACAAGCTTACAGTTCCTTTTCTAAGTATCAGGGCCTTCTGTGCCCAAGTCTCTTCTCATGCAAAGTCTCTTGCTCCAGACGGCCTGATATGCCAAAACAATAAAACAAACGTTCCTTCTGTTAACCTTTACATCGAGTGATTACCCTTCACCCTTGGATCCTCTTCAGCTGGGCTCCTATCGTTCTGTCAGTCGTCAGCCTCCCTCAGTCGGGCTCAGACTAACCAGAGCACTTGCCGAACTCAGAGACTTCCGAAGGGCAATCTCGTCTCGCTGTGTCACTGTTAGCCTATGGCAAGTGAAGGTTTCATACTATTACAGTTCGCACAGCGTTCCCCTCAGCTGGGCGCCAACACCTGTTTCACAATATTAAAAGTTCTGCAATGTGTCAAGGACCTTCGATTGTACAAGGGATTTGACTTCACCCTTGTATGACCACCTTAACAGCTTATACCGGCCTTCCCTATGGCCTCTTGGTACTTGTAGTTTTCTTAAGACAAGTCACAAAACACAATCTTTGCTCAAGAGAGGGGTACCAGCCAGACACCTTCGACTGAGCGCCCACGTGGCACCGGACCACTCTCTCTCTGGTACCAAGTTTGTTCACAAAAGAACACCGTCTCTTAATCTTGCCACTGCAACCTTTAGTCCAACACAGTGTGGCCCACTATCAGGTTCTTCTTACACACTGGCTGTGCTTGAACTAGTTGGTGGTTCCATTGCCGCTGGAGTGAAGGACGGTACCACAGGGGCGACCACGTCTCCCCGCTCTGGCCATCAGTGCATGAGGGTGCCATGTACCGAAAAGCGATGGCCATGCCCTGGCCACCTGGATGACAGATCCCTGGAGACTTGCGGGTGAGACACCTTCAGGTTTCTCACAGGAGGGACGACCAAATAGAGTGTGGCTTCTTGGCGATTTAGCTGCAGTGATGCCGATGTCCAAGTAGTTCAAGTGAATGCTATTTCACTGGTGGTCAAGCATGAAGCCATTTCGATTCGATGGCGCAAGCTCCCAAAGGGTCGAGTTGGCATTTGAGACAGCAAAACAAAATCTTCCAATGGTTGGAGCAGTTAAGTCGGTAGAGAGACAATGGCTTCTTCTGGGTTCAGTCTGCATACCCGACGGCGAGTTCAATGGCTTCCGTTAAATCAAGCTGGTACTCAAGTTGGTTGCTTCTACAAAAGGTCAAGCCAGTGGTTCAGGATTGGTGTGCGCAATGGTCGAGGTCAGCTTCTTTGTGGCTTGAGATACAGTAACTGGTTTGAAGTTTGCCTAGAATGCCACAAGCAATACCACGGGTCCTGTGGTGGCTTGAAGGTGTTGAGCACTGTCAAAGTGGCTCAAAGATGGCAAAACAGGATTCCAGCTGCTTTGGGCTTCTAAGGTGCTGCAAGTCCCAATCCAAGGCTATGGGACAAGGTGGGTCCTTCTGGTGCACTCCTGGTCCAAGGAGCTTGGCTGGCACCTACATGGGCTCATTCACCTCCAGTGACAGGATCCTGGTTCCAGAATAGTCCAGTGAGGCCTTGCTCCAGTGGCAGTTCACACTCATTGAGCCCTGGGCATGGTTGGGGAGCAGGGATGTCCTCTGCCTTGGATACCTTATGTCTTTATCTCTATGGCAGCTGGGCTATAGCTGCTGTTCCACAGAGTGTGGCACCCTCCCCTCCTCTTGGCACACTAGGCAGCCGACTAGAACTAGTTTGGTGCACAACAGTCCCTGGATGCAAGTTAAATAACCAGGTCCTCAAACGCTTCATGAAGGACAGATGGCTGATCCTGCCCTCAAGTGACCAAGGAAAGAAGTTTCACACACATAGCACTTTGTACAGAAAGATGCACGCATCCTACTCGGGACGTCTTGAAAGATGGTTGAAATATCAACCTTTGATCGCATGAATTTAGAGGGTGGCATTTCTCCCAAAGTTGTAAAATGTTCTGCGGACAGGACAGCAATCAGGTGGATTATTGTTCTGTGTATGAATCCAACACAATGGAGGTGCCGGTTCTGGCTTCTCGTTTCCTTTTGGCAAAACCAGACCATGTCCTAATATCATTCCAAGATGTGCATGGTCTCAGGTATTAATGAATGTGCTCATCTGAAATATCAATGCACATCCATGAAGCTTCTCACACAAAAATCAAATGTGGGACTTGACACCCAGGTATCCAACGCGCCACAGGCGGCCCACTACTTGATTGGCGTAACGCCTATTTATGTCAATGGGAGGTGGAAATCGCGGGGCACTCCCCCTCCATTTCCTATTGCGCCTGTAAATGAAGTTGACAGAATGTGCCCAGGTCTCCAGAATGAATCTTCACTTTGCCTTAGAGACGCGCTTTCGTTACTAAAAAAAGGTTCAAAAGTGGCAGTGAGGTAAAGCATTAACAATGTGTGGTGTGATCTTTTATATTTTAGGAAGAAGTGTTACTGCTCACACCTACAGTTTTAGCATGCAGTCTAAAATAACGTCAGAGCTCATTAAAAATGAAGCTTTGTCGTAGGTACATCGGATGCCTGCAGTGTGAAAAGATTTTAATTTGTTTATCCTGACGAATGCAACTATCTTTAGAGGTTATTCCGGTTATATCTTTCAGAAAGCTCGATTGGGATGGACAACAGAGGCGTTGCTAGGGGGGGGGGGGCTGAGGGGGCTTTAGCTCCAGGTCTTTTGGTTGTAGCCCCGGATAGAAGCTCAGGGGTTTCAACCAAAAAGACTAGATAGCCCCCAGTCCCGACAGTCCCAAAATGAGCATAGCCCCGGATCTTTTCCAGGCCTAGGAACACCCCTGATGGATAACAATTTTAGATGTAGCATTGTCTGCTTTTCATTTTAAAAAGTGTTCGTCTGCGGTTAGCCAAACTGTCACCCTCTAAAAATTGTTTAGATAATAACTCATACGGGCCCAAGCCATCATAGTCAGTGGTGAAGGATCATGGGAGTTGTAGACCTAAATATTTGGCGGGCGATAGGTTGGTTACCTCTGGTTCAGACAATAGTTCAAACTGTACCCTTTCTGGAAACAAAAGGCATAGGTTGTTAATTCTTAGCAGAATCAGAGAAACTCAAAATGTACTGGAATGTCATTGTTTCAATGTTCACAATGTTTTGGGAGACGTACAGTACGACTCAGGCGGAAAGGTTTCCGCTGCAAATATGTAGCGACCCTGATATCAGGGTCGCACTGAAGAATTTTAACAAAATGGTTTCTGGCCAGGAAGTAACAATGGTGGCAGCAATGGGTGGTATCTTGAGGGTTTAACGTAATGTTGGTAGAATATTGAATGTGGCGTGAATTTCACATCGTCTATGTGAGTTTCCTAAAAGTACTTCCAGTAGCAGCTAACCAGGAAAGTGTCTATAAATAGACTGGGGGAGAAGGAGCGGCCAACTTGTCAAGCCCTGAACCTTGGAACCTGAAGACTAGCTTCTGATCCCGGGCTCTCACACTTCACCAAAGCAACTGTCCGAGCAAATCACTATCTGTTTGGACCTCAGATTGTAAATGTGTTTAGGCAAACACGTTAAAAACACCCAACTCTGGGACATGCCTTCTAGTACTGTTCAATATGGGTTCACGCAAGCCTGCCCCTTCACATCCTAGTTTTTGAAGTGCAGTTTCAACTGTGCCAGTTAAAGTGCCTGATGGTGGAGCTCATCAGGCTTCTGAAAAACCCACCGTCGCGCTTCAGAGCGAGGGCGGCCCTGCCCCAACCAGCAAACCTTCAAGTAGCCTTCCAAGAGATCACTCGCGGCTGGAAAGAAGCCTTCTAAACACGTCTGGGTCATGGTATGACCAGGAGTATCCCATTTCCACACGATAACATGGTCACACAACGGGAAGATTGGAAGCCAATCATTACAACTTCTAGAATTCATGGGGACAAGTCGTGATTTCAAAACAAGATTTTATAAACAGGTGGACTATGTGTGATTATTCAGTGTACAAGAGTGTACAATGAATGCACTTTTGGTTCTGTCATTTTTTAATAGTAATAATGCTTTTGCCTAGATGAAGCGAAACATATGCACGTGCACCAGTAGGTAGATGTTGACACAAGATAGTAAATGTAGCTATGAGCTGCAATCTGTTTAAGTGGATTTCAGGTACTTGCTGACATATGCCTTCTTGTTTGGAAAAATGTTCCAGATAACTATTTGGGATAGTCATTACAACCATTTGTATGAAATGATGTAGTTCAATTTTTGATTTTCTTTCAAAGATTTCAATTACGCGCACCCAGACCGGAGGTTTTTCCTAGTTTCTGTTTAGGCTGCCTTTGTGTCACAGCCTCCGCGTAATGCGCCCTGCCAGTGTCTTAGTAAAGGGAATATAAGGAGAATGTTTTGTATCTCTAAATGACCAACGTTTCATTAAGACTAGGTTGGCGCTGGGTTTCCTAAACACTGCACGCATTTCCTGATCTCAGAATAAGACTACGGCATATGATTTGGGCATTATTGGAAAATAATATCACATGTACACCTGGAAATTAGTATTATTTGATGATATGTTTTGGTGTTATGGAATTACGTATTGTGTATAAATGACTTCGATTAGTCGTTTTCAATAAATATTTCTAGAATGTTTAGTTATTTGCGCAAGTCAATGGCATCGTGCTTCCACATTTCGATAAAGATAGTTTGTGTATTATTACACAATTATTAGGGCAATTCCTGTTTGGACCTGTTCGGACCAGGAGGATCCAGGGTCCGACCCCCTGCTCAGACAGCAGGTAAGCATGCACCAACATGTGTTTACACCCTCTGTGCCCACAGGCCATCCCCACCCTCTCTGGTCCCCCCGTGTTGTTCCCTTGTGCCCCCCCTTCCCGCACACAGGAGTCTGTCCTGATGCATTCTGGTTTCACCATCACCGTCTTGTGGCCAATGCTGGATTTTACTTTTATGGACTTCATTGATTCACGGTGTATCACAACTCTCATGCTGGACTTCCTTTGCATCTAGTAGTCATGGTGGCCCTGAATCATGCGGTTCCTATCTTCATCTTGTATCCTGGCTTGCAACATTATGTGTTACTAACTTCTGCAATTGTATTTGCTCTCCCCTCTTGCTTCTCCACTCTTTTTGACTGCTTACTCGCTGTTCTCTCCTCCCCTCCCCTCCCCTCTCCCTTTTCCTATCTCCTCCCCTTACTTTCTTCTATGCAGCTACTCCATCAGAATTGTCCCTGGACCTAGTAGGATAGCAACCTCGTCTGTCGCTCCCCCCATCTCCTTACTGCCCCCCCTCACTCCAGCACAATCTGAAACGTAGTCAGGCCTAGTACGATAGTCGCTTGTTTTGTTCCTCCCTCCCCTTTCTGCACCCCTCTTCCCCACCTTTTGTTTTTCTCCAGCTCTACCAGAAATGTCATCAGGCCTAGTACGGTTTTCGCCCTGTCTGTTTCCATTTCCTTACCACTCTCCCCCTCCCTTCCTTATCTATGCCTTAGCTCTCAGGCCGAGTACAATAGTTAATTTCACATCCTTACTGTTCATGGCCTGTAAGAATGTTGTTGTATTTTCCCTTGTTCCCTCCCTTGCCTTGAAGAGCTTTGAAACACATTGTGTATACGCTATAGGCGCTATATAAATAAATAAACTATCATATCATATCATAAACCGGTCAAGTGGCACAGCGAGTAGACATCCGTGCAGAGCCTGTTAAAGCAGGTTCGAATCCTGGCGGGGCAAACTCAGCCTTTCATCCTTCCGAGGTCGATAAATGAGCACCACACACTGTGGGCAATAATAAGCAGCGCTCAGATACCTGAGGGTTTGTAGCGCTATATAAATGCCTAATTATTATTTATTATTATATCATTTCTTATTCTGGGAGCCACTCAGTTCATATATATATCATATATTTCACTATTACCCCACTGAAGTCTACCAACAAACAAGATAAAATAATGCAGCAAAAATGACCCCTCATTAAGTCTATAAGCTTAACAGCATGTAGTGATAATAGCAAGTTTCGGAGTCGTAGTGTTGAAGTAAAATAAATATACACTAATTGTACTTCATTTTGTGATCTATAAATAGCAAGGTTCTCTTCATAAGGTGAGAGTGTAATTGTAAAACTTAGTTGAAATGGAGCAGTTTCAGTATCAGCAGGTGCAATAAAAAAGCAAACTCTTTCTCTACACACAGGCGCAAAGATTGTTCCAGGTATTATCCCCCACTTTGGGGGTATTAACTTGGACGTGCCCGTTAAGTTGAAGAGGCAGTGAAAGACAGATTCTCCTAGATGGGGATTGTTTTGCTGAAAGAAATCTTGCTAGGCAATTTACTCGGTCCGACCACTTTCCTTGCAGTCATTTCCCCGAAAGGCTGCTTTCGTCGCAAAGCGGCCCGTCGGCGAACTGCGCATGCGTTTCCTGTGCATGGAGGAAGTGGGCTGATCGCGGTGGTGGCGCTGCATGTGAGGTAAGGAGGCGGTAGGGATGGGTGTAACGACGCACAGGTACGATCCTGTACCTGGGATACTGCAATGCAGGGGGAGGGGGATAGCTCAGGGGCAACGCGTTTGTCTTGGAAGCAAGACCACGCAACACAGGTTTGAATCCTGATCCCAAACTTGGAAACCAATCTCTGGTATTAGGCGCGTTATACAATGACAATTATAATTATAACGAGAGAGCGGGTTGTGGAGGCTGGGGGGCGGAAAAAGAGACGACTGGGCTTGGCCGTGGGGGGGGGGGGGAGAGATGGAACAGGGATTGGGGGGGTGTCCTCCGTATTTGGTTTGGTGAGCAAAGGTGGGCAGAAAGGAAAAGACGATTCCCTGCGGCGCCAAATTTCGAACCGGGCTTCGATGGAATCGGCCTTCGGGGGGAGTCATACGTGCGATTGACTCGCTGTGTCTTGAATGGAGAGAAATGCTTTCGGTTTCCTGATCTGATGCGGAGGTCCAGGTGTTTGCAATGCATTCAACAACAGCAGCTGCTGACCGTGTTTTGGGCATGCGAATAGACAGACTCCAAAACAATCCCGATTTAGATTTTTCCAATTGACTATTAGTATGTGTGGGTGAGCCAGTAAGTAAAGTGAAAACTTGCAGTTAGGTACTTGCTAGTAATAGTTGTGATTTTTATTTCTCGCATCTCATTTTGTAGTCAAGACAGTGAGACCTGTGTTTCGCGGCAAACTGACACTTGTCATTCAAGACAGCAGCCTCCCGGTCTGGCAGAATCTTTTGTCCATGTACCAAGCATATTAAAATTGATGCATGCTGTTAAGTTTAAAAAACTAGACCTACAAGTGCACATAGGCAATGTTACCGCTGAACGGGCGCTGCGTCGAATATGGGGCCCAAACTGGTTTCATTGCTTAAGCGCTAAAGCAGGCAGGGTGCTTAGAATGCATGAACAAAGAACTATAGAAGGTACCAGGTAATATTGTCCCCATACATATGGTTGCCATACATGTCGTTGCCGGGAAAAGGTTGTGGTGACATTATATATGGTGACCATATATATGGTGTCTGGGGGAGCAGAGGTTGCGGGAGTGTACCCTGCTTCCCCTGGAACAAAAACAAAAAAGGGTTTTCCCGCTGAGGTGTCCCCCGCATGTTAAATGTGATAATGTCCCTGCAAAAAAACTGCCATTTTTTGGCGATTTGGACAAGCAACATTATTGCAGAAACATTATTACATGGACCCATGTAGAAGTATCCCGGATCAGCGACTTGGAATAATAGTAATAAAAATAGAGAAAATGGGCTAATTTAGAAAATATACCGTTCACGGGGCCCCCCCCCCCCATCTACCCTGCCAGCTTGTCTGCATTCGGGGAAGCTCTCTTCACAGGAACAAGCACAGGGGACGTCCTACCTTTGTAATGGGAGGGCACCTAATATACCCCTTCCCCCTTCGCTCTCACTATGGGATCAAAATACAGCATTTGACCCATTCCAAGAATCCTGACCTACTCTTATGTTGTCCAGGACCTTGAATATGTTAGGTTATTCCATCTGGGGAACCATAAGCCCTCTTGCCAACAGGATAAAGGGCAGGCAATGGTCCCACAATCCTGCGAGCTATATCTAAAGCGGTCCATAATCTAGAGAGAGTCATATGCACGGTCTGGAATGTACCATGCTCACGATTAGTCCAATCAAGAGATTTGCCAACACCTTTCAGAGATACTTCCACAAAATACTGCGGAATTATATACTTTAATCCTGGGGCTTCCGATCCCTTGTTAACAGGAATATATACATCTCTGTTAGGTCTTATGGATGTTGCCTCGATCAGTAAACTCCTGAGACAGGTTTAAGATTCGTACACTCGAATATCGGCCCCCAAGGGCATCCGTCTATATTCAAGCAAGCGGGAGAGCTAAATGCTCCTCGGTAATCCCTCCGTCAGAGATAGCATCATTCTGTCATTTTGTGAATTATAGAGACTTGCAAATGTGCATCTCTGTCCACCTCATCTTTCGTCTGTACGTTCTCGTTCCTATTGACACAAGCAGGTCTATAGCTACCTCTGTCTTTCCAAGAAACTGCCGTATCTCCCATCTCATATACCCTTCCATGTTTCCAAAAGGCTTGCGCCTCAAGGTTTGATGGCTAGGTGCCTGTATTTTACTCCCTCACTCCACTTTTCTGGGGTCTTTCCCCCGATGTACATTTTCTGTGTGCCCTCTTGAGCGCCCAGAGAGACTTCAAGGGTCACCATTTTGGGAGGACGGTGTCATGTACCCATACTGGAAAACCCAGATAAGCCAGACTAACCAACAGAGAACTGATTGAACTGTACAAGTTGACTGAATCAATTGTTTTTATCAGAAAGGAATGTACTTTTGTTTCTAATTCCTCTTTTCTTCCACAATTCCAGCCAGCCTTTCGCCCTCTTCACTCCACAGAAACTGCTCTTCACTCTGTTTTGAATTCACTACTTACTGCATGCTATTCCAAACACTCATCCCTGGATCTTTCCACTGCTATCGATACTGTTGATCACTCCCTTCTATTGGCATCCCTCTCTTCCTTCGGTTTCATGGGTTCTGTCCTCTCCTGGTTTCAATCTTTTCTGTCTGAAAGCACCTTTTCTGTCTCGCGGGCTGGCAAATCTTCAGAATCTTTTCTGCTTGCCCATGGCGTTCCGCAAGGGTATGTTCTGGGCCCTTTGCAGTTCTCCCTCTTCACTTCTCTCGTGCTGAGGATATTTCCCCCTTTGGTCTTTCTCACCACTTTTTGTTATGAGGATACTCAACTTTTTCTCTCTTTCTCTTGTTCCTCTGACATTCACCACACACTTTCTGCCGGTCTCTTACCCATCAAATCTTTGATGTCTTCTCTCTATCTCACACTTAACGCTGGGAAAAGAGGTTCTCTTTTTGCCCGCCAACACTCTTCCCCCTTCTCTTCCTCCCCTCCTTTATTTCTTTTCCCCCGTCCCAGCGTCCCAGCATCCAATGTCTACTAAGGCTCGAAATTTGGGGCTTTATCTTGACTCTACTGTATCCTTCTCTCACCACATTTCTCTGACATCACAAGCCTGCCATCTGCATAACATTCATAAAGCTTGCCTATTTCTTACCTTTCAAGCTTCGAAACTGTCGATCTCTTCTTCGATTCTTTTCCCGACCTTTCTACTGCTCTTCTGCTCTCTTTGGGCTCCCAATTTCCCATCTTAATGCTCTAAAATCGGTCTTCAACACAGCTGTTCATCTTCTCTCTTTCTGAGATTCCATCTCACCCTCCCTTGCTACTCTTGGTTGGTAATCTTTTCACTCTCAACGCAAATTACATTTCTTATGTCTTGTCTTCAAGTCCCTCTACGGACTTGCTACCG
This sequence comes from Ambystoma mexicanum, assembly GCF_040938575.1. Taxonomy (NCBI): domain Eukaryota; kingdom Metazoa; phylum Chordata; class Amphibia; order Caudata; family Ambystomatidae; genus Ambystoma; species Ambystoma mexicanum. The sequence continues at coordinate 127,227,365 of NC_090940.1, read as the reverse complement.
ACTATCTTTCAGGCTTGGCTTCCTTTTATAACCCTTCTTGTTTTCTTCGCTCCTCTTGTCAATTTCTCCTGGTGGCACTTTGCCCCCCCCCCATATGCTCATTCTCGCTTTCATCCTTTTGCTCCTTTAGCTCCTCTACAGTGGAACGCCCTCCCCTACTTTATCCATTCTATTTCTGCCTCTCCTCTATTTCGTAAGTCGTTGAAGTCTCATTTTCTCATATAGCGCCTTGGCTTATGGCGCTATATGAAATATAAATACAAAATAGTGTTAAACCTTCACAACAAAGAACAATTACCCCTCCTCCATCTGCCGGTTTTTAAGCTACAGTACAGACTCATTACAAACTCTTAGGTAATACAAATGGTAGAATCGAGCTCCGCTTAGTAATAATTTTTTCTGTCATTTAAGAAATAAGGGTATTACAGAATATATATTGCTACATATTTACGCAAAGTACAATATTTAAATGGTCTCAAGCAAATTCAGATTCTCGGATTATCTAATGAATGCATACAAAAAAAGAAAAAAATAGTAATTGATTTGAAAAATATACAAACAAAAAGAATTTAAAAATATTGCCAAAGCTCTTCTATATATTTCATGTTTGGGCTCTTCACACTCCTGGGGGCCAGGCCTCTCCCACACCACTACTAGGAGGATAATCTCAGTTGCAATTTGGGATTACCAGCAACATGAGGTAGCAACAGCCATTTGGACATTAACATTCGCATACAGCAATTTTACATGGGAGTATGAAAGCACATTTTACTCAGTGTGAGGACACACCTGGTGTGTCCACTTGGTCACACGAGGTCAGAGAAACTGTCAACCAATGGAAAGTGGCCTTGGCAAAGGTTGTGAGACGGTATCACTGGTGTTTTGAACAGAGCAGTAAAGGGAGGAATTGGTTATGTACATAATGAGCTTTTCACTGCCCTAACTGGTTGCACTTCTCTTTTAAGTGAACTTTTGCTACGCAAAACTTTGTATGCATATCGGATAGTGCTACTGTCCGGTTCCAAAACGTTTATTGGTAGGATAAAGGCAGCTGCGCCAGAAGGCCCATGTTACCAACAGCATTGCGGAAGCATTCTTTTTAGTCTAAATTAAGCAATCATTTTAGAAGCAAGATTGTTTTCTATTTAAAACAGACCTTTAAGATATTTTTACATTAAGATGAGTTTAGTAATTTGCGTGCAATTACCCAAATTAGTCTACATATTTACTCGTCCTTTCTCCGACTCAATTCTTTAACTATTTTATTCCAATTAAACAAACAAACAAATGTTTGCAGCCACAATGTGAAATACTCCCTACATATTGGTAAGGAACTGACAAGCAAAGTCTGACCAAATTGTGTTATACAAAGTTACATGATTTGGGAAATTCTTGACCTTTTCCATGAGTTTACCTAAATTTTGGAACTTCCCAACCAACTTCCTAACACAGCGCCATCTTGCATAACTGCGTTCAGTTCTTTGGCACGTCATCTGTTTATGCTACAGCCTTTTTCCTTAAATGCAGTGCTCCATGATGCACTTTTGTATTAGTGTGTACTAGTGCATGTATATATTTTGCTTTTTTGATGTTTTTATTTTGATCCTGTATTCTTCCAAGCCCAGCTTTGAAACAGCTGTACTTGCGCTTAATCCACGTGATAACTAGAAATGTGCGGTCTGTGATGCTCCATTTTATTTTGAATGGAAATCTATTTCTTTCGTTTTTTGTTTTATTTAATTGGTTTATTATTTTTAAAAATGGTTTTGTACAAGCTTTTGATGTACATATCATGTATCATGTGTATTTGTAGATTTTATCTTTTTGATTTGCATACCTTTGTGTAAGGTTGAGTATGTGCCACCAGAATCACAAATACACACTCACATATCCCTTCAATTTATAACTGGGCTCTCCACTCACACTGTGAAATACACTATAGCATTAATTCAAATCATATTTATATAGGATGAAAGTTATAAAGCACATCTGTATTTCACCATTGCAACATGTGTCTTGCGCCAATATCCTTTCTTAAGGCAAATCCAAGGCTTTGTGTACATCATTTCGTAGGTGACCAGCGACATTGGTAAAATGGTCCAGTCTTCTAGTCCAGACCATCCTAGCTCCCCTGAAGCCGTCACCAGGGACGCACACGAGGTAAGTGTCGGACAGGTGTGTGATGTTCTGCAGAGAACACTATCCAGCAACACGTTACATCATTATGAAAAAATATATATTCTATATATCGATTATTAGAAACATATTGCATTGCTTTTAAATGAAATAATATCCTGTAGCTTTTTGTATCGAACATCCACTTAAGGCAGCCATCACTGATTGTTGATATGGAAGCTACAAATTAGACTTTAAAATATGGGTTGGCAGAGTCTTGGTTCTTGAGTTTGTCCAAGGGTGAACCGTAGTCGCAGGTTTCAATTACAGTCGGACTAACATGACAACCAACTGCTAGCTCGAGATATTCATACACATGACAGTGCCAAAAGGATCAGAACATGTGTTGAATTAGAGCTCGCCAAGCTAAAATCATTGAACTCGTGGACTTTGTAGCACAGGCGCTTCATTGGACCATACACTAAATAAATGACCTTTTAGATTTTCACAAAATAAAATTACGGTAATTCCGTTTCTGAAAAGGGAGTCATATAATCCCCCTTTCATCAAGCTCCATTCCAAGCATTCTGCATCCATGTACCTTAGCATCCATGTAGCTTAGCTGTACCCGTCTCCTGACATCTGCAGCTCCTCCTGTACAGTGGTCCAGAGCAGATTCAACGGTCATATGTGCATCTCCGACTGTTGCTGTGAACCAAGATCATTGCAGCCAGAGGTAGCCTTTTAACTTCTGCAGCTCTGAACTAAAATGGAATAATTGCTACCTGATCAGCCTGGTGGCAGGGTAATCTTGAAGAATAAGCCATACCTGGTTATGGCACGGTGACTGATGACAGCACACTATAAAAACCGCATCATTTTGATATCATGCAAGTGTCAACACTAAGCCCTCGTCAGTGATGTCCAGGCAATGTATGTTCATGGATAGTGTGGCTGTTTCAAATGCACCTAGTGAGACAATAGCCAAGATGCTAACTCCTTCACTTCCCTGGGAGGAAGGGTAACTACTACCCCTGGGCCACAGGAGCTTTTACCAGGACATCTCCTGGGAATAATGATTCAAAGAAGCACTGGTATATCAAAGGCCAGCTGCGTACCAAAGGGCTTTTTTTTTAGTCAGACTTGGGAAGTCTGAGGGGAAAGGGGGACCTGAGAAGAGGTTCCACCATGCTGATTTTCTGTTGAGTATCTCTTCCTTCCTGTCCCCACAGGTTCGAACTGGCTTGATGCTGCTTCGCACCAGTAGCGCTCTTCACCGCCTCCACTTGAACACCAGCTCACCACTGCAGAAGCCTTTGACACGCCGGTTATTAAAGCACTGAATCAAACTAACAGAACCTTGCCTCGATTCAACCACCAACTCAAACTGCTGGAAGCCATTTTGCCACATGACAATTTGACCCAGCAGTAACATCTCAAACAGACCCGACAACTGATCTGAAAAACTGTTGGGCCTTTTCGAACTGCACTGCATCAAATGCCTACTCGAACTGCACAGAGCCCCGTCTCTAGGCCAATTTACATCTAGATCAGGGGGGCTCTACATCACGAAGCCGGTTCAACAGCAAGGAATTTGCCGAAATGTCTAGTTTGACACACCACCCAAGATCAAGAACAACGTACTGTTAAGAGACCTTGCCGTCAGGTCCTTTTTTTGGTACCATAGTGATCGATAAACCCCCTTTTCAATCCTTTTCTTGAAAGACACATCCTTTTTGAACATGGACATTGCTGCAATTCCTTCCCTGGACACCCCTGCTCAAGTGCCATACATTGCTAGCTGCAACTTCTGTGTCCCTTCCTATGAGGTTGGGATGTTTGCCTTTGTTTTTAGATAATTATTTGTAATTGTTTAAAGTATATATTTTTATAGAACCGTGATAAGGCATGCTTTTATTTTGGAGTTTTTGTACTATTGCTGTTTGGGTTTCTCCAGTTATCACTCATATCCTTCCTGAAGCTATAGCCTGCCCTCAGCCCAAGTTATCACAAAAGGAGAAAGGGATATTATTTCTTGGATTGTGCCCGTTTCACTTTTATGATTGCCATTACTGCCGGTATGTAGTGGTGCAAGGCTTAGGAGCTGGGCTAACCACTATCCTGCCCAGCAGTAGCCATTTCGTCACATAGTTCAAAAGTTATTAAGCAAAGAAAACAAGCTGTAGCCGGCTTACTTCCATTCATTTTCCCATAGAGAAAAAAGTGCTCCCATTGCTAAAGTGTGGCGTAAAAACGACTGGGCAGATTGCACCACATAAGAAGAAAGTTGGGGAATCCGCGTTACAGATATTCCTTTTTTCCTACCTAAAAACAGGGATTTAAAACAGAGCCTTTCCCTCCAATTAAGCAATTCCCCTTAGTTTGTAAAGTGGAGTGAATATTTCGGTATCTTACCAGCTACACAAGAATCAAGTGGCTAAAGGCACACTTGCTTAAAATTGTATCATACCAGTAGCCATTTACAGCTGCAAATAAGGCATTAACTCTCAGCAGACTGCTTAGAAAAACACTGGAAGGCTACTTGATATAGCGAGCTCAAATAGATCCCAGGGGCGTGTGTTTTGGGCAGGGAGGGGGAAGGAGTGGGTAGGAATGGCCATAGGGATTAGCATGACCATGGGCAGTCAATGGCTGGGTAAATTGGCAAACACCATCCACAAGCTGTGCGTCCCTCCGCACGTGTCATCTCCCTCCTACCTGTACTCCAATTCAACAGTTCCGGCTTATAGGTTAAGCGCCACCTAATAGCCCAAACTTAAAAGGGAAAGAAGGATGTCCTAGAATGCGTTGCGCACTGGTGCTGCGGGCCTTAAGAGGAGGGATTACACAGTCGTTTTAGAATACCTCAGAGTACACATCAGTGACATTTGCAGAGACCACTAAAGAGATTGTTGAGAAGGGGGTTCTCTGTGCTGATTTAGGGCACAGTGGATTCTTTATGCGCAGGTCTTTTCCTTCCACTTGCAGACAGCGCACAGATCTTCTTAGATCGCCAGGTTTTTTTTGCGGAGTTTTCCCCCGAATTAATTACATTTTATTTGAGGGGTTTCCCCCCAGACCTTCTCTATTAGCTAATATCTATTCCCCAAACACTGTACCCCTTATATCCTCATATTTCTTGATGAGTTTTTCAGTGGAAGATTTTCGGCAAAAAATTCTGAATGAAAGCCTGGCGATGTAACGTCGTCGTACCGCTCCCAGTTGCTCACACTCGCACATCCTCCGAGCAGCACCACAGAAACAAGCAGGCGGAGCAATAGGAACATGGCCACAAACGAACACACCAGAGAAGACGTGCAAATAAATATCAGGTGATTTGGAACAAATATTTGGGAGATTTCCTGTGAACACTCGGAAGAAAGTTAGAGAGGTTTTCTGGACACATCAGGGAGATTCAGAGAGATCATTAACTAAGTAGGTTAGTTCAATGAGGGAGGAGGGGAGGCGTGTCTGGAAAATACTACCAGAGGAAATAGATCTCCAAGTGAAACATACCACAACACTGTACACTTTGCTCTGGTGGTGACTGATGGAGGTAAACAACTGTCCGTGGCAAATGCATTCACATTGGCAATCTCCATAACAGTAAAACATGATATCTTCAAGCGGTGGTAAAATGCTCTTGAAATCAGCTCTGAGCTGGTGCGATATACAGTGAAGAAAATTGACTTTTCCATGAAAATCGATCTGGTGTCCTCCCAAATAGGGATATAGAAACCAGCCTCCACTTCATGTGAGAGGCAATAGTGAATTAATTAGATTAATACAAACACCACCTTGCATACTGCCGGATCTATGCATGGTGTCCAGCATAGCCAATCACCTAACACAAGGAGACTCATTAGGAGTTTGCTAGTCTGGAAATAAGGTGCCACTAACAACTACTGGACTGGCAAACTCCAAGTCTGCCGGTAGGGGCTGTGACCTACTGACAGGCCTGGCCTGCTGGGAGTTCAGGCCCCTACTGTCAGACAATTGCCACAATCACAGGCACCAATAATGCTGGTGCCTGTGATTGCGGCATCCCCATGGGAATGGGGAGTTACCGTTATCTTCATTGCATGTAATATCCCGGTAACACAGGGATATCGAGCGGTGGAGACGGAACAGTAGTTCCTCAGTATCCCACCAGAATTACCAGCAGGATACCAGCGAACCTATAATGAGAACCAAAGACTGCAAGGTGAGGAGATTGCAAATCGACCAGGTCCATTCTGACATGCAGGAACCCACCATCTCCATCAAATCACAATGGCTCTTCAATACCTATGTTAAACCCATGGCCACACTGATCTAACTTTTCACTCCCGCGTTCCAATTATGTGCAGACAACTGGATACAATTAAACAAGGAACCCAACCAAAACACTAGTCCACATATTACTTGCCTCCTCCAGAAAGTCCAGTACTGGACCAAAGACAGCAACCTATTCCTAAATGCTAATTCTAGAAACCCAAACCAAGTAATTTTAATCAACCTGCAATCAAACCAGAAATTAGTAATCTCCCTGCACTCCCCTTTGGATGCTTCACACTTTTATTTACACCTTGCAAGCACGTTCAGCGATCCTGTAAAAATCTGTTAACCCCTAATCTACCTCCCCAAGCTCTTAGGACAGTTATCTGAACTGTCCCGCTGTAGTATACAATGTACTTCAATTTCCATCTGGTCAACCCTGCTGATCACCTATCCATATTTCATGTAACTGTGTACGGTTGTACTCCCTTGCATCATAATCTGTAACTATGGATTGTTGCATTACCTCCAGCTGATAAATCATCATCAGTTTTACTGTACCGTAACGGCAACAGGCCCCTTAAGCAGCATTCCTGCCAGTTGGCATTCCAAATATAACAGCATTTGCACATCCTTCCTTCCAGGGTCTTGGCTACTTATATAGCCAAGCTAGTCACGTAAGGGCAATGACATGAAATTGATGTCCTACTTTTCGACTCTCCCTATGCGATCTGAAATGGACAAACATCGTTTTGCCATCCAGCACTCCCTAAGGTATATTGGTGGAACAACCTGTTTAAATATTTGACTATTCTTACAGTTTGTTAAATGGCCTAACAACAACATGCTCTACCCCTTGACTCGCCCAACGGTCTCTGAAATGGAGAGCCCGATAACAGTTGTGTGCATGGCGAGGGCAGCTTCCATTAAGAGCTAAAGAAAGATGGGTTGGAAACCTTGAGTGCAACATGAAACGGGTTACTTGGCTACAGTAATAAACATGTATCCTTAAGAAAAATGTTATATTGCTTGTGAGGCGATATGCCCATAGATCGCGCCTTGGTACATCATGGAGCTTTCAGTTCGGAGTTTGGCAGATTTTATTGTGGTTAATATCTCACAGTTTATATGAAAGAACATTATCAAAGAAATAATTATGTCATCAAAATTTGACATCCTTGAAGGTCTGAAGCAAGCAGTTTAATTTGGATGGGAAATTAGAAATGGGAAGACGCATTTTCCTTTCTGCAACGGAAGGGATAGAGGAGCTGTCAAAACTCTCCCCTATTATTCGAATGATTCGCTCTCCGCGTCGGTGCATGAATATTACTGTACAAATGAAGACCATTCTTTTAGCAGTGGCTTCGAGAGTGGGGCTGTCGCCCCTTTTATGTTACACACATGTAAATGAAGTTGCTAATGACATTCTGGAACATCAGACTAGTTCGGGGATATCACTGTTGCACGTAGTTTTGCCTGTGTTTTCGCTCTGTAATGGTTGCTGATCGCATTAAAATAACTACAATTTAAGGAGCGCCAAGATTACGTGATGAAAATAAATACCCTGAATGGTTTCATTAGGTTAGGAACTGGATGTTAGTTACTTTATTGGGCATTGCACTGGATCCAAAATTGACTGATCGACCGGTATCAGCAGTTCATGATTGGGGTTTGAGGCACAGACCACCTTTCTACTGACCAGTCGATCAGCCTCAATGCTTCATCTTATGCACTTATTGCGATTCCATTGTTAATGGAACCGCTGAGAAATATCCTTGTGAGAACAGATCGATCGATAGACCAAGATAGCGATGACAACACAACTGTAAACGGGGGAGGTAGGCAATCAGCGACTTTCCACACCAGAAGGTTTGTGCACAATAAATGATTCATTGTACATAGTCATGCTAAATGCTTGGGATGTACTTTTGATTGCACTTGTGAAATGTACTATATTGTTGCCAGTTTTTCCAAGCATAGTTTCACATGTTGATACTGTATAATTTGTATTATTGGATCTGATCCTTGATTTATTTTTGTCATGGGAAGGATGGAAGGAGTAATGCTGCTCACCATCTTAGATGCCTCTTCTAATAGGAGGGGCAGCCAGGGTGGATGAAGAAAAGGGGTTGAATACTTATTACATTTGTGGAGTGCACAGGGGCGGGGGGCATTAGGGATGGAAATAGTACGCACAGAGGAAACATCAAGGTTGGATTTAATGACCAGGAGAGATAATTTGGTGATAGACTCCTGTAGCATGGAGAGCTACACTGCCTGAATTAGTGCGCTGATGGGGCGAAGAATGACTCTGGATAAACTGAGTATAAGTGGAAACGATCAGTGCTTTGCTGAAGAGGACAAAGGAAGAACTAAGTGGAGGCTGGAGCATTAATCAAGCCGGCTCAGGGCAAGAGTTGCGATTAGGGTTTTTGTGGAGTGATAGGTGAGGAGGGGACATATCTTCTGGATGTTCAGAAGGGTTAGCCAGATGGTCCTGGCTGCAGAGGTGATAAACAGAGTTATAGGTTGCGAGAAACTCCAGAGAAACTGGAGGTTACAAAGCTTAGGGAAGGAGGTGAGGATAAGGAATGAACATAGGAAAGGGGCTAAAGGGTTGAATATTAGAAGCTGAAAGGATGATCACTTGGGTTTTGGAACAATGTAGTTGCAAATGCAAAGCGAGTGAGAGTACGGAGAAAAGGTATGTCAGAGAATACATGACAGGAAAAGATTAGTTTGCAGAGGAAGGAGATGTAGAGGCGGTAGATGAGCAGACCCAAAGATAAGGCCGTGATGAACCCCTCTTTTGAGGGGTTGGCAGAGATGCTGCCAGTATCTCAAAGTATGGCGAAAAAGTGGGCAGAGAGGTAAGCAAATTCTTGGGCATTCAAGGGCAGACAGTGTGAAAGCACTGGAGATAAAGGATGAACATGACAGTCTTTAGAGTGTTGAACAGGCAGGACAAAGTTAGAGGTGTGTGTGAGTGCTGCTCTGTCGAGTGACTACTGAAGAATCTGTATTGGAGTCGGTGACGAATCCCGCGATATCGTCACTTCTCCCCAAGGGGGAGCCCCTTCCCATGAGACAAGGGAGGTGGGGCGGCAACCCGATAGACCCCGTGGGGGTGATACTCAGCGTGAGGATCTCATGGGGAGGGACTCCCCCTCTGGGGATCAGGGAGAAAATCTTGGGGGAGCGCGGCATTCGGACCCCCTAACCACCTCCCATACATTCTCATAACCCTTATATTTCGCCTCCACGTATGTCTGTCAGAACGAGAGCTACACACCTACTAATACGAGGAAGAGTAGGGATCACATGAAGAGAGCTTTCTTATTAAGTACTGGGACAAGGAGGAGGAAGTGCACAGTGACAAAGAGTCCACAGGAAAACCTGAATGGGAATGCTAGTTGTTGCCCATTCATTATAAAAAGCAAAGAAGGACTTATCAGGTCGTCAGACCCTCCCAGGTTGATCCGCAAATCTGGAGGACGTACGGTGTGGAAGATAGGCTGCTGCTCACTGGGATGCCTGCGAAGGAGCCGGGGCGCCCCTATCCATTCTGCTGTGCCTGCGCAGACCAAGGAACTAGAAAAGCAGAGGTTCTGGGTGGAAGCATTAATCGAACCGTGCGGTTGTTGCAATACGCGCAATTTGCACGGAGAGAAGTGCTGCAGAGCAGCTACAGATGCTGTGAAAGCAGCACAAGCATGTGAGAAGCTGAACAAGACGTTGGAGCAGCACGTGACCAAAGGAGAAGAACCAACAGAGTCTCAGAAGGTACATGGGCCGTCGGGATCGAGAAAAGGTGCAATGGAAACATCAAAACCTGGGACCAAGATATACCCAAGGGGAAAATCCTAAGCAATTGGCCATATGATAGTACCTGGCATGTGAACCAGGTATATAAGGAACAAAATGCAGAGGAGAAAACTGGGTTGGGAACCTTCAACTTGAGGAGGGTATCCTCACTAGCTATCTTCTTCGTTGCAGTACCTGGCAGGCAAGTGAAACCGGTCTGCCCAGACGAAGCCCTAAAGAAACCTGGGTCTGGGACCTGCACCAAAAAGTTTATATATGAGAAAGGCCAAAGGAAGGGAGGCATTCCCTAGTTGCATTGTGAACTGTGATAAAACGACTGAGAAAGGCCAGGGAAAGGCATTCCCCCTGGCATTGTGATCTATGAAACTAAAACCAAGAAAGGCCAGGGGAAGTTGTTCTACCCCTGGTGCTGTGAAAGTAAAAGCCAAGAGAGTGAGAACAAAGCCAACGAAGTGGCATTGCGAAATCGTAAAACCAAGTGAAAAGAGTTCAGGGTAAGGGAGTCATTCCCCTGGCTTTGTGTAGGAAAGAACAGAGAGCCAGACATCAGGAGAAGGGAGACATTAGCTTGGTAAGGGATACATTACTCACCGTAATCGTATTTCTGATGCTTGTATCTGCTTAGATTCACATGCTGTGCATAGGCCGACATCTAGTGGAAGCTGCGGAGTATTACAGTTTGTTTTTCGAAACTCGAAAATGGCCGTCGACACAAGGCGTGCCAGTAATACGATCCCTAGTGTGACGTCCACTGTACCCAAGATCCCTCACGCGTCTAGGATTAAAAAGAGGATCAAACCAGTGATCCAGGGGAAGGGAGTAATTTCCCCCCCTGGAGGGAAGAAATAATGAAACTTTTGATGCCAAGCCAGCAATCCTTAGTTTTGAAGTATGAAAGCTAGGGCGAGGGAGTCATTCTCCCTGGTGAGAGGCATGCAAACAGAATTGTGCCATCCAGCAGGAGGGAATCATGTTTCTGGACCACAAACATTGGTACAACTTTAGTTTATTTGTAAGTGTAAGGGATCAGAGAATGGGACGTTTGACACAGAGTGGTGTACTCTTTAGTTGAAACATCCCGACAGACACATTAGCACTTTTAGTTGAGGTAAGGAACCCCTCAGATATAGGGAAAGTTATCTTTTCTCTTTATTATCTTAAATAAAAGTCTATAGCAATTTCTATGCCACCAGTGTGTCCTGCTTCCGCACCCTTACAAGTCACAAAGTCTTATCTTTCAAGTAGATTGCGAAATATTTGAACACCACGCATTCCAACACTTTAGAGTAGTGACAGAAGTGAAACAGTCCAGTGGTTTCCTGTGTTGTTAGGGTCTCCAGAGGTTACCTACAGGGTGGGAAGGTCTAAGAGGCGAGTGATAAGTTGAATAGAGAAGAACCAAAAAGTGCAAGTAAAAGGTGCCCACTTCATCGTTGGTGCAAATGGGTCAACAGGAGCACACAGCAGATTGTCAGAGCATCACTCCTCTGGGGGATAGAAAGGGAAGGTTAATGAGCAGATAGAGGAAAGGCTGGGGGTAAATGTGGCAAGGTTGCTTAAGAGAGAGGTATGCAGTAAAGTTATGTCAGAGTATGGCGATGTTAAAAGAGAAGTAGGGGGCAAATTCATCGGCAGAGCAAAAGAGATGAGAAGATGCCGCAGGGACAACGTGACCCAGCATGGTCTGAATGGTTGTGGATAGTTTGTCAGGGATGGAGTCATCGTCGCATCTACCAGAGTCCACATCAGTGTAGAAAGAAGCAAGGGATTTGTTACTGTAGGCAATGCGAGAGGGACAGCAGGTCCTTCACAGGGGCTGTAGGTCAAGGCAGATTGTTGACCACTCCACTTGGATCAGTGAGGTGCTCCCAGGTTGGGGCTGGGAGGGGGAGAAAGAGAAAGCAGAAGAGTGTTGTTGAAAAGGAGTTGGGCGCGTAGAAACACCTGTGTACAGGCGCGTTATAAATGCCACATCATAAGGAGAGGTTAGTGTTGAGCTAGAGCCCAGGGAGGACTTCAATAGATGTGATGTAATCGGTTGTACAGAGGACTGCAATGGGTAATATGGGTAATATGGATGTAAGGAGAGTGTGGAGGACAGAAGCAGAGAAGAGAAGTGTGTGACGTTGTGGCCAGAGAGAGAGGGATCAACGGAAGGGACCTAAAGGTTGGTCGAGGAAGAAAGAGAGGAAAGGAAAACAAGGTTAGGTGAGCGGCCAAGATTGCCAGTTTGCAAATTGTGGGAGGCTTGGACCTGAAGGATTCCTATGGAACCGTGCCAGGTTCTCAAGAAGATAAGTTTTCTGTAGTGCCTTTGGTAAAAGGAAAAAGGAAGATTCAATGTTATCCCACCCAGCCTGTTTTACCAAGGAATGAGACACCTTATAACACAGGAATGTGCCAGAGGAGCAGGTCTTCGGGTTCATTTCGATGCCACTTTCATTGTGGTTAGTGGAAAGGGTCAGTGAGACAGCAGAGATGGCCGCTCACTTATTGGAATCATTAGGCTTCCCTGTGAACCTAGAAAATCCAGCGCCTGCCGCTTACTACATCAATGCCGACGCCCGTCCTCAATATGCTACGGTCAAAAGGCAGCAGATAGAAGATTAGACTCTGGCGCATCACCTTCCCCAACACAATACAAATGGCAGACAAAGAGGGGCCTTCTTGGTAGAATTGCACTTGCAACTTGCAGCTATAGGTGGAAGCCTGGCTCTCATGAAGCTGAACCCACCCGAATCCAAGAATTGTGAACATTTGTATTTTTAACGAGGAATTAAGTGTATGCATGGCACATCAGGCCAGCCAGGGTAATGCAATTTAAGGAGCTGCCAACTGTGATCAGCTTTCAGCAGTAGCATGCATTTACTGCCAATTATTGACTGCCGCTGCTGAATGCCGATTTGCTAAAAGTAATCTTACATGATCAAATTAGATTAAGGAACCTCTGTGACAGCCAATCTGGTTGCTCCATTGGCAATCTAAAAGTCCTGGCAGTCTGAGCGCGGGGGGTTCAGGGTGGGAATGGGGGTGAAGTTGTGTTATGTCCTAAAATCTAATCAAAATATATATATTTTTTAACTTGCTGATAGAATCTCGCCATTTCTTGCAAGTGTCCGAATGCTTACTGACATCAAGTTTTTTAAAAAAGGAGAGGAAAAGAAGAAATAAATGAAAGGGACAAGAAGAATGAAAGGCACATAGGCTTGAGTCAGCCACCAGGATGGTTCACGTGCGTGGGAAGGTTAGGGGTGCTCTGGTGCAGGGGGGCAAGGGGCATCATGCACGGCAGATTCTAGACATGCATGAACCAGGAGAGAAGGCTCTGGGCCATGTCTAGGGGTGCTGCCATCTCCATGGCCACATGCACTCCACATTTGCTGGAACTGGCTAGACCGGTCCACTCCAAAACACCCATTCAAATAATTTATGTGTAGGATTAATTTCCAATAATCTTGATTTTTGAGCAAACGCTTTAAGCATTGCCCTTCCTCCAGTGCACGGTAAACGATGGCAAGTGCCCCTCCTGGACACAGGGCTTGCTCTGGTCCTCCTTTGTGTGTAGGAGAAAAATCGCTGGGCCTGTAAGGCCCATGGGTAGAATGGCTTTAGCTTGCCATGCTGCTGCTGGCGTTCAGTGTTTCGATGCCAAGCACAAAATTTCAGACCACAGACAGAGGTGGTCCCTCTGCAGATTTGGAAAATGAAACAAGCCACAGGATACACTAAGGCCTCCCATTTGCCCTACCCATCTGTTATGATGTAGGTCTTGTATTGTATTGTCACTGACCAGGAGGGCATGCCATTGGAATGTTGATGCATGAATGATGAGCAGCTCAGGAGAATGTTGAGAGGGTCTGTGAGGGAGTGTTCCATGAATGTCAGTAGGGGCTCTAAGGAGGGTGTGCAAGGATGGGCGGTGGGTCTCTGTCCATGTATCTACCTGTCTATGTTCCTGTGATGTCTACCGTGGCTACTAGAGATTGTACTGTATATATAAAGATAAACTGTAAATATGTACAATAAAGCGGACCTGGACAAAACCTTATGGCTCCACAGCTGGTCTGTGTATGGTCAGAGCCCAACCCCAATACATAACGCCATCTCTGTCCTCTGAGCAGTACCCGGGAAGTTCATGGACCTGTTCACTCCCACATAGTCTTCTCTCTGCCCCTATGAAAGTATTCAGTGCTTGCAAGCCTCCTAGTCCCTCTGAGTCCTTCACCAGTTTGATTGTTGGCATGCTCCAAGCCCCAGGGCTTAATTTCTGGGGGTGTTCGTCATGGCTCAGCCCTGGCACTTATTTTCGAGCTCCAGCAATTATTGTCTCAGCCTCACCAGTTTCATTATGAAGTGGTGCTAGTCAGTGCATCCATCAACCACAATGAGCAGGTGAGAGTTGTAGTCTAACACTGTGGGGAGCAGCTATGGGTGGTGGCAGCAGTGGCAGGGGTGAGGGGGTGGAACAATCCACCCACAGTGTCACAGGAGGGCTAGAAAATATTTGGGGTCTGGCACTTTTTTTTTTAAACAAATTAAGCACTGCCAAGCACCCAGGGGAAAAGGAATATGTCACAGCTACAGAGTTCTCAGCTAAGACGGGGCCTACCAGGGATAAACCGAAGATGAAGTAGCACTTACCAAGGTAAAGTACGGTGTCAAAGGCTGCCCAGTTGGAGATGAACAATTATTAAAGTGGTTAACACTGTGCCCATAAAATGATTTGCTTAATTTATTGATGTTTATAAGGTGCAGCAACAGCGTTTTAAAGGTACTGACATGCGATAGTTTAAATGCTGGTGCGTTCTGTGTGTCAGACATTTTAAAGGAGGACTTTTTAAAAGTTTGATTTAACACATGAAATGTAATCCGAAGAGTTCCAACTTTTACAAATCTAGTAACTTTTAAAAAGTTAAGATTCAAAATAATGCTTTTTGTATTTTTCTAAAACAAATAAAAAAATATCTAACGGGGGTCATAATAAGTTGGACAGTAATGGTAACATCAGTGGCATTTGTCAAATAGTGCCCATTTGATCATCTACTCAATTCAGTGGTTGGTCAAATACCGCCAGCGGTTTTCAATGGGAATACTGCTGGCGATGTTCCAGGTGAATCTTCTGTTGAAAGTCTGCCTATTCTTACCTGCACCTGAGCGGTGGAGGTGAAAATTACAAAATCTTTTTATTTTTATTTCTTAACTATACAGATGGAAAGCACAGGCACTTCTCTTCAGCACAGTAAATAAATGTTTTTGCTACTGCACATGGTTGGGAGGAGGGTGAAAAGGTGGACATCGCAGATATCCCCCCTCTCACCACGTTACCAATGTTATATATATATAAAGGTCAACATTTACTGCTTTATGAATTAAAATAATGTACATTAGTGTTTAATACTACTGTACATGATCAATTTCCTATACCACGTCTGTCTGTGGTAAATCCTGAATAGAGCGGATTTTCAGAAATATCACTGGCGAAGGTAAAAAATGGAAATGTCAAAATAGGTTTATGCTTCCGAGTGATAGCGGAAAGTTAGACTTTTATCCAACAGTGTACTTAGTTTAAAAAGGACAACATGTTTTAAGAGACTTTTGAAATTGACAATTCCTAGTTGAATAAATCTCGTAAACAGAAATTAGGTTTTGAAAAATGGAGCCGGGCAACAGGATGAAATCCCAGGTGGGGCCAAAAACAAAGTGCAATAGTGGAGGAGTCTAACATTTTCTTAAACCAGGTATAATGGTATTTGTGTTGTAGAGTGTATTCAAAATATTTGATTTCTAAACAGCAATTAAAACAGTCATTGAATTTGTTTTTTGAAAACATTATTGGCTAAAATGTTTTCTTAAACTGTT
This sequence comes from Ambystoma mexicanum, assembly GCF_040938575.1. Taxonomy (NCBI): domain Eukaryota; kingdom Metazoa; phylum Chordata; class Amphibia; order Caudata; family Ambystomatidae; genus Ambystoma; species Ambystoma mexicanum. The sequence continues at coordinate 127,211,309 of NC_090940.1, read as the reverse complement.
TTTAAAACGGTGAAATTGATTACATTGAGGTTTGTAATTGGTCGATGAAAAGTTTTTAAACTATGCAAATCAGTAAATTACGATATTCGTTAAAAAGGTTTGCTGACTTTTGCGTAAAACGTTGATGTAGTTTGATATAACTTGTATACTCTTGGGAACCCCAAAGAGAAGAACTTCAGAAGACTGCAGACTAGATTTCTCTTATTTAAGTTTAAATAGAGGACTCGCAAACAAAGTAAGAGACAAAATAGCCCACCATTTGCAAATCGATACCGCTTCGCTGCTTAAGTACAGAATTCCTGTAAAAAGCTACAGGAGCTCAAATTGTTTAATAGAGACGACTGCATCATGCCCCTTACAAAAAAAACATCACCATAGGATGGATCTTCGTTCATCAGGGTCTGGTGGCGACCTCTGTAAAGCGCATCCTGGCAGTGAATGTGAGCGACCAGGTAGGAAATTAGCTCAGCTGGGAGATGAGGAACATCTTAAGGGCATGATGGAAAGATGGAAAACGGTGGACAGCGCTGATGGAGCAAGGCAGCTGGTTCCAGAGAGGCAATCGCAGAAAAGTTCTCGCCTTCTTTCTGAACAAGGCGCGAACGTGGAAAAGCAAGGAGATGGGAATTAGTAGGACAAGGTGGGCGTAAAGAATAACTGAGGTTAAGAATGGAGCGCCGGTGCCAGGATAGGCATGAAAAGTCAGACAGAAGGTCTTAAAGATAATTCTCCATCGGGTAGACAACCAGCAGTAGAGCAAAAAGTCCCTGACCCAGGTTAAACGAGCATCGACTTTCTTTGTAAATTGGAGTCTGAGGAAATCCGGTAAAACGAGTGTGTAAATGAAGCATTGCCATAGTCTGCGCAATAAGATACTAGCACGGATGCAGAAATAGTTCTGAGATTGGTGGGCTCTGTGGGTGAAAGCAGAGGCACATGGTTCTACTTGTCAGTTTCCTATTTTTTGTTGGGAGTATTGTTACTCCCTATTTTTACATTTTGGGAGTATTTGCCTATTGTTAGGGAGTACAAATGATCAATACACCCCTTTATCGTAGAGCTGAGTGAAGTTGATCACCACAATGTGTGACAGGCCTGTAACCTGACCTTGTCAAAAGGTGGTTGAAATATCTTTTTAGAGGATAGGAGGCATCCAGAGCCAGCCCAAGACCTAAAGGTAGACTCAACATGTGGGTGTCACCCCCAACCCCCCCCCCCACCTTTCCGCCAGTAGGTAAGCAGGCCCTTCTCTCTAGACTTGTCTCATGCGTCAGATACTGGCCTGTGTATCATTTCTGAGCAGAAAATCAGCAGAGAACATCAAGCAAGGAAGTCAGCTTCAGCTCCCCATACACAAAGTGGAATAAGAGACCAGAAAAGGAACTGGAGGAGAAAAGCTGGGAAGAGAATCCACAGCCCCGCAGAGACCAGAAGGCAGCAGCACATTGCTTATAGAGGTCGAAACACTCAATGCAACCGCACACAGACACAGGGCTTAGACCTGCATTGCAGGGCCTGGAAAAGCCCACCGGTGTACTCACACACAGATCACCACCTACCCTAGACCACCAGGGACAACAAAAGAGGGTGCAGCCCTATTCACCAATTACCTTACTTCTGGGGGCAATGAGCCCCATCCCCAAGACATGAACCTGGGCATTGGGCCTCCCAAGCCACATAGAATTCTGTGGCACAAGCGTGTGAAGAAAGTGGGCGCAGCTTAACATGTTCTTTGTGCTCTGAACATGTACATACACACCCCTGGAGGGAAAGGTAGGACAGGATTCAGTAGGTAAAGGAGACCAGGCCCCATAGAGGAGGAGTCATAAAAGAAAGTTTAGGAAGCAAGAAGTGAGGGTTTTACGGCTGAGGCCAAAGATGGAGGTGGATGACGACCAAAAGGCCAGCAGGAGGTGGTTAGGGAGTGGCAGCTTGTAGAGGAGATTCGTGGAGCAGATCGGGTATTGGAGTGGAGGTGGTTCTGCAGTGTGAGTGTGCAGGGCGAGTGAGAAGAGAGGCTAGAGGAAGGAGTGAATGTGAATTGAATGGTACAGGTTGAAAGGAGGGTGTTTAAGTGGTTGGTGAGAGGAATGGAGTAGAAAAGAATGCAGAAGAGGGGAGTAGTTGTGTGGAGGAGATGAGTAGTACTGTGGACGAGGGGAGTAGAAATAGTGTGGAGGAGTAGTGGGGAGGATGGAGAAGTAGTAAGAAAGTGGAGGATGGAGGAATAACATCAAAGGGTGAAGGTGAAAACTAGGAGGAGTAAAGCATCGGAGGGACAGAAGATAGGGGAGTAAGGCAGAGGGGTGAAGTAGTAAGTGTAGAAGGGAAGAGGTGAGCGTGGGGATGACAGAACCAGCCTGAATCCAACAGAGCACGTGCAAGGAACTATTCCAGTTCCCACTAGGACATTCCCTCCGGATAGAGTGGGAACAGCTGGGATGTTCCTGAGCGAATTTAGATAGCCAGCCCTTAGGTAATCATCTGGAAAACAAGCCAGTATTTAAACCGCGGGAGTCAACATTCCCTAGTACTGACCAGGGATAACCAACAGTGTACTTAGTTTAAAAAGGACAACATGTTTTAAGACTTTTAAAATTGACAATTTCTAGTTGAATACATCTCAAACAGAAATTAGGTTTTGAGAAATGGAGGTGGGCAACAGGATGGAATCCCAGGTGGGCCAGAAACAAAGTGCAATAGTGGAGGAGTCTAAACTTTTCTTAAACCAGGTATAATGGTATTTGTGTTGTAGGGTGTATTCAAAATATTTGATTTCTAAACAGCAATTAAAACAGTCATTGAATTTGTTTTTGAAAACATTATTGGCTAAAATGTTTTCTTAAACTGTTATGGATACGATGGCTAGGGAGGAGGGTCAAAACCAGACCAGAGGGAGAGACCGCTTAGGCCTCGGAAAATAAAAAGAAATCCCTTGCACTCCCCCCAAGACTCAGTGATTTGTGTGCCACCTGAGACATTTAATACAAAAAACCTACGTTGCACACCACAGTAGTAGGACTGTGGGCTGGGGACTAGGCCCATTTTCAGGGGTCAAAATTGAAGGCACCAAAGAGAAGGGTTGCCTCCCATAATCACCACCATTTTTTGTCTGTATCCCATTTAAGCCAAGAGTAGGCCACCCAATTGTCGATAGCTCAAACTCCCTCATTAAACCGAGTAGGGATGTCCATATCCTGGTCGAAAAGAAGCAGAATCTGAGTGTCGGCAACATACAAATCTAAGTGGACCCCTAGGCTATGGGGAATATGAGCAAGAGGATGAAGACAGGGATTTAAAAGTAGTGTCGAGAGGACGGGGATCTGAGGGGCTGCATATAGAAGGGGACGGGGAGAAAGGGTACCAAGGAAACTGAGAACAAGGAAGGACTTCAACCAGTAAGGGACCAGCAGAGATCCCTGTGCTTGCCAGGCTCCCTAGGAGAAGGGATCCTGACCGTGTCAAACGCTGTGGAAAGGCCACACATAACCACTGCAGTGCCAGCCCCAGAGGCACTGCATAGATCATCACAAGCAATTAGCAGGTCTGATCCTGTTGCTACTTGAGGGGCGAAAACAAGCCGGTCAGGGTCAAGAGCCTCTGTGTCATAAAGTAAATCTCAGAGAAGAGGAGAGACTGCATACTCTGGCAGTTTAAGAGAAGGAAGAAGGGAGATGGGCTAACATTGGACGGGGATGGATAGATAGAAGGTTTCTAGAGAAGTAAGGCAAGTACAGTCGATTTAAAAAAGTTACTAAACAGGATCACTGTAGGAGGATGCTATTCTGGCTTTGATGTGTACAAGCGGAGAGCCAGATTTCAGCCACACCAAGAGAAGCTTAATCTTATTTGTTGATAATGTATGAAAGGCAGACCGCAAGCCCTGAGCAGAAGCATATGAAGTATGAAAAGATGCAGGCGGTACATAGACAGATGTCACCTCAGACAAACAGTTACAAATAGGATAGACAACCATAAGCAATATAATAGAAAGTCCAAACTAACCTCAGAGGCTACACATTTTAGTTGGGTTATTTTCTCTGAGCTTTCCTCAAAAACAAACCTACCTTAACGCATACAAAGCCAGAGAAGCAGGAATACATATGATCCCCTCGGTTCTTGAAACAGAAAGATAATGAGAGCGTGCCTCATCATCTGCAGGCAACTTAAAGCCATACAACTAGACACAAAGGACACTTTCAACCATGTTTGTGGGGAACAGAGGTGGGAGTAGGGAGGGAAGAGATCTATGAGAAGGAGAATGCTCTCCATGTCCTCTGGTATGTGGGGAAGAGCGGTGGGAGAAGGGAGGCAAGAGGTCTATGAGAAGGAGAATGATCTCCATGTCATCTGGTTCGTGGGGAAGAGAGGTGGGAGTAGGGAGGGAAGAGATCTATGAGAAGGAGAATGCTCTCCATGTCCTCTGGTTTGTGGGGAAGAGCAGTGGGAAAAGGGAGGCAAGAGGTCTATGAGAAGGAGAATGATATCCATGTCATCTGGTTTGTGGGGAAGAGAGGTGGGAGTAGGGAGGGAAGAGATCTATGAGAAGGAGAATGCTCTCCATGTCCTCTGGTATGTGGGAAAGAGCTGTGGGAGAAGGGAGGCAAGAGGTCTATGAGAAGGAGAATGATCTCCATGTCATCTGGTTTGTGGGGAAGAGAGGTGGGAGTAGGGAGGGACGAGATCTATGAGAAGGAGAATGCTCTCCATGTTCTCTGGTTTGTGGAGAAGAGGGGTTGAGAAGGGAGGGAAGAGATCTAGGAGAATGCTCCATGTCCTCTTGTTTGGGGGGAAGAGCGCTTTAGTAGGGAGGGAAGAGGTCTATGGGGAGAATGATCTCCATGTCCTCTGGTTTGTGGGGAAGAGAGGTGGGAGTAGGGAGGCAAGAGGTCTATGAGAAGGAGAATGATCTCCATGTCATCTGGTTTGTGGGGAAGAGAGGTGGGAGTAGGGAGGCAAGAGGTCTATGAGAAGGAGAATGATCTCCATGTCATCTGGTTTGTGGGGAAGAGAGGTGGGAGTAGGGAGGGACGAGATCTATGAGAAGGAGTATGCTCTCCATGTCCTCTGGTTTGTGGGGAAGAGCAGTGGGAGAAGGGAGGCAAGAGGTCTTCTCGAAGCTAGGTCCACACTCAATAAATACCACAATAATAAAATGTTTGGTTGCTAGAAGGTAGTAGCGGGTCACCAGGGATCGAGAAGAGGGGGCCACAGTCTAGAGATCAAGGGAAATGACTAGAAATATGGAAAGCCAATCACAAGGGTGGGTGCTCATTGCCTTACCTGAAAAGCATTATGGGCAACATTGTTGAAGGTGGGATGTGGCAAGGCCTGTACCCCCGCCTTTATGTTGATAGATTGGGACCTGGTGTATGGCTGGCATTGGCAGATTTGAATGATCCAGGCTTTGTGCATCCCTGGGCCAGGTGTCGTTTTTTTTGCAATATAGTCCCACAGTGCGAGACCAACACGTTTGCTATAGAAAAATAATAAACAATAGAAATAATGGGGTGATATGAACCAAGGGGGCTGGATGACCCAGCTGGTAACGGCGGCCCGTTACTGCCGGCAGTCAGCCCACTCCCGAGGGTTATATCACCATTAGCACCCGTGGAGATCCTACGCAGGTGCTAATGATGTTTATTCTTTAACAAAAAAGAAAACGTACCTTTGTGTGGCGCAGCGACGCTCCATGGTACCTGAGGTCCATTTTCTATGTTGATGACCGTGACATCATCAACTAGGAAACGGACCTCGGGAGCTGTGGAGTGTGGCTGCACCGCACAACAAGGTAAGTTTGCTTTTTTTTGCTTTTTTATTTTTTAAAACACGCTTTGCACCCGCATAGGATCTACACGGGTGCTAAGAGGTGAGGGTGGGACAGGGGGGTGTGGGAAAGGAGGACCTGACCAGCAGCACACAGGCTGATTAGAAAACATGGGTTTGTACCAGACAATACAGTCCGCGTTCCAAGCATTTTGATTGGCCAGAGCCCCCTTCCAGTTTACTAATAATAATAAAAATAATAATAGTATTCACTTTGCAGAAAGGACATGCTCACACAAATGGCTATGGTTCATGTTTTGACAATCCCAGGTGTTTGATGTTAGAAAATAATGACAACCAACAATTGGATATATTGTGTAGAGATGGAGATGGAATAAACACCCAATGGCCACACAGCAAAGCAGAATCGAGCAAGGGAAGCATTCCACTGCAAGTGTATTTCCACCTCTGTGAGAAACTTAGTTGCAGCCTCCCCCAGGGCTGCCGAGTGGGTTGCTTGGTGCTCTTCCCCTCAACGCAGACATAGTCAGGAGATGTAAAGTCTTTGTCCGCTTTTCTAAGTCTAGGTCCCTAGGTCAGCATCTTTGCCAGCCTCCCCATCCCAGGGAGCGTCTTGGAACGTATTTCCCTGCAAGCTCGATCTTTGCTGCCAACCACCTCCAAACCTTTGCCAGTCTTCAAGTGGGCTCTCCTGCCCATTGGCAGTCTCAATCTTCAAGATCTCCCGAGTGGCTTTTTCCAACTTCTTCCGACAGCTTCACTTCATCTCCCTCTGTCTCCAGTCTTCTACCGAGTGCTTCCCAACTAACTGCTACACGTACACCGATGCATCTACAAGGAGGTGCCCCGCTCTCAACAACTGCATTACACAAAAGCTTCCCGCACACTCGCTAAGATCCGGCTCTGGCATCTCGCTGATCACCCCTGCACCAGCCCTCTGCAACGCTCTTCCTGCCACCATCAGGGATGAGCAATCTTGCACTGCCTTCAAAAATCTGGTAAAGACTTGGTTATTTGACAAATATGATTAACAGTAGAACCAATTGTTCACTCAACTAGTGACTGTATCAAATGTACTTTTGACCCCTCTGGTGTACCCAACGCTGTGATACCCTCAGGTCTGGGGGTTACAAAAATGTTATATATAAATAAAAGCCCACCTAAATGGGCTCTTGTTTCTCATTTGGTGATAGGCCTGCTCCACCATTCCTTGCTTTGGATCTCTCTGGTGGCACTGCATGTCAGTTTTCATTAGTCTCATTTCCCCACAGGTCCATAGCACCATGAACAGATGAGGGACCCAGTTTCCATGTTGGAGCCAGGCAGAGACCCTCCGCCCCTCCACTGTGCTAGTGCGGATCCTCAAGATCTTGGAAGCAGTGCTCCCCAAGCTGTATATGCTTATGCAGGTTCAATGCAATCACTCTCTATGCAATAGACCAAAAAACAACCTTGCACCTCTTGCTTCAGCCCGTATATGCGTGTTTTGGGAGCAAGTGCTCCCTCTCCTTCCGCTCATGGAGGAATACTAGGACAGGCGTGGTCCTGGGAGCCCTTAACTTTTGGCAGGCCTGGCCCTCGTCACGTAGAACAGATCGGGTTTGAACTCTAAGCAGACTCCAGTAAATGGCCCCAAGTAGGGATGTAACGGTATAACGGTATACCGTTAAAGATACCGTGAACCACTTAATTGAATAATAATAACCGTCACATTGTTTATACCGGTATACCATTAAGTGTGCTTTTCAATCTGATTTGGAAAGGCTGCAGTAAGCAAGTGCTGCACAGTCTTGGTCTTGCACTGTTGGATGTGCCGTCTGCCAAGTAGTTACAGTTGGAGCAGTTTTTAATGCCATTCCATAAATCACACGTGCCTGACATAAAATCAATATGTTAGCAATAGGAAGTATAAATACAGTGCTAAGAAGGATAAGGGTTTACTTTGGGATGGCGGCTTTGGGGTTTATATATTTATAATGGATAATGTTTGCTAAACATATGACAATGGGGGATTTCCCTGGTTCTATCATTGAATTTACATATAATAAGTTACACTGTAAAATGTACTCATCTCTGTGGGTATTCCCTGCTGCCATACCAAAGGGTAACATGTCTGTGATTACTGAACACCTTTTGGCCCGCAAGTAAACTAAAGGCTGTAACGTAAAGAAAGAGAGAGAGTGTGTGTGTGTGTAAGCGTATACTACCATCAGCCTCCATTGAGCTGTGGCATGCAGGTTATCAAGATGGCAACATGTTCATCTTCACCAGTAGCCAGTGGGGGAGCTAAAAGCCTAAATGACCACTTAAGAAAAGCTATTCAGTTTGCTTTGCTAGTCGCAGCAGGGCTCCTCCTCCTCCCCCCCTCCCCCCCTCCCCCCCACACGTGTGTTTGGTGGAAGCAAGGGGTGGCATTTCAGTGGAAAGTATGTTGAAAAGCCCAATTCTGGCCCTGGGTGCCTGATTTTGTTTGTGATGATAAATCTGACAATTTATGACCTTAACAAATATTTTCTAAAAGATTAGTTAACATCACCTGCTATACCGCGATAACCATGATATACCGTCATTTGGCAAGAAGGTTATCATACCGTCATAAAACTAATACCGTGACACCCCTAGCCCCAAGTCACATTTGCCAATGCCAACTGTTCTGCAATAGAGGGTCACCGGGTTCTTCCTGACGGGCTTCCAGACCCATAGCACTGTTTGGACACACCCTTTGAAGTTGGAGGCAAGATAACTGGGTGCAGGCAAAAGTTGAGAGGTGGTAACTGTTGCTCCCACCGAGTACCACATCAAGGTAGCTCACAGCTCTGGCTCAATTGCCCTGGTAGACCAATTCTAATGGGTGACAGACTCCACCCACCTCCCCCACGCCCAAGCGTAGCGACTGGTTTGGACGTCTAACTTTCTCAGATGTTAGAAGCAGAATCCACAAGAATTGTGCATCTTTCTGCTTCTGCGCGCAACAGTTCACCCGCCGACATTATGTTGCACCTTGAAAATCACAAACATACAATGCACGCATTCCAACCTTTCTGACCTCAGAAGCAGTCCAACAGCTTACATTCCATATAATATATGGTTTTATATTATCACAATGCAATATTCCTTGGGAGTGGTCATTATCGCTTGGGATAATGCAGTTTCCCAGATTATTGGCCTAGGCAACAACTTGGGGTGAATCAATAGCCTGTGACAATGACCCCTCCCTCGGTCTAGAAGGCTTGATTTAAAACAAGAACTGGCAATGCCAACAGTTTGGGCTTTTGTGTAGGAATGGGAAAAACAGTTGCCAGGCACTGCCGTAGTGGTATTTACTGCCCATCAATGATAGCAGCTGCAAAATGGTGCGAGTACCCGGGCATATAATAGCAGTGCCGGTCAAACGCCCAATACCTATACATAAGCCAAAACTGTTGACTTTGCCAATGCTTGCTTTTAACAGGACTTAGTGAAGGACACACTTAGTGTTTGTAAATGGAGTGGCCGAAGGAAGACCAGGTGAAGACATTTTAATTGCATCAGTAGCACGTTTACACCTCCTATTCCGTCATTAAAGCTCAGAAAATGGCTTTGAAAAAATACTGCAGGCTCTTTGAGCACAAAGTTTGATGGTAAGGCATGAGAAAGCTAGCTCAGAGATCCCAGGAGGATGCGTTTTTGGGGGAGAGGGGCAGCAAGTGGTTGGGAATAACCATATGGATTAGTATGGCCATAGGCAGTCGGTAAATAACCAATCACCACCTACATGCTCTGTGTTCCTCCTCATATTCCAATTCAACCTTGCTGTAATGCAACAGTTGGAGCTTATAGGTGGTGCATTAACGCCACCTAATAGCCAAAACTAATGAAAAAGGAAAACACTTCTGATTACACATCCGAATCTTATTAAGAACGATTGTATATTATAGAATCAGGGCTCGAGTCAAGGGACCACGCGGGTGGACAGCGTCTGCCCACTTTTTTTTGAGAGAGTGGACGCTTCTCCCTGGTTTTTAAGCAATTAAAAAAAAAAAAAATTAACTTTGCACAGTTGAAGTGGGCAGCTACGTGCCGGGACACAAACCAGGGTCACGTGGTTGAAAGGCGTAACTTAACCACAAGACCGGAAGAAGTCAGTCGGAATGCCCCATTTAATGCCCCCCATGTTCATTTCCTATGACGTCACTTCCCAACGCGTGTCCATCCCCCCACTTTTTGTATTTAGGACGCGAGCCCTGCATTGAAATGAAAGAAATGCGCGGCAACTCTAATCAACGGAGAGGACATTTCATCTTCGAGGTTACCTTAACTGCAATCCTTAGCGCGGCTTCCATCTTGGGAGCCCAGATGGGCCACATTTGGTTTGGGACTGTGATCATGGGCAGTGAAAAGGGCCTCTTTGGCGAGGTGGCATCGACAACCGGAAAAAACGACCAAGACGGTAAATGTATGTGTGACTTGAGAGCTGCCCCTACAGTGCTCCAACCCGGTCTGAGGAAGCAGCCAATGTGTGCTGGAAACCCTGCTTTCCACCACACTGCTCAAAATGCGAACATTCTCCGCTGCGCCACACTGGCCTTGCATAAATGCGACACATCCGCCTTCCTCACACACATTCAATTACCTTCTGCAATAGGCCCGACAGAGGTTAATATATGAAAATTAGGTCGGAGCTGCTCAAGAGGGTTATTTTCCTGCATTATTATTTCTTTATGGTCCACCGAGCTCTAAATTTCACAGACCACCTTGTGCAGTTGCACAGAAATCTGCACATGCTGCAAAAACCCCACATGTCGCACGGGGTGGACGCGTTCTGTTTTGCATCCGCCGAGCTTCATCCTCCCCCAAATGTAAATTGACGCATGAATAATTGAATAATTGTGAAACGTAAGCAAGTCAGTGGCAGGGTTGCTGGGACCGCACTTGGTGTTAGCAATAAAAGAGGAGATATGAAGGGGGGCGGAAATCCTAATAACCTGATGTCCCCCGTGCCTGGGCTTTCCAGTCTCATTAAGCGGAATGGTGCTGGATTTATCACAGGCTGCCAGTTTCCAGATCTACAATCATCATCAGTCTTCTCGTGTAGCAGGCCCGAGCCCTGCTGCTCTTTTCCTTTTCCGAAGCGTACGGAGACTCTACGATGGCTTTTTGAACAATGGATCTCCTCTGGACAAGGCAACATTACTCGCCCATCGTGTGCAGGATAAAGCTTAAGACTGCCTAGCTCCATGGGGGTCCACATATGGCAGCCCCATTGTGCACTTTTCACTTCATGGGCCGCACTTTGATGCAACAGAAGCTGCCACGGATATCCAAGATGCACACTGGTGTTCATTTTGGACTTTGCATTGAAAAAAGGACGTGGCCTTGTTTTCAGTGATCTGGGGGGCTGCCTCAGGCAAATGAGGGACTCCCCTTTGCTCGTTTCCATGGTTCATATTATATAGCCTTGGCCGTGCGCAAAGGAGCTCTGGTTAACGCGCGGACGATGCAAAACCAGGGAGGTTTCCATGGTGCTTGCAGGTACTGGGATTGGAAGGGGAGAGACCAAGTAGGGCCTGCTTTACCTGCCTCTGCTCTTGATACTACATGTCATCAGTCAAGACACCAATGAGGTCAACAGTTGATCTTTAGGGGTGTAAGTGACGTGTTCAAGTTCGGGAATTAAGTGGTCAGATGTTATAAGCAGTTGATTAGAGGCGATTGAACAGGATTTTACAATGGCCCAACACTTTGCACCTTCCAAAGTTGGCGAATCTTTCGGCTGCTGATTCTTCAGCAAGTTTGTGGAGCAATGTTCCCTGGTGGAGATTTCAATGGGAAGGTGGATTTTTGGGGGATCCCTCTTTCCTTGAAGGTCACATGATCACTTGCCAAAATGCATAGGGTCGGCTGAACAAATTCTTTGAAAAGTTTTGTGCAGAATAGACTCAGTAGCTGGCCAACAGTTTAGGGGGCAGGGTTCTGCAACCTGCGGCTCTCTAGATGTTTTGGACTACAGGTCCCATGATCCCTCTCCTTTACTATGCTGGCAAAGACTGATGGAAGTTGAATTCAAAAATATCTGGAGAACCTTGCCGACCCCTGGTTTAGGGTGAGACTACATTGCTAATAACTTGTTTAACATATCGGATTGACATTATGAAAAGAGAAAGTCTGGTCCAAGGGACAAATTGGTCAAACGGTTCAAAAGTGCTTAAACGTTGGGGAAAAAAAATGGTTTTCGACAGATCCCCATTTGTTTTCCAAAAGGCCACAAAAGGTGCATCGCTGGAAGGTGCATACCAAAAACTGCAGGACAGTTTTGCACCAAATCAGAAACAAGTTGCACAAAAAGTGGTACAGATGCGCCTTTTAGTGGTTTAGTGTAAATCTGCCCAGTAGTTTTCTAAAATTTTGATGGAGAATGAGGTATCCCTTATGCCAAAGAAAAACTTATCTTCGATGGTACGTTGCAGCACTGACGCTTTTCAGAAATGAAAATCTGGCTTCTTCTTGCCCAATGCAACGGGTGCTGCTTTTAATCCTTCAGGATCGGGAAACAGTAAAGGACACCGACATTATATTCGGAACAAGGGAGAGGGGAGGTTTGAAATCAGTGGGGATCAGGAGCGGGTTAAAGAGGGCCAACTGGCGAGTTGTACACTTTGGGGAGGTCTGGAGGAGCTTTTAGTCCATGCGTTTTAGTCTTTCTGCAGACAAGTGATTTACCCATCTTCCATACAACATCATGGAGACCCACATTGTGGGCAATGGGACGCACCCCAAAGCGACACTTGTGTTCATTTAGGAGGTTGCATAGATCCCTAACACCCTGAACCCAGAAGACCATCAACTTTGAAAACGTTTACACAAGCAAACTGCTCTGCAAACTCCTTCGGTCCTGAAGCAGTCTGGGCCAGGCAGATAACATTGTGCCACATAGCCAAAACCCCTATATACAGGTTGGCACACAGACATTTCATCTCTCCAAATTACATGACTTGTGCCCTTTTATTGATTCATGACCTTTGACACATTTGTGCAATTGTTACAAAAAACATGTGTTTCATTCAAAGTATACACAATGTCCTTTTATTTCTTTGAACCTTCACCTTTTATGCCAATCTAAGGCTTATATTAGTTTGTGTATTCTTTTATGTACTTTTAGAAGTGGATGGCCTATATATATTTAATTTATTAGGTATATTTGAAGATCAGGGATTCTCCATTTCGAGCCAAAATGACTTGCAATAACTCATTTACGGAGGTCGAGGGTCGGAGTTATTCACCGGATAGGACAAAACAAAGCAAACATATAAAGAGACACCAGTGACTTATTAACATAAAATTAACCTGGGGGAAAAGTGCTTCAAACGAAAGATGAGTAATGTACAAATATGCAAAGTTGCATTATCACGCGACAGTGGAGGGAGTGATGGGGTCAGGTAGGAATGATGGGAGAAAGGGCACTGGGAGCTCCCTCTGTACATGAAAGTGATGTTTAGCCCAAGCTTTGCACAGGTCAACAGAGGGTTCCAGTGGAGATGGCAAGTAGGGAGATTGAGTGGAGGCGAGAGGAGGCATCGGGGGTTGGGGTGGGGGGCTGATTGCAGAGTATTAACGGAGGGAGCGAGTTGGTGAGAAGCCAGACAGTCCGGAGCAAGATCACGGATTGCTTTTTAGACTAATAGAATTAATTTAAAACAGGAGTGGTTGTGCATGGTGTGCCAATCAGCATAATGTTGGCAGGTGGAAGTGGGAGATGATCTGGGCAGGCTGTAGAGAGTGTGAGTAACAAAACTCCGGTGCTTGTCTATAGCAAGGCCACGGAGGAGAAATGCGCAGCAGCTGAGTTTGCTGAGACTAGAGTTTTTGTGGCTTTCCGAATACGAAATGGACACGTTTTAGAATAGTGAGAAGGTAAATGCAAGGAGCTGTGGTAGTGATGAATTGTTGCAGTTTTAGGCCGCTATCAAAGTTTGGAAGCCTTGGGAGAGGACTCAAGAAGGTATGTATAGACGTTAGGAACGCCAGAGTCAAAATCTATCCCTAATCCAAAGCCCACCTCACTGCAAATAAATCCTCAACACACACTACACCTCTACTTCACAACTCAGGATTTAAATATTAGAAAGCTAATAAACACACACACACACACACACACACACACACACCCCACAAGCCCCCCCCCAAGAAAAGCTGCTACAGTTCTCGCTTCTAACTGGAAATGCTGAGCCGGATGGGAACGAGTGCCCATTGGCAGCAGCCTTCGTTTGCCCCTACCATCGCACTGGCACTTGACGTCAAAAGGGGGCAACTTGGTTACGCGAGTGTGCCTTCCCACTCCAATACGGGGTATCGCTATTTCTTGTATTGCATGATAATGTACATTTATGAACCACAGCGTTCATTGATATCTCTTCTTAGCGCTTTAGAGTGAGCGAGAGAAAGTTTGGGATAGTGCGAGAAAGAGAATTGGCGAGAGAGAATATGGTAGAACATGACACAGTAAGAAGCAAAAATTATGAAAACTATAGAATATAAACATCAATATTGAGTCATATAATAGCTCTAATAAGCCAAGCACAGGCCTATACATGTCTATATCCCCTTCAATTATCCGAACATGACATTGGGTTAGAAAATGTATGCACTTGAGCCATTACTCATCAGACAAGCCTTCTGGGAGACAACTGAAATGTATGAAGCACAATTAAAACAGACAATATTCTATACATTGCGCATTTTGCCACAATAATAACAATGCAAAAAAAAAGCAAAATGGTTAATTATCCATCTCGTATCTTCCCCAACCCCCTCAAATCCCCCCTAAACTGCTGAATTTCCAGTAGCAGGCCTTCTATGGGAAATTCTGGGCAATGGCGCGCAAGGACATGCATTCCTTGGAAAAAGAAAGCCTTGCAATGACCATCACTCGTGCCGTCTTCTTGAGCAGGATAGGTTTAGGAGCTTGCTGGCTCCTGATTTGGTCTTGCATAATGCGCTGGATGTATGCAAAATGTTTCGGGGTGGGGGGCAGTGGTTACTGCGCCATCTGCATGTCGCGATCTGCTGTTCCTCCAAGCTGGTATCGAAAAAAGTCACGGGTTTGCACGAGCTGGAAGGGAAGCGGGAAGGGAAGCTGTAGAGCAATTACATTACCCGGAAAGAATTGGGCTCGACTGTGTACGGTCATGGACGACATTTGTGATATCAATCACTAAGCACTCTGGGCCAATCGGATTCTAAACAACATGATTTCATTTGCAACATTCTTGCCAACACAGAGGGGTCCACGCAGAGCCTAGTCATTTCAGTAGAGCTGCAAATAGAATCCTAAATATGTTTCTCTATTAGTGAAGCAGCCTCCCTGGCTCGGCACAGGAAACCTAAGTGGTGCAGCAATGAAGGGAGCAGATTGGTCTTGGGAAAAGGAACACCGCAGATGCCTTGCGAAAGACGGGTGAAGCGCACAGGGCGGCAAACACCCCTTTGCCATTGAGGGTCAGTTCCTGATCAGATTCCCCTTCAGTTCTGGGTATGGTGCCAGGTTTGAACAATCCCACGGCAAAAAGGTTTTCCACAGCATTTCACACCAACATTCACAACGGATACAATCATCATCCGGGTTCATGGAAAAAATTAAAGAGGTGGTCTTATCCGGGAAACCCAATTAATACAGAACTATTAGAGTCCCACATGAAAATCTACACATTTTTTGACTCTGCAACCAAGTTAAGGACTTGGGTCGACAACTCTGCAGGGATCATTAGTGACTCCAACTCAAAATGCCCTCATCCCCTTCCCCCCACATTTCTGCCTCAACTGCCGCCAAGCAGAGAGTGGTGGAACATACCGTAATAGTTTTGGTGGCTGGTCCTTCACTGCTTCCTCGGTCTACAGAAGGGATGGTCAGCCATTCACCTGCCGGGTGTTTTGGCCTACATCTCCTGCCACCCTTTACCACCGATGGGAGCTAAATATGAAGAGGGTGACAAGTTGGCCATCCCCAAGGCTATACTCTGTTTAAATGGAAGGGCCTCATTTACGGACGTTTGCCATTTATCCTGAGATAGTGTCCAACAATAAAACAAAATGGAAAAGACGTAGGTGGCACCAAGGAAATTGGGGCGTCTGCCTTCCCAATAACTAAGTCACAGAAAAAACAGACAAGCTAGAAACCATTGGGCTAAAATGCTACAGATCGGAACTCCTACTCTTAGGAAGCGTTTGCTCGGTCATTTCTACGATCACTCCTTGGCTTGCCTAGGAAGCGATGTGCCTTGGGACTTGAGCCAGACTTCACTGACGAGGCCCAAAAAGGCACAAACACGTCTGGCTTAGTACAGAGCGGACATGCCCTAACAATCAGAGCTCGCCTGATCCCTTTGGAGACTGAGCCAAGACTGCTTTCAATATGATTTGCGCCCCTCTGCAATGAAAGGCCAGCTAAAATAAAACAAGCATTGACAAAGCCATGAGTTTTGGCAGTTGTAGATTCCGGCCACAAAGAATGCACTTTCCAATGGCAAGTCGATTCATACATGAGGAGTAAGAAACGGTGTGCTGTATGCAAGTAGCGGGCGAAGAGTGGCTAGTGGCTTAACTATGGCATAAGCATTGTAATGACATTTGTCTGCTGAGCGAATTACACTGTTTGCCTGAAATTGCCACCATTTTCCCAGGGAGTACACTATTGTTTCAAGAAGTCACACCATACCGCCAGTGTTGCTATCATATAGGAGGCACTGCAATGACCAGTCAAGGTACTGACACTATGGACGTGTATAGGCATCATATGTTGAAGTGCTGACATTGTTAGCCACGATTACCAATAAAAGACCAAGTAGTACCATCACGTAGCCATGTCATGCTCTGGTATTTGCGAAATATGGCAGATGTTGATACATAGATACTCTGCATGGCCATCAACATCACAGACTTTTGCCAGAATTATTATGTACTGGTATCAAATCTCCAGATAGTCTCAACATTGCCATCCAAGGCCCAGGCACTCAAGCCATTCTCAATGACCTACCCAGTTAGCATAACTGGGACAAATTACATGATGATGAATTAGGACCACAGTGGCAGGTTAATGTATGCCCACTTAGCACAGTAAAGCCATTTCATATTATGCACAGTTAGTAAAGGAGTGCCACAATCCAATATGTCCAATTTGAATAAAAGGGTAATGTTTCATTATACCCAGTCAGTATTACAGTAATAGAAGCCAGTGCTCCTAGTTAGCACAACAGTGTCAGATTCCATTATGGTGCATTATCACTGCAAGGCTAATTCCATAATGGCCAGTTACCAAAAAGGTCAGATTTCATTTTGCCAAATTAGTGGAGTAAGGCCAGCTTCTTGTAGGCTCAGTTACCACTGTACGTAGGCACAGATAGCTATGATTGTTTATTTATATAGCGCCTATATACAATGTGTTTCAAAGCGTTTGACAGCAAGGGAGGGAACAAGGCAAAATACAATGACATTCTTACAGGCCATGAACAACAATAATGTGAAATTAACTATCGTACTCCGCCTGACGACATTTGCAAGAACTACGACACAGATAGGAAAGGAATGAGAAACAGACAGGCGACTACCGTACTAGGCCTGATGACATTTCTTGTAGAGCCGGAGCTAAGAGGTGAAGGAGTGAGGGGGGTGGGGGGGTGGAGAGGGGAAAAAGGAGGGAAAGGAACAAAACAAGCAACTATCATACTAGGCCTGACGACATTTCAGATAGTGTTGGAGGGGGGGGGGCTTGGGGGGCACAAGTAAAGGGAGGGGGAGGAGACAAACATGTGTTGCTATCATACTAGGTCCAGGGACAATTCTCAGAGTGAGTGTATAGAAAAAAGTAAAGGATGGTGGGAAGGGAGAAGGGAGAGGAGGAGAAAACAGGGAATAAAACAGTAAGATTTTTTTTTAAATATATATATATATATATATATATATATATATATATATATATATATATATATATATATGATACATTACTCACCGTAATTGTATTTCTGATGCTAGTATCTGCTTAGATTCACATGCTGTGCATAGGCCGACATCTAGTGGAAGCTACGGAGTATTACAGTTTGTTTTTCGAAACTGGAAAATGGGCGTCGACACAGGGCGTGCCAGTAATACTATCCCTAGTGTGACGTCCACTGTACCCAAGATCCCTCACGCGTCTAGGATCCTCAGATTGTATTTTTTCTGACATGAGGTAGCATGAGGAGTAGCGTGAGTACAGATAATCCAAGCAGATAGACAGAAAGGTAAGACTACAAGCAATCATGCGCCTTCTCTCAGAGGGGAGGAAGGGTGGGTCGCATGTGAATCTAAGCAGATACAAGCATCAGAAATACGATTACGGTGAGTAATGTATCCCTTCTGAGGCTTGTGGAATCTGCTTAGATCACATGCTGTGCATAGATTAGCGAGCAGTACCTGAAGAAGGAGGTGGGATGTGAGAAGGGTCATGAGCAAATAAGTGTCTTAGAACCGCTTGTCCCACTTGTGTATCTGCCTTGGAATGGGTGTCAATGCAGTAATGCTGAGTAAAAGTGTGAATAGAGCTCCAAGTAGCTGCTTTGCAAATGGTGTCAAGGGGTACATTTGCAATGAAAGCCAGAGTGGCCCCAATGCCTCTAGTAGAGTGGGCTCTTGGCGTGAAAGGCAGAGTTCTTTCAGAGAGTGAGTAACACAGCTGGATACAGTTAATAATCCACTTCGAGATGGCACCTTTAGAGACGCGATCCCCCTCTCTGCCTGTAGCTACGGAGACAAACAGTTGATCTGTTTTCCTTAGCGGTCTGGTTTTATTTAGATAGTAGAGGACCGCCCTACGCACATCTAGGGTGTGTAGTTTCACCTCAGCCGAGCTTTGTGGGTCCTGGAAGAAAGCCGGAAGCTCGATGGACTGGTTTACATGGAATTTTGATATAAATTTAGGTGTGAACCTAGGGTGTGTGCGTAAAACCAGTTCGTCTTTATGGACAGTAAAGAAGGGATCCTGCACTGACAGAGCCTGAAGTTCACTGACCCTTCTTATAGAAGTAATAGCTACTAAGAAGGCCGTTTTATAAGTCAGGTGTTTGAGACTGCTTTTATGCATGGGTTCGAAAGGGGGGCCCATGAGCTTGGCTAGCACCACATTAAGGTCCCACCCTGGTGGTGGGTTAGAAATAGGAGGGTGAAGTCTCTTTTCTCCTTCCATGAAGGCTTTAACTACTGGTACTTTCCACCACGAAACCTTGCTATGGGAAGTGGTGTAAGCCGACAGTGCTGCCAGGTGTACTTTCAGTGAGTTAAAAACCAATCCTGCATCTAGCAGGTGGAGCATGTATACAATAGTGGAAGGAGTGCAATCAACCGGGTTTATTTGTCTACTCTGGCACCAGATAACGAACCTCTTCCACTTGTCAAAGTAACAGTGCCTTGTGTTTGGTTTCCTAGATTCCTTTAGGATGTCCATACACCTCTGTGGCAAATTGAGATGTCCAAACTCTATGACCTCAGGAGCCATGCTGCCAGGTTCATTGAGTTGGGGTGTTGGTGCACTGTTTGATCTTGGTGCTGGGACAGTAGGTTGTACCAGGCTGGAAGTTTGATGGGCTCGCACACCGCCATCCTGCGTAGGTGTGGGAACCACGGTTGTCTTGCCCACATGGGAGCAACTAGGACGAGCGTCATCGACTCTCTGTTCATCTTGTTCACCACTTTCCTGATGAGGAGTTGGTGGAAAAGCGTACGCAAACATCCCTGGCCAGTTCATCAACAGGGCGTTCCCCTGGGAGTCTGGTTGGGGGAACCTGGATGCAAATCCTGGGCATTGTCTGTTTTCGCTTGTGGCGAATAAGTCTATAGTGGGGAAACCCCACTGAGAGAAGATATCTTCTACGACCTCTCTGTGTAGAACCCATTCGTGTTCCTCTGGGAGGGAGTCTCTGCTCAGAGCATCCGCTAGGGAATTGAGCTCCCCTGGAACATGTTGTGATGACAGGAAGATGTTCCGTCTGAGTGCCCATATCCAGATTTTCTGGGCAAGCTTGGACAGATTTGGCGAGCGAGTCCCTCCTTGCTTGTTCAGGTAGAACATGGCTGGTGTGCTGTCCGTCCGGATTTGCACTGACAGGTTTAGTAGGTGGGGCTCGAACGCCTGAAGCGCTCTGAATACTGCCAGAAGCTCTAGCAGGTTGATGTGGTTCTTGGCCACTGAGTGAGACCAGAGACCCTGAGCTGTGTGGTGGAGATGGTGAGCTCCCCACCCCGTCAGGCATGCATCTGTAGTGACTATTGCCTGTACTTCGGGATCGTAAAAGGGTTTCCCCTGTGCGAGATTCTCTTGTCCACCAGTGAAGGCTTTGTACCAGTGTTGGCGAAACGACCACTAAATCGTCCCACTGACCACTTGCCTGAGAGCACTGTTTCGCCAACCATTCCTGCATGGGAGGCATGCGCAGACGCGCGTGGGGGACCAGGTAAATACATGACGCCATCATGCCCAGTAAACGCATTGCTTTGCGTACCGTTATTTGTTGACCGGACTGATAATGCGGAATTTGCAGAGTATATTCCGAATTCTTTCTTCTGAAGGAAAGGTCAACCCCTCTTGGGTATCTAGGATTGCTCCTAGGAATTGTTTTGAGGTGCTTGGCACTAGGCCTGACTTTTTCTCGTTGATTGAAAAGCCTAACTCGTGGAGGAGGTCGATAGTCCTTTGAATGTTTGTCCTGCAAATTCCTGGGGTTTCCCCCGTTATGAGCCAGTCGTCCAGATAAGGGTACACTGGGATTGCCTCCCTGCGTAGGTGTGCAGCCGCCACCGCCAGTACCTTGGTGAATACCCTTGGTGCCGAAGCTATCCCGAAGGGCAGTACCTTGAATTGGTAGTGTAGACTGTCCACCTTGAAGCGCAAATACTTTCTGTGCGCTGGGAACATGGAAATATGAAAATAAGCATCTTTCATATCCAAGGTTGCCATGTAATCCCCCTTTTTTAGGAGGGGGATGACCTCTTGTAGCGTGGTCATACGAAATTTTTGGGGCTTGACATACTTGTTGGCAGGCCGTAAGTCCAATACTGGGCGCATTGTCAAATCTTTCTTTGGCACAAGGAAGTAAGTTAAATAAATACCCTTGTTTACCTGGTGTCCCGGGACGAGTTCTATCGCGTCCTTTTGTAGCAGAATGGCGATCTCCTCGAGGAGAATCTTCTGATGTTCTAAAGAGTGTACTCTTTGTCGTGGAGGATGGTTCCGGGGACGATGCAGTAGTTCTATACAATATCCTGTGGATACTGTTGACAGCACCCATCTCTCTGATGTGATCCCTTCCCAAGCTTGAGTGAAGCTGGAAATGCGTCCCCCTACTGGGGTTGCGTGAGAAGGGACCCTGAACTGAGCGTCACTGCTTTGGTGGAGGCGTGCCGCCTCCCTTGTTGGGGCTGCCTCTGCCTTTATCACGACCTCTCTTATTACCCCTGCCGTACCCCTGGGTAGACTGTTGGTTGTTGTTTAACTGTGTACCCTGCCCCTGGGAATAGTTAGATCCTCTCTGGGAATTTTGGCCGCGTGGGCGACGAAAATTACTATTCCCTCTCTGGTTAGGGGGTTTATTGGTTAACTGGCCAAGGGACTTGAGTGTTTCGTATTCGTCCTTGGCATTCTTCAGTGCGTCTTCGACCGCCTTACCAAACAGATCGGTTTCCACCGGTTTGTCCAACAATGATGCCTGGGTTTCTGCCTTAAACCCAGACTGCCGTAACCACGCATGTCTTCTGATAACAGTGCCTTCCGCTATCAATCTGCCTGCGTTGTCTGCGGCGTCGAAGGTTGCTTTTAAAATGCAACCAGACACGGCTCTACCCTCTGCGGAAATCCGAGCTAACTGGCCCTTTAAAGGTTCAGGAGCAGAGGCTATGAGTGCCTCGACTTCTTCCCACTGATGGCAGTTGTAGCTGGCCAACAGGGTGGTGGAGTTTGCAATCCTTGCTTCATAGGCGGACGTTGAGGCTACTTTCCTGTCGAAACAGTATAGTTTTTTGCTCTCCTTGTCGGGAGGAGCTTCGGACGATGACAAGGGTGTTCCAGCCCTCTTATGAGTGTTGGTGACAACTAGGGAGTCTGGCTTCAGATGTCCTCTTATATAGAGAGGGTCAGACTGGGCCGCCCTGAAAAGTTTTTCAACCCTGGGATTGACTGCTCTGGTGAGGTTCGGGTTCACCAGGAACGGATCTATTCTCCGCTGAATGGACTTAAGGATAGGGATGGTCTGGGCAACAGGCCTCCTTTCTCCCACTAACTCTTCTGCGAAGTCCCTCTCCTCCTGGACACCGTGGAAGTGTTCTGCTGCGCGTGCGAGAACCTCGTTTAGGAGGGGTTGGTTATCGACCGGGGAGTCGGTAACCGGGGCTTCGTTCTCTACCGGGGAGTCTACTCTGTATGTTTCCGGGTCCTCCTCTTCCTCTTCCTGGTCCTCATCATCCCCATAGTAGCCCGTCCCGGTTTGCTCTTCTACCATGCCAAATTCTTGGTCCTCACCAAAGGAAGCCTCTCCTTGATACAGTGAGTATGGTCTTGAGTATGGTTGTACCTCGAAGGGGTCTGACCTCATCAGTGTTTCAAACCGGGGCTTTTTACTCGCGGGGGATAGGATCCTTAGAGCCTGAGGGTGTCGCCCCTTGTGGATCATACGAGAGGAAATGTTCTGGATTGTTATCATAAAAATCAGCCAACGAAGATATTCTTGACATGACCCTATCTATGTCTTCACTGGACCATTTTTTGGAACCGGGAATGACTCTCTCAGCAAGTCTATGGGATTTATCTTGAGTAGCTTTGCTGGTTTTAGACATATCAGCAGACCTGGTTTTGTCTGTCTGTTTAGGGGGAGTGGTGTGTTTCACAGGTGTGGAAGAGTGCAAAGGTTGTTTCTTCTGCTGTTTTCCCCCCTCCCCGTGAGTGGAAAAATGTTTTCGTGGCTCCGGAGGTTTTCGACGCCTGGCGTTGAGGATCGGGGGTGGTGTCCCTATCCTTCGAGCGTGGGGCCTCGCTGATTTTAACTGCGGGCTCCGACTCCTGGAGCGCGGCCTGGGGGTGGAAGTCGTCTTCGTCTTCCGACGATCGAACTTCTGTTAGCCTAGGGATCGAGGCACTCTTGGCAAGAGTAGGTGATTGCCTGGAGTCATGCGGCGATCTTGATCGAGAGCGCCCAGAGGACACCGAATCGGACCGTTCTGTTTGTGCCTCTTTCCGAGAACTCGACGTCATCGAGTCTCGGTTGGCCTTAGTGTGTTTAGTGTGTGAAGTATGTGAAGCGCTTGTGTCGCCGGGGGTTTTCCCCATAGCCGCCCTGCCGGACGACCTTCCGAGGTCGGGGACCTGCGCTCGGCTGTCTTTCGACGCCGTAATGCCCTCGCCGTCCGAAAGTATGGCGTCGCTGCCGTCGCTGAAGGCGCCCTCCGCTGCAATGGCCGCCTGCCTGGCGTGGTGGGCCCAACGCTTCGAACGGTCCTTAAGTGTCTTAGGTTTAAACCTACTACACGCTCTGCAGTTCGCTTCAGGGTGGTCCCTCGGCAAGCAGAGATTGCACGTCGCGTGCCTGTCGACCCAAGGGTATTTGTGATTGCACTTGGGGCAGAATTGAAAAGGGGTACCCTCCATACGCACCTTGAGGCAGCGGGCTGATAAGTGTAGGAAATGTATAAGGTGTACCTATATACCAAGAGTGTACAGTATGTACCACCCCCCACTCTCCCTACTTGCAGGGCCGAGGCCAGAGGCCTTCCAAGGTCCGGGCCGAGGCCAGAGGCCTTCCGAGGCCCAAATCCATCGTGCAGCAGCCGACGGTCGATTTCTTCTCCAGCCGGCGTCGAGTGTCGAAGTTCGACGTTGGGGTGGAAAGGATGTCAATAGATTATTATTTTAAATTTTTTGCAAAAGTATGGCTAAGGCCAGGGCACTCCGCAAAATGCTTCCGACCAGTATGGCAGAAAAAAACAATCTGAGGATCCTAGACGCGTGAGGGATCTTGGGTACAGTGGACGTCACACTAGGGATAGTATTACTGGCACGCCCTGTGTCGACGCCCATTTTCGAGTTTCGAAAAACAAACTAATACTCCGCAGCTTCCACTAGATGTCGGCCTATGCACAGCATGTGATCTAAGCAGATTCCACAAGCCTCAGAAATATATATATATATACACACCCAGAAAGCAACAAATGCACACTGACAGCAGGAAGCACAATCACACTGACAACTGAAAAACACACATTTAAAGAAAAGAAAAACACAAACATGCCCATGTATGGAAACACAAGCACACTCAACAAGGAACCCCATCAGACTCACATTCACGGGCGGAAAATGGAGCCTGCATGCTCAATCTGGTTTTTGCTCGACACCCCTTGAGGGAAAAGGTGTTTTGATATCTTTTGAATGAACTAAAATACATTTCTACTGCTGCTTGAAAAAGACACAGGCTGGGAGTCCATTTTGGTGCAAACACACACTGGCTCCCAAAGGTTTTAATGGATTCCTTCCATAATTTTTAAAGAGTTTGTGAATGATTGCCATTGCTTCTGCTGTTGGCAAAGGGCCTAGTCCGGCTTTCAAGCAAACTTAATTGAACTTTAGCTGGTTTTATTACAATCCTGACTGCTTATTTAAAGGGTTGCTAGGTGTATCAAGTGCCCAGGTTACCATTTCTCTTGCCTGTGGGACCATTTTGGAGAACATTAATTGGTGCTTTAATCGCATTTCTCCAACTGCAGCATGAAGACCACCCTTTTTCTCAACTATTTACAGACTACCAGGAGATCCTGCCACACACATAGCATTCACTTAGCACTGGATTGTCTGATTCCATAGGCTCAGTTAGCACAGTAAGTGCACATTCCATTTTGCCCGAATAGAACTGCATGGCCAGATTCCACAGGCTTACCTCTCACGCCTCGAAACACTTGTGTATAGGCGCGTTATAAATGCCATATCATATCACCATAGTAACTACAGATTCCACTATGTGCATATAGAACATCACAGCCAGATTCCAAAGGGCTCAATCAGCACACTAAGTGCAGATTCAAGTATGCTCCAATAGAACAGCACGGCCAGAATCCACAGGGTTGCCACACGAAGTATAGATTCCTACACGTCCTAATAGAACATGGTGTGGTAGGTGTTTTAGGTCCCAACATGGAAAAGAGATTCACACTACGCAACTTGTATTAGGCCATGGTGTGGCTGGGTTAGATGCAAGGTTGAAAATAAATGCATGTTGAATGTAGTTCGAAGAATTGAGTTGAGTGTTACTTTGCATTTTAGTTCGATACATTCTTAAAGTCACAGTAGGCAGCAACATGAGTAGCAGTGGCATGGATACAATGGATTTTGTAATGTGCAATTCGTAACACTGAGAAGTATGCAGTGGGGAGCTTTTTGCATGCAAGAGAGGAGTTCATTGAAGGGGAAACTAACGTGGGAATTCAACAAAGGTTTAGATTGCAGCCACATGTAGGGATTTGGGAAATATGGGATTCGTTGTGGGAACATGGAGACTCTGCAGAATGCAGGTTTTTCCTACTTGGAGTTTTAGTATGTTGGTGAGTCCCTGTATTCACAGGGATGGGGTTTTGCCTGTGTTTGGAGAGCTGGAAGACCTAGGTCACGGAAGGGGTTAGAAAAGCTCAGCGACAGCGTGCTCGACTTTGAAACAAGATGACACAGAGCAACACAGGTTCGATCCCTGGGTCCGCGCTTAGAAACCTCTGGGTATTAAGCGCGTTATAAATAACCTATCATATCATATCAAAGCGAACTGCATATGGGCAGTTTTGATAACATCACTGTGAGAAACGGAAGCTACTCACCTGCTAGTCCTCTGGGACTGGTCATCCAGGTGGCCAGGACACAGCCATCAATTTTGGATCCAGTTACTGGGGGTTGACCAGTGCGGGGGGGATCACCTGGGTGAGGGGTCTTCGGGGAGTGATGGTGAGATAGCCGATGCAGAGGCGCGGTATTCACCCTTATTTTGTTTATCAAACCCATCCTATGTTTTAGGATGCTCTGAGATTCCAACCCCCCGCCCTTTTTACACAAACACTGGGCAGAGGATGAGGGTGACTGAGAACAACAACACTGACTTGCATACATCGCACTGGCCATGTCCCGCTAAACGAGTCAGGCACTTAATCCTAAGTGCATACACCTGATACCAATTAGCTCTCCTCACACGAATAAATGGCAGAAACCAAACACACACCGAGCAAGGCGGAACACTAGGACGAGCAGAGCTTCTGGGACAAAGGCACACCTACTGGAGCAGAGCAACAGACCAAGGGACGAGAACGGCGGGCCAAAAACCCCAAGTCTTCCCTATTGGAGTCCGTTGCCTCTAACAGGCTGCGAAAGACGTGTGGAGATGGCCAGATCCCACAAGTGAAGATTGCATGGGATTTCAAGGACGTCAACGGCCCTCCCGGGAGAACGGCAGAGTTGGGGAGGCAAGGTCAAGCTTGTGGTACTAACCTTAACTCGAAAATAGGAAAACACCAAACCAGAAAGAAGCGCACACAGCCAGCGAATTGGCCAGCGACCCGAGAGACCGGTGTGTGTTAAAGTGAATGAAGTAGCAACAACAGATTACAAGCGAAGGCTTCACGCGTGTGGGTGAGACCCGGAGAGAGGCAGACCGGTGAATGTACTTTGATATAAAGAACAGCTGGGAAATCAGCAATACGTAGTAACAGAGTGGTCCGTTGAAAGGAAGTAACCCACTCAAAAGTCTCTGTGAAAGGTACTGTGTTTAAAGTGAGAAAGCGAATGAACAGTAAAAGGAAGAAGATGAATTCCCAGAGAAGGGAAGAGTGAAGGTAGCACAGTGAACTTTGAATCGAAGTGGTGCTGCAGTGGTCTGACAAATAAGCCACCCACATTGGAAGGTCTTTGACATCCGAAAGGAGTCTGAGCCCGACAGACAGAGACCTGGAGTGAAAAAAGCTTGGGAAGGGAGCCCCCCTTGCAACTTGTGGTGAACTTTATCGTAGCAGATCTGAGCTAGACAGAGGGAGATCTAAAAGAACTGTGTGGTGAAAGGTCTGAGCACAGCAGAGGAGGATCTTTTGGGAACATTTTGGATAAGACATTATTTTGGAAGAAAGAGTCTCAAACGTGGAAGGCCAGGCAGGCCTCGATCCACGGCTTTTTGAACTGTGTATATTGTGTTGAAAGCTGAGCCAGAGTGTGCCATCCTGCCTACAACTGTCAAGCTGGTTCAACCACATTATCATTTGAATACTGACTTTTCCTTTTGTAGAAAGGCTTAATTTTCACGTTTTTGTACAAGAGATCAGACAGGCATTAGGTTTTTAGCATATGCCATTTTAATTTGACAGACTCCACTAGCACTGCGTTATTTATTATTTGATGGTCGAGACTACTCCCATCTTAGTTATAGTGCAGAATAGGAGTTTATCCAATCCCAACCATTTAAATAAAGGTTTTTAAATTGTACCCATTGTGTCAGTCTCTGCTTGTGATACCATGCCTCCCCTACAATCACAAACGGTTGAAGGCGAGAAAGGAATGGAAAGCCATTTGTTCGATTTGTATGGTCAGATTGGGATCTAAAATGCAAAGTATAATTTCCCTGGGAGCACAAAGTCTTGCTTTTTGATGTCCAGAAAGGTCTGGTTACATGGAGGGTTAAAATGAGAGCTGGTGGTTTATGGGTTTGCAGGGAAATGAGTAGAATGTATGCTGAAAGCTGTAGGACTTGAAATGGCAGTCACAAATAGAATTATGTGCAAGAATGCAGGAAAAATGGTATGGGACACCTGGAGCATCTGGGAGGATAAGGATTTTTACTGCTGCTTTAAAGGCGTGCTTATTTATTTCTCTCCCTCCCCATGCCTTAAAGTGTTAGTTGAAAGACTTGCATAATCACCATTTCGGTTAATGGGTTTCCGTCACATGGTCTGAATAATAAACAGAGATTCATAAATTATAAACATATTTTGTGTAGTATGTCATCTCTGACGATGGAAAAAGATCACATGTCAAAGGAGTTGTACTTTGTGAATTTATCCAATGGAGTTTCCGAGATGGGGGGGGATTACATTACTTTGTATTAGAGTTAGTCAATGGAGGGTTAGGAGATGACATTCTAACAACATATTTGTGATTATGTAAATTGTCTAACTAGGTATATAAACTGTAACTTTTTCATCGTTCACAGAGAATCGGGTTAGTTTTCAGCTCCAAGGAACAGACTAGCACCTCCTGGTCGTCAGCATGCAATAAACTTGCTTTTCTGCCAAAGTGCATTTGTTTCTTCACGGAAGCCGTTCATTTGCATTGGAATGTTTGAGTTACTTCCTTTCAAACAGCACAGCCAGATTCCACAGGCTCGCCAGAGTAAATACGGATGCCAGCATGTCCTAATAGACCAGCACAGCCAGATTCCATATGCTCAATTAGCACATTAAGTGCAGATTCCAGTATGCCTGAACAGCACGGCCAGATTCCACAGGCTTGCCACAGTAAGCACAGATTCCAGTATGCATAGTTAGCATATTAAGGGTCAATTCCGATATGCCCATTTAGCACAGTTACAGGAGATACAGTAAGATGAGTTAGCAAACACCTGTATGCCAATTAAGGACAGCAAAGTCAGATTACAGGTTCATGTGGCACATTAACGTAAGACTTTAGTGTGCCAATTAGTACAGTAGGAATCTATTCCAGAATATCCCCTTAACATAGGAAGGGCTAATTTAACATTCTCGGTATGGCCAAATTCCATAGGTTGGGTTATGACAAGAAAGACATACTTCAGTTTGCAGAGCTTGGCAGATACCAGCAGGCAAGTTAGCCACAGTAAAGGGCCATTCAGGGATGTCTGGCAGTTATGCTGGGGTGGGACATACCGTATCAAGGAAAACCAGACTGAATTAATGCTCAACAAGGTGGAAATAGCACATCAAAGAGATGCATTCTTGCACTAATACAGCAAGCTCACACACGTTACTATTTTTGCCCCGTGACTAGGGCCGCCACACAGACAAATAAATGCCAGAATAAGAATAGATCTAGGAAAAAGACAGAAAAGATGGATAAAAAAATGTAAAACATTTCAGGAAAACAAATGATAAAGATGATGGCAAGAGATAACACAGAAAAACAAACCGGTACCGGAAAGGAGAGAAAATAAGGACACTAAACGGAAGGAGTATGTTGTTTACCTGTAACTTCCGTTATTTCACCACACATGCTGAACATCTGAAGCGAGATTAATAGTCAGAGGCTATCCGAAAAAAGCTATTAAAAATAACCTGAAAAGAGCAGCTAATACCAACAGGGAAATGACACGGACTAAACAAACTAGGGACACCATGGAGAGACCTGTTTGTGTTAGGACTTTCACTCCAGCAAGTGACCAAATTAAAAGGATCATACAGAAAGACTGGCATCTTGTAGAGCATTATCCACGCTTGTGGCACACCGACAAGTATTTGTCATAATTTGTGCAACAAATGCTTAAACTACACCCTAGAGGGGGCGACCTTGCAGCCCAACTATACAAACTGGAACAACGCTGGATATACAGGCTGAATACAGTTAAGGACAGCCTTAATCTATCGGTTGATTGGAACAACCTTATTCTTTCCTGACAATATGGTCCCACATGACACTCCGCAGATAAACATTTTGCTTGTAAGAACTGTACCCTTTTGTAAGTTAAAGTGATTACCCATGACAGAGATGTCAATAATATCAAGATCATGCATTGGTTGCTGGCTTTAAATAAAGACTGCAAAGCGCCTCTAAATATGGCCAGTGTGTCTGCTGTAGGAACTGTACAGCTTTGTAAATCTAAGTGCTGACCTGTGGTATAGAGATGTCAACAATATTGAGGTCATCATGAATTGGTTGTTGGGTATTAAAGAGTGAAAAGGGCCCATCAATATGGTCAGTGCATTGCAGGTAGACATCTTGCCTGTAAGAATGTTATTGTTTTTGCAAACTAGTTATGAGACATTATTTCGATCAGGTTTTTGAGTGCAGCTATAGTACCCACATATGCATTTTTAGTACAAGCACCCATGGCTTTCATAGGGCATGTTAGTCCTGTTTGTTTTTATACACCACTTGACACGAAAATCAGTCCAGTACATAAAAATAAGCCCAGTTACCCTTAGTTTACATTATATTCATCCAGGTCTAGAATGATAGGGATATCTCGTTGGGCCTATGTAGAATACCCAAAAGGGACTCACTATTGGTATACAGTGCCTTCAAAGATGGCCACCACGTTATCCTTGCTGGCGGCCTAGCCTTTTGTTGGCAGGGGTTACTAAGCAATGCTGCTCGAGTCACGGCAAAACCTTCGCCTCGACTCTTTGTCACATCGGGTTGCTTCAACGCGTTCGAATGTCCCTACTTTCAGGTATGGTTACATTGCGATACTGGGTTTAAATCTAATTTACAGGATTTATTTTGAACAGTAGTGTAGTGGGAATAACATGGACAATCGCGATCTAAAAGTTTTAAAGTGTAAGTCTCCACAAGCGGCGAAAGGTTTATAGACATAATTTCGAAATCAAAAATTTCGAAAGTCGAAAAAAAAATGTCGAAAAAATAATGTCGAATTTATTTTTTATGACTTTTTTTCGAAATGGGGGGGTTCCCCCCAACCCCTGTTTTTTTTTGTTTTTACCTATTTTTTTATATAAACTAGAGCCAAAAAAAAAAATATCGAAAAAAAAAATAATTCGACATTTTTATTTTCGACATTTTTGATTCGACTTTGACATTCAAAATTTTTTATTCGATATTATGACTGGACACCGCGGCGAAACAGTCGGCCCGTATCTGCATACTGCAACCAAATAAGTCTATTGCACGTCATGGACAGCGTTCGAATACCTTCTATCAGTGCCTGATGGGATCTGTACAATCCGTGGCAGACTTGAGAATGAGAATAAGGTTTTTTTTAGAGACACTCGGCACACGCTGTGCCAGCTGTGATTTAAAGTCAGCCTGTGACTATCCTTTTCCATTAGGTCACCTGCTGTACCTTGGTTTACAGGTACCTTCCCTGGGGATAGGCCCAACCCAGTCCGTCCCTGCTTTGAAGCAACCAACCTCCAGAGAATTAGAGACTAATAACTGGGGATAAAGGACCTGAATATAGCAGGTGAGCCATGCAGGTTTTGTATGTTCTAAAAATGTGTTATCTCAAGACACTATCTCCAGTGGAGTGTCATCCCACACTGACACACTGACCCATATTAATTTACAGGCGTGGGTGAACCACATCATTTCCCAACTGACTAAGTGGGCTTGCTTGGGATAAGGACTAGCACATAGCAGGTGAGTCACAATGCTCTAAACTTGGTGATCTTGAGACATTACCTGTAGTGGAGTGCCTTGTTGTATTGGCATACTTCCCTATATTGATTTATAGGCACGGGTGAACTATGTAATTCCTCAACTAACAAAGTGGGCTATTCAGTCCCCCACTTCGATCCTGGCTACTACCAAGGTAGGATGCTCAGTTGTACACATAGTGACCTTTTAAATATCTTTAAGACACATTCAGTCCTCCTTTTCTTGAATTAACATGTCACACTGGCTTCCACTGTTTTAATATGCACATACATTTTTGCTTTTCCACAGACACAGACTACACACTATGGTATTTTGAATATCTGGTCATGTCCTGATGAAGGCCGCAAGCGATTAGAACATCAGTAATGTTTCTGGAGATGGCTGAAACACACGGTCGACTTTTTTGATGAATGTAAAATGACACTGCAAATAAGGGACAGGTCATATATATGTAAAACACAACATAGAATTGAATGAGCTCTGGAAATAACCAGGGTTGTGGTAGTAAATACAACATATAGATGTTGGACCTTTGTGGATGATTGGTCCCAAGATTGTAATCATTGGTTTGTTTTGTGTCTGATAAATTAATTGAATTGTTAACATGTCTTAATGTCTAAATGTGGTAGGGCAAATGTGGATATGAGAATTGTTTAATGATTGTTGTAATGTGCATACAAATTATATTTTTGGTAAAATTATCAGAATATGTATTGTAAACAAATTGAAGCAGCTGAGTGTGACATAAAGGCCTTAAACATTGCTTTTTGATATATGCGACTCTTGTTCTCCATCATTGGGATCTTTCATTAATTCACATGCTTCGAATATTCCTCGCCGACAGGCTGGGAATCCTCAGTAACATTTTATTACAGTTTATAAATAGAGCTTTTAAGCTCACTTTAGTAGCCCATCCAAGTTCTTTTGGGTGCATTCTGCTTCAGCCAATGGGATGCAGAGTGACAAGCCCCACCCAGGAAGCCATCTTCAGATTCTAACCCCAGAGAGATGAGAGTTGGCGCAATATAGCCATGCTCCCTTAGGGGTGGTAGGTGGGCGCATGTGAATCCATGAAAGATACCAATGCTGGAGAACAGGAGTTACTGGTAAGAACATACTCCTTCTCCAGCACAGGATCTTTCATGGATTCACATGCTTTGAATAGACTGCACAGCAGTTAACATTTTATAATAGGAGATGTAAAGGGAGAAGGGATACCTTATTGAAACAAGCATTGTAGGACGGCTCTTCTAACCCTTGCTTCAGCCTCTCCTTATCCCTCCATGCAGTAATGCTTGACGAAGGTGTGCGGAACTGCCCAGGTTGCAGCGTGAAATATGTCCATCATGGGGACGACTGCCCATAGCACTGTCCAAGACCACACTGCCCTAGTGGAATAAGCATGAACGGATCCTTGTGGCGGTCGACTGGCCTGGGTGTGCGCAGTCGAAATTGCAGTGGAAACCCATCTGACATTACCTTACTTTGAAATGGGCCAACCTGCGTTAGGGGGGCCGGAAGCCACAAATAGTTAAGACGTTTGTTGAAAGTTCTTGGTTCTATCTATATCTAGAACTTCAGGACCCTTCGAAGGCCTAGCGAATGTAGAGCTTGTTCAGCTGGTGTGGATGGATGCGAGAATAAAACGGTAGGGTTATTTCAGTCTGCAGGTGGAAGTAGGTCAACACCTTTGGAACGAACATAGGGTTTGTTTTTAAGATTATCTTGTTCTTTTCAAACCATAGATATGGAGGATTAACATATTGTGGACACCTACCTGAAAGACGTGATTGCTTCTAGAAAGGCAGTCTTCCAGGACATGAACTTTATGTCTGTAGTGGCCATAGGTTCGAACTGAGGTTTCATTAGGGCCGACAGCACAGTGTTTAAACTCCACTGAGGTGACACTTTTTTGATGGGGTTTGATGTGGAATAGGCCTCCCATGAAGTGTTTTACAATGCGGGCTCCGAAAATGGGAGCTTTCCCTTGCTTACTGGTGTATCTAGAAATTGCAGGCAAATGTACTTTAATGGACGAGTGAGATAAACCATCTTTTGGACCTCTTTTGGTAGGATTTGGTGAGGTTCCACACCCAACGTATCCAATTGTTGAGAACACCAAGTGAAAAACCGGTTCCACTTGTATACATATGACCAATTTGTGAACTCCGTCCTGGCGGCCTTTAGGATGTTTCTACATTCCTACTTGATGGGGACTTGTCCTAACTCGAAGTCAGGAGCCAGGCCTTTAAGTTGAGCACCCCTTGGTTGCAGGGTCGCAGCTGCTAGTTGCACATGGTCAGCAGGTAGGGGTATAGGCGAAGATGAATTCTCGTGACATTCCGAACGCGTCGCCTATCGAACGATGGTGCGGATATCCGCTTGCAAAACAGAAGGCATTTCTTGTTCTCCCATGTGCTAAACAAATCGATGGTCAGTGTTCCCCACTTGTTGAAGATTTGTAGGAACTTCCTGTCTGCCAGTTGCCATTCGTGTGACTGGTCGCTGGCTCTGCTCAGTTAATCTGCAGTTTTGTTTTCCTTCCCCGGAAGGTGAAATCCTTGTATTTGCGTGTGGTTTTTAATGGCCCAGTGCCACAGCTGTTGGGCTTATCTGAAGAGTGCCCTTGACCTCGTGCCCCCTTGTTTCACACAATACGTTGTGGTTATTTTGTCCATGAACACTCAAACCGCTTTGTCTTTGAGCACTGGTTGGAATGAGTGAAGGGTGTGTGCTACTGTCTTCAGCTCCAGTGCGTTGATGCAGAGTTGTGTCTTGGTCAGGGACCAAAGGCCCTTTAGTGATAACTGGTTTGCGTGCGAGACCCATCCTGTTAGTGAGGCATCTGTGATCAGGGTTTCTTGAAAGGTGTGGATCCCTGAATGGGACTACTTTGGTGATGTGAGATGGCATGAGCCACCAGTGCAAGCTGTCCGTGAGCAACTTTGTTACTGTCAACTTGTTGTTCCATGTTCCCATTAGCTTGGACCAACGATCCACTAGGAATTTTTGTAGCGGTCTAATTTGTAACCTGTAATGCTCTATTTGGCGAATGCAGGATGACATGGTGCCTAATAGTTGTATGATGGTTCTAACAGATCCTGGCACCTCGGTAAAATTTTAGGATTAGACGGGGTATGATCGCTGCTCTCTCTTCCCAGGGACGTATGCGCCCGCGTTGGTGTTGAACTTTGCCCCTAGGAACACTAGAGTGTTTGATGGCTGGAAGCAGGATTTGCTTGAATTTATTGCGTTGCCGAGGCTTAAGAGGGTGTTGGATGACTGCCGGATCTTCATTTCTGCCGTCTGGTGCTCATACTAACCAATCATCGAGATATGAATACACGTGGTATCCTTGTTTTCCTGAACGATGAAGCTATCTGGGCTATACATTTTGTGTATGTTCCTGGGGCTGAGCAAAGACCAAACAGGAGGACTTTGAATTGATAGTGATTTGTCCCTAAGAAGAATCTTAGGAACTTTGTGGCTTTTGCAAATGTGAAAGTATGCATCTTTGAGCTCCAGTGATGCTAGGAAGTCGTCCTCCCTTAGTGACATTAGGACATATACCAAGGTGACCATTTTGAACTTTTGTTTCTTTACATATTTGTTCAGACTTCTTAGGTCTAGAATTGGTCGCCATGAGTGGTCTGGTTTTTTGACCACGAAGTATCTGGAGAAGGTACCTTTGGCCCCTCTGATGGTTTGGGACTTTTTGATTGTGTTTTTTATGAGCAGTTCTCCACTTTGCTCGTTAAGATCTTTAAGTGTGGCTGGTGTTGAAATATTGGGGGCGTTGGAGGAGGGGATTCCTTGGAATTCTAAGCTATGTCCTATTTGTTTGATGTCTAACCTAACACTCACTTGTCTGTGGTTAAACGTTGCCACTTCTGTAGATGGTACAGTAAATTGCCCCCCGCTTGCTGCAGTTGGGCCCTGGGTGTATCTAGTTGGTGAAAGTCAGGCTTGTTTTTGCTGTCTGCCCCTAGAGGCGGGTGTTGTTTCTCGCCTTCTTGGAACTTGCCTGTAGTCCTTATGTTTGTAAGGGTACAATTGGCGATACCCCTGATAGTACTTCTGAATTAGAAGTTCCCCTCTGGTATACCTTTGCACCTCCATTTGTTGCTGTGGAATGAACCAATGCCCCTCGGGAGGAGCGAAAACTGCATCTCACTGTTAGTGTGGTGAGCGATCTCAACGTATCTGTCTGTTTTTATTGCCTTCAGGGCGTCATCAATTTTAGGACTGAAGAGTTAGTCTCCCTCGAAAGGCAGGTCTAGTACCTTTGATTGAACATCCGCTCCGATATCTATGCATTTTAACCATGCCTGTCTCCGTAGCACAACTCCATTACCAATTTGTTTAAAACATGTTTCTGCTATGTGGGCTGCGATGTTGATCGCATGATTGGAGAAGTCTTCCCCTTCTCGTAGGATTCCAGGGCCTGCTTTCTTTTATGCTCTGGCAAGTACTCTAATAGCAGCGCCATCCGGTTCCACATCTCGCGGTTGTATCTCGAGATTATTTCCAATGAATTAGCCGCTTTTACTGTCGTGGCTCCTGTGGCCAGAACTTTCTTGCCAAACGAGTCTTGTTTGCTGCTGTCATTTTTGAGTGTGAAGAAGTATTTCAAAGTTTTTAAGAAATATGTTGGTCTCTGGCCTTTTTTTCTCCAGGAGAGAAAGCCTTGAGGACTCTTCAGCATGATGTGCTTGAAGATGGTCTCCTGGTTGGGGCTTGTCACTCGACGTCCCATTGGCTGAGGTAGAATGCACCCAAAAGGACATGGAGGGGCTACTAAAGTGAGCTTA
Organism: Ambystoma mexicanum; assembly: GCF_040938575.1. NCBI lineage: Eukaryota > Metazoa > Chordata > Amphibia > Caudata > Ambystomatidae > Ambystoma > Ambystoma mexicanum. The sequence goes on along the minus strand of NC_090940.1, from coordinate 127,175,339 downwards.
AAAGTTCTATTATAAACTATAAGAAAATGTTACTGAGGATTCCCAGCCTGCCAGCGGGGAAGAAATATTCAAAGCATGTGAATCCATGAAATATCCATTGTTGGAGACAAAGAAATCTGCTTTGATGGCGTCTTGGGGGAAAAAAGGTAATGGAAAGATATAAAAATAAAATGACAACAAAAATGCAGTACTAGAAAAATACACATGAAAAAGAAGATAAAATAACACAAGGAGAAAAATCTTCAGAAATGTAAAATGGTGCAGTGGGATGTCCAGGGGGTGGGGGGAGTGGAAGACATCCTGAATGTGCGTGGCATTTAAGGAGTGTAAGTCAGATGCTTTTGAGTGTAATCCCATTGAGGTTCGTTTTTTTTTTGTTAGGGAGGTTGAAAAGGAATGAAAGGAACAAAGAGTTGCCTTCCATAAGATGGGGAGGGGACTATGAATGCATGTCTATATATGAATACCTCCGACATCCTCATGAACAGTACCAAAGGTCAGGTTATCGCCACCTGTGAACAAACTGTGCACAGAACTGCCTCGGAGCATGTAAAAGTGAGCGGTATCATGCATTCTCAACATGCGTGATTGTCCAACAAAGGGCACGTAAAAGGTAAATGGCGCTTTTCCCTTTGACCTAGGCAAATGATTATGACCAAGGCACTCGGAATATGCAAAAGGACGGGCAGCAAAGCAGCTGATCCTTACAGGACTACAGAAAGCTCCCAATACAGCACCGCTTTGGCGTCCCACAAGGGGCGTTGCTAGGGGGGGGGGGCTAAAGGGGCTATAGCCCCTGATCTTTTGGTTGTAGCCCCGGATAGAATCTCAGGAGCTACAGCCAAAAGACTAGCTAGCCCCCAGTCCCAACAGTTCCGACATCAGCGTAGCCCCGGGTCTTTTCCAGACCTAGCAACTCCCCTGCGTCCCACAAATCTCTAATCGCACCATGTTAGATAGGCGGCACACCAGCGGCGACCAAGGATCGTGCGAGGACAGGCAGGGATTGATGGAAGCTTCTCGGTCTTTCTTTTGGCCCTCCTGTTAGTGACAAGCCCAGCTAATTAATCTAAAATGTACAGATAATCGAAGAGGAGAAATTCTTTCTCCAGACTTCTGGGTATGACTGCTTCTTTTCCTTTTCGTGTTAAAAAATCTTGCTTCGGTACACGCGCATTAACGATGGTTACGCAAACCAACCCCCCATGACCCCTTGTCTATCTAGTTTCTTTTGTGCAGCAACCCCCCTCTCTGATCTCTTTTCATGAAGACGCTGGTACAAGATCATCGCCATGCATGTGACTTTGGGAAGCCACATTGTCGATTCAATTTGACATGAGGTAGGCACATCATTAGCAAAGCAGTAAAGCACAGGATCAAGATGCAGCTGCCATCCCGTACCATAGACGAGCATAGGCAATGCCAACAGTTTTTGCTTTTGTGTAGGCATGGGAAAGGAATTTGGAAGGCACTGCCGTAATTGTACTAATAGGCCATTAAGGGTGCCAGCTGCAAAATGGTGAGAATACCTGGGCATATAATGGCAGTGCCTGGCAAATACTTATGCACAAGCCAAAACTGTTTGCTTTGCCAAAAAGTGCTTTTAACAGGACTTCACTGAAGCAGGCATACAGCATATAATCTCAACTGCCTGAAGGCAGACTTGATGAAGGCATTGTTATTACACCAGTGCCACGTTTACAGCTCCAATTAAGCCATTAACTCTCAAAAGACTGCTTTGAAATAGCACAAACAGGCACTTCGGCATTAAATGTGATGTTACAGCTTGATAAAGCTGCCTCAAAGAGATCCCAGGAGGATGAGTTTTGGGCAGGAGGGCGTGGAAGTGGACCGCATGTTCCTGGGCTGTCAATGGTGGATAAGTAACCAAAACATCTACAAGCGTTGCGTCCCTCCTCATACGCCATCTCCCTCCTAGCTGTACTCAAACTCAGTAGTTTCGGCCTAATAGACAAAACTGAAAAGGACAGCGTTGAATATAGGATTCATGTCTTATATGTCAGCGAATGTTAAGGCCCAGCAGTCGCAATGTGTCGAGTGGCTTCCTTTGCTCTACTTGAGCGCTTGCAGAATCCTGTTCAGGTGCCCTAAAGCGGCCGTATTAATAAGTACTTTGGGGATAACCTGAACAGGACCTCAGTTTTAATATTTGAAGCTGCAGCCAACGAACTAAAACACGTTCGTGCAAACAAAGCAACGTGGCTTTTCTATGCCTCCATCGCTAGCATGTCCGATGACGCCATTATTCAGTGCTTCGGTTTTTATACAGAGCTGAGCAGTTGCCCTAGACCAGTGGCAGGGGTGTTGCTAGGTCTGGAAAAGATCTGGGGCTATGCTAATGTCGGGACTCGGGCTAGCTAGGTTGTAGCCCCTGAGCTTCTATCCGGGGCTACAACCAAGAGACCCGGGGCTGTAGCCGCCTCCGCCTCCCCTAGCAACGCATCTGACCACTGGTCTTTCAGCTGGGGTGATGACTCCCCTAAGGAGGCCTGAAAGATGTTGTGGGGTGGGTCCCAGACTCTAAAAAGGGTTTAAGATGACTGTTCTAATGTAAAATATAAGGAGATGTTCTACTACTTATTACTTCTATTAAAAGCAGTCACCTTAATCCTTTTTTAAGCACGCCCCTAAATAAATAAACAAATAAATAAATAAATAGATAGGTCCTTTGGGCACCTAGGGGAGTTGGGGGGGGGGACTGCTAAGTGAGGGGGGTGGTCCAGAAACAATTTTTCTCAAGGAGGGTGGGGTGGGGGCGCACTCTGTATGAAATAGTTTGAATACCACTGTCTTAGACACATGTGCTTTATTTTAATGCTCAGATCCAAGTCTACACACGTGCCCAAAATCATTTTTCTAAGACCAACATTTTGAAACAATACAAAATGCAAACGAAACAAACAAATACAAAGATGAGGCATTCATGCTCAAGTCTCTACGAAGACGCAACGTTCAAAATAGTCCTCTTCATCAACGTGAGGAGTTACAATGAAATGTGAAATGATGCCGGAAGTCCATCAAGAGGTCTCACTGTCCTATTGGTGAATCCCAGGGTTTTCGCAGAGGAAAGGCCTTGCTGCCAGGCTCGAGCTGGACGAAAGCCTTGTCCAGAGAGACAGGGGCAGAATGCCATACAGGTGCTGCTTGAAAAGAATGATGGCTCTTAGAAGCTTGGTGGTATTCCAATGGGATGGGTGGAATTTTAAGAACTAGATTTAAGTGGGCATTTCAAGCATTGCTGAGCTGGTTGTTTAAATACCCTATTAAATAATATGGATACACTCCTTACAGAAAGGGGAAAATGGGTGCCGAAGGGGGAACAGGCTACTAAAATTGGCAGGATGGATGGGTTTTGAGTTAATGGCAAGGAGGAGTTTGTTTCTCATTTATGAATGCGATTGGGGATACGTAGTGGGATCACTGTGGATCACTTAAAGCAGAAAATCGTGTGTGTGTGGGCCCTCCTTGCCCCACTTGCTCCAGGCTGCCTCGTCTGTGGTGCGCAATACTGGCTCTACAAGCCGACAGACCTCTCAAGTGTTGAAGAGAACCACTGAATATGCAATTAATTGCCCTTTTCGATGCAAATGAATATTCCGGTTGAGGATCCTGAGCAGCTGCCCTGCTTACAGCGCAAACGGTCCGACGTTGCAAACCTCTGGTCCAGATCATCAATACACTTCAGAAATGAGAGGTTGGAGCCCTCGAGGACCCCCATAATCTCACTTGCAGGAAGTTATGAGGGGTGGGGTTTAACTAGGTGTTGAGGAAATCTAGGTTCAGCGGATGGGAATGCTTACGGAGGAAGGATTTATTCAAAACAAAAGCAGAGCAGGCCATCTGAAAGACTGATTGGTGGTTGTCAAGTAGATCTTTCCTAAACCAGTGTGAAATTGTCTCACAGCCAATTTGTCCATTACTTTGCTGATGCACAGAACGTCTGCAATCAGGTGGAAACTGACTAAAACCCCAGGAGTCAGTGCTTTTTGTTGTTGCTACAAGGAGCCGATTAGAGTGTGCTCCAGATATTAATTTCAATGGCACATATCATGTCGATATCACCGGAGAAGTATGGCACTGAGAATTCAGTTGTATGGAAACTGATCTAATTGAAGGTTTCGATGGGGACAGAGACCGATCTCCTGGTGTGATGAACGCCATGCAGTGCATATGCAAGTAGACTTATGTTGGGCAATTTTAAACTTGATTCGAATGTGTTTGGGGCTTCCAAAAAATAAGCCTTCCTTGCACTTACATCCAGAGGTTGTGGGAGCAGACGCCTTCATGGGGAGAACATGTTGTTGTAATCAAAGGAAGTAAAGCCCTTAATAGTTCAGCTGGCACTGTCTGCTTTTTAAATAGCGTGGGTGGGTGGGGGCCGGGGCACAGGGTGGGGGGGGGGTGGGAGAGGAGTAGGCACTTTAGGTCTGAATGCTTGAAAACTATATGTGGAATGTTTGCATCTTCTGTAGCTTGAATCTTTGCAGTGGTGTTCAAGTTTATTATGGAGTGTCCATCCAGTGCTAAAATGACATTGAGAACCACTGATTTACTAGTCATGTGGAGAGTTCATCTATCTCATTTGGTTAGGGGGCTATTACCTTTAATCGTTTAGGTGTCCAATAGTTAAGCTACAGGGAGATCCACCTCATAAGGTTCTATGGGCTTGAAATACTTACAGTAAAGTTACCAGAGTGAGGCGGCATACCATGGCAGCGATGAAGGTAAAAGGAATCGAAAAGGTGGCAAGACCAAGATTGCAATAGCAGTACCATGACGGATGTTCACACCAAATATGAAGGCAAGACTGAGTGATCTCTACAGCAGGTGGCAGCTCTAGAAGGCGGGTGGAATCTGGTAAACAAGAAAACGCAGGACCACTGCTGCTAGGTGTGTGAATCCAGAGCTTATGCGGCAGTGTGCAGTAGCAATGATGGTCTCCAGCGATTGAGCCACATCTGGGTAACTTGACAAAGAGGTTGTTGGGAAGGTCGGTGCCTCTGAGTGCTTCCTAGAGGAGGTTGACAACATAGGTGCTGTTGTCACTTTGCCAATGGTCAGGAGTCCTACACAAATGTGGATAGGAAGCACAGGAGATGTGGAAATGCCAGAAGCTCTGCTAACCAGTTTGGTGCATCTGTTTCAGTATATGTCTGAATAACTAGGAGCCCCTTATCCCCACTTTCACCCCTTGTCCCTTAGCACATGTCGCTCCAAAACGGGTTAACCCACAGTTTGCTATCAACAGCATGGAAACGTTGGTGGTAACTGTGCACCAAAAACCAGCCAGACCTTTCAATGCTGTGACCCAAGCCTGCTACTATTTGATCAGTTTCATTGACAAAAGATTAAACATAATGCGGTCAGCTTCTGCGTCTTAGCCCTCACGCAAATACTTTGCCAAAGCATTACCTTTAACGAACTGAAAGCACTGTCGAAACCTGCGCCATTATCTATTACGTTGAACATCTGCCAACTCTGTGCATGTTGAAAAGTTGTTGATCCAGTGATGAAATCTTATCAAGAGTAGTTCACGGCAACTCTGAATCTAATTTAAAACTCTCGATAATCACAGTACCTACTGATAGAAATATCCCCACCTGTACCACCGCCTCCCTATTCATTGTAAATCAGAGACCAAAATAGCCTGGATCCTGAATAATTGGTCCAGCCTCAAGATGTTTTCTGTGTATTAACGGGCCTTAAAAATGTATTCATTCTTTTCCTAGCATGATCACAGCTGCGCAGTGACCGGAAACACGATGCCGATTGATTGTTGGCTTACTGAACTTGAAACAGGATGGCATGATCAGTTCAAAGTGACAGTGTCTCAATCCTGGGAAAGGGGCATCAGAGAATGCAGTTCACTAAAGAGTTTAATAGCTGTAGATGCTCACTGCTAATCCTACTACTTGAGTGTTACGAGTGAATCTTGACAAACAGGTACAAAAATGCCATAGACGTTAAAGTACCTAATGAAAGTAATTATGAACACTTCCCGGCATCCTGTTCAATGTTATGCAAAGGAACAATAAATATGCCGAATGCAACACAGCGGGTCTGAAACATGATCGTCAATTATTACTGACTGCTGGCCCTGCTTGTAACCACATGTGAAGGAGGCCTGGGCCACAACACACAATATATTCAGTTTCTTTACTGAAATAGGTTTTCAACAATACCCTAGTGTCGTATCCTGCATGCAAGTCCTGTATGTAAATATGTATGCTGGAACCCCGGGCCCCAGATATTGTGGAGTCTTGGAGTAAGAGGATACCAGCGATGGACTGTTGAGGTTTGAAGGGGAAGTCAGTTAGCCTGGGAAAGGGTGGCCAGTGGTTAATTCTTGTGTACATTTTGTGATATGTACTGGATTTATGGAGCGTAAACTAGAATCAATTAACCTTATATGAAAGCGTACCAGGAGACACTGAAGCTTTGTTACATCACATACACGTACCGGAAGCATTTAAGAAAAAAACGAAAAAGATTATTAAAAAAAATAATTACCACCCCCCCCTTAAATCAGTGCTAAGACATTGTCAATCCGATAATAAACAAACAGGTTCACTCTAACTGGTCAATCCATCAGTGCACCCGTTTTGACGATTCATGGGATCTCGTCACTTCTCCCCAGAGGGGATCCTTTCTCTGTGAGACTAGCGAGGTGAGCCTGCTATGCAACATTCCCCCTAGGGGTGGCGGTAAGCGGGACCTCAGAATGAGAGACTTCCCTCTTGGGGACAAGGACTAATGTTCCATCAAAAATCTCCCTAAACCTCTTTCTTATGAAGCCCTAGACCTCAATATCCCAAGAAGTCTGACCTGAACAAACTACTGTTTGCAACTCTAATATCTCTTCTTTTACTCAACGAAGACCTGAAACCACTGAGAAGAGGAAGAGTAAAAGAAACATGAAGAATGGCAATAGGTTGAACCCCAATAGTGCAGGTAAGAAGATCAAAGGGTTGTGGAGCCTGAAAGCTTGCAGTTCTCTACCTAAAGAAGTAATCGTTGCCTCCAAGGTGTGCATCTTCTAATGCAGCTTCTTCAAAGAGTCTAAGAGTGCTCGCTCCCCTCTGGAAAGAACACCATCAACTATGTCACAAGGGCATCCACTTTCCCGGCTGCACAGCATTGTGGGTGGCTGCTCACACACCCCAGCACCACCAGGAATGTTCTTCCTTTGCCTCTCTTGAGGGCATATCCATCCTGGAAGCATTAACAGAAAGGGTTTAAAAAGGTAGCACAGTAGGCGGCAGGGAGCCAGACAAGATGCCGGCCGCTGAGAAGCCATGGGAGCTGCTCAGTTGCACACCAGCAGAGGCCCTGTGGGGGGCAGGCAGAATAACGGAGGAAGGCTTGTCATGGGATCCACCAGCGAAGCCCAGTAGTTCCCAGGAGGAACGGGGGTCCAGCGGGAGACGGCTTGGGAGGCAGTTGTCCCAAAGAAGATCGAAAGGAGGACATGCTTGAGAAAGGGGATTGGAGGCTGCAGAATGCAAATTAAGCAAAGATGATTCATAGCCATAACCCCGACTCCCCCGGGAAAGAGCACAACCCTGCTCCCACACCCTCTGTGACTGCATGGATTTACCCAGTGCCTTCCTCCACAAGTCAGACCTTGTCCGATACCCTGGAAGCAAATGGTGACCAGGGCTTGATCATGACAAGGTCAAATGAAACAAATACAGAGAAACCGGACAGAGGTCCTGGACTGGCTCAAAGATTTGAATGGGATGCAGAGGACACTGTCGCAATGCTTATCGTCGTTTGGGGTGCACGCAGAGGATGAGGAGGCAGGGGAGGAAGGCCATATGGCGAGTACTTTACTAGTGGCAGCAAGAAGCTGTACTGCAAAGCACTGGAAACTAGGGGACATCCCCACCCAACAGGAATGGGTGCAGAAAGCAAGGACCACATAGGATATGGAGTACCTAACGCACTTATTGGATGAGGCGCGCACAGACATCGAGGGGGCGTGGCTTCCTTTTTTCACCAAATATGGACGTTGCCATGCGATGGGAAAGCTGTGAGATTGAATATGTATGTGGGTGTTGTGACAGTTCCAGGTTGTTTTGACAGCAAATCCTGGGGGTGGGGTGGGTATGGGTGGGGAGAACAATTGACAAGCGCCATATGTTACTAGATTACGCAAGGTTTTATTTAATGACTGTATACTACGAAAACAATACATTTGATTATTAACATGATAGGAGCTGGCTGTTTCCCTTCTTTTAGTTAGCAAAGGTCTGTGGGTGGACGGGAGGAGGGGTTGAGGTTACCTGTCCCCATATAAACCCTTAGGGGACACCAATTGGGGATGGAAAGTGGAAGGCCAAGACACATTGGCTCCCTGTTGCTTTTCCTTTCCCCCTGGAAAGCCAGTAAAAAGCTTGACCATACATGGTAGCTTTCATGAATAAGAAAGATGGCGAGGTAAGGAGACGAGCTCGCTCTACTTCGACAAGAGCCAAACTCTGCATCGGACAGAAGAGGCCGGGTAGATCTTACTCATTTATAGTTTCATCCAAGTTAAACATCTTTGAGCAGGCTTACAAGCACCCCGTGATCCTTAAGCAGGCATCCTTCAACACAGTGTGGAGAGAAGGCAGGGGGCCACTCACGTCTGATACACAGCAGCCCCTCAAGCTCATCCAAAGCAACAGAAATAACTGCCAGGGTTGCCTCTTCCCAGTAGGTCAGCAGAGGCCATAGGAGTCAGACGCCCACACATCTCAGGGGGATGGCCCGGGGGGCAGGACTGGGGACTATGCCCCCCCACTCCAGTCACAAACACCTTCTTTGCACTCTATCCTACAATTGCAGCGTGTGCCGACCCGTCTCCTTTGCTTTTGATTCGCATCGGGCGGAGGACATTGCTTGCTATCGGTTCGACTCGCCTCTACAGCAGCAAGCAATGCAATTGGAGTACTCAAAAGCAACCCAGTGGTTCCCCCAATGTCTTCATGAATGGGGGCATCAACTGCAGTGCCAGGATCCGATAGCCCAAACATTGTGCCCGCTGCCAGAGCTTGGAGCCAGTGGAGCTTTCTAAGAGTTTGATCAGGCTTGAACGTTTAATTAAGGAAAAAGCCAACAACCTGGAGATCCATTTGATATTAGGGCAAGTGAATAACAATGAAATGCAGTGCAACCCTAGTGTGAGTTAATAACTATGACAAGCCCATTCATAAATGAGTAAACCTTACATCTAGCTGGTAAAAGTGCAGCTACAATATACACTAGAAGTCCAATAGCACCGGAATGTAACCCCAGCCTTTCTCCAATGGCCGGATTAGGCACTGGGGTTTATTTACAGCAGAAGAAAGGACTCCTTAGAGGGCAAAGGTGGATTTAGAGGTTTTTCCTCCTCATGCTCCAATTCCCTTTATCCAGCGTTTTTGTAGTGCAAAAATAGACAGAGGAGGACATTGGACTTGCTTTACGCAGCCCTCCAAAGTCTCTGATCAAGATGGTCCTTAAGTAATTGGACGTCTTGTGTGGCTTGGACCACTAACAGCATACAGCCAACAGAGATGCTTCGATTAAGAGCATAGACGTTTGTGAGAGCTTGAAGAAGCCAGCTACAGCAGCGCTATAATTTGGAAAATAGGGGAGGTCCAGCTCACTTTTTATTTCCAGTGGATCAATCGCCAGCAACTACGACAGACACACGGGTCTTTCCGGTACTGGGTCATGGCAACAGCAGTACAGGAAAATGCGTTAAGCAGTGCACACCTAATATCTCAAGGAAAAACTAATAAGATTTACTCAATGCAGCAAATGCTGGTTATACATTTTTTCGAGGTGCGGGGAAGGAAAAAAGGCATTGGCACAAAGCCCTACTTAATAAAAAAAGAAGAGGACCCAAATTTAGGATCCTCCTGTCCCCTGCACACTTTCTACATGCACCCAAAGGGCGGTCAAACGTATAGGTATTCAAAAATCATACACATTTTAAATCGCAATTTGATTAAACAGAGTTATGCAATAAACAATCTCTTTAAAAACAATTTGTTGCATCAAGCATGATTAATGCGAGGAGAAACACATTATATAAACAGTAGTGTCCAATGTACCTAAGCTCGCTTTGACCAAAGCACTCTGGAGTCAGAGTAATGGAGATCTGGGGGAACCAGCTCAAAACAGGGGGGGGCGGGGGTTAATTTCACCATAACCCAAACTAGCTTTTACACCGCATGGGTGACAGCTGAAAAAGCCAAGTTCAACAAAAGATGAAGAAATCCCCATGACACATGTAAGAGTCAGTAGAAGGTGAGGACAAGTACGGAAGCACAGGAGATCCCCATTCCTCCTCCACTGCTCTCAACACCTCTAGGTTGGCTCTACGAGTCTTGAAATCTATCCATCGACCACCAACTGCCAAATAGGTAGCTGCCATCCCCAGGTACTATGTACCCTCACGCCCTCTACTCTAGCACCCATTTCAATATCCGTTGCATTCCGCCTTGCGCGCAGTCGCGTGTTCACTCCTCCTACCAGCTTGCCCCCTATTACTGCAACTTACTATCCCAGATATCAAAAGCACCACCACCATTTGTTTGATGAATCCTCAAGCCCACTCTCCTCATCTCTTAAGCCTTCCCCGCGCCATCTCCCCAACCTATCTCCCGACTCTCCCTCGCCCCATGAATCCCTCTGCATTGCCACCATTGTAAATATTTTGAATTCTACCCATGCGTACTTCTCCCTCGTCTCATGCTTTGTATTGTCCCACGATCATCTACCACCCCACCCCACCCCACCATCACCACCACCACCTTGTTCATTTACCATTACACATTCCTTATTGTATTCCTAACCATAACACATTCCCTAAGGAGTCCTCTGGAGGAAGGGATTTCCTCATTCACTGCTTGTAACAATTCACTGGTTTCCTGTTGAAACTCCAGATACTCAATAAATACAAACTACAAATGCATATTCATACCTCGATGATCAGCAGATTGCATGGTCATTTGCTCCCCAAATCTATGCAATTAGATCTGTCCAGCCCTTTCGGAAGTGAATGCTTTGCGTGTGGATTTCTGTTCTTAAATTATGCAGCCACATTCTCGCATTTAGTTCATAAAGAACGCTACAAGTTTCTTGAAGAGACCAGTCAACGAAAAAGTAACATTTCTATTTTGTTTCTATACAAAACTGTCTGTCTGCCCCCATTTTATCATATGGCCGAGTAAACATTCTAAACGACATCCTATGGGTTTTAAACCATTTCATATAAAGACGAATGAGGAGAGGAATTTGTACAGGTGAAATCACAAATTCGATTCCCCTAGATTTTCAGAAAATGTACTGGCACAATTTCCTGTATTAAGTGGGCATTAATCACAGTGGTGGAAATGGAAAATAATTGGTGGGGGAATCGCAAAAGGGCTGGGGTGGGCGCTGCCCGACGAGGCAGGGTTTCGGGGGCAGAGCTGGCAGTTGACCTCTGATCAAAGGAAATGTCCAAAATAATAGTTTAAAACTGCGCTCTTTATGTGGCTTCTTTTACAAACTATATATCAATTCCACTTTAAACCACTTCCATGGCATAGGTGACGAGTTACTTCACTATGCGGATAATAGTTTTTACCATTGTTGCTGAGTAAATATTCTTTTAAAATGTACAATTTGCATCCATCCCATTTTATTTCAAAAAACCTTACCCTTCGGTACTATTCAAACAGGCGGATTTATTCGCCATAAGGGACGTTTTCTTTTACTTGAACCACACCCGGAACAGCTCCTGCAGCTCCCCTCTGAAAGCAGGTCAATGGCTGCATCGTGTGTGATAGTTTCAATGTTAATAGGGGTATTTATTTATTCATGCAATGTTTGTCGGATATCTGGAATTTATTTATTTATGCAAACACTGCATAAATAAATAATCAGGTCCATGTATCTGATATACATTGCATAAATAAATAAACTGGGTCGTGGCTGAGCACCGGGTCGGGGCTGAGGACTGTAACCTCCTCTTGTGACCCCTTGCATGGGTCACCAGAGGAAGTTAGTTTGCTCGCGGGCACTCCCACCCCATTAGCCCTCCGGGGTGCTGACTCTGGCCGGAAACCAAGATCTGGCTGCAAGTCTGGTGCCTGATCTCGGATATGGCGAGAGCCGGCCCAATTGCCAGCGCTGATTAATCACATTTTTCTTGTAGGCAGGTGGATCACCAAACCGAGAATAGCCGAGACAGAAAATCAATATCGCAATAGTAGAATCTGAGAATGCAATCAGTTGCTCCGATTCGCACAACCAGCCCGTTCCCTTCCCAATCCAAAAAGGGGAACAATATATTTTGAATTTACAAGCAGTGTACCAAGCCAGTAGGGTAATCGGGTTGATTTGTGGAACATAGGGTGGGGACATATTGTGGAATTACGGAGGAAAAGAACCTGAAGTTGTCCCTGTTCAAATTAGTCAAGCCCCACATGTTCATCCTTTCAGGAGATGTGGCCTCCAGAACTAAAGACACGTTATGGGCCTTCAAGAGGAACAATACTGACGTGGCACTCTAGAAATGCATGGACGGCGATGAAAGTATTGGGGTCAGTTTAATTTATCAGAGATATGGGAAAGTAGGCATACAAGAGACTGTTCAAAACACCCCAGGGAATTCCATTTTATTTCAGGTATTTATTTGGAGATAGCTTAGCTTTTAAAAGGATTTGTCCACCCACTCCAATTTCGTTTCTTCATTTCCAGCCTTCTGCTGTGTTGTACCCGTTTACTTGCATTTAATCCTCCCTTCTCCTCCCTCCCGCCTCAACATTACTCCTTCCCCCTCCCCTCATTTCTGTTACTGCATTTGCACGCTTCGAATTGTCTCAGGACCTAGTAGGAATGCTTTTGTTTGTCTTTTTTCCCTGCTCATCCCTACCCTACACTTCCCCTCCTCCCTCTCCCCGCATTTCTGTTGCTGCATTTGCCGAATTGTCTCATGACCTAGTAGGAAGGTTATGGTTGATATTCTTCTCCTGCTCATCCCTACCCTACACTTCTCCTCTTCCCCCTCTTTCTTTTACTGCACTTGCACACTTCAAATTGTGTCAGGACCTAGTAGGAACAGAATTGTCTTTTCCCCTGCTCATCCCTACCCTACACATCCCCCGCCTCCCCCTCTCCGCCTCTCCCCTCATTTCTGTTACTGCACGTGCCAAATTTTCTCATGACCTAGTAGGAACGTTATTGTTTGGCTTCTTCTCCCGCTCATCCCTACCCTACACTTCCCCTCCTCCCCCTCTCCCCTGCATTCTTTTACTGTACTTGCACGATCCAAATTCTCAAGACATAGTAGGGACATTATTGTGCTCCCTTGTTTTGATGCGTCTTGAAACACCATTTTGCTGTATAGGCGCATTATAAGTAACCAATAAATAAATATATAAAAATAAAATAAACCAAACTCTGTATATCAGCATGGATTACAGACATACATCAGATGGCTACAGGAGGGGGGGGAGCAGCCCCCAGAAGGTTACCAGTATACCATTCAGCCAATAGGGAATAGCTAGTCTTCACACCCACAGACTGTGTAAGAGGTGCCCCCACCTTCATGCAGTTCAGAAAAGAAATGGAAACCGTGGCGTGAAACGGGGGCTGTAAAGTGTGGTCGTCATTAGGAATACTGGGCGTGGTGGTTTTCCTGGGGGTGCATCTTAAAGGGTCGGAACAATGTGCTCCTTACAGTGGAGGTTTCCATTTCTTTTCTGAATTTCATGAGGGTGGGCGCACCTCTTACACAGTCTGTGGGTGTAGACAGAAAATGCTTGTTTACTGGTTCCCTCTTTTTTGGATTTCTGCTGTTCTTGTATGGCCGTGTTCTGATGGCGGGCGATGCGCTCAAAGCCAGAGATGCGACTCTCTACTGGGGGGCGGGATTGTCAACGGGGACAGCTTTGAATGCAATGCCTCCTTGTGGGACAAGCCAGTAAAGTTTGATGATTTGGGGGATTTTGTGGTCTTGTTTGTGGAGACCTTTGACGAGGTGAGCCGCAGAGTGGAGCATGCATCCCATAGGTACTAGGGTAGTGGCTTTTGAGCTGGTAAGCAAGAGGTTTCCTCCATCCAGAAGAGATTGGACCAGTGAGTTTGCAGCCAATATGAAGCTGGTGTCTAGTAGGGGGGATAGTGCTTACTATGCTTCTGAGCTTCCTCAGCTGCATGTGTTAAGAAGGAAGGGTGGCTGTTTATGTGGAATCCCAGAGTACGCTGCAGGATGAAGCCCTCGAGGTGCATGGCAGGCAGCCAAATCTGGAAGTGGAGATGTTGGGTGTTGCAGATGAGAAGCAGGAATTCGATCTTCGTGGGGTTCAGTTCGAGACAGGCAGTGGACATCCAGGTCTGGATCCGTATTAAGCCTGCCTTGACTTGGTGACTGCTATTGATAATTGATATACAACTATATAAAAATATAACACATCTACATAGTGGTGGATATAGATGTTGTGGCTAGTTAAGGTGATCTACGCAAATTGATGGTGGTCTTCTAGGTAGGGGTTGAACCAGTGGAGGACCTTGTTGAAGACTCCATATGGTTGTTGTGGAGTAGGCCCATGAGGGCTTAATATCTACTGTGTTGAAGGATGCAGATAGACCAAGGAGAACCAGGAGGAATGTTTGTTGGTCATTAAGACTGCAGAGCGCATCAAGTATAGCTTGAATGTTGGTAGTCTCTTTCAAGCCTAAGGATCTGAAACACAGTCGCCTGGTAAGTCTGTCGGAGGTCATTGGCGTGTCTGTGCTTCAAGTTGGGTGGCTACTGCTTGTTAAAGATTTTTCCAAGGAAAGGAAGATGTGGGGCGTTCAGCATATTTTCACAGTGGAGGGTTTGTCCAGTTTTGTGGGTAATGGGGAAAAAACAGATGGATGTACCAAAGCTCTTCTATGTCGGGGGTTCAAGAATGGAAGCTGGCAAGTCTTCATCTGGAAAGGATGCTGCATTCACCAGTTCTTCTATGGAAAGAATTTCAAAAAGAGTCCAGTGTTTTGCCTGGTGGATGGGATGAGTGGGGCCTTGTCTACTTTGGCCATATATCATTGTTTTGACAGATTATGCGGACTATGTCAAAGAGGTTGTTGACAGGATTGGATTATTTGATGGACTATGCATGTGAGGATCAGGGATAGTGGTTCAGTGCACTGTTCTAATGTCTTGAAAAGAGCCTTGCTTTTGTTGTTGGTCGTGGTGATCATTTGTCTGTGCCAAGGTCAGAGTTCTTTGTGTAGGATTCTGACATATTGCTATATACCAGGGAACCAATGGTTTGGCTCCGAATATGTTGCTTTTATGGATCATGTATTCTGATGTTTGAGTTCAGGGTGTGGTTGAGTGATTCTACTAGGTTGTTGCAGTCATTGTTATGAGGTTGCTTCACAAGAGGGTGGCAAGATTGATCAGGTCTCCTGTGAGTAGTCAGTGAGTGAGGTCTGATGGATCAGCATACCTGCATGGTATGCTTCAGTTGGTTGAGGGTCTGTGTGTCTAGTACTTTGAGCATTGCCTCCTACATGGTCTTTCTGGCAGCATTGTCTGAGAGGTACATGTACCACAGGAAGATCTTGGTGTGTGCGAGGGACATGGTTGTAACCATGCAGGGGAGGGGATGTGTTGGGTTTAGGTGGTCTGTAGGTGAAGGTGACTAACAATGGGCTAGAAAGGGAAATGGCAAGAGTGTGCTTCGAAGGAGCTGGTGGTGGTGGAGGTGTTATAAAAGAAACAAGCAGCAGATGAATAAACCAGTAAGTTTATTGGGAGAATCCCCCAGGCACGGCCACACACAACCATTCCCAAACAGCTCTCCAGTATCATCCTCAAACCCGCGCTGGATCTGTGCGATGATGTATTCACCTTTGTCTTCAACCACACCCGGCACCCTTTCATTGGCTCATGGAAGTCTGGAGAAACAGTCAGCTGTTACATTCCCTGCAACTGGGGTAAACACAACATTGGCATTATATTCCATAATGTTAATCATCCACCTCTGTATCCTCAGAGAGGTCAAGTGTGGGCGTTTGGAATTCAAAATGCGTATCAAAGGTTTGTGGTCAAACCTTATAGTAACAGGCAAGCCCCAAATACGTATCCTGAAGTGCTCGAAGATCCATCTCACTCCTAAAGCCTATTGTTCAATGGTCGAGTAATTTAGTTCTGCATCGTTCAACACACGAGAGGCAAATGCAATTGTTACCACTGTACCTTCTTGGACTTGTTGCAGAACTCCTTTTAAGTCTAAATTACTGTCGTTCATCATGATGCCACTTGTGGTAGTGGCACTGAACATACTAAGAGCGGGCGCTGTATTGATCGCTCTCGATATCGTCCAACTCTTCCTGGCAGTGTTCTGACCAATTTCACTTGGCACACTTCTTCATCAAACCTCTAATGTGAAGTGTCTGGTCTGTGAAATGTGCGATGAATTTGGAGTAGTACTGTGATCTTTACTAGCGGGAGCTGGCATGTTTGAGATCGTCTCTACTAGTTCCCTCTTGGGTTATAACCCTTCACCATTTATCACATGCCACAGATACGTTACTTCACTCACTTTAAATCTGCACTTCTCGATCTTCAAGGTGAGCCCCTTTTCTTGAATAACCTGTAAAACACCCAGGAGTTTTGTGTCATGGACACCACCAGAATGTCATCTTGAAAAAAATAGACAGCTGTTATGCCACCAAACAGATGAAGCATGAGCCTCCGAAAGACTGCAGCCGCAGAAGCTAAACCGAAGGACATGCGCTTGTATCGGAAAGCTCCCAAGAGCGTGACAATGTCAGGTGTCACAATTCATCATCAAGAACAACCTGGTCGAAGGCTGAAAGCTGATGATGGGTCCAGGGTTGTGAAGTATCTGGCAGATTTCATCGCAATTAACATTTCATGGATATTAGAAAGTGGGTGCCTATCAACCCAGATGTTGGAATTTAGATCTCAAAGGTCTACACACATCTTACGGAATTATCACTCTTTTACAATCACTATGGGGGCTAACCATTATGATTCAATAGGTCCGTTAATGTGATCACATAGCTTCCTTAGCTCCATTTCTAAGGCATCTCTAGTGACAATGGGTATGTTCCTGACCTTATCTATCGCTGGCTTCGCTCCTCTCTGCAACACGATGCAGTGCTTGCATCCTTTGAGCATGCCTATCTTGTTGAACACAAGGGGTAAGGTTTTTACAAGGTGTTCCTTGGACAATAAATCCTGCGTCGTGACAGACAGTATGTGCCTTTCTTCCCCAGGGTGCAACTTGATCTGTAGGGTAGCTTGCTCTTCCCATAATATTATGACCCATTCTCCGCCACGTATAATTTGCAGAAAACATCCCTCCCCCTAAATGTGAGATTGATCCACGTATATCCAAGGAACTTGAAGGGACTTTTGTCATACTCTGTGGTCCTTACATGAGTGGGTCTCAACTTTCCCTTCAGCTCATGTTGAAATACACTGACATCGTCCATTGTGTACAGTGAACCAGTGTCCACCATTACAGTTAACGGAATGGCATTCATTTCCATGTGCACCCACGGTTATTTCTTTGTTGTAGGGCCAACAGCAATTATGTGGATGGGGTCAACAGAGATCGTGAGGAGGCTGATAGGACCCCTTATTTCCTCAGTGGCTCGGATTCTGCTCTTCCCTTTGGCACTCCTGCACACCCTGCCATAGTGTCCTACTGCACCACATCAAAAACATTCCACATTTGAGGCAGGTCATTCCTTCTCACCATTGGGATGCCTGGTATCCACACTTATGACACCTCCATTGTGAAGGAGGTTTTTGGGCACTTGCCTCTTGCACAGTTAAAGGAGAGGGCCTGTCCTTTTTCAATTTATCAAGCGAGTTAATTGTGTGCCATAGAGCAGACGCTGATCCTTTCTTGACTAGGGCCACTGTGGTGTCACTGCGTTCTTCGTCTCCTTCGTTCTCCATCGTTTTAACTTCTAGGGCAGTGGACTCACACTGAACCACCTGCATGCACTTGCTCCCCAATTCCATTGTCCTGGTATTTCAATGGCGTGCTCCAGAGTAGGGTCATTCGCTTGCCATAATCTTTGCTGGATGTAGGGTTCAGCAGTGGGGAGCATAGGTTGGTCTCTTTGGTACTTGTTCGCAACTCCTGTAAAAACTTGCAAATGGCAATCGGGTCTCTCAGGGCTGAAAACTAACTGCTCACTGACTCCTTTTTCTGCTTCCTCGTGAAGAAATAATGACTTTCCAAGACATTTGTTTTGTTGCCAAAATGTTTTTTCAAGTTTTGACAGGGCAGCCTCATACCTTCCGAACGTGCCAGACTCGACAGCAGCATCCAAGGGGGTAACCTCAGGCAATTTGCAGAAAGTCTGTAGTGCTTCTGACCTGTGGGATACATTGATCCACTCAGCAGAATTCCCATTCATAACCAAGCTGCACTTCAGCAGTTAACAGCAAAATGGCTGTGCTGGCTCCTTTGAGCACCACTGCCTCGCATCAAAACTGCATTTTGCAGCTACAAAAGGATGGCTGCACTGTTTTGCAAAGCAGCATTGGGCAAGTTGCAACAGGGAGCACCCAGAGAAAGGCTGACAGGGTGTGTTCTTGTGTGTACTAAAGAAGCAAAGTGAAAAGCTGCACTGATTTGCTGCTAGACCAAAGTTTCCCTTTGAAAAAGGAAATATTTAACATTTAAAATGATGCCGCTCCGATGCCCTATTAATCTGTTCTACATTACTCTGCTTTTATCAGTGAGGCCCTGCCATGCCCATCCATATTCAGATGGCGCTCCAGCAGAAGATCACATTATTCCTGAATAACCGGCTGTGTCAGACCAAGTCTGGGAAATCAACAGAAGCTTTACTTTCAACTGCACGGGAAAAAGCTTGACTTTTGGGCTACAAAATGTCAAAAATCAATGCTTCAAAAGAAATCCTAGCTCTAAGGGCATATGTCAATTTCAGTGGACCTGTGTTTTAAACATATTGAGGTATAAGGGAAACTGACTAGGGCTGCAAAACAATGCTGGTAAGTCAGAAGGAAGAGAAACCCTTTTGAAATGGTCAGCCCAGCAGACTTCAGCATGTGTTAAATTGCGCTTTTGCAAATAAAGAAAAATGCCGGTTTTTAAAGTGTAATGTTGAAAGAAGGCCCTGTCTTGGCCTAGCAACGTAAAGGGGGTTTTGCTGGGAAACATATATGGGATGTTTTATTTCAACAGGCTTGCTGCTGATTCAAAACAATATAAAATAAAGAAATAAAGGCATTGGCTATACTGGAAAATTAGCCAAGCAGGGTTCTACTATGGCTGAAGGGACAGTTGGTGGCTGGGGGCTTCCCCCAACAGGAGCCACAAGGGATTTCTGGGACACCTACATGTTAACTGTTGCCTTTTGAAACTTTGAATGGACCAAGAGATATCATAAGCTCATCAGACTTCTGTCTGGGCTTCAGCTTAAGACAATAGATCTGGGACACCTACGTGTGACTTTTGGAAGTGACAACCACCAGTCACTCAAGCTGGGGAAACTCTAGGGCAGCCCTGGGCTAAACTGACATTTGGTGGTAGCCTGGAGAAAAAAAATGGTCCCAGTTGGAGGACAAAGGCCACCCCATTTTGGCTCAAAAGACTAGTTTATTAATAAAAACAGACTTATCTCCGCAATTGGATAACGCAGAAATGCTAAAGTTTCACAGTTTAGATGTAATTTTGGTGGCTTTACATTAAGACATGGTAGCGTTCACTGGCATATAAGGGACAGAAATGGCCGAGAACTGAATATTCTGAGGAAAGTGTATATGGTGCCACTTTGAAATTCAATATTAACATACCTTAAGACAATATGTACACATGTATAAAGTTATAGAATTTTAGGTGTAACATCTCATTGAAAAGGCCGAAAAATTATTAGATGGACGAAACAAAGTCTTACAAACTTGGCAGTTGGACTGCCCTGCTCTGTGAGAAATATGGAATCTGCTTATGTAATTGACAAAAGTGCCAAACTGTACAAATGTGTGATTTATGTTGAGATAGATTTTTGGCAAAAAAGGACTGTGGGATGGCTCTGCACCTCATAACACACAACCCGCTAAACTGAGTCTCCTCCTTGAGGAGGCAATTAACTTAGGCTGACCTATCCGGTTCTTGGAGGTAGGTCTAGCTTAGTTCTGCCCAACAATATCCCCAGTGATGTCACCCGCTTTATAAAAGGGGTGGGAGCTCAAAGGGACAGGACACTCTCTCCTGAATTTCCAGCGCCTGCGTATCCAGACATTCCAGATCCACCATTGCAAGATTCCAGACTCTACCTCCAGGCCAAAGCATAGCTGACCCTATCCCAGCAAGTCCAAAGCATAGCTGGCCCTATCCCAGCAAGGCCATTGATCCAGAAACCCCACTAAAATCCCAATAACAAGGGGGAAAAGCTGTGGACTCTTTTGGGAGCATCCTGTGACCAGACCAGCATTTTGAGTCCAGAACCTGGTTGACTGTCCCAAATCCCAACTCAAGTGTGGATTGTGAATATTTCCCATCCCATAGCAACACATAGCCTATCCCATCTGGACCCTTTTCCTTTGTCCTACTCTATAAGTAATTCTATCCATACCCTGATAACTTGTTGAAACTGTTAGAATTCTGTGCACCTTTTCCTTGATCTCCAAACGTTAGCACCACTTTTCTCTTCATTTTATCTTCATTTCTGTCTTGCATAGATCATAAGTCCTTAGCAATATTTTGATTAAATTAATTTTCCATAAAGAAAAGGGGTACACTGCGTGAAGGGTTACAACTGCAGCGTAACTTTTATATTCACGGGTGGTGTTCCGCTAAAAAAGTAAAATTTGTCTTCTTTAAAACCGATTTTCTCCTTAATTGCTTTATTTTACCAAAACCGAACCTCCTTTCACCCTGAAAATCTCATCCAATTATCCAGCTATAGTCACTCTTTGATTGCTATATTGTCCCTGTGATGTGCATCTATCACTCAGCCTAAACACTGCATTCCGATTCTATGTATTTCACCTGTTCTTTGTTAAAACCTCGTTTTGCCATTTAAAACTGCAAATGTGTAAATTGCAACTTTTCAACGTGTGAATCTGGCTGCACTGTGTTTTCATTTCAAGTTGTTTTTTGAACTGTATGCCTTTTCTGATACATTACCTTATAGTTGCTAGTGATATAACATCCCTGATACTGTGATAAAATATATGTACATCATTATTTAAAACACATATATAATTAATTGTCAAAATCCGAGTGTCATTTACGCGATTGCAAAGGGTTTTAAAATCCTCTTATTTTGTGAGCGAAGGTCAGATTTTGATTCTGTTTGCTGCCTCATATCCCCCGTTTGCTGCTTCTTTCTATCCACTTGATTAATTGGGGTTGGAGGGAAATTTGCAGGGGGAAATCTCAACTCGGGTGCTATCTATCCTAATTGAAAAAGTGCTCCTATTCATTTGTGCTTTGGATATGTTCTTATAGAAGGTTACCCAGGTGTATTTCAGTAGTTTTCATTGTAATTATCACTGCATTGGTGATTGCTGCCCAATATAAAAATTGTGTGATTTCCTTTGAAATTAAAATAAATAAATATTGTATTCCCACCAACCGGACTGGTTCATGGTCCATTGTGACCCGGGGTATTTGTAAAAAGGGGGTGTGAGACGGTTTGGGTATCGGCTCAATTCGAATTCGTAGCAAATAAAGAAAAAAGCATTCTAATTGCACACTACATCTAAGGCTAAGGTCGAAGGCCCTGGTCTGGTGTGTGACGCCGATTGGAATCCTTAACAGACCGTATGCAGTTCAGTAGGGAGGCTTCCCTCAGCTCATCATTGAATTGTGTACCTCTGATTGCCCTAAGGTAGACCTTGAAAAAAATCTGTTCATTGTTCCCATGGAATCGCAGGGTCTCCTGGTGTGAAGAGGAAAGGTAGAGGAGGAAGAGGTGGAGGTACGTTCTGCATGCTTCTTGGTGTAGTCCTCATCACAAAAGGTACAGGGAGGAGGAAGATGGGTAACTGGAGGTGTTATGCCCGTATGATGCAGTCCTCTCCTGTTCCTTTCTTTAAGTTTTCTTTTAGTCCTTGTCACAAAACATTTTCTTTTTTTAAAAAATTACTGGGACGAGCAAGATGCCCTCTTGTGTTATGCAGTCCTTCTTTGCCACAACAAAGAAGGCTGCGTGCACAGCCAAAGTCAAGATGGCTGCATGCATGAAATGTTCGAGGGTCCTTTCCTCTACTGTGTAGCCATAGACATGGGCATAAACGCTGTGAGCTGGGCCCCAAACAGTGCTCTGTATGGGATGGACCCGCCGCCAGGTCACAGCTGCTAACAACCTGTCGGGAGACCGCTGCGAGGCTCCCACGACTCCACTCTGCCATGCACACGTCATGCAGCTCTGGGAACGCATGGGGGCTTCTAGGCACCACCGCTGTTCACTTGTGACCTCCAATGTTATAAAAGAAACAAGCAGCGGATGAAGTAACCAGTACTTTTATTGGGAGAGGACCTCAGGCACAGCAACATGCACTGTTCCCTCAAGCAACCATCCCGCAATAGTTCTCCCGTATTGTTCTCGAACCCACGGTTCACAAACTATACGGAAGATTAAACCCCAACAGGTGGCTTCTGCCTATCGGGTACCAGACCATGAAATACTGTACAGTACAATAAAAGGAGTATCAACATTTATTTTGTTCCGTAACATGAAGTCACTACAACAGAAATTACCTTTCAAGAAGTTAAAAAGAGTCCTTTCTTCCACGGGAGGGAAAGTGTAGCTAGGGTCAAGATGGGTTTTTCACCGAGCATGCCTCTACTGTGCCCATCACACCCAAGCCCCCAACCCCATAAGTCACACCAGGGCCATTGCAATCAAAATAAATGGAGAGGAAGGATCTACAACAATGTATTCAGGTGGTGGGAAAAGGGAATGATTTTTTGTAACATGCGTGATCATTTAAAAGGAATTCCTTTATTGAAAAGGACTCAATGGGTTTTTGGGGGTTGACGTTCTAAAGACACAGAGGGAGGAATCCACAGATCCCTCGCTTTCCGAGTGCTTACGAGGCTTGATATATGTTTCTATCGCAATACTGTAATAGATGGGTCACGCTGTGGCAATATCAGACCGAATAAAAGAGCAATGCAGGCAAACCCGCGCTACGCTCTTCGACTTGGTTGGAGTATTTGAGAGGTTAAGTCCCCCATGTTACCTGATTGGGCTTCCCATTTTCTGTATCTATAGCAAAAGCTCTTTGTGAGCAAGGTCCAAAACGCGCTAGCTCATCATTAGCTGCCTGCAAGACTCCTGAATGGGCCATTAGAAACCATTTAGAAAGAATAAAATCAGGTACTGTAGCTCCCCTGCGGGGTTCTTCTGCTGCTGTCCACTCGGTTTCCCCTTCTTGCTTTCTGTGGCGATACTGGCAGCAAATCGAGTGCACTGAATAGAACACTGAGTGCTAAGAGTTCTGTAGTCCATTACCACTCCGGTAGCTGACACTTCTCACCAATCAAAATGATTCGCTTCCAGGAACCGAAAAGTTCAACCTTTAGGGCGTTAGAAAATGTGTGAGGTTTTAGGCTAAGTATGAACACTGCACACAGGGCCTTATCATGAGTTGGGCTGTATTCGCGGCTGTAATACCACCGACTAATAGCCCTAGCACCGACCGGTCCGGTTGCATTACCACCGGATCACGGGTTGGGCCTTAACGGTAAATCTCCATTCTTTAGTGGGTCTATTGGATCCAATGGGGAATGTTCGGTTCTCATACTGCGGGCTAATACAGCCGGCTGTAATACCGCCAAAAACAAGAATTTTCCCCTTCAGAAAAAATCTGGAGGTAAAACAGCCGATTTAGCGCCCAACTCCTGATAGGGCCAGCCCTTAAATGCAGCGGTAATACCATTACCACTGCATTTAAGGGCTACAGCCCAACTCGTGATAAGGCCCACAGTTTTCAATGTCCACCAAGTGCTCAGTGTCAAAATGGTCCAGCATAGCTAAATTGAGCACTGTTGGGGTAATTGCCTCTTTCAGGGGGAAAGCAAGCTTCTGATTCCAGCTACAATTTTCAAGCTTCATGCTGTTTTTATAAAAGTAATCCCATTTCCGGGCGATGAACAAATGTGCTCTTTAGTCCCACTAAATACAGACTTAAGAAGAACGGTGAATTACTCTATAGTGAAACTGATGGGAAGTAGGGGTGACTGCCCACACTCCAAACAACCTTGACCGGCAATTGACATTTTTGCCATTTCATAGCTTTTGCAGTAAGCCAGCAGAAATGTTTTTAAATTCTGAAATGGCATTGTTCCCTCAGAGTCATTTTTAGATTATATTGACCCTGGAATTGTTCCAAGTATAAATGCATTTATTCTTCTTGTGGAGATTGTGGCAATTAGTCGTCTGTACTTTGTAAAACCAAGATGGAATCTCAGCTAGATTCCCAAAGGCTGTTCCCTCCGGCATAACAACAGAGAAGAGACTTATTTGAAAAGGAAAGGCTAGACAAGAAAGCTGATCTAGGAACAGACCTCTCAATATCGCGTTCTGCTGTATTTTCAGCAGGCCTCAAGATGTGCACTATAGCGCTCGCCTATGGTTAGTGATTATAGACTCCTGGCGATTATGAAATGCTGTGCTGTATGCACGTGGAGAACTAGGGAAAGGCCGAGGGAGGTGGGGGTGGGCGGTGGGAGGGGGCAATGTGACTTTATGCCCAGCTAGTAGCTTCCATTTTGACATTTTAACCTCTGGTCAGTGATGCCTACAACAAAGGAACGTCTACTGCATAGCCTAATAAAACAGAAGATGTGTGAAGAACGTCTACTGCACAGCCTAATAAAACAGAAGATGTGTGAAGAACGTCTACTGCACAGCCTAATAAAACAGAAGATGCGTAAAGAACGTCTACTGCACAGCCTAATAAAACAGAAGATGTGTGAAGAATGTCTACTGCACAGCCTGATAAAACTGACGATGTGTGACGAACGTCTACTGCACAGCCTGATAAAACTGACGATGTGTGACGAACGTCTACTGCACAGCCTAATAAAACAGAAGATGCGTAAAGAACGTCTACTGCACAGCCTAATGAAACAGAAGATGCGTAAAGAACGTCTACTGCACAGCCTAATAAAACAGAAGATGTGTGAAGAACGTCTACTGCACAGCCTGATAAAACTGACGATGTGTGACGAACGTCTACTGCATAGCCTAATAAAACAGAAGATGTGTGAAGAACGTCTACTGCACAGCCTGATAAAACTGACGATGTGTGACGAACGTCTACTGCATAGCCTAATAAAACAGAAGATGTGTGAAGAACGTCTACTGCACAGCCTGATAAAACTGACGATGTGTGACGAACGTCTACTGCACAGCCTAATCAAACAGAAGATGTGAGAAGCCGGGATCAGATTCAGAAAATAAAATTGTCGGGGAAAATAAAATTGTTGGGCACAAACAAAAATAATGAAACTAAATAGTTGATTACAGCACTTAATGCCAGGTTCCACCAGGTATTAACCACTATAATACTGTCACTATTACGACCCAAGGACATATAAAGCACATGTGGGGAATCGGGGAATCAAATGATGATACAATATTATAACTCGAACAGAAACCAAACGATATGGGACTAGTTAGAAGATACTGCAAACCTTGCTATCAGGGCCGGACTTGGGGGTCCCAGCGCCCTGAGCGAATTGGCACCCCCTTTCCTCCACGTGCCCCTGGTCAAAAGGGGGCAGGCCAGGAAGTGCTACTTTTGTTTTGTTTTTTTTTTTTAAACCTCCTCGCTCTGGCGAGGAGGTAATTATTTGAATAGGGCGCATCAGCACCCTGTTGTTATTAGATGAGCTCTGCCGCCGCAGCCTCATTTAATAATAATGAGGCGCCTGACACGCCTTCTGACACTATGCCAGCTCGGGGGAGCCCTTGAAGGACTGCCCCGAGCTGGCGTGGTGGGGGGCTAATGGCGCCTTTTGTTGTTGAAGGCGGCGCGGCGGAGGGGTGCATTTGGTGACAATCGGGTGCTGAGCACCCGATTGTCATTGAATACGCCCGCCTACCGCGCCATCTCCCTCTACGCCAGCTCGGGGGGAGCCCTTGAAAGACTTCCCCCGAGCTGGCATGGCAGGGGCTAGTGGTGCCCTGGGAGGTGGGGCGCCCCAGGCGGTCACATGGCTCGCCCCGCCCCCCTCCCCCCCCAAGGCTGAGCCTGCTTGCTATGATGGGCCGTCCTACTGCTTTGAAGTGGAGAGATTGCACGTTTTATAAAGTATACTAACCCAATCTGGAGATTTGGGATATGCTGCTCGTCACTTGAATGACTGTATACCAGTGAGGGGCATCTTGTTAGGTCTTTAAGAAATGTCAGCTTACGGTTGTCCTTTCTGCATTGTGTGCTTTTGAGGATTATCCAAATCCCACCAACAACTTTATATTCCTTATAATTTCTAAAAAAAACATTTTTCCAAGCTTTCCCGAACAAGTGCAGAGCATATTTTTCAAAATGTTCCCCATCACCCTTGCCAAAAGTAGTCACGTTCTAATTGTATGTCCACATGCACATGCCTGTCCTTAGTTTCTGGGGAGGGCAACATACATTGAAAGAGGGTCTGCTGTCTATCAGACATGTACCTGAACATGAAAGCATTCCTTTTACTTGATTGGTCACACTCTCTGATAAGCATGCTCTTCTCACAGCCAGACCATGGTGTGGCTTTTCATTGCCTAATCTTGATCCACTTTTTCCTCACAAAGAAAATGTATTTCTTTTTTAAGAACTGGCTTTGGGGAAATCAATACAATTTTTAACAATTCAACAAGATTAAGAGTTTGAGGCGAGTTACCATCCACCCAAAACATGAAATCCCTTTAAAAGAAAGCTAATCTAGTTTTTTTAGGAATGCCTTCGTATTCGCATGCATCGAGGCGGAACTACAAGAGGACCATTACACCGTTCCACTGGTGTCCCTGTAAACGCAGTAAAACCCCTGTGCTTGCTACTTGTGTCATCAGGGGATAAAATCATGCAAGGAGCATCTAACAGCTTTTTCATGTATACGTCAAAGATGGACATGTGCAAGGGTTCTCGTCTTTTCTAGAGCCCTGTGTGAATTGGCACCCAGGAGGTACATCTTGGCAGATGACCCGGCTCAGAATGCAATACTTTCCACATGATGGGGGCTAGCAATCTCAGCCCCAGATAGATTATAGTCTCACTTCTGGCTGCCCCACCACACTGCTCTCTCCCTCCCAATTCTATGATGTCCCACTTACCTGGTGATCAGATTCCTTCCCCTCTGCATCAACCACCAACCCCATCTCTCCTCCTCCCTCAGGATCCCCGCCACACCCACAATAATCCGACACTCACGGTTCAGGCTTCATGTCTTGCCATTCGTCACCAAAAAGCTGACAATGGAAATGGAGAGAAAACTGAGTAATTCCCTTGGCCAGTTTCACTGTTGCCATTTTTTTGTATTTCTTAACACTAGCAACAGCTGGCACACTCTTCATGTGCCATTTCACCACAAACCTAACATAACTATAACACCTCTGGACATCATGCCAACATGCTATATGCTAGAATACCCTTGCAGACAGGCTTTCCCAGCCAATAAAAGCCCCAGAGACCTCAATAAAGGCCCCAAACGTTTTAATTTGGCCTCTGGGCTGTAAGCAGCTGGGAAAGCCCCCTTAGACAGGCATTGATCAAATACCAGCCTACAATTATTAAAGCACACTAAAACCTCTCAATTAGTCCCCAGTCCCCTTTACTAACTGTCCAGTCATTATTTTCTTATCTATCAGTTTATAAATACTCCTACTCTTGTTAATTCTGGGTTATCTTTGATTTTGTTTGTGCACGTTCATCTGAGTTTCCACCCTCGCATTTCTAAATTGGTCAAATGGTGTTCTTACCAACTAGGAGAAGAAAACAATTCCTTCTCTTTCAGGTGTTACTAACTTCCATAATTGACTACACAAACAATTCTATATGGAATTACCCAATTTGATCGTTAACTTTTGATCGTTATCCCCTTTTGACCTACTTTATGTACTTTTTGACCTTTTGCATTTTTGAAGACCTTACCTGAACATGAGGAGCAGGGGTGGCATGGGTGACCCCCGCTCCCTCATGTTCAGGTAAGAAAGTCAAAGGGGGTTGCAGTGGTGTCCCCCGCATCCTGAACAATGGAGGTGGGGGACAAAAATAATATCCCAATCTACTTGTGCTGTGGTACAATGTCCCTTATGTGTGTGGGGTGGGGGGGTGGGCAGGGGTTATGTTTGTTATTCTTTGTATGTTGGGTCGCATATCAAAACTCAATAAAAAATGCTTGGGCCCCCGTTTTCAATGAACGGTCAAAACGGGGAGTACAAGCAGTTTTACTGAAGGCAGTCTGCCCGCTAACAAAACGTTTGTGGACAGATCGTATTCATCCTTCTATATTGTCTCCCGGTCCCTTCTTTTCAATCTCTAAAAGCCTTTTTTCATTTGCAAAGCCTGCACTCTTCCTTCACTTTAGTAATCAGCTAAACGTCTTCAACGCGAGCTCAAGACGCATATCCTAAGCAACCGACTATCTAGCAAGTAAACTGCAGCTCTCTGAAGGGTACAATACCACAAGGAGTAAAGTGCTATCTATCCAAATCTAAGACCTGTAGATGATTCTGTCAAACTTTTTGCCCTACACCGCTCACACTCCAAACTCACTCACAACACAGAGCTTAAGTTATGGCAGAAAACTTTGGCAAATCAACCTTTTAAAATAACTTTTGCATCTATGTGTTGAAACTTCACACACCCTACTCGTTTTCATCCTAAAGGGATTTTTGCTGTTAAACTCGTCTTGTAGTTGTACATTGGTTGCATTATTTTGTCATTTTTTTCTAATTTTGGAATGCCTTTTCAAATGTGGTCTTCCCAAAATGTTATTTCTTATGGTCTTAACAATTTTATTTACTTAACTGTTATATTTGTGAAATCGCTTTTGCACCGCACACTTACATTAAACATTTTTTAAAGTATTCTGCAAAAGCACATGCTTTTCTAGTTTATTTAAATTTATTTAGGTGTATTGGTTCACGCACAAACCTTTAACACCATATAAATACATAATTTTGTCATCATTTTAAATACATCATGTAAATGAAAAATATCTTATGCACCATAAAAGGCGTCATATACATTTTCATATAAAAGGCTAGACCATTCGCTATACTTCTTACAATAAAATACAGGAACAATTTCGAAATATATTAAATAAAATATATTATTTCTAATTCCAGACATATTGGAAAGTAGCAAAGTTAAGAAAAAAACATTTCCTGAGTATTAGAACGCCCAAAATTGATATTGTTGTATATTAGTCAAATTGCTTACCAGCGTCCCACAGCCTTTACTATACATAGTAGGTAGTGTTGTTCAAACAGTCAAAAGATGGTGTGAGGCTTCCACCTCTAGACCACACACTCAGCAATATCTGGATTGACAAGGCATGTTGGGCCACACACCGAAACAAACATTTGTCGGTAATTGTCCAAAGCGTAATTTCATCAGAAATTGTCTAACTTTAACATTGAGTTATCACCATATAATTAAAAGGCTTATTAATTGAGAAACCTTGCAAGACAATCTCGGTAGTTCATTTTAGCTGATCGCCATTGTGTGTTATTACCTCTATGCTAATTGGTGGCCTTTAATTCGATCTTTTTACAGGACGTACCTCGATTTGAAGAGAAACTCAGAGAGTCTAATCTCCTCATGAAAGGACCCAACACCCTGTAACCACTCTGTTCTTCTCATATTACATTCACAAAACATTGAACGGTATACTCACTCAGAAGTGGATATCATTGATCTTTCTTATCCTGTTGAGAACAGGGCTTTGCATGTGTTGTCTCCCTTAAAATACGAGCAAAGGAGAAAGTCAAAAACGCAGCGATGTTAAATGTGGCTAATGCCACATGGTCCTCGGTCCAATTGCATACTCGTTGTGGACCAGTGGTAATGGGTAGTGTTTCAGGATCATTCCCAAATATCTCAAGATGTTCTGGGTCTCCATCAATCTAAACAGAATACCAGGCCCGAGTAGTACTACTATACCCATAACATTGAGAAGAGGGCTGGTTAAAAACATAAGCGTGCATTACCGATGACCACAAGAGCAGACCTGGATGAGTGCACCGGATTTGTGTGATCTGCCTGCGAATGTTTTGTTGGCGGGCAGACTGTCCGCAGTAAAACTGCACAGGCACCCGTTTTGACAGTTCAGTGAAAACAGGGGCCCAAGCAATTTTTGTCCACTACCTCCATTGTTAAGGATGCAGGGGAAACCCCTGTAACGCCCGAGGCCCCAGATACCGAACATGGAGACCGGGGACACCCCTGCTCCTCATGTTCGGTATTTGCAGACCCAAATAGTTTGAAAATATTCCAACTAATGGTAGTGACCGAATTTGGTGAAATCTACCATGCGTTCAAATTTGTTCGAACAAGCGTTCAAATTTGTTCGAACAATTTGGGTAATACTGAGTGCACCTACTCTTTGCTGGCTGCCTGCCTTTGGAACGCTCCCCTTGTAATGATCAGGAATCTTCTTGACCACTTGGCCTGCCGCAAGGCTGTAATCACTTGGCTCTCGGGCCACGCCACAAGGCTGTAATCACTTAGCTCTCGGCCCATGCCACAAGGCTGTAATCACTTGGCTCTCGGACCACGCCACAAGGCTGTAATCACTTAGCTCTCGGCCCATGCCACAAGGCTGTAATCACTTTGCTCTTGGCCCACGCCACAAGGCTGTAATCAATTGGCTCTCGGGTCACGCCACAAGATGTAATTACTTGGCTCTCGGCACACTGACCTCCTTTTGTGTCTTCACTGTCTTGGCCTAGCACCTGGAGACCATCAAGGTGATGTAAGCTTGCTCCAACTTGTCAGAGTATATCTCGTTGGAAAGCTAGGGAACATCCCCAGTTTACTCACTCTATGTCGGAGATCTGAAACCTTTGTCAGTTAGTGTGATCTTGAGCAGAGTCAGATGTATGGCAAGACAAAAAACGCAGGGCTCAAGTTTCACTGAAAGGGCCAGCTGCCGATTGCCAAATACCACACCGCCTTCTGGTGCTGTCGTGCAAAGCAATTTGAAAGCACACATTCACCACCTAAGTGGTTCCTTTTCTCTGATTGGCTTCTGTGGAAGGCAAAAAAACCCAAGGGAGAACATTAGATTGTGTAAACAAGAACATGTTTAATGTTTCCTAAAGAGAATGTGGTTAGCAATCTAACACAGTTTCAATGGACTGAGATATCGGCCTGCTTTACATACACAGCAAAAATGAGAAATAGTGAATAAATGTGGGAAGAGGAACAAAGAATCAGAAGGTAAGTATTTTGGCAGAAACAACACATCTTTTCTATAAAAATGGGAAAGGATTCAACTATTTCTGAACTAAGAGCTAAGTTTATAGTTATTCCAGGGTTCAATTTGAAGGAGAGCATTTGGAGAGATACTTTCAGATTATTCCATATGGATTCCGATGGTGCTAGCATGAGGTGAAAGCTTTACACTGGAGGGTTAAAGGTTTCATTTTGTAACCCTTTTTTTCCATTAGGAACTGAAAACAGTAGAGGGCTATGTGACGAATCAGAGAAATGTGTCCCTTCTTCCCAGGGGGCGCCATCCCCTTTGAGACTTGGGAGGTCAGCCCACTAAGCAAGACACTCCATAGGAGTCTGGGAAAGTGGGACCTCACTGGGAGTCACTCCCCTCTAGGTGACAAGGACTCCCATTCCTACAAGGAATCCTCTACAAAGAAAACTGTGTACGCCTATATGGGACTAGAAAAGACTGATATTATTGCTGTAGATCGGCATACCCAACTTACTAACATTACTCCTTATGAAGGCAAGAGCTGATTGAAATCAACACGCCCTGTGGGAATGTAGTGGCAAGAATCAAGAGTCGAGGAAGCTGGACGGAGTGAGAAGATTCCTAAGCAGAGGCGAGTCCCGACTTGAGAACGTCCTGGAGGAGCGAGGCTGAGCTAGGTTCCAATCCCGGCAAGTCCACTCAGCCCTTCATCCTTCCAAGGTCGATAAAATGAGTACCATTAAGTTGGTTAACAATAAACATCTGTCATTAGCACCAAAATTCCCCTTCGGGGGTGAATGTAAGCTTTACAAATATGCCTGTTTTGTCATGTTTGTGGTAACAGTAGCGCAGAGCGAGAGAGAGCGAGATGCTGGAAGGCTGGCGTTGTGGTGGATGAAAACACTGGACTAGAGATGGAGACAGGAACGCGAGAGTCCCAGTCTCGCATGGTGGTGCAACCACACAGCAACCATGGTGGGCCTCGGGTCCATTAAGCAACGCTGAGACCAGGCTACAATGGGGATACCAAATCCACGGTCTCTGTGCAAGAAGTAGATCGACAGGCAAAGGGAAGCGAATGCTCCTGAGAAAGTAAAAACGGGAAGAGGGACAGACAGTTACGGTCCTGAGTTAAGCGAACCCGAAAGCAAAAGGGGCTTAGCAACAGATAGTGAGACAAGAAGCTGGAGAAGCCAAAAGGGGTTATAGGAGCCCAAGAAACTAGATTGCTGGACATGGGGAGTAACCCAGGAGAGAACCTGCTGAGTGGAGCAAATCAGAGGGCCAGAAGGCTTTGGGGAGCCCAAGAAAAATAAGCAATATTTTCCAACATTTGGAAAACGGGGTGCCTGGAGGGTTCAATTATTCAATACTAATTCAAGAACAATTTTAAAGACCATGTCCAAGTTGGTGGAATCGCACAAAGAGAATCATTTCTCCTTTTAAGGAACTGGAACCATTGATTGGTGTTCAGACTTTTAACCTATCAGGAACCTGAAGAGAGGACTGAAAACCTTACTTTGATAAACCAATGGAAACCCACGTTAGTCTGATTAACAGTACTTGGGCGTGACCCAAGTAGCATTTTCCAGAAGAAGCCAGAGGGGAAGGCTACTGCTCAGGCTACTTTTTATGTTAAGTTTTTCTTAAAGTGGTAAGGCCAGATAGAGGTTAGGTTTCAGACTGAAGACTATTTTGAATTGGACAATTGACTAGCACACTTGGTTAAGGTTTAGATGGGGAAATTCCCGCATAGCAATTGGGACAGGTAGGCATTTTCCTTTATTTCAAATAAACACCCTTGAAATGTTAAACTCTAATCTGGCGCCTCCTTCTGGTTCGCCACAGCTGGGAAGAAAGTGCATGGGAGGTGATCCAAAACTGCAATCGTTCATGTATCATATTAAAAAACAAATTCACTTCCCTTTCATCCTTAGCAAGACCTGAAAATGACTTATGGAAATTGTTGATGTGCTCTGCATACATACAAGCGACCCAAGGGCTTGTGTAATGCAAAGGAAGTGCTTTTGTTAGTTTCCCATTAAGGGCATGACAATAGATTGATGGCCCGCGCACTGGGCACCATTCCATGGAGTATGAGGAGATGGGCACAGGAGGAAGATGAACAATTAATAAAATGCTCACTGCTAACAAGTTGCCAATCATGGTCAGTAATGGGAGGGGTCAGACATCACTTATCTGAAATAGGTTGAAGCAGAAGATATTTCAATGGACACACATTGTGTGCTAAGAAAATCAAAACCGGTGCATAAAGCAATTTTAATAGAAAAACCGTATGAAGTGAAAAAAGTAGATTTAAAGAAACAAAAAAGGAATCTAAAAAAAGATCGATTCAGAAAGACTGCACAGAGCGGTCTTTCTAAATCAAACTGTCATGCCCCTGCCGCACAGAAGTGCGCACAGGAGCTGGCAAGCGCGGGGAGGAAAGGAAAGGCACATTGAGGGAGGTAAGCATGCTTGGTGCGCGTGTGTGCGCGTGGTTTTTTTGAGGAGTGTGTATTGGGCTGGGAAGGGGGTGGTGGGTGAGGAAGTGGAGCAACCGGGGCTATTTACAGGAAAAGC
This sequence comes from Ambystoma mexicanum, assembly GCF_040938575.1. Lineage (NCBI taxonomy): Eukaryota > Metazoa > Chordata > Amphibia > Caudata > Ambystomatidae > Ambystoma > Ambystoma mexicanum. Next base: position 127,141,338 of record NC_090940.1, on the reverse strand, counting down.
AGCAGGAGACGGCAGGGGTGGGGACGGGATTGCCTTTCAAAGGGGGTAGGGTGGCAGTATGTGATATTTCAGCATTTTAATGGCACAGAAACGGCCACACAAAGAAAACAAAAAACAGTCTTTGTGTTTGGCCTTTAAAATGTGGAAATATCACATAGAACCAGAATAGCGAATATGTAGGTTTAAAAGAGTAACCCCAGCATGACCTTATCATCCAAGAACAAATCAAATAATCAAAACTGCTAATCCCAATCTCACGTGGCACAAGGACCCCACCTCTCCCTTTCCCTCCAGGTGCGACCACTAACGTCATTGTACTGCTCGTAAGCTCTATGAATAACCGCATTTCTTTAATATCTGCCAGGTCGTTCTTCTGAAAACCTCCTCCGCTACCAGGTGTCCCTCATAGCTTTCTGCTGTCCCAAACTCGTCATTCCAGTCTGTACTGCTGGGATCAAGCATCGCTTCTTTTATCGTACCCGAGCAGGGAACATGTGCCGCATTTTGCCCATCACCGTCTCCCTCAACACTGGCCTATCTTGTTCCAAGGTTCTATTTCCCACTGTTCTTTATAGTAACCGTTTGGTTTCTTTAATGTCATTTTACTTTGTTGTTTTGGAAGAACAAGTCAAGAATATCCATAAAACCCCAACCTAAAATGAACATATAGGCAACCAGCTTATGGTGGCACTGATTCCGGTGGGGTGGGGTTACACAGAGGGAAAATTGGGCATTTCACTAATTCATTGCTACACGAGTAACAAGGTAATTCCTAACCATGAGGAGAATATTTCACAGGCCCAAAGTGGGCTGGTTCAAGGTTAACAAAAATGGCTAGAAAAAGTTGGAAGCTGTAAAAGTGCCTTGTGTGGTAAATGTAACTGATTGGTAGCAACGACATCCGCCTGGAACTGAAACCCTACAACAAAAGACAACTCAGAGGACCTTTGTTCTCTCACCTCGCACCAAAACTTGGAACGACTTACCAGAGAACATACGTAACAAGAAACCACCTAGTATTCAGGAAACTGCTCAAATCCTGGCTCTTCAATGCATAACTAGAAGAACGCCCACAGGGGCACACACATAGCTGAACCAATGATGAGTGAAGATACCGATCCCGGATCCCACCAATCAATCAACTACAAACAGAATCTAAGGAAGACATTCTACACATACCAAACTATAAACTGCGAGATGACCATGATATGATGACACTAAAGACTGAATACATAGTCACACCAAGACAGAAGAACAGGGACGATTCATCAATAGCACGCTGACCCCCGAATTACACCCAAGCTCCAACAGACCTCCATCAAACTAGATAGCGAAGGAATAGGGGGTGGACAATCCACAGCACCAACACCAGAGGGGGTGGGGGGAACTAGATATACTCAATACCATTATACTAAGTTTAAATACAATACAGCCAGGAACGCACCACACCATCACCCACAACAGTTAGATGGGCAAGAAAGGAAAGCAGCAACTAAGCCTACCCATAGGAATGCTTGCTAAATCGAACAAGACCTGCTAGAACCGGGAGATTCAACCCACTAACCCAACTTTAAATCTCTGCATATCTAATTCACCCAAAAATCCACACAACAATTTCTTGCCCAGCAAACCGCACACACTTCACCACACAACAACAACAAACAAAACAAACTGCACCAACAGCACACGAGGTCTGGCTCCGGTCTGATACTCACACCAAAACTCAGCGCACAGTGGAAACTGAATTGAAGCCGCCAGTAGCACACCACTTCTCTCTCTCCTGCTCCCTCTTCACCCGACTAACCTAACCCGCCGCCTTCTTGTTTTGCAGATCCGCCTGGGGACCAACTCCGTTGGTGATGGTGCGCGATATAAATACCTTTAACATCATGTAGGTCAATGCTAGTAGGGCCAAACAGTAGTGCTGCAGAGAAGGGCTTCCTGTTTAGGGTTTACACTTGCACCATCATTTCAGTATTCTTTTGAACCTCTTGGATTGCGTTCTCATGAGGTCGAGAGGAAGGTTTCCCCAGTTTTTAGAGCCTAACACTACAAGGAAACTCCCTCATTGTTCTGTGGGTGTTCGGTGGGGCGTGCAGCACTCCCCCAGGGGTTCATTTGTGTAAGAAACAGTTTAGAAATGTTGGTCTGCAAATTCTCAACTAGTGGGAAATATGGCGGAGGACTTAGTGTAGGATTTAGTTATTACATAAGCGAATTGATGGCTTTCAAGCCTAGTCGGATAAGATCAGAAGGCTTTAGACCCATCACAAGTCGTACTGCTTTCTTTCAGAATCAGTTGCACTTTTAGTTATACAGTGATGCTTAATTTCTGGATTATTTAATAAAATGTTTAATTTAAATCTAAAATAGGTAATCCCTCTCGGTTGATGTCTCCAATTTGTGTACGTTTGTGTGTTCATACCCCGAGGGGAGTGAACTAAGGCTCTAATTTGGGTCATGTTACAATACTGCTCTACAGAGCAAGGGCGCAGACTGCAGCTTTCTGGATTCTTGCTCATCATGGCTTCAGATTTTGTGCATCCTTACGTTGGGTCCCCGTGAGCAATATTGACAAAAGACTGACAAAGGGATATTATACTACAATCATCACTCTGTAACAGCCCTCCCACCTCTTCCCACCTCCATTCCCCATGTTGCTTTACAATCAGAGTGCCTCCAGGATGAAAATGTCAGTAAGGGGTCTTGATTTGTCCACAGGGGCTATATATAGATCTCCTAGATTGTGGGAGGAATCAAGTAATGTTCCTCCCTGGCAAACCCTTTTTCCCTACACACTGGGCACCTGACAGGCTGCACTCAAATAGATGCGCGAGGTGGGTTTCCAGCTTCAGTCCACATACTATTTCTGTATACCCTTTTCCTCCCTATGATGCGCAGTGTATGGGAAGCCCTCTATGCCCCACATTCCTAGTGATAAGGGACATATGTCTTGTGACAAATTTGGAGACTTCGTCCCTTCTCCCCCAGGGAAAGGCACCCCCTTTCAGGCTAGGGAGGTGAGACCGCTAAGCAAAACTCTCCCTAGGGGTTGGGGAAAGCAAGACCTCACTGGTAGTCACTCTCCTCCAGGGGACAAGGACTCCCATTCCTACAGAGAACATCCTATACACCAGATATTATCTGCCTACATGGAAGCCAGCAATACTGATAATGCCTCCATGTGCTTGGCTCAAAGTAATGATGAACTTTACACCTGTTCGACAACATGTGGTGACCATTACACCCTCTCTCGTTACAGGAGCGAGAATAAAGGGCCAGGCCAAAGACCCTCGAGTGGAGATGGAGAAACCATTCGCAGAGGCTCGGCTCTGACATGAGTAGATGGGCAAGGGACTGAGCCACGTTGCACAGTGGAGCTGCCTGGGACATGGAGAGAAGTGAACGCCGAAGGGAGAAGCCACTGTCCCCATAGGGAGGCTTACAAGGGCTGAGAAGCCATGGCAGTGGTGGGCCCGTTGTGAGCAAATGAATGCCGAAACCAGGAACCAAGGGAGGGGTGAATACTCTGCTCCCAACAAGAGAGTAGAAGGGTGAGAGAACGCTACAAAGAGCGGAGTCCAAAGACTGCTCGTATCCAGCCCAGAAGACTGGTAGGCAGGGAGGAGCACTGCCGCCGAAGATACACTCCCTCACTGCAGCGGACCCTGCAAAGCGGAAGGTATATGGGTTGCCCAGGTCAAAGTGGAGCAAAAAGAGCTAAATGAAGTACAGGGTCACAGAGGGCCCAAGAGAAAGACTGAACGAGAGAAGGGTTACGAGCACCTGAGAAACTCGGAGGATAAACCTCCAGAGGGGTCACACAAACCCACAAGAGCTGAGAAGAGAGGGGTTATGGATGCCTCCAGAGAGTCAAGTGAACTAGTGGGACGAAGAAACCCAAGGGAGATAGAGATACCCATTAAAGAAAGCAAAGAACAGACAAGTGGGGAACCCGGAGATACCCACACCCTGAATCTAGGGGAAAGTGAGCAACACAAGTGGCGGAGAAGGTTTAGGGAAATATCCCTCCATTTAAGGAACTTTGGGCATTTAGTTTTTTCTGGAATTTAAGACTTTTGTTTGTTGTGGAACTTGAGAAACTGGAGGAACTTTGATAAACTTGCAGGAATTGCAAAATAAGAACTGTTAATGTGAAGCACCTGAACCCAGGAGATATTCCTGGAATCCCTTGGAAATATTCTAGTATCCAACACTGAGTGCAGGGCACTCCATCTAAATTGCTTTTATTTTTGTCTAGGTGGTTGGGCCAGTTTAGTGTATAGGTTTGGAAGTAAGACTATTTTCTTTTGACTGTTTTGACCATTGACGAGAACCTTAGTTTCAGTTGATTGGAAGGGAACTGTCCTTTAGCAACAGGTTTAGATTTCCTAGTAGGTTAAATAAATCTACTTGAAAAGTATGTCCTCTAGTCTGAGTCCTTCTTCTGGCTTGCCACAGTTCTTTCTAGGATGTGTCCATGTGTTACAATCACCTCTATCCTGAGCTCAACATGTCCCAAAAGTGCAATGTACCCATTTCAAACTCAATAGGAGCCTAACAAGACACGGTTTCGTCCTAGCCACAACAAGTAAAGAACAAACGCTCCTCTCATTAGGGAGGTATATATATATTGTATGGTATTTGTCATTCATATAGCATCCGTTCCCCATTTGTACGGCCTCAATGCACTTTGTGGTTGGAATGCCCTCATGGACTGAAGTCCATGTGTGGGAGATTCTAAGAGTTCATTTTTAAGATGTGTGTGTACATTTTGCCAGGTTAAGATTTAGGTGAGCTGGCTAGGCTCCAGTAAGCAGCCTGGAGGTCAGGCACGTGGGCGACTGCTGTTGGTCATTTAGGCTAGAGTGCTAGTGACAGAGACTCAATGTGTGCCCAGCTAAACCACAGTGCGTTCATAGGTTGTTGCTGTATACTCATGGAAGAGGTGTTGAGGTACATCATGGGGTTTCAGTGTGGACGGCTGTGCAAGCTGCTATGCCAGAACTGCATTGCCATAGCTGCATTCTACGGTGCATGGATGGGTGGCCGTGCCTGCGACCTGTGTCCACAGAAGGTGGTGCAAGGTATACATACCTTAAACTCTGACATAGGATTCTTTGCTGTCTGTTGCTAGGTCCAACGCGATTGGCCAGTTTTGAAAGTTGTGGTCTCCCCAGATAAAGAGTCGGAGCAGTGGAGGAGGGGCCCAGAGGGACGGGATGTATAGTTGTCTGGGGGTTCAGTGGGGTGGGGGTAATTTATCATTTAGTACCGCTGCGAAAGCTGCCTCCATCCCTGGAGGTAGAATCACTGAGATTTGAGATAGCTCGGTAGAGGGAGAAACGTCTAAAGTGGGGGCACAACAGCAAATGTAGAAACACCTAGATTTGGAATACCTGGATAGAGGGAGAGACGCCAAGAATAGGGGCACAACAGTATATGTAGAAACACCTAGATTTGGGATACCTGGATAGAGGAGGAGATGCCCAAAATAGAGGTACAACAGTAAATGTAGAAACACCGCGATTTGACAGACCTGGATGGAGGGAGACATGTCCAATTGGGGGTTCAACAGTAAATGAAGAATCACAGTAATTGCACAAACACCTCGATTTGAGACACCTGGATAGAGCGAGAGACACCTAAAATGGGGGCACAACAGTAAATGTAGAGAACCCTAGATTTGGGATACCTGTGTATATATATATATATATATATATATATATAATACAATACACGCTTAGGGAGCCGAGCTTGTACACAGCTGTCGTTGCCCTGCAACCTGGCTAGAATTCTGCACTGGGAAAGGGATCATCATCACAGGACAGCACTTGGACTCCAATGGAGCGGCAGAGGCGTAGACAGGGTAGGGCCTACGCGGGCAAGGCACACCCATAATCTGTAAATACCCAGTCAGAAGCGCTCTGTGGACATTTACAGATGTCAATGTCAATGCGGTGGGCCCAACTACAATAGCTTCAGGCCCCTCTAGTTAGACAATCCTGGCTGCGCCTCTGTGGAGCGGCCAACGTCTGGCCATTCTATCCTCCCATCCAGATTCCGTGACTGTCTGAATCAATGGGTCCGTGTTACAAGCATTTTAATGTTACAGAGAGTATTGTGAAGAATTAAATGAGCACCGAGTCCAGTGCATCATGTAATTAGTGGTGAAAGAATACAACGCTTTTGTCACAGATATTTGTCAAATATAAAAAATCTATGGTCATTCTTATTTTCCCAAAATACACTGAGTTTGTGCAAAGCAGCACCTCGGTGCCATTTGTCCCCTTCCCTTTTCTGAAGGAGGGTACCTGGATAGAATACATTAAGAGTGTACCAGACTGTCCCTCCTGGAATGATAACCTTGTATTAGAAAATAATTTACATGGCTATTTTCGGTTTGGTAAAGGTGCTTTTCTCACTAAGACAAGTGTAACGTGAGTATGACTCACAAATATACTGGAATCGGCAATAAATATCCAGTTTACAACATTTCCTTTTTGGCCGGGTGCCTTTAGCACACACGCAGGAGAGTGTGTGGGTGGACTTACTAGAACCAGGCTATCCGTGTGAATCATGTTTCTAGAGTGCAGGTAGCAGTGGATCTGAAATGACCAATTACATTCTGCTTCACGCAAAGCGAAATTGACCAGAATGTCCCTGGTCTTCCCCAACTATTTCCAGATGCCAAGCAGATCGCTTAATCAGTTCACCTGCGGCTGCGCAGGGGCCATACCGTGGATGTCTGCCAGTGACCACCAGGGACACACACTTCAGACATTCCCAGGAGGTGCCTACGCCCGAAAAAAATAAAATAAGCACAATTAAAGTATAGGGACTTTTACGCGGATGGCCTTTCCCGGGGGTGCCCAGGCCCCGGAGCACCTGCGTACTCGGCGCTTCTAGTGACCACTGGTGAAGCCGTGAACAAGTACCTGGTCTTGCGACTGCAATGCTCCGGCAGCCTTTGTTGCTGAGCAACTGTCCTGCTCCCTGCAGATCCATTTGCTTGTTCACAATCCTGACTGATGCATCCATGCGCTTCCTTGCAACTAGCAAGCTTGGGTGCTTGGTGTCTGACCGGATGCCGTACTCAAACGAACGAGGACTACCAATAGAATACAAACATACTGCACACTAACGAGCATGGGGCCTGGTTGGGAACAGACCAGGGAGGCGGGACAGGCATGTCACGTAACAGACGCAAGTAAACTGTCCACATCTTGACATTAAAGACATGTGCATTATGGGGAACAGCGCGATGAAGTGCTACGCCCAGAGCTTTTTGTCAATTGGTAAAGGTGGAAAAAAGCCCACATATCCTCCCCTTTTGTATGTTCTGTCAATGGGAATTTGTGTAGCGCCTTTCACCATTAGTATGGTCTCAGCAAGCTGTAGGTTGAGCGCCCTCGGGACTGCAATCCAGGTGAGGTCAGGGGAGATGGAGCAGTAAATAGTGCCTGGTAGATAGCTTTGTAATGCTGGAAGTAGTGTGCAGGGAATGTGAGACTAGGAGTATGCGTGCAGCTAGACCGAACCTCTCGTGGTAGATCGCTTTGTAACGCTGGAAGTAGTGTGCAGGGAATGTGAGACCAGGAGTATGCATGCAGCTAGACCGAACCTCTCGTGGTAGATCGCTTTGTAACGCTGGAAGTAGTGTGCAGAGAATGTGAGACCGGGAGTATGCGTGCAGGCAGGCCGAACCTCTCGTGGTAGATAGCTTTGTAATGCTGGAAGTAGTATGCAGAGCATGTGAGACCGGGAGTATGCGTGCAGCTAGACCGAACCTCCCGTCGTAGATAGCTTTGTAATGCTGGAAGTAGTGTGCAGAGAATGTGAGACCCGGGAGTATGCGTGCAGCTAGACCAAACCTCTCGTGGTAGATAGCTTTGTAATGCTGGAAGTAGTGTGCAGAGAATGGGAGACCGTAAGTATGCGTGCAGCTAGAACGTACTGCAGGTTTGCTGCATTCAAGTGGAGGTGATGCTAGCATGCGAGATGATGTGTGTGTCATGATTGAATATTAAATCAATCTTCACTGAATGGCTCATCCCCAACACCTAGGTCCACACACCCTCTGTACTCCCCACCCTACCAGAGACTGTGATTTGATCCCACCGTTTCCTTGCCTGGTTACTTGTAGAACCCTTGCTGACAATTTGCCCACCTTCACCCTCCCCCATTAGCTCCCCACTGACTTGTTTCTCTGCTCACCTCATAATTCTGTTCCCCCTATGATTGGAAGACGCTGCATTGCTTCTCGGAGCTAGGTCTGCGCTCAGTAAATACCCTAATAATAATACTAAATACATGCCTGGGGGATTGGCCAATATGAAGAAAGAGTAAACGACCCTGTTTTAGAAAGGCATTTAAAAGAGTTCTTTGGATCCCAAATGGAGGCAATGGTACAGCCAGTTTCTAAGAAAAGAGCCGTTCGGTTAGAAGGGACGCGCGGCTGTCGCACCAGGATCCGTTGGCAGACAGATTAGGATAAGACATGCCAGCATGGCCGCTGAAGCAGCGACTGTCCTCCCAGCGGATGTCGGGGAGCCATTAGGGTGCACGCGACTTAAAGCGCACAACGCTAATGAGAGTGCTGTGCCTACTGCGCTCTTAATAAAGCTGCTCCTCTCGGAGCAATTGGGATAATTACAAGGCAGGCTCCGGGGAGCCTTTAACAGATTATTCCACCGCAGACTTGATCATTTATTTCTTAAATAAATGAAAAGCAAAAAAAAAGGTTACGCAGTAAGTCGCCGATATTGCGAATTTGCAAGACTTGCCACCAAGGTGACTGCATGGTCGGCTGACCGGGTTCCAGTTAAAGAGTACATGCGTTTTAAAGCCAAAAGATACCAAAGCAAAATGGCCAAACAAGTTACCATTGCTACACCGGAGGGACTGAAAGCCTCTGGCAACTTTTAGAATTTTTTTTATTTATTTTGGTGAATAGATCACCAGTAATCCCCTCAAACGCTGCAACAAATTGGTGAACACGAATGTTCAATGCTTCCCATTGCCAAGACTAGAATTCCCAGGTGCTGGGAAAGATGGGATGTGCGGTCTTTTGGGATTATTAGCATTTTCATCAAAATGCTTCATTTCAGTTGATTAACCATATAAAGAAAACACCATACAAGCTGTCAAACATGTTAAACAGATCATATCAGTCTAGAAATTCAGTTTCATCAAAACACCCCAAAGTGTGTGACAAAAGCAGCAAATATTGATAAATAAAACAAGCAATTAAAAACGGGGGTAATCCTGAAGGAATAATTGACGGTCTTCTGATCCTGCAGGACACGCACAGGAACAAAGCAGTATCAGGGATGAGTTCATATAAAAAAGCAAAACTATAGCGTAACAGGGCTCAGATTTCAAAATTGGTACAATTGTGCAGTGAGGAATATTACAGCATTTGGTGCAAAATAGCAGGAAAGGGCATACATTGGTGCCTGTGGTGTGCCCGATGCGCGTTGCACAGCATGGTTCTTGTGACATCACTTTGAGGCTAGGTGCGTGAGGTGGCCCGTTGTGGGAGGACACCAGTTGGAGCCACCTGATGGGTAATAGCCTCCCGATCAACAAATATAGACTTGGACTTTACCTGCCCAGGTCCACCTCGGCATCTGGCAAGAGGCGACAAGCAAAACTGCACATAATGCCGACCGGTACATCCGGTCTCTGGGAGCTGTTGGCACTGGGCAACCCCGCAGGCCCTAGTCGTATGGTGCCGCTGCACAGTTAGAGCGCAGTGGCTACAACTCCGGTAGAGGATGCAGAGACGACACCCACAGTGCAGCGAGCGGGGAGCGACTTGAGCAAAGACTAGAGTGGGAGAAGCGATTATGTGCCCCGTGCTGCCCCGGAGAATATATAAGCACACAGTACGTTATCACACCCATTTGCCAGTAGTGGAACAGCACCGCAACAGCTTGTTCTCCTTTTCTACAATGGGCCTGCAATATAGTAGCTCTCTACAAGGTGCCAGGGATGACAGTAAAACCTCTCTGTGGAGATTCATCAATTCATCAGCCGTCTTGACCAATGCTTCAGGTACCCTGAAGAACCTCATGCCACCACTGTGCTTCCTACCAGCCCTTTGTGATTCCATTGCCTCCTCTAACACCTACTACTCCCTTGCACACCTCTCTCCTCCTCACTGCTGCAATATTCTAAGTTGTTCTTTATACTGTCTTCAGGTTGTGGTTCAATTGTCATCTTATGCTTGCTGTTTGTTTATTTGTTCTCATGAAAAGCACTTTGGAGTAAAGGGCTATATAAATTCAATAAAATACAAATACACAGATTGTACCTTGGGAGAACTCGACGAGCATGTTTAAGCTCTACATCCGTGCCAGTGCTGGTGCACACACAAAAAGTATGTGACCCTCCTGATGTGCTCAGGGGCTGAGGGTCAATGTGCTAATAAACCTCGCCTGAAGCCAGGCACGAGACACAAAGGCGTGGCCGGTGTCACTTAGAGCATCTTTCAGACAGCATAAAGAAACTTGAACATTTGGGACAGAAGACAAATCTGGCCTTGAAGCGATACAAATTCTTCTCAAGACACCAAGTGGTGAGATTTGTGGACAATTTAGCGGCCGACCTCAGAGCTCTCCTGGCCACATGCAGCTTCACTGGAAATGAAGAAAAACATACCACGGACAGGATCAGGATGGTGAACTCCAACAAGAACATCCAAGAAAGGCTATGGCTTTTAAACCCTCAAGTGCCAAGAGCAAGTATGCTCGTCCTTTTTGCCTAGGATTGCATTATAGCCCAGCAGCTGCACTCAAGGAAGCTTTGACAATAGACAGTTGGCAAAGAGCTGTCGACAAAATGAGTAACTCATGTTGATGCCAGCGCATCGCTTTGGGTGTACAGCTGAATATGGTCAGAACGATAGGGAGGACAGGTGCTAGAAAATCAGGGCGCTCGGGGGACTGGGTAGGATGCACAGCAGAAGTTGAAAGTTGAAGCAGAAAAAGACATGCTTCAGGTGCGTCAATTACATTCTCCAGAGAGTGTCCTGCCACCAAAGTGTCATGGCATGAAGGCGCAATAAGAAGGTAGGCAGCCTCAATGGGGACCCTGGCGGTGATGGACAAGTGGTGTTGCAGATAGGGGAAGGGGAGCGGTATGGGGTAATCTCAGACTGGATGGTAAAGCAGTCAGAACGTTCATAGATTCAGCTTTGCCACACAAGAGCATTCCCCTCAGGGGCATTCACCAAGAATGATTTGGTAAACCATTGTCAAATCTAGCCAGGCTAAACATCAAGCCCACAGCATATGGTGGTTGTCCCACTAAGGGCATAGGGTACTTTAAGGGTGAGATTGGTTTTAGGAACGGAATCAATAAAGGTAGAATATATGTAACTAATAAATGGGGCATTCTACTGGGATGGAGTCGCCATGAGGCTTTAAAGATAGAGTTGAAGAAGAAACGTTATCAAAGCCAATAAAAGCCAATGCATATTGAACACCAAACTAAAGGGCAACTTAAAGAAAGACGATGCAGAATTAACTACCAAACGTAAGGAGAAACTTCACATTGAAGCAAACCAGTACGCTTTGAAAGCTGAATGCATGGGACACGAATGAATTCAAAGCTCAAATCTGAATATAATTAAAACATAGGATTACACACACAGTGTTGCACAACAAATGAACCTGCACTTTGAAATTGAATACAATAAAAGCAGAAGGAAAGCTAACCAGCAAACCATGATAAGTAAATACAGTGTGACAAGGATACCATTTAAAAAGGAGCATAAAACATGGCGGCCGATCCACGAGGAAGCTAAGGGAACACCAGAGGAGCCCAAGAACACCCCCCTAAACCTAGAAACTAATAAAGGAAATCAGGTGGGGGTGACTTGGTGCACAGGAGCAAGTACCAAGGAACCTGTGAACAACAAACTTGTGGGGAAGGGAACCCCGAGACCTGCCAGGTCTATATGTGTTGTCTTGGGATCAGAATCGCAAGACCCCCTCTTCATTTTGTTTGTGTTACCTGAAGATTGGGGATATAACCCAGGATTGGTTCTGAACTATACAACCTTGAACTGGAGAAAGGTAAACGTAAAGACTCTTTCATGGAACTTTCTTGTGCTTGGGGAAAGGGAGTTGAGTGGAAGCTGTGAGTGGGAAGAAGCTCAGAACCTTAGGTTGAACAGTTTATTTTGATTTTGATATCCCTATACATGTGTTTGTTGTAGTTGTGAGGGCAACAATAGTTTTTGGAGACAGACTATTAAGTTGAACTTTTTTGACTCAGACGTTCCTTAGTTAGGAAATCCCACCTTAGTATAGGGCGAGTTAGGTCTTCATCCATCCTGACATTTAAGTTAATAAACTACTTTTGTTTGAACTTTAATTCCGATGTCTGTGTCTTGCTTCAGGATGCTTTCACACCGCCTTGATGCATGCTCTTTGAAATGCTATATTGGTCTATAAGTAAGGTTGTGGACTTATCTGCCTGGTTCCACCTCTGCTCCCGAAAGTGTTCCTTCAAACCGAGGGCAACAATGTCAGAACTAAAACCTTGTTCACTAAATATGCCCTCAAACCTATGGTGCTTGCTATAGGTAACAAATTAACAAAAATACTGTTCCAGGATCAGATCTATGATCATTGCGCAGCCCAAAAGTTTGACAAAAAGAATCCGAAAATGGCGCACTGATTTGATCACATAGATCAATGTTACCCGCATCCCCTTCAGCTCTATTTACTTTTCTGCTGCACACTTCCTTCCCGTGCCACTACTCCCCACATCCCCCTACAATGTCAGTTCTCTATTCCCAACATGTGTCAAAACTGGCAATGCAGGGTCCTTTTTTGGGGGGCTCTATTTCCCCCACCATCCATGTAATGGAAACAGGGGACACCCCTACAACTCCTAAATCCCATTTTCTGAACGGTGTCTAGTCAAATGGTCGACAGACAAATGGTCGACAGGACGATTGGTCGACACCAAAAGGTCGACAGGTCAAATGGTCGAATTTGTATTTATTTATATATATTTTTTTTAGGTTTTCGTTTAGGGAGAAAATGGGTTTTTAGCAACAAAAGAAAAAGGGGTTTGGGGGACCCCCACCAAAAAACAAAAAAATTCAACCATTTGACCTGTCGACCTTTTGGTGTCGACCAATTGTCCTGTCGACCATTTAGATCCGACCAAATGACCTAGAACCTTTCTGAACATAGGGAGCGGGGGACACTCCCGCATTCCCTGCTCCCCTCATCGGTAAAATCGGATTCAGTATTTCTGTAAATTCCAAATGTGCAGTAAACAAGCTTTCAGCATTTCTTTTACAAGAATTTCTCTAAATACCCCGGGATCCACGCATATGGGCCCTATTAATCTTCTTACCAAATTCAATTACTTCTCAAAACTACTCATAACTAGCTAAAAGCAGTCTCTTAAAAAACCTGCATTCTTACTTTGCATAGAGGAAGGAGAGAAAAATCAAAGTGGGCAGTTAATTAAAGAAAAACAATCTTTAATAGGATTAAGCCACATGATCTTACTACACAATCACAGACAGAGATCTTTCAAAATGTTGCCTGAGAAAAAAGCAATTGAATTAATATAATTGGACATGGATATTTACATTGGTCTCAAACTGGTCTGAAGGCAGAGCTTAGAAGAAGGCTCTTGGGATTATCATAACAAGAAAAGAAAGATTGTGAGGGTATCCTCCAAATAAAGGAAGGTTCTTGGGACTATTCACTGATCAAGAGATTGATCTAAGGGTTGTACAACAAATAGAAATATCTTGGGGGATATCCACCAAACCAGGAAAGGGGTTTTGAGCTTACCTCCAAACATGGGAAAGATCTAGCAGTCATTCAAATATAAGCAATATTGCGATTTTAATTAACTAACAAACAGAAGACACATATTGGGGATATCCATCGAAGGGCCTTACAGATATCCTTCAAACAGAACAAGCCCCGTAGGTTTATTCACCAAACATGGGCATAACTCACAGGACGCTTGACCGAAAAGTAGAAGACATTTTTATTATGTAGGAATGTTTAACCACTACATTTGGAGGTTGGAAGTAACAGGTTTAAGGGACTGAAAATAGATTGTGGGTGGAAGCAAGATGGTATCACTACATATTATCCCCACCAAAGATATCGCCGTATGTATGGTCGTCTGGAACGGCCATAGGCAATATTTTTGGGGGGAATCGTTTTTGGGAGTGGCGGTTGCGGGGGGTGTCCCCCACTCCTTTAAAAATAATGCAGGGGTGTCCCCTCCAGGTTCCATGCCTTAATAGCGCCGCAAAAATATGGCGATATTTTTGTATGGCAATATTTTTGCGGGGATATTAACACATGGAACCAGCATGATGCAGAGTTTTGCATACTGCTTAGGCTCAAATTGTTTTTTTTTTATTTCGAGTGTCATTTATTCCTACTTTTCTGTAAGGAGGTTTACTTTGAGACTTAGGGTGACATTCGCTGGCAGAGTTCACATGTAGAAAACATTGGTGATTTTCATTCATCACAAAGTGGCACCTTTCCCAACTAGAGATACGACTTCACTAATGGGAACTGAGCAAGCATCTCCTCCATCATCATCATCATCACCGAATGCAGTGTTTTGCTGCCACATTGCCAACTCTTAATTTCTTACTAATCAAAGCACAATATTTATATATTTAACATGTCTCGGGTCCCCGTCTTCCTTGGAACACAAAATTACCCTTTCGGCACTCTAAAGCATCCACACCATTCCCCAAAAGCACACTTCTAGCACATCATGATTTTAGCTTTATTACACATGTCTTTCCACTGAATCTGTCACTCACCCAGTTTATCCCCCAACAACTGGCTTGAAGTGGGTCCACACATTCTAACTTTCTTCCACAAAGTCCTTACTCTTTTCTGACCCTCTGTACAGAACACATGGATGCAGCTCTCCAGAAATACAGACTACCTACCTGTGCTACTCCCTTAAATATGGCAAAGAACCCCCACCGATGAAAAAACAGGGAATGACAGATTGCGAAGCAACCGCTCTTTTCGGTGCGTTGGTGTTTCCAAAACAGAAGCACCAGGAGCTCTGCTATTTTAGTATCTGATCTGTCAGGGCTTTAAGTGGGCTGGGGACTGCCGGGGCTGGGCCCCGGCATGCTTCGAAATCTCGTTTTGAGGCAGGGCCCTGCCAGGGCCCACTAACCTCCCCTGGCAGCCCCGGCCACTACACGGAAAGGCATTTTTTTCTATAGCCTGAAGCTCTCGCTCATGTGCGAGAGCTTCAGGCTTCAGAAAAAAATTACTTTCACCCATAATGGTGGCGCCGCACCTATGAGGCATCCCTTTAAGCAAGAGATACCAATGCGCCGGAGCCACAATTATGGAGAAAACAGGAGGCCGCTGGAAGCAGAGTCCTTGCTTTCTAAATACTGAAGCTCCCACTGATTTGCGGGAGTTTCAGTCTTAAGGAAAAGGGCCTCTGCTTCCAGGGCCTCACCTTTTCAGCCTTAATGATGACGCTGCCCCTCCCAAGCTGGCGAGGGCCAGCGCCACCATTAAGGCTGAATAGGTGAGGCGCTGTCCCCTGCCAGGCAAGCCTTTAGAAAATAAAGGCAGAGATCAGCACCCTTTCCCCCACAGGGAGAAGGTGCGGATCTCTGCAAAAGGCTGCCTGGCAGGGGTGCCAGTAGCCCATTGAGCCGGGCCTCGTCAGTGGGCGTGGCCTAATGGGCCAGAAGGACCCCCACCGTTAAGCCCCTCAATGAGCCCCGGCTCATTTTGTAGTGCCACTTAAGGCACTGATCTGTAGAAGGCATGCAAGAACAAACAAAAAAAAATCATGTATGGTAAATACTGGCCACAAAGTATATGTTGCTACAAAAATACATATGGTTTTAACATTACTTGCCTAAAAACAATCCAGTCGACAAAAGGAAGTACGTTTTTTACTCCCCGAAAAATCTTTGTACTCACAATTTGCAAAAGTAACGAGCAAAATATGAAACATACAGTGAACAAACTACCGTCAAGATGAGCATCAACAGCGAAACAAGATCCAGATTTTGGCGCTGAAATCTGGGCCTGGCCGATGCATTTATTTTTTTATACAGGAGGAACAATGCTCTTTTGATCACAAAAAATCGTACAAAAGAGAAGAAATCAGATTTGACGGGAAGCAGTGATCTTCTCACAACGTAGTGAGTTTGAGGGACATTCTGATCAGGCTCTGGAGGGGAGTGAATATAATTGTCACCAGGGACAATACATAAGTGGACATACAAAGATTAAGGACAACGAACATCAAGTTCAAACAAACTTCGTGGGTGGATCCAAACTCTCCCCAGCACCCCTTGACGATTTGCACCTCATCCGTAACAGTTCACAAGTCGTGGGTTTACACCTGGACCATGCCCTCCCATCTGGCAACTGGGCTATACAGGAGACTAACAGGTTGAGCGAGGAAAGCGCTCCGCTTTTACTTCACACGCAGACAATGCGTTGGGCGCCCACGTATGCTGGTGTCACAGGCTATTTTTAGCTCCATATTTTTCTGCAACGCATGGGGTCACACTGGCAGGAATAAGCACATGCACTTTTAAAGAGCATCGATGAAGAATGGGGATGTAAGTGGGTCACCTGTACTCGTAGCATCAAAAGCCAACAGTTTGATTGACAAGTGTCCCGAAGCCCATTTCAACCTCCATGTCTCACACTTCCGTGGGAGAAGGTTCATCTGTTTGTCTCTACATTTCAGAGGTTCACTTGAATGGGAAATTGAAAGCATTGTTTTAGCAAGTGTCTCCCTATTTTCCCAAGCTTCTTTTAGAGTTCCATTTTTCTTCTGGAGCAATGGTAACACATAAGAAGGTGCATACTTTGAAGCAAGCATAGTGAAAGCCAATACATTTGCTGTTTCTATGGCTCTCAAATGCAGATACTGTTCATGTTACAACTTTGATCTATATATATTACAATTTCCTACAAATGGTCCCAATAACAATAAAAACAAGTTAGTACTTCTTTATGAAATAGCATGTTACTACGTGATTATACATTTTCTGTACCAAAGCTAAAACCAGACAGGTAAATCCTTTCATGCAAGGCTGTGTGCTGAAGCCACGCCTGCTAAAGAGGGTTAGTCCTGTAAGTTTGGAAATTAGTTTGGTGACACAAGCTACTGTTCGATAGCTGGAATTAACTGATTACCTCACAGAATAGCTGTTTCATATCACTTAAATATGACAGGAATCTAGAGAAGGAACAGCTGAATGGTTGCAATACACCTATGACATTTCAGACAGCTGCTTTGCAGGCAAAAATGACAAACAATGATACACCAAAAAAAAAGAAAGGGATGTTGATCACAGAGCAGCGTAGACAGGTCTAAAAACAATAAACAAAAAAAGCGGAGTTGGCTGCTGAGTTGCAGTCTGTGGCAGTCTACTCTACTCTACAGTCTCTCTACTGTTTCCTGCTTCTTGTGGGTTGGACTTAAAAACCCCTTCAAACCGCGGAGCGGCCACAGAGTTGGCTGCTGAGTTGCAGTCTGTGGCAGTCCGTGGGCAGGCGCCCCTAAACCAACACCAACATGGAAGAAAGGCGAGGGGAAACGTCCGCCTCATCAGGAGGAGAAGAAGATGAAGCTCGGTGGATGAGAAGCTCAAGCCAAAACTCAAGGCTTGTATCCCTCCGTTCTGACCTCCCCCACCCGCCGGTGCGTCCCTCATTAAGATCAAAGCATTCACAAAAACTGGGACTTTCAAACGTCAGCTCTCCGAAACATTTAGACTTTACGCCCGGCAAAGATGACTTGCAAGAAAGATATGTATTTGTACAAGGGCGTATTTCAAACGCTCCGCCCGGAAAAGTCGCTCCCAATGAAGGAGCTCGGCAACTTGGAGTCACTGCCGTCAAGGAGGCTAGCGGGGCCAAGGAGAGAAAATCGGCGACGGAGCAGGGAAAACCGCATGCATCCAAGTTCCCAGTGCAGCGGACCGAAGGGTGCGCAGTGAGAGAACAGCATGCGGTTCCCCGACCCCGATTGCCGGCCATAGCCCATGAGGACTCGCAACAAACCGCATTGCCAAATGGCCCTGAACTCACCGGGGGCTTGAAGTCTCCGGTGCCGGGTTCTGCTCGAAAAAGCACACTGAGCCCCAATCAGGGGCTCCCTGGTCGCGGAGCTGAAGAGCCGCTGACACCTGTCGCCCACGCTGCAAACTCATGGGAGAACGAGCCGGAGGAAAGCCTGACTGCAAAAACGTCAGAGCACAAGGAAGTCTGCGCTGAAGTTCACGCGGATGAAAGCGAGGCTCCACTTCCTCAAGGGGTGGAGCCAAAGATCAGCTGGCAGCAGAGGAGAGATCAAACAAAGACATTCAGTTTGACACGCCGAAACCTTACAAACGAGAAGTCAGTGCAACCTCTCCCTCAGATCAGCTATTTTCAACTTCTCGAAAAAAACTGCAAAAAACTCCCACTTGTCAAAACAAAAACAAAAAATTCAAAAAAAATCAGAAGAAAAAGAAAGGAACACTGGGCAATTTGCCACATCAAAAAAATAAGAACTCTTCGGACAAACTTTTGACTAACGCAGCAATCTGCAACTCGTTAAAAGCATACTTTGCCAGCAAAGGAAAACGGAAATATGAAGTCCTCCTTGAACTGACAGATGCAGAAATGCTGGACGCAACACTAGACTTGGCAGGAGGTCCAAAAGCATGCAAGTTCCCCTATAAACCTAAAGAGGGTATGTCAGACTTTGGCTGCAAAGAAAATATCCAGGAGGATTTTTACTCTCATGAAAGTTCTGGGGAAGACCAAATCGGACTACCGGACAGCCAGAGACCTGAATCTGTCAACCATTCTCAAACGAGTCAGTCCCCCCACCCTTTCAGAGAGTCCATTGACAAACAGCACAAAGGGGCCCCCATACCTCCCACCTGCTCCTCGAACTAAAGAGACCCAGCCAACAGATAAGAGCACAAATGAGGGACCCAAAGGGTCTCCCGTCGAGAAGCAACCACTGCTCCCTGCCCTGTCCCCAGTCAGAGCGCAACCACCACAGGGCCTACCAGCAGCCTCACCAGTAAACAAATTCCCGCAACCCAAATCTCAATCACCGCCTTCTATTAAACCTTGTTGGTCCCACACTCCACCTAGAAGGAAGAGTACAAGGGCGGGTCAAACAGAGGAAGGGATAAAGGAGACCCCACCGGAGAAGCGAGACCTGACGACACTGATGTCAGCATTGACAATTGCGCTCGCTCCATTCGGAAATCTATATGAAGCTATAAACGATACGTTAAAGGATCAAACTACACTGATCGCCATGACTCACACCAAAATGACCTACTTTGAAGGCTACATAACCGCCAAAGAAAAAGTCGACAGTGTAATATACGACAAAATCATACGAAACCCAAAACGAACCAATCCTGCAATCCCAATTCCTCTACCACATTCTATTCCAATTAAAGACTCAAGAGACTGTGCATCACAAACAGACCCAATTATTGAAAAAGAAACAGTAATGAGTATACAGACACAGTCAGTCGACAAACGACCTTCAAATAAAATCTGTTTTGATTTTGGGAAAAAGTCTACCATAAACCTGAAAACAATAGAAAAACTTGAACCCCCTCGTCATTTCCTATTTAAAGGAGCAAAAAAGGGAACGGTCAAATCATGTCTGAAAGAGACAGCTCCGAAGCAAACTGACCTACCACTTCTGATCTGTACATCAAAAACTCCAACAAAAGACACATCAACTCAGCCAAACAATCTGAAAAGAGCAAAAAATAACTTCAATCTTCTATCCACGACGGAAGCCCCTCCGTCGCTGTGCCTCGCAGGCAAAGCCCTGAGAAAAAACCAGACACCTCAAGCGGAAAACAGAGTTGGCTTCGAAATTAAGTGTAGCTACTGCTTCGCCAAAATCGCGAATCCAAGTCTGCCACTTTGTCAGAAGTCCCTCAGAAGTCTCACAGTCACATTCTCCAGTCACAGTCAAAGACTTCCTATGAGACGAAGCGTCGATGAACATCACTCTCCATTCATCCCCTGAAAGTGGCAGTCCATCTCACACTGAAAAAGGTGACGGGGAAAGATCGCCTATAAACAAAAACTATGTAACATCCCCTACATCCAAAAAACGCAGGACGAACAGTGAGCAAAAGAAGGTTGATTTCAGTCCAAACCAAACGATATCCTAGGGGCCCGGATGCCACAAGAACGAATCCATTAAAAAGAAATCACGCAGAACTAAATTCACCAAACAACACGGACAACAGTCGGAAAGATGGTCTCAATTGGCACAGAAAACCAAGAGAACCCACTGAACAGAAAGGAGAAAGCCACTCTAGAGATAGCAGCCGGAATCAACAAACAGCAAAACAACAAAGGCTCACTCTTGCGACAGTTCTCAAACTAGAACAGATCCCGGAAAACTTTGAAAAGACAACCTTAAATAGGGGCACAATTTTGAAAATCTTGAAACATATCAGAAATCTCGAAGATTTAAAGAGCACCGACCTGATATTAGTAGAGCCTTACCATAAAGACAAAAAAGCGAAGACGTATCTACATGTAAACGCAGAAGGCAAAGGCAGATGGTCTAAAGAAGGAGAAGAAGATCTCCTGAGAAAAGGGTATTTTTTCACAGAGATAAAAAGAGGGTCGACTAGAGAGAACTTTGAATTTAAAGAACACACTCATCCATCTGAGAAAATTCATTATAGATCAAGATCAGAGCTCAAAGTGCAAAACCGGCCTCTGTCCCCAAGGAGATATTCACCCCAACGACGGGACAAAACAGGCAAAACAAAAAAATCGACTCTCCCGAGCAGGAAACCTAGAGAAAGAAACGTATACAGAACAAGAGAAAGGCAAGAAGGAAAATCGCCTACCAAGAAAAGAGCTCTGTCTTATTCAGAAAAAAAATCTGAACAAAAACTGTCTAACAGAAGTCAAAAATCTTCGAGAAAGCGGGAATCTCCAGAAGCCAAAACCAATCTGTCAACATTCGCACCCATTAAACAGCTCCTGGCATGGCTTCCGAAAACTTCCTCAAGTCAAACAAAGAAATAGCAACAAATACCATCTAGTGCCAGGGCGGATTCCATCAAAGACGAGCGAGCCTCATAGAGCAAAGGCCGAAACGAGATCTTCAACTTCGAACACTAAAAATGATGTCCTGGAATACCAGGGGCTTTGCTCACCTTACAAAACCTGGAGCAGTAAACCTCGGAGAATTCGACATTATTACCCTCCAAGAAACATGGCTCGTCACCCCTCCGACAATTGACGGCTTCGCAGTTGCAGTCTCTCCGGCCAAGAAAGGTCGCTTGGGCCGTCCATCCGCCGGTCTTCTCGTGGCAGTCCGATGGCGGCAACTCAAACCCACTTAGCAGTACTAATAAAGTGGGAACAATTAGACAGGAAGAGCCTTTCTACGACCTCCTCTATGATAACTGTAATTACAACTTACTGGAACCCCCAAGTCATCTCAGACAGACTCTTCCTCGCAACCATTGAAAGCGAGATTGAAAGCGAGATTGACAACATTATGTCCACCCAAAACAACCCACTAATAATCCTAAGTGGAGACTTAAATGCTAAATGCCCGACCGGACCATCAAGAAGTATTCCATCACGTCCAATAAGCCAGGTGGAATCTCGTGGAAAAAAATGGCAACTACTTATGGACTCTAGAAATCTTCGTAATATTGACCACTCACTCCCTCGGGCGGTCTATATCCCGACCTGGGAAAGAGGAGCCCAGAATGGGACCATAGACTACATATACGTTTCAGAGGCCATGTTGACCCTAATTACAGCCTTTGAGGTGATAAGGGTAGAGGCAAGTGACCACAATATCCTGAAAATTGCATGGTCAAGTGAAGGTGAGGACAAAATGAAACTGCCAGAAAAAATGGAACCAAACACCCAAGGAAATCGTCTAAGGCTCACTGCCAAACGAATCGAGGAACTGTCCAGAAACTACAAAACACATTGCCTACGGGAAAACGGGGAGTCACTAAAATCTACTGATCATCAGCCCTTACTGATCCCCTTCATGATACCCAGGAAACTAAACCAAAAGTCTACTCAGCAACCATTACAAACTTATGATAAAGAACTGGTAATGAAACGCTGTAGCCTGAGGAAGCTAAAGAAATTGGCAGTATCTTCAAATTCACAAGGACCACGACAACTCTATCTGAAGGAACAAAAGCAGTACAAATCGTGGCTACGTTTCCGAAGAATCTTTCTCTACCAGCAGGACTCAGAAGAAACGCTTAGAAAACTGGCAGATAAAAACTCAGGTGCCTTTTGGCAACTAATAAGGAACACTGAAGAAGGGGCAATCACAAAGGTCTAAACAATGTCCCGGAAGAAGCCTGGAAACAACACTTTGCCAAGATTTTCCAACTTCCCAGGCAAATCACAGATGTTCCCAAGCCTGAGGCAAGACATTACCTGGGAAGATTTTTCAAATGAAGAAGACATCGTACTGGCCATCAAGCGTCTGAAATCCTCCAGAGCTCCGGGACCGGATGGAATCACTAACATAGACTTGAAAAACCATCCAGAGGGGCGGGCGAATTTCATTGGGCAGGTATTTAAAAAATGCTGCACCACAAGATCGATTCCAAACTCCTGGCGCACTGCAGTGATCGCCCCAATATACAAAAAAGGAGATAAAACTGACCCAAGAAACTACCGTCCAATTGCGTTCTTGGACACAATTGGCAAACTCTATGGATCTTTCCTCCTAAAAAGTTTTCAAACTTGGGCAAAAACAGCCCCATGCCGAGACCCATTCCAAACAGGGTTTATGAAAAATTCGAGTACCACAGCCAACATCATGATGTTGAGTGTCATAAAGGCCATACTTACGCCAAGATCGGGGAAAGTATACGTGGCTTTCATAGATCTCAGCCAAGCTTTTGACCGAATAGATAGAACTTTACTATGGTCAAAACTAAACAAATGGAAGTGCCCAAACAACATTCTTGACCCAATGAAGGCCTTTCATGACAAGACATCAATTAGGGTCAAGTTGGACCAGGCAGGCAAGCTCTCAGAAGAAATCTCAACCCTCAGAGGGGTGAAACAGGGCTGTCCCCTGGCCCCGGCCTATTCATCTCCTTCCTTGGCGACCTTAAAGAAAATGGCGAACCGTTAAGAACTTTTCCTCCGAAAATCGGAGACACACTTGTGACTCGCCTATTATATGCCGACGACATCATTCTCCTCGATCAAACTGAAATTGGACTTCAAAGGCAGCTTGACAACTTGGCCAAATACATAGCAAACAACAACTTAGAAATAAACAAGGAGAAAACAAAAATCTTGATACTCGGTCAGCCGCCAAGAAAGAACTCAAAAATGTACAGATGGCACATCGAAAATTCGTCCATAGAAGTGGTAAAACTCTTCAAATACGGGGGTGATTTTGGACAACTCAAAATCAGAAACTTCGATGCAACAACATCTATGGGACAGGACCCGAAAACTCACCACGCAGGCAAGAATAATCGACAGAAAATCTGGCCGTTTTCCGCTTCTCCCGGCAATAAAATTTTATAAAGGCAAAGTTATACCGAGCTTGACTTATGGATGGTGAGGCAATGCCAGCGATCCCGCCCGCAATTTGGCCAAAGCTGGAAGCATATTTTTGGCGCAAAGTCCTTCAGCTTCCAAGTTCCACCGCCATCTCGATCATCAGAAGAGAATTTGGAACTCTGTCCTTGAAAGCAACAATCGAAGCAAGGGAAATGGTGCTTTTCAGGAAAATAATAATGCAGGACTCACCGCTGTTATACAACATAATCAAATCTGAAATAGCTGAAAGAAGGAGCAAGCCTCTTACCATCTGGGCTGCCAAGCAGCGAGCAGTCCTGGCCAACAGTGGGTGCTGCGAAGATGAATTAATCCAAAACCCCACGAAAATCAAACGCAAAATGGACCAACTGGACTGGATAGACACTCTTACATTAGCAGGAAAGAACAAACTTCTCACTCACTTCAACTTTCAACCAAAAAAACTACATTCGCCGAATGAAGTCCTAAAAAGATTCCCGGACAAGGTTTTAAGATCTACCTTCCTGCGATCTCGCCTAAACCTACTTCCGACCAACGAAGTAAGGGCCATCAGAGGACAATCACAAACAAATCTCTGTCGCCTATGCAAAACGGAACTTGAACCTGAAACAATAAAGCACCTCCTGTTACATTGTCCCAAAATGATAAAATGGAGAAGAGCGTACCTGAGACCGTTGATCGAACCCAATTCCCTGTACAAAGAAGAAGTTTGGTGGAATCGATTGATGTGCGGATCTAGGACAACTTGGGCATTAGCAACTGCAAAAATATTAAGGAATGCCCTAGAGGCTTGCTCCCTCAAATCTGATGAGTACCCAAGCAACGACCATTCAAAGGTCTGACTGAATTGGAAACCTGAATCCAAAACTCAGAATGCAAGATGGGAAACTTCAATCTTAAAGCTGCTTCAGGCTTGGAAAAAGAAGAAAAGAAACACTGACACAACTGCTCTTCGTCTTTGCAAAATCATTGAATTGATAGAAGCAAATTAAAAAAAAATTAAAAAAATAAAAAATAAATACATTTAGCACTGGAGAGGGGGGGAGAGGGGTCGAGGGATGGTGATAGGGGGGTGTCAGTCAGCTAATCAGGTTGCTTGGATCGCGGCTGGTCTCCCACCCTGCCATTTTATCCCCCAACCTTCCCCTCTGGACTCTGGTACCTTACCTCTCCACCCTGTTACCCCACTAACCTAGGTTCTTCATCCAGCATCGCCGCCAGTGTCCCGGGTCTCTGGATGCCATGGAAATGGAAGAGGGGCTCCACATGCAGTCCCACCTTCCATCTCCACGGCGGCGATCTTGGGTAAGTATTGTGAAGATCGGTGACACATCGACATCTAAGATAAGCTCCATCGGATCTTCAGGTATGTATAAAGGCACCACTTTGCTGGGCATCTACCGCAGGCACGGCTATCCACCCATGCACTCTACAATGCAGCAATGACTAAGTCAAATTCAGTCTAGCTGGTCACATAACCTCCTCGCACTGAAATACCAGACTTTCCTCAACAGCTCTGCCATTAGAATACAGTGACAACCTACGACAAAGTTCGGTTTAGCTGGGTACATATCGAGATTCCACCACAAGCGCTCTATCGTGACCTCCCTCAGCCCCCGCCTGTGTGTCTGACCTCTTGGGCCGTGTGCTGGAGCCCAGCCAGCTCTCCCAAGTCCTAATCTTGGCCAAAGGCACACACACATCTTAAGCCTCTTCTTAGAACTTTCCCATACCTGGACTTCGGTCCCCGAGAGCATTCCATCACAAAGCGCTTTGAGGACATACAAATGGGAAAAGGTGCTATATAAACGACTACTACAATACAATACAGAAAACCCAGCCACTCTTACACTACTACTATTGTGAACTCTACTGCACCCATAGTTCACCATTGTGTCGAATTGTGCTACCCTCCATAGTCCGCCATTGTGCCGCGCTTCATAGCTAAACATTGTACTGAAATGTGGAAAGAAACGTGTTGCTCCTAGATGTATGCTAGGGGCAAAGGTTTGTTTGGTTTTAGATTTATTTGCGGGAAAGGAAATGAGATGCAACCAGATGTACTTTGGGGGCAGGAAAGGTGTTGCACTTAGATGTAGTGGGGGCAGGAAATGTGTTACAATATTGGGAGGAACAGCCATGTGTCACATTAGACAAAATTATGAAGATCAGCCATGCATAACTTTGATAACATAGAATTGTGAAGATTGGCCATGCGTTACATTAGATAGAATTGTGAAGATTAGCCATGCGTATCACTAGAGAGAATTGGGAAGATTAGCCATGCGTCACATTTAGATCGATTTGTGAAGATTAGCCATGCGTCACATTAGATAGATTTGTGAAGATTAGCCATGCGTCACATTAGATAGAATTGGGAAGATCTGCCATGCGTATCACCAGGTAGAATTAAGAAGGGTAGCAATGCATCACATTTAGATAGATTCGTGAATATTACCCATGTGTCACACTTAGATAGATTGTGAAGGTTAGCCATTTTATTCATGTATTGGGCTTTTGTACGGCGACTATACACAAGTGTTTCCAGGCACCACAAGGCAAATTTGCAGGGGCTTGCGGGGCACATAGGAGAAACAACTATGAAAATAACAAAAGCAGTTATATTGGCCTTGTCACGATCCTACCGGGCAAGTGCAAGAGGAGTGCGGGGGCGCAGAGGGGGAAGTGCTGGAGGAAGTTGCCAAAAAAAGAAAAAAAGGGCGGTGGGGGGTTGAGCAAGTGCTGGGGGGCCAAGACAGCAAGTGCCAGGGAAAGGAGAGGGCGAAGGGAGGACAAGTGTGATGGACAGGGTGGACCAGGTTGGGCTAGTTTGGAGAAGGGTGCCCGAGGGCAAGTGCTGGCAAAGGATGCTTGGAGTTCTTGGGGGGGGGGGTCTGGCCCATGTATGTCTCAGAAGGGACCAGGCCCCAGTCGCAGCGGCAGAGGGACCTTAGCACGGGAGGGGGAGAGGGAAGGAAGAGGAAAAAGGAGGTCTTGAGAAGTTTCCGGTACTTAAGAAGATCCGGCTCAAGTCTGAGGGAGGTTGTTCCAGAGGGAGGAACCTACTGAGGAGAGGGATCTACCTCCCACTCTCATGCATCACATTTAGATAAAATTGCAAAGATTAGCCGTGCGTCACATTAGATAGAACTGTGAAGATTAGCCACTTTGAAGAACTTTGAGAGTACCCAATGTACTAACCACCCCCCTCCTGCAACCCTCCAACACATCTCCGAAGTACTATACAGGCCAAACTACACAAACACACACCCAAAATAAGTACCCAGCCGCCCCTGGGTTTGCGTTGTTCCAACCACATCACAGACGGTAGGCGTGAAGCCAACTGGCTCCCCATAAGAGCACGCTTAGAGTTCAAAATTCTCTCACGGGCACATGGCTGCATTTACAATCTTACTACTTCGTATCCAACCACAAGCATATCGCTGAAACACCACTCACATGCTCTCCGGGCAACCAACAGCAACACACTGACCATTCCACGATTAAAAAAAACCAGAGCCTGCGGAGTAAGCTTTGCCTTCACTGCCCACTCACCCTGGAATTCTCTTCCCTCAAGCATCAGAGATGAAACAACGTACTACTATGCCTTAAAGAAAATGGTGAAACCTGTCTCTTCAATAAATATGATTAACAACACTCTGCCATAGCACAAGTATGAACCGCCACCACCATACTTTTTTTTCCCACTGTGTTACATGTATTTAAGTTGCCTATTCTGTACAAATACTGTGATACCCATGGGTCTGGGCGTTACAAAAATGTCATAAATAAATAACATTCACATACAACAAACAATCCCAGGCACTGGACCTTACCCCTACGGATACAACAAGCCAATGTGCACAACCACAACCTTAAATACCTGCCAATCTACACATAAAACACACACCCAACATTACAGACATTCACATACAACGAACAACCCAGGCATTGGCCCTCACCCTTATGGATACACAAGCCAGTACACTCAACCACAACCTTAAATACCAGCCAATTTACACATTAAACACACACCCAACATAAGACATTCACATACAACAAACAACCCAGGCATTGGGCCTCACCCATATGGATACAACAAGCCACTGCTCGCAATCAGCCCATCTGAAACCCAACACACACAAGACACCAGTTTCTCCTGGTTCTCGACCTATCCTATCCCTCTACCCTCACTAAACCACCCTGTCCTCTTTCTTGCAGAGCCACGTGAGCGCCTGGAGACAGCCACTGTGGTGGTAACGGTGTGCAGTATAAGTCGATATAAAATTTTGTTTGAATGAATGGGACACCTCAAGCCCAGAATTCTGGGAGTGATCATCTTGATTGGCTTCAGCCGAGCGAACTAGAGCATATTTTACTAATGATCTGTGAAAGAACGCCCGGGACTGAAATGTGTGGTTGCGGCAGCATGGAGTCATGTGACCAACCCACTCCCAAATCTATCTACGTGCCAGCTGAGTACTTATGGCAGCCAGCTTCAGCATTCTGGTCAGAGAGTTCCCAAATTTCAAGTTGCAAACTACTAGCCAGGCATAAAAAGTTACTTGTCCTATCAATTCTCCACATGCACACAGCACACCATTTCTTACTCTGCAATGGCTGGTGGCGAGGGCAGATTATGAGGCCTGAAAGCATGCTTCATATTCTAGTGGCTGGAACAATCATCGGGGAGTGACGAGAGAGAGAGACAGTTAGAAACAAAGTGAAACGTGGCCTGGAGTTTGTATTTGTGTTTAGTTTATTTGTATAGCGCGTCTGGCCCAAAGGCATCTGGGTGCATTTCTTGGGTTACATAATGTTACAGAGACATAGTATACACAATAATAGTAAGAGCAACGGTGTACAACAGAACACAGAATATACATACAGGATACTTAGAAGATAATTACAGTGTATATACATGAGAATTTACATTGAGAGGCTAGTAGGAGACTTAGAAAGGCCATTATGTGGTGGTTAGCGCGTCTTGATCAATGAGCCACAGTTTGGCTTTACTTTTGAAGGAATGGAAGGAAGGTTCTGATCTGAGAAGGTTAGAAAGTGAGTTCCATAATTTGGCGGCAAGGACGGGGAACCTGATCCGGCCAGCTTTCTTGAGCTTGAATCTGGGTATAGAGAGACAATGAGCATGGACAGTTCTCTGAGGGTGGCAAGAGGTGTGGGGTGTGAACCTGTGCACCAGATAGTTGGGAACCTGGTTGGCAAGGCATTTGTGCGTAAGAGCAAGTGATTTGAGGGAGATTCTTTGGGCTGCTGAGAGCCAGTGTAGGCTGTGTCTAGTGTCAGATATGTGCTGATTCCTAGGTATATTCAGAGCTGCACTAACAGCATGACCTGAAGCTTACTACAATTTCGTTGGCTCTTCCCTAGATAGAGTGCATTACAATAGTCGAGTTACTACATAATAAGGGCTCTAGCGAGGGTGATGCAGTTAGGGGTAGTGAGGAAGGGACGGCAGGCTGTAATAAGTTTGCAAGTGTAGCAGGATGCCTATGGCCACCATTAACACTAAAATGAACAGCCTACAGATTGACCCGCAGATTAACACCCTTACGGGAAAACTGCCCCTATACCTCACACCCATACACCTTTCAGTTTTTCTCCGTTAACTATCGCAGAGGTAGAAAAACATCAGCAAACTCAAACCCTCCAATTGCCAGGGTGAATCCATTCCAGCTCCAAGCATCAAAGAGGCTACCTACAAACTAGCCCCATTCATCAATGCCTTCATAAACTCCTCATTCATCTCAGGCATAGTTCCAGATAAACTCAAAGACGCCTTGGTCATCCTTCTCCAAAAACCGTCCCTTGACCCTAGCATACCCACTAATTACAGGCCCATCACCACTGCCCCCTTTTTCCTAAAAATCTTGGACCGAGCTGCTTATCTGCAGATCCAAGACTATTTGGAAACTAACAAACTACTCAGACTCAGACAGTCCGGCTTCAGTCCAAGGCACGGTACCAAAACTGCCCTCCGATTTAAAAATCGGACTCAAGTACTTAAAAGATAACAGTAAACTGTCCCACCTCTTATTACTTGACTTATCGGCGGCGTTTGATTTGGTCAACCACCAAATTCTCTGCCGGTACCTAAAATCACCAGCCAACTTATCAGACAAAGCTACCATGTGGATCAGCTCCTTCTTGGCCAATAGATCCACGACTGTCTTCTCCCGGTCTGCCTCTGCTGAACCCTCTCCGGTACCCTGAGGGGTCCCTCAGGGATCTTGCTTCTCACCTACATTATACAATGTGTTTACAAAACCACTCTTCGATATTCTTGACGGTCTGGGTGTCACCTACACCAACTATGCAGATGACACCCAGATACTCATCCCTATCACAGGAGACTTGATGCCTTGGCACGAGACCTTTTCATTTCTAGACCTTTAGCAACTTTATAGCTCCATTTCTAAAATTCAATCACACACATTTTGAAATCAGATCACATATACACTTCAGGAGACGCACACAGATGGATATCGGGAGGACACAAAAAGGCCTCCAACAGTGGAAAGAAATCATCCATCATCATTCTATGTTCTTAGCGGCGTCATGTATTAAAACACATATGCATCTTCTTGACGTTTCCCCCACACAGCACCTTATCTTCTGCCAAAAGACAAATTAATAACTGAACCCAATCTCTGAAATTAGGTTCCACTTTGGAGTCCTAGAGGATGACAATGGGATTCTTCACAACCAATTTATAGACCGAACATGTTCCAGTCTTATTTTTGCTGAGTATTTCTTAATGAAGGTTAGTCACAGCCTACAGCGCTCATCAAATCAGCAAATCTGGAATTGAAAAGGAGGCGAAATTAACAACTTGTAACAGAAAGTTTCTAATGCATGCTGATGTTAATGTTGGCGTGCTGACGCGCGCACATGTCCCTGTATACCTTGTTGACGATTGGAGCGGTCCTGCTATTGGACAATCTGCGTGCTGTAGGACCTGCTACAGCCCAGAGACTCTTTAGCCTGCATAAAGTCCAGAATGCCGCATTGCAAGTCTACCCATGGCAACATGGCGCATACCCTGCTTGACATCAACAAGGAAAAGGGACTTAAGATTTTTTTTGTTGTTGTTTTTAATTCAAGCACACCCTAGAACCCACTTTTGACCGTCATGTGTGCTAAAAGGCTTTGTGCGAGCGGGCAAGAGGAGGGAGACGGGGCGCAGGCCAAGCAGCACTAAGACTGCTTGGAATGTATGCTTATACCAGTGAATACAGCCCATGTTACAAGCTTCCTGAATGGCTGGCACCGCCTCCCAGAGAGATAACGGCCTCACAAGATCATTTTCTCAGAACTTCAAGATTAGGCATGTGCCAATCAAAGTCTTCAAACTTGCCGGCACGTGTTGCACAATCACCACTGGAAGCAGCATTTCCATTGTTCACTTGTGAACCATCGGGGATTGATGATGGTGGGAAGCTATCACTGGCCACAGGGGCAATTCTGCACAGACATTATTGTATCTTTCCCAAAATAGGATACAGCTAAATAATTAACTTGCAGCCTGTGTTTAAGCGATGAAGAGGTGTCTGCAACCTGTGCATTTACAAATGTTCTGCACTACAAGTGCCACAAGCACTCTCACCTTTTACTATGTTGGCTTTTAGCTCACAGGAGTTGCATTCTAAAACACCTGGAGAACCAAAGGTTATGGACCCCCGCTATAAAGATGATCATTGAATTAGGGTGCCTCTTTCAGGGAAAGGGTCTCAGCCTTTCTTTAAAACTAAAACCCTTGAAATTATGAGACGCAACATTAAATTTGGAGACCTTGGTTGGAACTGATGCTGTGGGTGGCATCCATTTCAATCCTTTGGACCAGATGTCTTGGGAGGATAGCTCGGGGCAATGCGCTCCGCTTGGAAGCAAGACGACACGGAGCAACACAGATTCGATCCCCGGGTTCGCGCTTAGAAACCTCTGGGTATTAAGCGCGTTCTAAATAACCAATTACAAAGTGATAATAAGCAGGTCTGCAAACACTGGCTCGCCAGATGTTTTCAACTGCAACTCCCATGATCTCTCACCATTGACTAGGTTGTCTAGGGCTGATCAGTTGTAGTCTAAAACATCTGGCAAGCCAAAGGCTACAGAACCCTGCAACAAGGGAAGACACACGATTCAAACTAACATGCATGGTTGACCCACTTACCAACCCTTCATTTGACAGAAATGATCAATGTCATTACATTCCTGACGTCTAACATCAACATCCAGTCAACATAAACACCAGCAAAAGGGAAACAGCATCCAAACGTGTGGGACTTACTTTTTTTTATATAGATATACATTAAGCCCAGTGCCGTTTTTTGCTGTGCCCCAAAAAACAAAGCTTTCTGAAGTTCTACATTTCGCCTGAGCTAGGCTGAAGATCATTGATTATGTTGCAGGAGACGCTGTGCTTTGAACATAATGCAGGATAAAGTATTTCTATGCATTATAACAAAAGGGCAAACCTAAAGCCTGGTGAAACTAAGCCTCTTAGCACGTGCCAGAACCCCACCGGCCCAATGCTGCCTCAAACACGACAAACTGGCGTACAAACAAATGTGTCAATTTCAGGGACTAAGCCCATTACACAATTTAAGGGAGTCAATCTAAATATGACTGGTTCCATTACAAACAAGAGGTCGGACACACGGGCACTGAGTTACCGTTTAAGTGTGAGTCAATAACGAAAGTTCATTGATGACCTAAAAAGACTAAAGGTTAGGATGGGCTGATCCGCAGACTAGGTCACCTGGAACATCACCTATGATGGAGCGACATGAGATCCCAATTGATTGTCGACTGGCAACACAGTTATATACCAGGAGAAGCATTGCCTGGCACCGGAGAGAAGATTTGCCAGATTAAGTCATGCACCTCCTTAACATTACCTTTTGCAATGCTCCCAGAAGTCCTAAGCCAATTACCTCTGGCACTGCTAGGTACACAGATAAGTGTGTAATGTCTCCCAAACTCAACAGCACTGATGCAGATGCACCTTGACCGTGAATCCCAACGGAACCAAACAAGAACTCGAGACATAGGGCCTCATTCCGAGTGGGGCAGTAAGGGATACCGGGCACCGGTAAGGAGACCGGTGCCGGTAATCCCTTACCGCCCTACTACGAGATCCCTAAGCGGGTCCCTCCTTTAACGCCTAGTCTGACCAGGAGTTATGGACGGGACCCGTTAAGGGAATTCAGAGCCAATAACGGTAACGCAATTTGTGGTACCGTTATTAGCGTCTTCCCCATTCCCATTGAGCCCTATGGGTGCTCAAATGGGAATGGGGAATGGCTTTTTCATTGGGGACTTACCGGTCCTGCAAAGGTCGGACTACACCGGTAAATCCTCATTGAACGAAACTGGTGCCGGACACATTATTGGTGGCAGTCATGGCGCCAATAGCGACATGACTTTCGCCAATCTCGTAATGAGGCCCATAGTCGTAGTTTACTCCCAGTGATTGTGCCAGACACCTCCTGAACCAGTAACCACTTAAAATCCTCCCATCACCAACACAAAGTTCCATGAAGAGCACCTGCATACACCAGGACCATTTTAATCACCCTCCAGCCTCTTCAGAAACAGCTGCTGTTGCGTCAAACCCAACCATTTAGACCTCTTCGGCTGAGCTCCAAAGTAGAGAACCAACTTTCTCCAATGTTGCCCTGTGGGCTCAATCATCCTTGCACTTGCCACCAGCTTGGCTGCACTTCTATTTATTGTCTTATTTATTTACTGTCATCCTATATACTGCACTGCCCCCTCCCATCTCCCCCTGCACTTGCACAATCTCAATGTCACCTGGAATAGTAGGATCGTTGACTGTCTTCCCTCTGTTCCCCTCCCTTGCCTCGTCGCGCCTTGAAGCACTTGTTTATAGGCGCTTTACAAATGACATATCATATCATTGCAAGCACTTCAAGTCCAGGCTCAGAACTTTGAACTGGTAAAACGATCCATACCAAATTTTGCAGTTTTCCAACCCTCAAATATGTTAAAGAGCCTTTAGGTAGAACTTTATTATAAAAGCTAAATTCAAAGTGCTATGGCAATTCTCATTTTGTCATTCGAGTTGGGCCATTTGTGCTTAATTTTGATATAGGGTCAAGATATCTAATGGTTCATTTTTGGAACTGCCTTCACCTGGGAATTAAGTTCGCCATCCTTTGAACTCTGTGTGGATTGTTTGCAGCAACTTAGTCAAATCCTGAAAAGGTGAGCCAAGCCTTGGCCGGTCTCCATCTGTAAACAGCTAATATTTGGTACAGCCCTTAAGCCATTGGCACTGCTTAAGGCTGGGCAGAGGCTTCTGACACACTGCTTCTGCTCCTGTTTTTAACAACATTTAGTTCCTTGCAGCTCATCGGAAAAACGAAAATCTGCAGAATGTCCTGCAGCCTAAGTTGCTGTAAAAGGATATCTATTTCAGTAGCCAGAACTGCAATGGGAAATAATGGAAACTAGACTGCGTGCAAAAACTAGTATGCGGCATAGAGGGCGGGCAGTGAGGCAGTACAACACACCAGTTACACCGTAGTACGTGAAATGATCATGAGCTGCATATCCAAGAGATGTTGGCCGAATGGAGATAGGTGGGATCAAACAGGGATGCAGGGAGAAGAAGTAACTTGCCAGACTTTAGAAGCAGTCATGTTGGAGGTGCTCAAATAGAACGTTAATGCCAACCCAAGGACTTTACAAACCATTCCGTCACAAGGTTCACATTCACTGCTTCATCATGCCAGTGCCTCCCACTCCAAAGTTATCTAAACCAGTTGAACATATTTGAAAAGTGACCAAACATTTAGACCACTTGTTCAAATTAAGTTAGAAACCACTTGTACAGGTATCACTAAAATAAGAAGTGGTCTTCTGCTATAATTCTTTTCCTCATGCTTCCTAAACAAAAATCAGAATGTTCTATATAACCGGCTTCCACAAACAAGAGAACACCAACCAGCTCTCATCCACCAGCGCTCAAGTGTGGCACATAAAAGGCAGATCTTCTGAAGTCCTCTAGCTGTCAGGGGATATCACAGGACACAAAACTGCACTGTGCCTCGCGCAGAGAAGGGCACCCCTTTTATGCCATCTCCTTTAAGGCTTCTCTACTGATTTTTCCTCATGTGTCAATCTGCCAACAGCTATGCCTCTGCTTGCGAGAAGGGGCCGATTTATGGATGGGCTGACTCAGGATGATAACACCAAGCTTGTCAGAAGCCGGATGAGAAGGCTTCAATAAAAGGCCCTGCCACTCATCCAGCTGTCTTCCCCTTTGCATCCGGCTCCGGTTGGTTTTGCTGTTTCAAGTCTCTTTCTTGCGCCGTCCCCATGCCGCCACCGCACAAGGGTGCCTTGACGCTAACGCGGTCACCAGAGGTGCCTGCAACACCATCTCAGTTTGCTCCAAGATAAAGGTTCCACGGTGAGAGCGCTGCCAGTCAGAAAGGCATCCTTATCCCTTTGGAGGGGCATAACTGTTGGTATAAGTAGAATTGTTCTTTTATAAAAAAGGTGCTTAATACCGGAGACCAGTTTTTAAGCGCGAGTCCGGGATCCGAACATGTGGTGCTATGCGCGGTCTTGCTTCCAAGACGAACGCGTTACTCCCGACCTATCCTCCCGCATATCTCCTTTACTTTGTGTGCAATGTGAAGTGTCTTATAAGCAATTTAATTACCGTTTTATAAATTCTCCTCTATCTTTTTTCACTTTTACCAGTCGAAAACTAAAAGGCGTTATGGAACACAGACCAAGATAAAATTGTTAAATATTAATTTAGTACTTTCTCCATTTTTTTTTCTTTCTTTAAAATTGTGATAGCTTTTGTATGTTTTTACTGATGAAATAAAATGTCATGAATTGTCACATTTTGTGAATTTATTTCTAAATAAACAAAAAAGGTTCCATGTTCATTATCACATTTTTTTTTCTTTTAGGGGGATTCCCCCCAAAACTCCCCCTATTAATCTAACACTACTCCCGACTCCACCCCTCACCCATTATATACCCTTCCCGACAGCCCCCTATTTTTCGATGGGTGTTTTGCCGATTGGTTGTCTCGGAAAAAACCTATCGAAAAAATGCATGTCGAACATATGGATGTACCACAAAAAAAATGTGGTTGCTAATACCAATAAAATGTTGTATTTCAATTTTTTTTTTAAGGAGACCTAGCATGAAAATCATTGAGGGAAAAGGCATGGCTAACTACTGTGCACATGTACATACTTATCTAAAAGTAACTGCTGGTGGGGAGGAGGGAAGGCCAGACTAACCTCTGGGTTTGCCCCCAGAGCCTCTGGGTGTTAATGCCCTTCTCTGGGGATTTTCAGGGCTGCAGTAAAATGCGACTGCTGCCTTGCCAACCCTTCCCAGTGAACAGATGTTGCCTGCAAGCGTACAGAAAGTTGCTCAGGCAGCAAAGTCCACAGGGCTCCCACTGGCACAGGTAACCAATTAACACCTCTTTGTTACTAACTTTCTGGTCAGTGATATGAACCAAAGGGGCATTAGACATTTGCATCCGAAAGGCCAAAAAAAGCTCCAGCTAAATATCCACATCTGTGCCTCATTTCAAGACAAAAACATGTCACCTGTCTCGTTTCCATTATGTGCTAGTGTACGAAAAGAAGTCGTGGAACTATGTTCCCCGCTGGCCTGCCCCCGCTCCCCACAAACCCCATTGCCGCCTCACCCCCTCCCCCCCTCCGACACACAATCCAAACCCTCAAACAAACACACCTGCTCTTTATGGGAATGTTCAGTGCACTGAAGTGCAAGCTACAACGTCTTCCTAGAATTTTATTTTAAAACGAAACCATTCCAGAATGGTTTCTTTTAAAAATAAAAGTATAGGAACGGTGAAACTTAAAAATAAAAAGTATAGGACCACCGCTCCCGCCCACTTCGACCTCTGGCTATTTTGACTCGCACAAAGGAGGTTTTGCAGGTATACAGAAATGACTGTTTGCTTCATACAGCATTTGCATACTCAGGATGCCCGGGTTAACAAACAAGCAGGCAAACCTAACAGTGCCCTTTGTTATGGGGGCATTGCACGTTCAGACCACATTTGAAAAACTGCAGAGGTCATTTTTTAGGCTTGCATTTCTTTGCATTTTGGAACGTGTATTCGTCCATTCAAGGGAGGGGACAAGAGGGCGAGGGTGTTAGTTACACCGTTTTTGCTTAATATAGTTCTATGAGGATTTATATATTTGGAAAGCTGTTTTATTTGCATGCATGTACTTCTAAAGTCATTATTCTTAAACGCCAAAGACGAACACATTCTCCTGCCCACTAAATATGCGGCCATGT
The DNA here is from genome assembly GCF_040938575.1 of Ambystoma mexicanum. NCBI lineage: Eukaryota > Metazoa > Chordata > Amphibia > Caudata > Ambystomatidae > Ambystoma > Ambystoma mexicanum. Next base: position 127,104,376 of record NC_090940.1, on the reverse strand, counting down.
GCTTACCTTGCAGACTGCTCTCAAATTCCAGCTTCACCATTTTAGCTCACTGTGCCTTATGAACAGGTTTTGCAAGACAAATGTGTTAGCCCTGCTTTTGCCCTGAATAGATGATGCTCTGATCATTGTTTTTAATTACGAAAAAAGAAGGAAAGTTAAAATGTAACCAGTTTGAAATACATCAGAGATGCCAGTATTAAGTTGCAATGACTGCGTTATTTCTTTTAGACTCGTAATAAATACCAAGTGCCTAATTCATGGACCGTTTTCCTATGGGATTGCGCCATTATAAAACATTTCCATGAATCGGGCCCAAAATGTTAATTTGGCGTGTGTGTGTATGTATAACCGAGAGATGTGGTGAGGGCAGAGTTTATAGAACTTCTAAGTGATGCGAGGTGTGCGCACACTGCGGGGCGCAGAAATCTCGAAGATTTTTTATTTTCAAATGTAGGCAGGTCTGATGGAGGGCGTGGCTGTAGTTGGGCTCAGTGAGAAGATCTCTTGTGTACCTCAACTTAACATGCTTTCAGCCAATCGCGGGTGCGCTAGCACGCCATAAACGAAACCTCAGACACACAGCATATCAAATGTATTTCGCTTTATAACTGAACATTCATCTAGCGCCCAACTGCCATTGTTGGGATCTCAAAGCACTGTGGACTGTCTGGGAATTTTGTAGACTGTAGGCTAAAGATTACATGATGGCACCGGAAAGTAACTGCTTCAGCAGAAATAACTAGTCCTGTAACATTATGCTTACAGCCCCCATTATGAGTTTGGGGGTATTAAAAACAGATTAAGAGTTATCAATCGTGGTACCTAATGATTTCCTGCCCAATTAGGAGTAGTTAGTCTTCATTGGTCTTCATGGGGAAATTGAGGTAATGCCACCAGAAATACCACCTCCACTTCTTTGAGGTAATACCTCTATGGATTTGCAGATGTCTCAGGGGGATAGCTCAGGGGCAACGTGCTCACCTTGGAAGCAAGACGACACGGAGAACCACAAGTTCCATCCCCGGGTCCGCGCTTAGAAAACTCTGGGTATTAAGTGCGTTATAAATAACCTATCATGTATTAACTCCTTATGAGGTTAATAACTCAAACAGGAGGTAATACTACTTCATCTTGTTGCTGCCAAAATCATGAGGTCCCATTGATTTAAGATGCAGTGGGAGACAGATGGAGGTCTTTAACACATGGTAATTTGCAGAAATATTAGGGCAATTAAGGAAAGTGCGTCAGTGTGTTGCAAACCATGCACTCTGAAGTGTAGACCTGCAGGAATGAGTAAGCAGTAAGCCTAACTGGCCCTTCAGCATACATTCATAAAGTAGCAGAAACAGCATTGTTAGTGGTTTTCTTGAGGATAGCAGGAGGAGAGGGGGAAGGGAGGTTGCATAGTGGTGTATGGGTATCACCACAAACTATCGCAGATCATTACTTGCGAGGTACAAAACCAAATTTAAGACATACGAATTTAGGGAAAGAGATGGGGTTCGGGTTGGGGAATTTATTAAAGTGGGGGGAGATGAGGGGACCAAGTTGCAGAGTTGCAGGGGGTCTCCTCTGCATTTAATTTTGCTAAAATGTGTTGCGAGTTCAACGTTTTCTACTTCGCATTAAGAAATTTGATATGTTCACCCCAATCTGGAGTATGCATGGTCTCAGTATGTAAGCAGAAAAAGTCTAGCGATTAGAAGGTGCAGCTATAATATATTATAAATATATATATATATATATATATATATATATATATATATATATACACACACACACACACACACACACACAAAATAAATAAGGACACTATAACGTTTGAATTGCTCATTTCATGAATGTTTCAGAAATCAGCAATAATAGTTAGCGGATAGGATCTGAGCAAATTGGAGCAGGTTTTGTTGTGCATTTAGATCTTTCTGAAGAGTACAATTTGTGACGGCTGTGACAAATCCAAGGTATTTTCTCCTTCTCCCCAAGGGGGAGCCTCCCCTTTTGAGGCTAGAGAGGAGCGCCTGCTCCGCAAGACCCTCCCCATGGGTCCTGGCAAGTGGGACCTCACTGGGAGAGACTCCCCTTTAGGGGACAAGAACTCCAGTTCCTGTAAGGAACTTCCTAAACCTCACAGCATAGTAGCATACATGGGACTATCTGCTACAAAAACCAATATAACCTCTGCATATTTTTCTGAAGGCAATGATGGAACCAACCAGCCCAGAGAAGGAAATGAGACTGTCTCTTTGAGAGAAGACGCATACTTAACTGAGACAAGTGGAGGGACATGGAGAAGCAGAGAGTATTCTATGCAGGGCATGCCCCCCGATGGGAGCTCGTCTTGGAGAGTTGAAACTGAGATGCGCAGCGGAGCCCGCGGTTTTTGAAGAGCTGCAGAATGCCAGAGTGAGACGCTGGAGACCCGGCGTATCCAAGAACAGAGGAGCCGCTGTGAAAAAGGAAAGCAAAGTCCTGTGTCAGGTGGTGGCGAGACCACATCATTATTGTGGTGAGCAAAACGCCTGAGGAAACGCGCCAAGACCATCAGAGGAGGCCAGTGGGAGCACAAACTGCTTCCTAACATTAACCACTGCATACGAAAGAAGGGAAGCCAAGAGCGGGAGGCCAACGAGACTGCAGAATGAGAAGGCAATGGGAAACACAAACAGCTTCCCAATATCAACCTCTGTATACAACAGAAGGGAAACCGTGAACAGGAGCGCGACGAAACCAAGGAACACGAAAGGCAGTATCAAAGAGGATCTCCTTAGCGAATGCCAAGGGCTGCAATGTTCCCTGATAAACAGAGGGGTAACTGGGAGAACAGGAGGCCACCAGGGCAGCAGAGGATGGGAAGAGAAATTCGTCCCAGTACTCACGAGTTACTCAATCATAAACCTGTGTAAATGGAACTGTGTAAAGCTGATAAAGAGGAGACTGAATAACCCTCTGTGCGAAGTCTATGATGACTCTGAACAAAGACCCGACAAAGGAGGGAAGTTACTATATGAGCACCAAGATGAAAAGGGGAGAAACTGTGGCATAAATACCGTACAATAAAGAAGGACAGACAAGGTAGTTGCAAAGAGAAAACCCTGGAAAAGGGAAACAGCAAGTGGGAACAAATCACAGCCAAGCTATGGACGCCTGGATCAAAAGAGTATGAGAGGTCGAAAACCTCCAACAAGAATGTGAGAAAGTATCACAAGGAAAGCGGTCACAGATCTAGCATTAAAGAGAGTAGAACATCAACGACTGTTGTAAAATAGCTACAAGAGTTAATCCAAGAGATAAAAAGACTATTACAGAAGATCGTACTAGAGAAGCAGCATAAGGAATAGAGCTATTGATCCAAAGAGACTGTCTGAAGATATTGGCACACATGGGGAATCGGGCCACTCTCCTGGACTTGTTAAGGTTAGTTCTTCTAATGGTAGGACCAGGTAGAATTGTATTTTGACTGTGGACTTTTCTTTCTTTGGAACTTCCTGACACACATGCACCTTTAGTTCCTTTACATAGGTAGGGAACGCCCGCTAGAAATAGGGAAAGATGGGGCTTTTTCTTATAATTGGAATAAAAGTGAATCAGAATGTCCCACTCCTCCTTCCGACCCACCACACGGCCCAGGCCCCCCCCCCCCAGACTTGCACAGTAATTGACACATGGACTGTCTCCAACCACTTCTGCTGCCTTTTGGCTCTCAACCAATAGCTGAAGGCCTAGCTGAACTTTGGCAGAGACTGATCGACATCCACCACCATGAGGATCCCGAGGTGTTGTGCACACTCCACATTTTAATCCCTTTTTAATGCATTGCAAACATGAAGCCCTCAATAAAATATGAATGAACTAAATATTTTTACAATACCACCAAATACACCCGAATGCAACCACAGTCCTTGTTGGGCACAAGTCATCATTCCAATCGAGCCTCTACTGTGATACTATACAAGCAGCTAAGGGTCAGAACTTGGACTATGGAATCTAGGCCTTGCCACTTTCAAAGCCACTCAACATGGTACCCTAAGGAGAGTGATCATCTTCAAACCCTCATGTTCTTGTCCTGCCAAAATCCCAGTCTCCATATTGAACTGAAATTGGCATGATACCTGGCAGTGCCACTTGCCCGCCGTCCCTCTCAACTAACTTTAGGTTTGGGCACTCCCACTAAATGTATCCAATAGGGTGCTTTGGCCTCTGGGCAGACACTAATGTGGAATATGGCAAGAACTCTTATGTAAGAGCTCTAGCTTGGAGTCTTTCTCACTGTGCCATCTGACTAGGTTCTAACTCAGTGTAGGACCCAGTTTTTCTTTAACACACCCAATTTCTACTGTATCCTACACCCTTCCTCTGTCCCCTCCCTCCTGATTTCCTATTCCCCATAACAGTTTGAAACAGTATAAAGGTGGCATTAAATGATATACAAAATATATATCTAAAACAAATATTAGTTACCCAGTAATCTTCATGATGATCTTTCTGTGGCTTGCATCATCTTAGAATCACGTGCTTTCAGTAGGCTGCTATCTAGCGGTTGGCTCAGAGTATTACATTTTTTTGAAAGGGCAATCCTGTCACACTAACCCTATCCTACATGTGCAGGGACCCATCATCCCTCACGCATTGACAGCCTGAGGTTGTTAGGTTTTCTGCCGTGACGTCTGCGTTGAAAATGAAATTGCAGATGCAGCTGGTCTTGTGTACTGTTCCGCTGCTTCCAAGCGGGGAGGCAGGGCGGGCGTATGCGATTATAGGCTGATACAAGCCACACAAAGACGATTACTGGGTAAGTAATGTTCGTCTTCTGGGGCTAGTGAATCTGCTTAGATTCACATGCTTTGGATAGATTTGCAACTAGTACCTGAAGGTGGCGGGTGTTAAACAGGTACAGTAGAAAGAAGATGCGTATGTACCAATTGCCCCAGCTGTGAATCAGCCCAAGCATGTGTATCAACACAATAGCCTTGTGTAAAAGAATGTAGTGAACTCCAAGCGGCAGCTGTACAGATTTCCTCCAATGGCATGTTAGCAATGAAGGCTAATGTTGCTTCTGTGCTACAAGTGGAATGGGCCCTTGGGGTGAATGTAAGCATTGTATGAGCCGGTGTATAACTGCTGAATCCACTTGAAAATCCATCTAGCAATGGTGCCTTGGTCACTGGATCACTTTCTCAGCCCACCATAAGGGAGACAAAAGACTGGTCTTCCTTGGCGATTCAGCTTTATTCAGGTAAAACATTACACCTCTACACATGTTCAGTACGTGCAGTGCTCTTTCCTCCCTATTCTGTGGGGTTAGAACAAAGGATGGTAACTATGGATTGGTTGACGTGGAATTCTGAGATGCATTTAGGTGAGAAACAAGGATGTGTTCTTAGAACCAGCTTGTGTTTGTGAATGTATTTAAAAGGTTGGAAATGGAGAGAGCCTGTAGGTCAATAGATTTGACTGCTCTTAGGAAAGCCACTGTGTTCAGACCCCACACAGGAGGTGAATGAGCCACAGGGGAATTCATTATTTTGACTCCTTCCATGAAGGCTTTAACCACAGGAACTTTCCACCGAGACATCTTGTGTTGGGGGTCGTATAAACAGCTAGTGGTCCAGATGTACCTTAAGGGAGTTCTAGACTAATTCAGAGCCTAAACCCTAGAGGTGGTAAAATCACAATATCTGCTGGTGAACATTCTACAGGGATGATACCCTTTTGTGTGCACCGTGTGATATGATATGGCATTTATAACGCGCCTGTACACAAGTGTTAAAAGGCGCAAACCGCCTAGAAACAATGTGATGAACCTTTTCCATTTGTAGAAATAATCGTTTCTTATATTTGGTTTTCTGGAATCCCTTAATACTTCCATGCACCTTATTGGTGATTACAAGTGACCGGACTTCAGAAGCCATGCTGCCAAGTTTGTTTGCAGGCATGAGTGTTCATTGTCAGTGTTGATATTTTTGTAAGTTAGGAAGAGGCTGAACCTTGAATGGTGGTTGAGCTGCCATTGTCATGAGTTGTGGACCCACATTGCTGCAATTAGGGTTCGAGTAAACTGGTAGTGGAGTAATTTGTGCATCACCTAGCATAGTTGAGGCATGGGGGTGGGCGGGTGGGGGGGAAGCGTATGCAAATAGTCCTGACCAACTCATCCATAGAGCATCTCCTAGTGATCCCTTCTGGGGATCTGGTGGGTACCGGGATGCAAAATTTGAGAATTCTGCATTTTGCGATTTTGCCAATTGATCTACTGTGGGCTGGCCCCACACCTGGAAAAGCTGTCAGAGTGTATTTGTGCTGATCCCACACATGGTTCTGTCGAAGCACCCACCTTAGTATGCCAGGTAATTGACATCTCTGGGTTGTGCTTGGATGCAAATTATTCTGCTGACGCACCACCACCATATGTCCTTTGCAACGTGTCGGATATTTCAGACGGATAACAAAGCGGCGTCTCTGACGAAAGCACGATATGGGCGCCAGAGATTAAAACAAGGTAAGTGATCACTTTAGAGGCGAATTGACTATGAATTTAGGTGACGAGGCAGGTTTGCCGAATAGGAAAGTGAAGGTGTTTCGTGGTCAGCATTGCCTGTGACAAGCACTACCTTTGGCAGAGATCGGTGCCGACACGCTCAGAGCCAGTTAGTGCTATCGCTTTTTAAACATTACTAGGGTGTTTGGACGTCTTGGAGTTTTTGGGGAGACACAGAAGTGAGCAGTATTGTTTTCTGCTTCTTGCAGATGCAGAGCCAGTAAATTGCATCTTGGGCAGCATCATTTCAGATGCCATTTCCCCTGCCTGGAATAACAAGATACTGAATAACAAGGTTGAGTGTGGATATAAAAATTACACACCTTGAGCACAAGCGTTAATTGCACGCGTTTGAATTGTGTTGCAGATGGGGAAATGATTCAACCATAGATCTCTCCGGAGTCATATGAAAAGTTATTTTCCTGCAGGCTATTGTGTGGAGCCCTTGATTCCAGCCCCTGATGAATGTTTAGCCTTCACAAAATAATGAACCGAAAGAGGATAGATTATGTTGGGAATCCTTGCAAACGATAAAGTGTGCTTGTATTCATATTGTGTTTATTTGTACACAGTGTGACTTATCAGGATGTGTTCAATATCCAAGCATTTTCTGGGGAGTTTTGATAATTCATTGTGACTGTGGTTTTGACTCATTGGTTTGTTAAAAGGAAGCATTGGTGGATTCTATTTGATGTTCAATGTAACTGTTTTTAAATAACATTGTGTGTATGGGAAATATCTGAACCGAGTATGAGTGGTAGTTTTAAGTCAATAATTGATTGTTGAAATTATTGATTTGTTTTTTATAAATAAAAATATATATTTTTGTATATGTTTATTGGTTACAAGTGATTAAATAAAGATGTTTTAGATGGTAATTTTGGAGTAATAAGAGTGTTTCCCTATGCAGAAAGCAACTTTGATCGAGTTCCTTTGTACGCTGTATACTGTGCTAGGAGTGACAATGTTGCAGAACATGCTCCTCCTTGCTCGATGACGTAAGCCTTGGCCGTGGCATTTTCTGTATTAATACACTGCTGTTGTATAACATTTCTTAAAAAGACAGTAGGACTGACTCCTTTTGTGCCAATGCTTCTTTGTGCAGTGAGTTGTTGCCATTGGACCCGCTGCCTAGTAGTGGGGCCTCTGCTGTCACTGTCACCTGTACTTATGTGTATCTGAATAGTCTGCCTGTTAAGAGGTTTGGCCTTGTCCACCAATCCAGGAAACTTACTATCTCTTGACACTACCAGTGGATCGTCATTCACCAGATACACGTGACCATTGGCGCGAGAGCCACTGCTGGATGGTGTGTATGTTTAGGCATGCGTATGGGACTATGTAGATGCAAGAACCTATCGTACCTGGGAGTTTCATTACACTTCTCACTGTTATCTGGGCACGAGTTTGGTAACAGGGAATTGGTGCCAGAATTGCTTACAGTCTTCCTGCGATAGGTATGCATTCGCCTGTTCTGTATCCAGTTTTACAACCAGAAACTGTTTCCTTTGTGGAGGAAATTGGCTCGACTTGTTCTCACTGATTGCATTTCCCAGCCTGTGTAAAATATCTACTGTGTTCTGAGTATTTACCAACCAAGTTTGCTGTGTTTCCTCTGTTTTGAGACAGGTACCCAGAGAAGGGCAGACTGTGATGCTTTGGTGGCATAGTTGTGCTGCCACTACTGCACACACTTTTGTGACCAAAAGGTAACACCTGGATGTGGTCATGACATCTCCCATCTTGAACCTTAGTAATTGTCTGTGGCCTAGGAACATTGAAATATTAAAGTATGCATCTTTCATGGCTATGGTTGTCATTTAAACTCCTCTTTGGTGGAGTGGAATCACTTCCTGCAAAGTGCATCCTGAATTTTTGAGGTTTGACATTTTCCTGAAGCTGGTTTGAAATTCTGTTGGCATAGGTTTTCCTTATCCCTCCATATCATCCCGCTGGGCTCATTATATCTTGACGGAGTGCTCCAGCATTAGCATTAGGACTTTATACATAGCGTAATGCAAATGATTGAGCTATGATTAAGCTACGTATATAAAGTAACACTGCCCTCTTAGGCAAAGACAATTATCTGGAGAAAAAGGTTTGCATTTGGGCTAATTTGCATGCCCACAATGCTTTGCTGTTGTGGCTCAGACCTGGAGGTGAACTTACAGTGATGGCTACTAGGTGGCGTTGCGGAATGTGTGACCTGGCTCAAATGGACTTTCCTAATATATATTTCAGTTTGCTTTTACCGTGTTAGCCAAGGGTTGAATATAATGTTGATCCAGAAGGAAACAAGGAGTGGATACCTTATTTGGGCTAACCAAGTCATTTATTTTGCATATTTGCAAGCACTCGTGAAATGTCTCCACTTCTTCAGGCAGAGATTAAATGAAGCATTTGAAAAACATCACAATTTACATAGCCCCTCCTGCAGATACCCTGTTAACTGTGCCTGTCGGTACCGGACTTGTAGTTTTGCTCAGAAAGGCATGTGGATGTTCAACTCCCCCACACATGGAAATCTTCAACGCCTAAATGGTACAATGTGTTAAATAGGGCAAGCGTCAGTGAAAGTGGAGAGCAGGGATAAAAAAAATGAGAAAACAGCCCACCTTTTTAGTGTGCTCTCAGGAAGTGGTTGGTTAGGTGTCGGACGTTGTATGTGCAGTCCAGTTGAAACTTGGTATGTCAGGCCAGTCCCTTTACAAGATCAGGGGTGGCACAATCATCAACATATCAGGCTTGTGCCTCTAGCGGTCTGAAGAGGGGATGTACAGCCAATGTATGCTTTAGGCCTGTGACCCCTGGGGCGCAGTGTGGTAACTGTGTCAAATACATATATTATAAAAACATGGCCTGAGTTAGAGGCCATGTAGTTAGGTTTACAATGCTCAACTCATAGGAAGAACACTTTTTGGGCGGCTTATAACATTGGCGCCGTTTGACGACTACTCACCAAACTGTGCAGAAAAAGTATATGGCTACCACCGAATAATTATGCAAAGTTTGGTGCAGTTTTGTCAAGAGGGGGCAAAGTTATAGGGGGTGTCCCAAAACATTTGAAATCCTCATCGACATAATGGAAAAAAACTGTTGCACACGCCCACAGACCAAACCGCTGGATGTATTTGTACCACACGTGCGCAAGGAGCAGCAGCTTGGTTCCGAAAGCAGGCTTTTGCAAATTTGGTGTATATCCGTCCAGTAGTTTTTAAAACAATTGCCAAAAAATAGGTCAAAATAAATTAGTGATATCTGCATCCGGTCCGCAGACTCACTTCCTGGTTCGGTGTCCGCGTACACATCTGGACCAATCAGAGTCACGTGATATTCGCAGACATTGCATGCTCTTGCTGATTGGTCAATTAAAAACGTGAAGTGCATTTAAACTTTTGAAACGGTAGCCATATTAAAATCGCGGACTGTGCCCGTAGTCTGCAAACATTGCTGTAAACACATTAAAAAACACATATTACACATGTCAAAATAATGAACAATCTCTGGGGAGGTGACTGGTGATGAGGGTGGGATGGGATATGGCCATATAAAGCCAAAAACTGGTGTTTTTCTTCTGCGAAGTCTGCAAACATCTCAGATGTTCGGGGGCATTTCTGGGATGTTTGTGAACTTGACAAAAGTTTGACGACATCCGTACAGAATTGTGCATTATAGGGTCGGTGAATAGCAGTTTTTGGATGGCTAATAACTTGAGCCACTCAATGAAGTTGCATAACATTTTGCACTTTCATTGTTCACCCAACCCCAAATGGTTTTGCAAGGTTTGGTGCTGTTTTGACAAGAGGAAACAAAACTAGAGGGGGACTCTCAAACTATATGAAAGGCTTATAAGTTTGGTGCCGTTTGATGACTGCACAACAGTTTGCACAATTTTTCTAGACTTAAATCTGAATGTGTTCGCAATGTTTGATGGGATTTATGTCAATAGGGGCAAAATTAGAGGGGGGTCTCAAAATGTTTTAATGGCTTCTAACTTTGGTGCCGACGAATCTGCACAAAAGGTTTGCCAGAAGATTATAGACCCCAACCTTGAATGTTTGTGCAAAGTTTGAATGGTACTTGTCAAGTGGGGCTAAGTTATATGACTATTTTTTGTATGTACATTTTGACACACAAACTTTGACTGAAGCTCAGGAGATGTTAGTGTCATACTAAATTGCCTGAATGTTTGGAGGAAGGCCTCTAAAACTTTGAATTTGCTTTCATTTACTTGCCTGTTAGTGCTAATCTGTGATTCATTTATTTAAATGTGGTGGGATCTAGTTGACAGCCCTCAAAGCATCTCTTTGGAATGGCCTTCCTGCCTAGGCACCTTCTCATTTAAAAGATGCAGATGGATTCTTTTGTGCAGTCAGCTGTCACCGGGATATGGATCTGCATCACTCCCTCCCCGTTAAGGGATTCTCAATCTTTGTCGAGGAAGAGGTGCCCTTTCCTTGGGGCAGCTTGCTGACGGCCAGGAAGGACGCCAATCTTATCGGATAATGTTAAGCCATGCATTGATAATAAGATGTGTTAGTCTGGTGCTGAAATAGAGTCTTCAAATATATAAAGTATTGTTTATTGGGAAGAATGTGAAGATAGGGAAATGGAGTCAAATGTAAACCACTTCTGATCTTTGCTAATTTGCAATGGGTGGCAAAATGATATTTGATGGTGTGCAGTGAGGAAAGATGCGAGGAGCTGGGCCGAAATGACTAAATGCGCACAACGACAAATTCCCTAGTGGCCGTAAGTCCATCACAATGCCGTAACCACTGCAAAACACCAGTAACGAAGAATGACATTATCTTGGAGCATCAATATTTCACACTATCCATGTCTTTTTTTAATAATTGCTATATTATATCCTATTAAATTACTGTTTTGTTTAAAGCCAGGGATATTTTTTTCAGACGATACATCACCCCTCTTCAGACAAAATAAACCCAATGGAGTGCGTGTTATGGGATATATAGGGTATTAGTTCCTTATTACTAATGGGTCACTCCAGGTGGCTACAGAAAGCAGCTACAAGTTAAAAGTGTTGAGAGAATGTGAGGTTAATACATTTATTAGAACGCCTACGCTTTAGACTTAAGGAATTTAGGTCTGCAGGATGGGCTCTGTGGTGTCCAGGGTGCTCTAGGTTTGATACTACGTGCGATACTGTATAAGTCGTGCAATGACCAGGTGGGTGCTATGGGGCAAGGCAACAAACGTATTTATGCATGAAGCGTACAATTGAACAAATTTACACTTCCGCTTTACATTCACCAGAGGCCAATGGAACGATCGAACATGCAGATGGATATGGTCATGAGGAGCGAGGTTCTGGACTGGTTGATGATTGGATGGGCCATCACACAACCCTGCTTGGTAGATAAAAGTGGCAATAATGTGTTGCATGAACTCAGACCACGTATGGTGGATCTTACGCCTGGCGCAATGACCAAACAATGTGCTCTTCACAACAGTAACGGTGTGCGAGTCCAAAAAAAGGTCTGCATACAAAAGTGAGGCCAGTGTATAGGACTCGATGACAGTGGTAAGGTCAAATGCGAAGGAGTTTTCCTTGAGAAAAAACTTGTGCCATTCCTGCAAATTGTACTTTGAAATTGTTAATGCATCTGGGTTAGCATAAAAGTACCAGACAGAGAACGAACTGCAGAATTTAAGTCTACCCAAACCAGAGGTAGGGTGCAAGGTGCAAGAAAGAAGGCACGTTTGGTTCTACAATGGATCAGCCAGGACAGGTAGCAGTGAAAAGAAGACTGCACCCTGGAAATGTTGTATATATACACACATACATACACACATATCCACATACTCTGAAGGTAGGGAGATTGTTAATGTAGGGAAGGATTTTGAAGCTGAAAATGTGGCATATTTTATTGTGAGCCATCAAAGATAAATTCTTGCCATGTTAGGTGTGAAAATATTGTAATTGGATATGTATGTTGATGCAATAAGAGGAGCAACAGGGAGGGAATAGCACCAGGTGGAAGAATAGGCCACTTTGCGACTCTTCTGGCTGTTTTTAAGTGGGGGAAAAAAAATTCTATATAAATTTGAGAACACATTATGCAAGGAAAGCATTCGATGTGAAATTTGTCAGAACATTCTGTGACGAGGGTTATTTTTTTTTTCACCTTAAAATGTCACCATGCTTGATCCAAACTTATTTTTTTTAAGGCTAGTTGGCTATGCTAGGCAAATGTTAAAAAAGGGACAGTGTGCGAGACCCGACTCCCGGATAAATTACTGGCCACAACAGAACTGATGTAAGTGCATGGCTCTATCTTAAATTGATGAACCCAGTCATGTAAAAACAAAGGCATGAAACATAGAGGTCTACCACCAGTTCAAGATGCTTTAGACCAATTGTAGCAAATCAGTGTGAGGATCTAGCAGCAGATGAGCAATCACCCAAGAGATCTCCATGCGGGCGACTACTGCTCTCTTGACGTGGAAGGACACCAGGCAGCAGATTCTCAAGTAGGACCGTCTTGGGCCCGACAGTATTGTATCTGTGTGAAGAATGTTTGAAGTTGATCCATAATAAGCCAAGAGAGATGCAGCCAAATAGGGATTCTAGAAAACTAAACCCACCAGCGACTCCTACCCCCTACCTGCAGGACCCCAAGAGTTTCAACTTTCCGATGAGTGGTTTCCTGTACTGTGTGGGAGAGGAGACAGGGCCACTTCTGTGCACCACCCATCCCTCGTGGATCCCAAAAAGCTACCAACAGTCAAGCCTTCTGTGGCACAGTCACTAATGGCAGATATCTCAAGTCAAGGTCCCCAAGTGTCACACCTATAGACATCCGATGTCACCTCCTACCCCTCTTGTAATCACCATATCTCCATGAGTGACCCTTGAGCAGCAATCTGGCACACTGAGCATGGTGGCATATCGAGCAGCTACCCGCCATATGTTGCAGATCAATCTGATAGGATTTGATTTTTTTTGTCACAGGAACTCTTGTGGCAGACACTACAATGCATCACACAAGTATCCTTTCTTCTTTAACACAAGCATTTGCCTGCTGTGCACCCAGCGTGAACGCCATTTTCTTAGACCCACGTAAGGGCATTTGTGCCTTCCGAGCAATTTTGCAGGTGTGGAATTATTTCATTAAGTCCTTAAGAACCTTCTCTAGAGCACAGGACTGCAGAAACTATGCATTTCAACGTGCTTATAACCCTGTGTACGGTTGCATCTTATAAACATGTCCCAAAGGGGAAAGGACAAGAGTTTGCGGAGAACTTTACATTACCCCAAACCCAGCTCAAAAGTGCGCTCTGCATTCAAGCATGCAGTGTCGCGGGGGCGTTATGCAGACGTATGCCAGTGTTCAGAGAGGGAACTATTGGCGAGTTTGGCCATGCGGAGTACAACTGCAGCTATTATGCCTGTGATAAGAGAGAGCCGTGTGGGCCAAGCAAATTTCTTTGGCCATCTTCATTAAAGTCTGAAGGCAGCTGTAAGGTTCTCAAGCTGGCCTGCAATACGGGAACGTCAACCTCTACGTCAATGTTGTCATGGGTGAGATTTTTGTTGAAAATGGCAATTAAATGCATCGAGTAGATTAACAAATGAAAAGTAACTTTTATTCTGGATCGTCAAAATTGGAGAGATTTTGGATGTGTTGCCTTTGGCAAGTACAGAAGCAATCTTCACTGCAAGCAACTCGTGTGTAGCCCCTCTCAATCCAGATTTTTTAGACTATTGTGGCTTAGCGGCTCATTAACAGATCAGGCCTTCTTTATTCCATACTTTTTTGTAGTTTTCCGAACCGGGGACACAGTGAAGCACCCATCGCCGAAGGTTAAATTCAGGCGTGATCAGCGAAGCACCCACCGCCAAAGGTAAAGTCAGGCGTGATCACTTACATTTAACACTACAAGGTGGTTGATCGCAACCTAGTATCCAAAGCTGGGACTTTCTTATCAGGCAATGTAAAATGTAGGAGATGCGCACAGTAGGTGGAGAGTGGTGAGACCGCCAGCTGGAGGAGACTGCTGCTGAGGGGACAACTATGCCGCACTACTGGCCACGGAAAGAACGCCAATGGGCATCACCGGACTTGGGGACCTGGGCGTCAGGCGAGGGTGCATAATGAGGGTCAAGGAAAAAAAAAATGGGCTTCACCAATGATCTACGCAATCCTTAAAAAAAGATGTAAAAACGTAGCTATTCAACAAATATGACTAAAACTCATATGAAATGGTCCGATCTGCTAATTCTGAGTTCCAAAGCCGTGATACCCCCGGTTCTGGGCGTTACATAAATAAAACGCTACAAGACCCGAATGGGCCAGCCATGTGACCAACTGCTTAACTGCGCATTGCGACCGTAGTGAGCGGTGTACCGCGAGAGATTCTGCTTAGGGCAGTTACAAACCAAATTCTTAGCCATCTCCTAATAGTCTCAGTTTTTCAGTTAAGTTGCAAAATAACATTGTTGTGCGGTCATTACAACACACAGGCTCCTACAACCCATAATGCGAATCAGGTCCACACGAAACAAACCATAACGGCCAGTTGCCTTTTAAGTGTTCTTTTTGCGTAGATATCCCAGCAAGTGGGCCTACACGACACGAATTGACTTTGTGGGGTACATATAGCCTCTGGATGTTTAAGAAATTAGAATCCTAAATGCGGCGTGGCTCATGTTTATGCAGTCCTAAATATTATTGAATTCCTGCCTCCACTTTCAGCCTGTGCAAGTGACATGGATTAAGAGATCCATCGATCGAGCGATCCCCATCAACGTAACAATGGCTGCTAATAACGGGCGTCGGATTTAACAATCTCAGCCGCGGGGTCATGGACGGATTGCACAGAGAACCCACAGCAGAGCGCCAGAGCGCGTGGCGTGCTGTGACGTCAAGCGCACGGCGCAACACACGCCATCTTGACCCAGCGGGCGGCACGCATCGTATGCAAGTCCAGAAACATTAGAGAGGGTATTTAGCCATTTAAAGGACGGAGCCGACGCGCCCAATTGCATGTTTAGTTGGGCGCGTGGTTCTTCCGTTCCTGGGCACTGTGCAATTAACACTCGCTGCGGAAGGCCTGTGCATTCTGGGTGACGCCAATGGCTCTTAGCTCCTCCCACTGCTCTGGAAAGGACGCATGTGCATGCTGTTCATTCCCAGAGGGCGCCGCACACCTTCAGGTTGGGTGGGGGAGGGAGACACGTTAATTTTGCCGGAAGCCCTGCCTTACCAGCCCGTTCTTAACAGCATACACCCCCACCAAAATAGTGCAGCTGGGATACGTGTCTGTCTATACGAATAATCAACACACAAGCCCAGTGTTAGCCCTGATGTTTTGTAAAGTAATTCACAGTAACGCGCATGCATATCCCAAATAGTTGTCATGCAAACAATCCAACAAGAACCAACCAACCATATATTTAGAAAGATGCATAGGGGTATGCAGGGGGGCGCTGGTAAGTCCAGTGGCATGCCGAAACATCCCTCTAAGTGAAAACGACAAAGGGAATAGCTGAAAGAAAAACTCCTACAAAACGAAGACTATAGCAGATGTATGGGTCGACATACATGTTTCAACCCCGTGTGATTCGTACAACTGCGAGGTCTTCCTCAGGACGCTTTTCCATCATAAATCAGCATTCCTCGATTATCATTTTTCTGATTCCAAATCCTCAGCACCGAGCCATTTAGCTAAAGGAACAGATTTACAAAACCTTTCAAATACAAAGGCTTCAGGTTGCACATATAAATTAATAATTCTCCACAAATACAGGGGCTTACAATCCGTTTTCATATATGTGTGTGTGTCTGAATGACTAAATAATATTCAATTATGTTTGGTATTTCTTATTACAGGATTGCGATATTGCACTGAGTGCCTGGCGGATACAATTTAAAAATACATTATAAAGTGCATGGTGTGTGTTTATATTGCACTTCGTCACTATTAAAGTGCATAACGCATATTATTTGTGCAAAGGTTTGCTAAAGCGCAGAGTTTCTAAAGTGCAAGATGCATGTATATGAATGGCTACAGGGCTAGCTCAGTGCATTTAACATCATGTCACAATAGATTCGGATGCGGTCCCAATTACAGAATAACCTGTAAAACAATTCAAGCTAATACACAACAAAATAGCAAAGAGTGTTTTTAAGCGTACTCCTCGCGTGGTGCGACTGAAGACCATGTGGGGGAGGGTGGGCGAGACTGAGCTTTTTTTGATTATTTAGTAAAATGTGGGTCATTCTGTTTCTCAAAGGGAGGCTGGCTAATCTGAACCCCATTTCTTAAATGCTCCATGTTAAAATGATAGTGCAAACGCGTCTTTGCTGAAATAGTCATGACACCCTCCGCACCAGCCGGCACATGGCAGGTTCAAAGGACAGCTCCTTGAACACAAAGTGAGAGGAGACTTTAAACTGTCCGCACCTCTAATACCAATTATAACTATCAGTTTGATGGCATGTTAAACTTTAAATATAAGCCACGCCTGGCTGTGTAGCTAGGGTGACACGATTCTACATCAATGGCAATTATGTATCATATTAGGATCAGCTTGTGAGCGGGGCTCCGCTATGATAGGGCAATGTGTATCGGCCATCTGGTCTGGCTGTCTCCACAGTGGGTCTGCGTGATTTTACCGAACCCAAAGGTTCGACTCCCAAAAGTTTGAATTGTTTTTTTAAAAAAATGTCAGTATATATATATATATATATGGGAGACCCCGCCACATCTCCCCTACCTCACCCCTATACATTTTTTATACACTTTACCTCCACACACACACATATAATAAATCTCTCTCTCTCTCTCTCTCTCTCTCTCTCTCTTTGGGGCACTGATTTCCATACGGCAAAATGAGTGGCACTTTTCACAGTCGTTTTAATAAATACAGCATCCGGATTCAAAAATGTCGTTTGGTAGAAAAAAGTTTTCTTTATTTGGATCCTCACAACTCGGCAAGCAAAATTTAAAAGTTAAAATTACAGGCCATCAAAATATGGCACTCCCATAGTGCAAAAAAGTGCACGTTTTCGGACGTTAACGCGTTTCGCGAAAATCTCACCGCTTGTTCACAACTGCAAGCCCCCAACAACCAGTGAGTTTTAAAACATTAGTGCAGAGCTTACGGGAAACACTGGCGATTATTTTAGTCAAGATAGAAGGACTACCTTTGCCAATGCACATCTTGTCTAGCAAAAGCATGGTGGCCATCTTATAATGTGACAGAGGTAGTGCTTTTGACTCTTATATGCAGCTTTTCTTCACAAGACACATGAACAGTACCCCTCGTGCATCGAATATTTTGAATTATGCTCTAGTATCCTCCGTTTTGGAGATTCCGTGCATTTTTAATAACACAGTATCTGACATTTCAAATCCAATGTCATATAGATGCCCAACTTGCCACATAGTTATAAACAGTCACATAGACATTTAATGGTATTTTGACACAGAGTTCTACAAACAAGTGCACAATGCACTAACAGGGTTATGGGCCACCTAGCCCCAATGTGCGATTAACACCTAGTGGCTTCATTGATCAGCATAGCATTGACTTTCTCAGAAACCTTTGTATTTCATGAACTGCAGATTGCACCAATGGCTATGTTAGTTGGTGATCCAGTTGTCCCATCTTTGGCTTACAATCAGCAGCACAATTCTTATACTACGCAGTACATTGGGATCCTATGATATGTGGGTAGCAAGATGATGCATACTACAATGGCAGTCACTCCAATAGTGTGGCTGTCTTCAGTGCTCTCCAATTAATAAGGTGCATAGTGCAAAAGTCGACAAGCACCAAACTTTTTCTAATTTAACAGTATGATATTATTTGTAAATAATGCATTGGAATCCTTACGTGCCAACATGTCGATATATATATATATGGAAAATTGGGGGTCAGACTTTTGGGAGTCAAACTTTTGGTATTCAGTCCTTTTGTACAATACCCTCCACAGTTTCCATGTGGGACAATGGCCTGGAAGCTGTCTCTGATCACCTCCCTCCCAGAGCACAGGAACTGCCCCAGGAGATTGCTTTGGAGTTGTTGCTAAAAGACAGCACTGACACAATAAAGCCACACTTCCAGCAGAGTGCAGACTCCTGGATTCCTCTTGAAGTCAGCAGACATGGGGCAGGGGTAAGCTGGAGAAGACCGGAAAGAAGGGTAAACTGAGAACAGGGTAGACAGAGAAGGTTAGACAGGGAGAGGTACCACCATCTTGGTTTCTGCTAGCACGCTCTACAATGTCCGATGCCCCGATTTCCTGCAGGACAAGGCACCATAGGTTTAATTTTGGGTGGCAAAGGGCACTTGTTAAAATAGCCGGGATTGGGCCTCTTGCAGTAGGTTTGCTTTGGATCACTCCCCTTGGACATTTTGCCTTTATAAGGAGAGGAACCCAACCTCCTTCTTTGATTCATCTTTGAACTCTCAAGGTAAGGATTCACTGGACAGCTGTTGGGAATACAGGCTGCATCAAAGTCCTCGGTCGGAGGGGTGAAGACAGAAGACGTCCAAGTTGGAGGCAAGTTCTGCTCCCTAACCATCCCCAGGAAAAAGTGGGGGGCGGCGGAGTGACACTGCTGCTGGACCAAGGACTCTCACCCGACTGTTGCACTAGAACCATGCTCCTGTTCACTGGTGGTGAAGGACTCCCTGTAGGTGCCAGACAACATCCTGGATGTAAAGTGCAAACTGAGTAATCACGTGGTCCCTGGAGACCCTGGATTCGACCTCCCAGCAACTCAGCAAATAGAAGCAGCTTGGACCTTGTTTCATTGTTTCCAGATGTATGTACGGTGCTCAACCACATTCAATGCACTTAGAGCCACTAAAGGACCCGCAGCACTGCTTTTGGCACTCTCTGTACTTCCGAACCACTGGTCACACCTTGAGCCACCCGAACGCAGGTTCAAGCTATTGCCCAAACACACTCATCAACCATATTGCCCACGGCTTGACTCCTTAGAGGCAACTGATTCACAAGCTGACTCGACCTGCTGAAAGCCATCAGCTAGCCCATCTCGAACTCCAACTCAATTCAGCAGAAGCATTGTTTCGTCACTGTCCCAAACTGTTGGAAACCATCAACTTCACCATCTCAAACCCAGGCCCCACCCAATAGAAGCTCACACCTTGAAACACCCTCAATGCCAACCGGCCAGAGGAACAGCATCAACTCTAATGTCTTGACATCGGATTGACCACACCAAGAGCATCTAGAAGTCTGGCTCAACACTGAGCACCCCAGAGAGATAACTAAGGTACTTTGAAGAGGCACCGTCCTCCTGGTCTATTTTAAGCACCATAGTGACTTTTAGGCCCACCGTTCTGTACCTTCTAAAGGCACATTGGTGAACAATTGGCATTGCTATCAATTCTGTTACCTGAACACCGCCGCTTACCAATCCAGAGTGCATTTTCACACCAAAGTTCTGTATTCGCGGTCTATCTTTTGCTGGGCGGTGGGATGAGGGGGACAGGATTGAGTGTTTTTAATATGATGGTTTTATTGAAGTCTATTTTTATAGCACCTTTATTTGACATTGTTTTAATTTGGAACTAACAAGGTGTGGCTTGCGACAGTGATCAGCTAGCACCTGTACTAAAGACAGTCTGCCCCAAGTCTACACTACCAAATAATGGAAAAGAGGTTTACCTATGGAGCTGTGCCAGCACCATTAAGATTGGGATCACTGATGGTCTAATAGTAGTGTGGGGGCTGAGTAGGCGGTTTAGCCAATACTCCTCTGTACTCCTACAAAAACAGTAGTCATTTTGTCACATGTGGTTTGCACCAAATGTCATGTATGTAATTTAGGTCTCTACTGTTACCACAGACCAATGTAATTCATTTGCATTTTTATACCAACCAAGATCTGCACTCTAGACAACTGGACCATGAAAACAAATTGGCATAAGTCGGTAGTGGATATCTTGCCAATCAGCATTTGCACCTACTGTAGCCCAGATTTTTGCGGCGCTTTATAAACCACAATTGATTGCTTGACTAAGGCTCTGAAGCCCATTGTCTGGTCCCCAGACCAGAGAGAAGCGCACACAGAGGAAACTAGAGGCCCATAACTAAATGAACGCCCTTCACCTTTACAACCGCTTGTAAACCAGTATTGATGCAGGGAATCCGTAGACCATCACCAGTTCCCATCTATAAGCCGTAGACACTTTTGAATCTAAAAAGATCTCGCCAATGGAATTAAAACGCTCCCTTCTCCAGCGGAGAAACCATGATTTATTCCGAATCAGAGAGCATGAGCAGAGTGATTAAGGAAGAGTTACGCTCAAGAGGTACACGTAAATCTGAGCCGTCTCCCATTTGCAAAGTGGTGCATCTGGCAAATAGATTTTCAGAAATGCGCTGCGTCGGAAGTATACGCTAGGCAGCCACACACAGCTCGCTTAAGGCATTGAGACAGCAACAGTATGCTGGAGAACTACTGTCTAATAGCTTGCCTCCCTGCTCAATGAGACATTAATGGCCGTCATGGCAGGCTGACCCGGCCAGTAACAGCCCGCTAGTCCGAGTTGATAGGCCTAAGCGAAGAAAGAACCTTGAATGAGGGCCTAGCCTCTTCCTGATTCCATTTTAGGCTATCTCAGCCTGCTACCATAAACATTAATGAAATAATCCTAAATTGGCGATTTCTAACTGTGCAGTAATAAATGATTTGTTTGTTACCTGGATGCTGCACCTGTTGAAGTGTATATTGCGGCTGCTGCAATATAGAACAAACTATTCTTTTTATTAGTGCGCTTCCTTAGAGTGCGCTTCCGGTATTCCTTTTCAAAATTTTTTAAATCAAACAGAGAAACATCTTTGATCGATTAAACACATCTTTGTTTTTTTAATTTCCTTTCAAACAAAATTATCTTCTTCAAATAATTATATCCATTCAGTCTCTCAACACGTGTTTCTCCACGTTGAACGCACGTGGTTCATCAGGAGAGTTTTCTATTTACAAAACAACAAAAAGAAAAACATTTTTTTCTTAGCTATATAAACTACAATGTATTATTTGTATATAACAAGTTTGCTGGTCGAGGCAAGCCACCAATATACATTTATCATACTCGCCAGTTATTACAATTTTTTCTTTCCCTTTAGTTTAATAAACAATTGTCCTTTCTTAACTTCCAAACCAATTTTTTGGGATTCCTATAAAAACCAGAAGTAAAATAATATTTTTTAGGCTATGGTTAAGTTTAAGTAAACCCTATTCTTTCGGTGACATACAGTATCCCTTAGTTTACTCTCCTCACCTTATTTATCCCGGTACGATTGCCTTCAGTCCTTCTCAATCCATGTTATAATGAAAAGTGTTTTGAGTCCTCTTATTTATACTTGCGGGCCCGCTACGCGTGACATCACACCGCGCAACGCGATGATGTCATGCGTTACGTTGCGTAAAGATGTCACACGTTTTTTCTACGTAATCGGAGATCATTTTATTGGTCGAAAAAACTATGTTTTTTACTTAATCTCAAACTGACTATTCAAGATCTTAGCATTTTATCACAAGTGAGTTCCAATTTTACTTTTCACTATATCTGCAATTATTATAGAATAAAATAAACATTCACAAAATTTCAAAAAAAAAAAAAAAAAAAACACAGATCATTACAACCAATAATTCATTTCATTATCTGAATTTAGTACTGTATTGCAAGTATCCAGAATACAGATCCATTTCGCTTCCCTTCTCCTCAATTGCAATTCTCTGTTGCCTCCTCTTTCCATGCTTTCCATTTTTTCTATGCCCAAAAACTTGATACCCTTAATATCCGTTGCTTTATGTTCTTGGTCAAAATGAGTTGCCATAGGATATCTTGTGTCCTTATTTTTGATGGCTCTAATGTGTTCTTGTAATCTATTTTTCAATACTCTAATGGTGCTTCCCACATATTTCTTATTACATATACATGTAATTGTATAAATCACATATTTAGTGTTACAATTAATAAATTGCTTCAATTTGTGAATTTTTCCATTTGGTAGCCTTATCTCTTTTACACCACTTTCCATTTGGTCACAGATTCCACAACTTCCACACTTATGAGTTCCTGTTGGTGCTGGTATTTGTAAAAATTGACTTAGCACTTCGATTTTTTCTTCTTTCATATGACTTGGACTGATTTTTTGCTTTATTGTCGGTGCCCTTCTGTAAATTATCCTAGGTTTTTCTTCTATGTACTCTTTCAACATTTCATCGCT
Source organism: Ambystoma mexicanum (assembly GCF_040938575.1). Classification (NCBI taxonomy): domain Eukaryota; kingdom Metazoa; phylum Chordata; class Amphibia; order Caudata; family Ambystomatidae; genus Ambystoma; species Ambystoma mexicanum. The sequence continues at coordinate 127,081,597 of NC_090940.1, read as the reverse complement.
TTGCAAAATGTTCCAATGTTTTTTCAAAGATTTTTTCAAAAGGTGAGCTTCACTATTAAAAGTTGTTATGACGTCTACCTTTTTTTCATTTTTCTTCACCATTTTTTGTTTTTCTTTTAGTAATTCAGTTCTAGGTACTTTTTCTGCTTTATAGATAGCTTTGTCTACATCTTGATTTTTGTAACCTCTCTGGATGAATTTTTCTTTAAGCAATTTGACATGATTCTCATATTTTTCATTTGAACTACAATTACGTTTTGTTCTCAGAATTTCACCATAAGGTATATTTTTAATTATATGCTAGCTGCAGCCTGTTCCGGAGCGGTTGCTGCCGGCAGGATTGTGTGGGTGTTTTTGCAGGACTATGGAGACACTCGAATATATTAGCATGGACACAGCATTTTGGAGGTGGGGGTTCTGTCTGTAACACATCAACTGCTGCCTGTGCATACACGTGGATGGCTTGCAACACCTGTCAGGGGCTTGGTGAAGAGGACAGCAAATTTAGATCTTCAGATAAAAGTCTGCCACACCACCTCACTGCAGACCCCTGTGATAACCTTCAGATTCCCTAACAGCACTCTCCCTCTACCCTTCTAAACTCTAAAGGACACCCTGAAACCCCACATCATACAGAGTAGCTCCTGTCCGCTGGGGTCATGCTGGCCCTCAAGACTTCAAGCAATAGGCAGCAGACCAAACTCAATTTTGTGCAAAAGACATGAGTGGGAACTGAAAAGACAACTACAGAGGTGGCAATGACCTCTGCAGAGGCTGATGGGGTTGGATGCGACACCCACCCCTTCTCTAGCCAGCAGGGCCTTGACTGGAGACAGCCCCCTAGACTTATCCCAGATCTTTTCACAAATGAAGGCGGGGTTTGAAATGCAAGCTTGAAAATTTAGTGTGCATGGTTCACTTGTTGCAGCAAAGAATCAGCAAGGAGTGTGGCCGGATCACGAATGCTGACTCACGCATAAATACATGGGAAGACAATGATAGTCAGATGCGAAGGGCACTACAACTTCAATCAGACATGAAGATCGTGCATGTAAGGAGCGAGGACCTGGAAGAGAGATTCCGCCGAAACAATGTAACGGTTGTCGGCCTGCCAGAGTCCACTCAAATCCATTATATGGATACCTTCATGGAAACCTTCATCAGGCACATTCTCCAGACCATCCTGCTTCAGCAGTTCCTGGCGAAAAAGGCCTACAGATCACTTGCTGCTGTTCTGAGATGTGGTCAAAATCCCTGTTCAGTGACAGCCCGCCTGCTTAACTACCCGGACAGGGACTCCATCCTGAGTGGAGGACGACAGCTCGGAGAATACCGATCAGGAGGCTCCGATTTTCTTCCATCCGGACCAGACAGCGGCCACTCAAAAAGATAGTCAAACCTTCATGTTCACCAAACAGAGACTCATGGACAAAGGCATTAAATACGGCATGCTGTTCCCAGCACGCCTCAAAGTGACCTATAACAACAAGACTCACTTCTATACAACAACAAAGTTTATACCTTTTTGGACTAACTGGCTCCCAGACAGGAAATGAAACCTATGGGGACACCTGGCATTGAAAGTGTTTCTATCCCAGAGGTGACCTGCTGCTAGCTGGTCGGTCATCACTTGGGTGACTGTTCCTACGCTGCAGGTCGGATAGAACCCTTTTCAGGCATGTAATGCATACGCTCTCATTTGTTTAATGTATGATTATGGTTTCTAGAGGCTGTCCTTTTTGGCAGGGCCTGCAGAAGTCCGCTCTCTCGTACCCCAGGTTGATGGCCCATAACTTCATGTTGGTTCGGTGGAGATGGACACTGCTGGTTGGACAGTGAGTGAGGATTTGGGGTAAACTGAGTTCAAGTGTGTTAGTTTATAAATGTTCATATTCAAAAAGATCTTGTCACATTCAACTAGAAATGTAGGAGCAATAAGGTTCATCCTGCTTCTTAGACTACAAAACACCAGGACACATCATACAGCCACAGAGCCACAACATGGAAGACCAATGCATGATAATTAGCTCACAGTCCAGGCCATAATAATGTAATGAAGGCAAGGAAGGTGCAGGCATACTGTGAGCGCCAACACAACAAGATGATTCAATTTCAGGAGTTGCATTTTGCAGGACCAGGCCCTAGTCCCTTCGCAAAGTCCTGGGGATTTTACCAAATATATTCATCTAACTCACGTTGAGTCGTAATACCAATTCATAAATTGCTTCATTTTATTCTCGACTCCAATGATGCAGACCCGGAAGTAAGCTACCTGCTCCTCAGTGGAGCCGGTTTGGGTTACAGATCATGCTAACGAACATCTATGCTCCCCATATTGGCTGCCTGCGATTCTTTGTTAGAACTCAATAATAATATGCATCTTTCTTAGCCCTAAGCTAATCCCTTTTTCGCGATAAAAATCCAGTTCTTTCAGTAATATTCAAAATGGAGTTGTATTTGTCAGTCATTGAGTAGAAACAAAATAGAAATGTGTTCAGGGCTTCCTCTGTCAGTCATTACAAAAAAAGGCTGGGTCCGTGGAGAGGGCATGTAGTAGTCGCCTGGCCTTTACCGATAAACCTAGGTTAAATAACATTTAAGGACAGGTCCTCCTATTCTGCAAAGTAGGTTAGTTAGGCTGTTCCAATATGGCCCAATTCTCTTCTCTAAATGCTATGTAAACGCAGACTGTACCAAGCAGAGGTTAGTTACACATTGAGTCATAGTGTTCAGCACTTCCACTTTGTTAAACGCACGAAAGGTATCTTTTTAAGGTTGTGTAAATAGGGTGACCATTGTTGGAATGGAGGGCGAGTGGATTCTGTAGTTAAGGCCTCAAACATAAGTCACTGTCCTACATCAAACTCATCGTCACCACCCCATACTAGGAAATTAAATGGCATCCTGTACATCCTGTACATTGTTACCTAAAACTCCTTCAGACCCCCTTCCTCCCTAGAAAATGGACCCTCCAGTTTGATGCACTACTGAGAAGGCATCCTCTGTGGCTATTTAAACCACAGTTCCTCCTAGATGTGGCAGTCTAAGGTGACCTTGAGACGGCCATCTCTTTCTTTGCCACTAATTTGAGGCTGTACCTGGTCATATGATGGCAGTGCTGGCTACCGTCTATGTGATGCCTACAAAAGATTCCAAACTGTTGACTTTGACAATGCTGCTTTTTTACAGTAATTCAAAGCAAGGAACAGATGCAAGGGCATACACTTAAAAATAAGTGGCTGAAAACACAGTTGGTCAAGACATTTTATTACACTTGAAGCTGATTTACAACTGCAATTAAGTCAATACCCTTCTGAAGACTGCTTAGAAAAAACAATGCCAGCCCCATAAAACCCCATTCTTTGATGTTACTGGATGATATTAGGTAATGACTAAGTGAGCGGTACCACCATAGAGCCACTCTCCCATGACAGTAGAAAGGAAAAGATAAATCATTGTAGAGCAGCATGGCAAGTTACTGAGAGGAACCAATAGATACAGTCCGTAAATTGTGTGAAGCCAATAACCAAAGCAAAGAGTGTGATGTATTAATTTTGGGTGTGTGCTATGGCGTGGTGGAGTAAGGAGTCAGACAAAGGGGTGGCATGTTTCAACACAAATGTTTATTTCAAAAATAAAGGAAGGAACCTACATCTCTCCTCATCTCTAAAGGGTTATCCCTACCTAAACTGGTTAACTCAGGGGCTCGTTGTCAGGATGTTTGTCCAAATGAAAAGTATCCATTCTTTGTCCAAAAACCATACTCTATGTCTACCACTAGTCTCCAAAAGGGTTCAGCATCCATATGAAAATAGTACCAGGAGAGGGACTCCCTTCTCCTGGTGAACAGGCTCAGTTGGTATAACGTTTCCACCAATCATTTGCTCTGCCTTTGATTCAACAAAGTGTGTGGTCAGGAGAAGGGCTTCCTTCTCCTGACCGACCTTGCACAGCCCTAAGGGTTGTTTTAGGATAGTATTTTACAAAAGTACTCAATGGTCTCTTCCCAAGGAATCCTGAAAGAATGCTTGACAGTTCAGCAATTCTGCCTTGTCTTATGCAGTTTTGAAGATTACCTCTACACAGCTCTTGTTGTTTAGTGTCCTCTTTACTTTTTTTTATACAAACACTGACGAGGGAGATTCCTCCCGAGACTCTTGGTTGTTAGTTCTATGCGTGCCACTACTGTGATGAGGGAGATTACCCCCCAAGGGTTTCTACACTCTTGGTTCTCTTGGAATCACTATTGTGATGAGGGAGATGACTGAGGCCTTCGTGGTTCCTAGTTCTCTGCGTGTCACCACTGGGACGAGGGATATAACTCCCAAGGTTTTCTTGACTTGTGAACTGCCCGAAACCTCTACCGGGTCTCCCGCCACTCACGTTACCTGTTGTGTGTTGGGACTGCGTCACCGGTTCTTCCTGGGGTGATGGGCTGACTCAAGTTGCTTCAGCGCTTCCTGTTTTCTTCACTCCGCTCCTCGCAGCTCCACTGAGACTTGGGCCACACAGCTCTGCCACAGTTCTAGGGCCGCAAGGTCCACCTCCCCCAAGGTCACACCACTGCTGGCTTCTTACTCACTCTTCCACTGATCAGGAGCTTGGCCTCCACCACAACGCTGCTCCACCGTCCTTGAAGGTCCCCACCACTGGGGATCGGTGTTCGTGCAGCTTCACGTTCCCAGGTTCAAACTTCCTGGGCTGGGCTGGCTTCACGCTGGCTGATCTTTCTGTCTCTAGTCCCTTTTTGCTCTTTAGTTCCTGTAGCTGGATCCTTCCCAGCGTAAAGTCACAGTCCTTATTTATTGTTGTTGAGGTAATCTTTATGCCTCCTTGGGGCCAACTCTTCTCAGTATTATAGGAAGGCACGCGGTTATTACGCTTCAGGTTTCTTTGGCTCTTCATTGTCTCAGCTATGTTAATTTATGAATCAAAGCTGGAAAGTATAACAGACAGTAGTGGCATCAGGGATTTCCGATAGGGACTTAGTCACATGGGAAAAGGGGTTAGGAAGTTCCTTCACGGAACGCGAGTCCCTATCCCCACGAGGGGAGTCTCTCCCTGTGAGATACAGCTTTTCACCACCCCTAGGGGGACTATTGGGTAGTGGCCTCACCTCCCTAACCTGAAACCAGAAGGGCTCCCCACTGGGGAGAAGCGAGGAGAACCTGTGAATCGTCACAGTGCCCATTCTGCAAATAAGAACAGGGTCTGTGATTTTCCAGGGACTCTAGAGTGAATATTCTGACAATACATTCCTGAATGTTCAATCGCAATATTAATTCTGCGTTCCTCATATGCTTATTCTAATCACTTTTTAAAAATAAATTGCATCCATCAAACATAATCCGCGATGAAGACATTTGTAAGATTTTCCCTCAATAGCTCCTGGGTCATGGGAGTAACTCCTGGGTCGAAGAAAATCCCCGACACCCATGAGCTACTTTCAGCTCCTGCTCCATGAATTTCAATTTCGACCCCTGCAGAGGTAGATCAAAGAGATTGCAGGAGGATGTGTTTTGGTTATAGTGAGGCCATTAGTGGGTGGGCCTGGCATAGGGAATAACAATCCTTACACATATAAACACCCACAAGCTGTGTCACTCCCTCCTCTTACCTGTACTCCTATGCAAATAGTTTTGGCTTTAAAGATGCCGCTGAAGTGTCACCTACAAAGCCAAAACTACTGACACCCAATAACTCAACCTAAAAAGGCACTTTTACACCTCTCTCTAGTGCCGTCAACCCCATTTTTCAATCACCAACTATCCCAGGTATAGGTTTTATGGTCTACGGTTTGGTATTTTTGCAAGTCCTGATCTAGCGGGCCAAAGCTTTGTACTAGAATATAAAATATGTATTTATTTTTGGCAGGTTCCAAGCAACAAACATTAAGATAGTCAGTACAAATTCTGAACCATAAAACGTGCGTCCCCATTATTTTTTGAAGGGCAGAAAGACAGACGTTGGGAGGCATAGAAAATGCAACACTATTTTCTGCGAGACTTGTGGGAAGGGATGTCGCGGTTTAAGACAAAGGGTCAGGCATCCAAACACTCAAATTTAACAGCACATTAATAAGAAAGACTAAAACAAATTGAACCATTATCCACTAAAATGCACCATTGTCCCACCAAATACACTGCCACCTCTTGCCCAGCCTCCATCATCTGCCCTCATTCTCACACCACATCCACCTGGTGCAGCTGTTCAGGTCTTTGACTAGTAGGTTCTCTATCTTAACTCCCACCAACTCCGCCATTCTTCGATTAGTCACATATTCAAAAGAATAGCTGCAGCTGCCAATAAAACATGGCAGTCATTTTAAAGGTATAGCCGAGAGTGTGGTGATCCGGGAGGGTGCCACCAGGCCCTTCCCCAAGTACTGTGGGTACTATTCTTGAAATACATTGTTGCCAACATTACCCATTCCAATCTGTAGGTGCTTATCCAGTCCTGTTTTTCTTTGCATTCTGGGTCCTGCAGTCCGAGTTTTATAATAGGAAACGTAGAACTACAAGTCCCAGAATGAAAAGAAAAAAACAGGACTAGATAAGCACCCACAGAATGGAATGGATAAGTTTGGCAACTATGGAAATAGGGGCGTCTATCTTCCCCACTTACACTGCACTTGCTGCTGGGATGGATTATGTAGGCCCTACTGCACCCTTGCAATAGTTGGATCCAAAAAGGGTTTGGCAGAGTGTGAGGAGAGGAGGATCCATGACAAACGGCCAGTGCTCAATTTCCATATTCAGGAAGGCCTGGCCTTCTGTCAGCAAAGGATCCTTCCCCTGCGGTGGAAAACGATGCTGGTCCTACAACTGCTGGTTGATTAGGCGCAGAGTGGCGGGGGGGAGGTGCCCCGATCGCCGGGAAACCCTAAAAGCATCAGTTGTTGAATGCAATTTCCATAAAACAGGGGCACGTCAATTTGTACACGAAAAGGCCGAGTCCACAGAGCATTGCATTATAAATAAAAAAGCACACTCATAAAATAAAAGAGCCCACGCACCAACTATTTTAAATGTTCTAGTTATAAATTTGAGAAACCAGGACACCGAGCAATTCCCCCGGTGCTCGTATTTCACATGCCACCATTTTAATTGCCTCGGCTCTGATTTCTGACTGAGGTAATAACTTCTGAAAATGCCCTGCTGCTGTTAAGGCGGCAATGCTGCGGTGTGAAGGTAGTACCCGGATGAACTTACACATGTCAGTGGAGCCAGTGGCAAGTGATGTGATGTGATGTTGCTAGGCTTTTGCACGCCGACAAATCGCTGCCATAGTTGTTTCAGAGCACTATCATGAATACTGAAATGGACTCTTTCTTCAGTGCATGTAAAATGTCAGCGTTTTAATGAGGCGATATTAACCGAGGAGGCGGGCCGACCCTGTCGGTAATAGCCCGCTGCCCAAGTTAAGGGCCCGGGCCGTTACTGTCGGCCCTCCGCTGAGTTTAATATGGGTGGGTGCTAATGGGGTTTAAAAATAAAAAAATAAAAACATACCTTTGTTGCGCGGCCCGGCGCTGCACACTGCTGCTGTCAGCGAACTCCATTTTCCATGTTGTTGACTGATGTCAGCAACATGAAAATGGACTTCGCTGACAGCCGAACTACAAAAAGGTAAGGTTCTTTTTTTCTTTTTCTTTTCAAACAAAGACACCATTAGCACCTGTGAAGAGGGAGTGGGGAAGGGGGCGCTGGCTACCCAGGCTACTCAGAACGCGGGCATGTACCCGAGCATCCCGATTAGACAGCACCCTCTCCCAGGGGGCTAATTGCTATTAGTAGTGGTCTTAAGCTCGTTTCTAAAAGATCTTAGTGTGAACAGAAACAGAAACACTGAATCGAAATGAGGATTTCTAGAGCAGGACAGGGAAGCAGCTGCTGGGTGGAAGGATTACGCGATGGGCATAAATTACCTCTGGGGAGTAAGGAGCTACCATATAGCATGCACACATACAAATTCCACATGGGAAGAAAGATATAACGTTTGGTACATTATATGTGACCCATGCTCCTTTTAAATGCTCGACTAGTGTAATGAAAAAGTCTTAACCAAGTGTGCCTTCAGCCACTTCATTTATATGTTACCTGCACTAAAGTCTAGTTACAAATCAGCATTAACAAAGCCAACAGTTTTGACTTGTGTAGAAGTATCGGATAGACGTTTGACAGACACCGATAGCATATGCACACCATTACCGACTGTGGCCATTTTATGGCCAGGCAGTACCATTATAGCAGTGCCTGGCAAAGGCTATCCCATGCCTACACAAAAGCCCAAACAGTGGACTCTTTATCATCACAGCCATAAGTCAGTGTTTGAAATCTACCATATGCACAATCGGCCTAGAAGTATTGTATTGGACCATAGTGTTAGTCTAAAAAAGGAATGCATCACCCTGAAAGTTTGGCGTTCCCTAAAATAGGTGTACCAATAGCAACACATTTTGGAAAATGTGCCTGCATTTTGCTTTCCGAGTTGACTCTATTTAGGGTGGCCAACAGGCTCCCAATTTGAGTTATTGCCCATGTTGCTATGGTCTGAGTGTGCCCTGGTCCTCTATTTCCATCTGGCTTCACTGAGAAGTTACAATGTTAGTTTTGATCAGCGTCGGATCCATCATGGTCGATAAAATGAGTTACTACTTACCAGCATAAAGAGGCATGGAGTATTTTTTTTTTTTTTACAATGTCAGAAATTAATTCAGAATTGGAACTAGCTTTGCTGAATAATAGGCATTAGCATCCAGGGCGGGGGACGCAACCAATCGGGTTGCTTGAATCGCGGGTGGAATCTACCGGTGCAAGCCCGCGTTCCACGCAACCTGATGGCTGCTTCCCCGGCCCGCCATCTTCCCCCACCCTCCCTTCACTTCCTGTTTCCTGTCCCTCCCAACCCCAGCCCCACTTATCCGATTACTTCAGCGGTGGCGGCGCCCGCTGCTGCTCCACATCTGTGCTGGCCGCCATGGTAACGGAAGAGGGACTCTGTATGGAACCCCGCCTTCCTGATCCGTCAGGCGTCCCGTTCTTTGAAACAAAATACTTTACTCTTAGCAGCCTGGGTTTCCGGATTGTAAACCCAGGGTAATGGCACTGGGGCCATCCATAAAGCCCTCGCGGTTACCACCCGATCCGGCCCGCCGGATCGGTCATCATTGCTAAATTACATAACGTATACACATTCTATGCACACAATGAAATAAGTAGAGGATAAGGGCGATCTAACAATTTGTTGGAGCTTTAGCTCTTAGGGGAGAGAAAGTGAACATTAGTGTTTATTAGAAGGGTATACTCATGGGATTTAGTCTCCTAAGAACCCTTTCTGAAATGACACTACAGGGCCCCAGAACAGTGGGCAACTAGGCAGCACAGACATTGCACAACAACATCGTAGATCTGCAGAACACTAGTGCTTGCTAATATAATCCTTTAAGGGAGAATAATTTCTGTTGTAACATTACAAGAATAAACCTTCTTCCCAAAACAAGGCCCATTGCTTTATGCAGTTAGCATGTGATAGTTTCTCCGTTTTGTATGTTGCCTAAAAACCTTCAAGAGGAATTGAAAATTGGGCTGTGTCTGCAGACGAGAATGGGTTTCCGGGCCAGAGTATATGAGGAGAGCGACAGCAGGGCCAAAGGCGCTATCAATTAACGTAAGGCATGTAGCCAGACCATTCTCTCTTGATGCACAGGCACAATGTTGCGTGCACAAGCCTAAGTCAACCACTCACATTCGGAGCTACTCCCCCGATAACTTGGCTCGCCAGGCCCCCCCCATTAAAGAGGGCTCTGTCCTTTCCCATATCGATTGAACAGCTTCCATTAAAGAGGACTTCCGGGAGTGCAGTCAACGGGCTAGGAGATGGATGCGGTGTCCTGAGCTCCACACAGCTTGCCCGTCTTTTGTGGATGAGTGGAGGATTAGGAAGTGAAAGACTAAACTGCAAGTCTATGAACGGGGCAGAAAACGCCACAAAGCTCGGTGATCTCTCTGGCGCAACATTAATTGGAGCTAGGAGAGGCAGTCGGCGGGTGCAGCTACCCAGAAACTGAAGGAGGATGGAAGTCTTGTGCTCTGTAAAGGAAGCTCTCGCACCAACAGAAAGGGAGGAATAGTCCTGAGCTTGCTACCGGTCTGCTGATTGGCTGAACCTGACGTTAATCTCTGAAGTGCTACCAAACACCAGGAGAAAACCAAGGTCTGTATCCTGGAGGGGACCATCTGATAATCCTTTGAACAGGTTTTTTTAAAAAAAAAAGTGATTGGCTCCTCCTGAACTCCAACAAGTGCAGCCTGATGAGTGAAGGAGATTCCCAACCTGTCGGAGTACTGGATGGATTCTCGCAGTGGAAGACCGGTTGCACAGATTCGTCCTGCTGACAGATCTGATCCACTGCATTAACTACCAGGGATGAGGAGGGAGTACCTCGAACCTTTCGAGGACAAGCCTGGCGGCAAGGAAAAAGATCCACCTACAGGAAAGCATTTAACAGAGCCTGAAGCTCCGATTCCAGGGACCTGGAGGACGGCATAGCTGATCTCACAGAGGATGAGCATGACTTGATGGTCTCACTTGCGAAAGGCAGAGAACGGCTCTGGAAACCAAAGTGTAGGATCATAGGACTACTCTCTCCTAGGTCGAGGGGTCACCGAGTGCTCTCAAGGGAAAAGCGAACATGACGTGATAATCAAGATGAAGGGCAAAGTGATGAGGTTCTCGATTTGAGTGTTTTAATAATGAGGAATAGGCTGGAGTCTTTGGGAAGTAGCAGGAGAACATACTGAGAGCAACAATCCGAAGATATCTGGGAGTGCCATAATGATTGAATAGGACTGATTTGAAAGGTTATGCTGAGAAGATCGTTCGTTAAGCATGTAGGTCCAGCAGGCAATGGATTACCAGTTGTATTAATTTATATTTTATAAAGCGCCTTAAGCCAAGGTGCTGTACAGAGAATCAAGACAGTACAAACAAATGCATAATAACAATGAAATAAGCAGCAATCTGTCATGTTAACCAAGGTGGGACTTCAAGAACTTAAATAAAAGAGTAAGAGGAAATGGAAGAGAGAGAACGGGGAAGAGCATTCCAGTGTAGGGGTGTGAGGAGGGCAAAAGAGCAGAAGCGAGACTGGGCACAGGGAGGACGGGTGACTACTAGGAGACATTGGGATGTAGAACGAAGAGATCGGGAAGGACTATAACATGAAACAAGAGAGGATAGTCAGGTCCAAGACCATAGAGAGACTTGGAAAGAAGACAAAGAAAATTAAATTTAAGTTGAAAATGGAAAGATAGCCAACCAAGGGTGGAACGGGATGAAGAAATGGAGCCACAAAATGAGAAAAGACATAGAAGATGGATATAGGCATTGAAGACAGATTTCAGAGGAGCAAGACGATTAGCTGGAAGACCAAAGTGAGCGGTGGAAGAATAATACAGTCGTGAAAAGATCAGAGAGGAAATCAGTAATTCTGTGGCCTGAAAAGTAAGAAAGGGACAAGCTTTATGTAGGTTGTGTAGATGAAAGCGACAGGCGCGTGAGGATGGGGAGATATGGCGAGTGAAGGACGAAGCAGAATCAAGGTGAAGCCCCAAATTACGAGCAGTAGAGAATTGAAAGCTGGGATGGGGGAAATGAAAGACAAGGGAGGAGATCTGGAAGGAGGAAGAGTGTTAGCAGGGAAGAAGAGAACCTCTGTTTTAGTAGCATTGAGTGCAAGATAGTGAGCCGACATACAAGATTAAATAGCTAATAGACAGGAGGACAATCTGTGATGGATATAAGAAGAGAAAAAAGAAAAGGACAGAAAGAGCTGAGTATCGTCAGCATAGAAGTGATGTGAAAGACCAAACGAGGAGATAAAAGCAGTGAGAGGGGAAGTGTAAAGGGAAAAATATAAAAGGATCCAGAACAGACCCTTGTGACGGGGAGAAAGTGATGTTTTAGCAGCACAAGAAACAGAAAGAAAATTATCTTGCAGATAAGTGACTGGAACCAGGAAATGACGAACCAGAAAAACCAAAGGACGAAAGAGAAGCCAATAGAAAAGAGTGATCAACAGTGTCAAAAACAGCTGAAGGATCCAAAAGCATAAGAAGAGATGAGTGTTTGGAATGGCCTTCAGTGAGCAAAGTGTTCAGAACAGAAAGACGGGCAGTTTCAGTGCAATGGCCGGGTGAAAGCCGGACTGAAAACGCAGAAGAATTAGAGACAAAAGTAAAAACGTGAGAATACACCAACCAACAAAAGGTAATAGAGAAATAGGATAACATTTGAAACATGTGAGGGGTCGGCCAAAGGTTTCTTTAGAAATGGAATAAGAGTGTTTAAAAGATGAGGGAAAGGTTGATGTCAAAAGACAGATATTAAGGATGGAAGTAAGTAAGATAGGAGACAAGGGATGGGTAGACTTTAAGAATAAGTGCTGATGGGATAGGAACAGTGGGGGGGGAAGCAGTTGGATGAGCATTAGCCAGTAGGAGGGAAGTCTCTGTACTAGTGATTGGTACAAAGCAGGAGATAGAAACAGTTCCAAATTAAGAGGGTAAAACAGGCTGTGCACAAGGAGAAGAAGGCAGGAGATGGAGTGTAAAGGGCCATGATGGTCTTGCATCAAAAACCATACAAGGGGGAAGAAATACTGAAAGCTGACAAAGCTCATCTTTGCTGCTGATTTTTGCCCCAGACAATTATAAAGAGATACAAGGGACGGTGGCGGGGCTTTCGCACGCAGCTATTCTTCAGGGTATGGGTGTCAAAACGTCAGAAATCAAGGCTCATGGTGCAATATAAGAAGAATATTCTTTCTGCTCGTCCACCCTAAGGCAGCAAGGGAATGTGCTGCCAAGGGCCGGTCTCAACAGGCCTATGCTTGACTGACTGAATGCCATCAGTGCTGGAAGGTCATAGCCTGGTGACTACTTGCTGCAAGCAAGGCTGTGTGTAGGCCGCGTGATGGTGTATTCCGCCCATGGCGGAAACGCTTCCATTTCTGTTCCAACAGAAGGGGAGAATTGGATATGATATGCTCAGTTTCCAAATCCAGAAAATGTGCCCGAGCGCTCCCCCAACTCCCTCCCAGAGGTTTTGGAGATTTTTTAAATAGGTTTTCAATATGTTGGACAACTGTAGGTTTTCCAGGTCGCCAGGCCAATTTGCTCTTTTGCTTTGGGGAAGGTTGTGTAGATGTTGACACTTCAAAACAAATAACTGTTGTACTTAATTCGTAATTAGCAGAAAGAGCTAATAAAATATGCAAAAAGAAGGGGGCACTCTAACCTCTGACCATTCGTTTCTTACTTTGTGGTTGTTAAAGGAATTTGAGCAAGTCCTGATTTGTTGTCATCAGTGGTTTTAATATATGTTGCAAAATTATACCAAAAGGCCCAGCAGAATGTTCTAGGTGCATAAGAGGGGAGCCAACAAGTGTTTCGACCGAACCGTGTAACGCGGATACGGCTCCCGCAGATGGACCACCCAGTGCGCCGCCTACTAGGAACAGTGAATTGGTCACCAGGCGAGACTATCCCCTAACAGGACCGTGCAACATTGCCCACACCTTGACAAAGACTATGGTCGAAACACGTGTTGGCTCCCTCTCTTATGCACCTAGCACATTCTGGTGGGCCTTCTGGTATAATTTTTTAACAAATATTAAAACCACGGATGACAACAAATCAAGACTTGCTCAAATTCCTTTAACAATCACAAAGTAAGAAACAAATGGTCAAAGCCAACCACCAGCGCCTTTACCATACAAGGTTTGCCAACCCACATCTTCTACAAACAGTCATTAGGAGTCTTGGAGTTTTGGTTCCTAGGCAAACCATGTGCTAGGCTGCAGGATATATTACAGTAATAAATCATCCCACGGTGAGCACAGGGGTCCTTTCGTCCTTCAAACTCCAACCAACCGTAGGCACTCTAACCTCTTTTCTCGCGGCACCGATTAAAGGGGCCGGCATCCCTATGGGTCACTGTTCACTCGGGAGGCCTCTCCCCTTGCCCCGTGGGATCCCCGAGACACCCTAGCGTTACATGCTCATGTTGGATCGATAAGTGGTTTCAGCCCCTCCACTTCTACCTTTCAGACCTCGAGGAGCATGTTCCTGGTCACAGCATGGCAACCAGAGCAGGTTCAACCCAGACCTTCCGCGTCAACCGGATGAATAACGTAAGCACCAAGAGATGTCTGCCTTTCATCACTATGGCAAAGTGCGCTATTGCAATGCTCCATATAAAACTCCAGAAACTCCAGGCAAATAAAGACTTTTCTAAGAGTGAAAAGAGCTCCATGCAAGAAAACATATTGGAGATCCTAAGCAAGAGGGTGCCACTACTCCAGGGGTCCAAAACCTGTGGCTTTCGAGATATTTTGAGCTACGTCTCCCATAACAACTCCCATTTAAGAATGCTGGCTTGGGCTGATGGAAGTAGTATTCCAAAACATCTGGAGAGCCAGAGGTTGTAGACCCCTGTACTGGTCCAAGCATTGTTACATTGGATGGGACTGCAAACGGAGGGGGTTTTGGTGGAAGCCTGACGTTTTGAGCATAAAGGTGTCCTCCAAAATACAGAAATCTGCTCCTTTACGGGAATATTTGAGGGGAAGCATGTTATTACACTCCTGCATGCTTATTGCAATACAGAAATCCTCTCCTTTATGGATGGGAATATTCAAGGAGAAGCATGTAATTACGCTCCTGCATGCTTATTGCAATACGGAAATCCTCTCCTTTATGGATGGGAATATTGGAGGGGAAGCATGTAATTATGCTCCTGCATGCTTATTGCAATACGGAAATCCTCTCCTTTATGGATGGGAATATTGGAGGGGAAGCATGTAATTACACTCCTGCATGCTTATTGCAATACGAAAATACTCTCCACAATATAGAAATCTGCTCCTTTAGGGGAATATTTGAGGGGAAGCATGTTATTACACTCCTGCATGCTTATTGCAATACGGAAATCCTCTCCTTTATGGATGGGAATATTGGAGGGGAAGCATGTTATTACGCTCCTGCATGCTTATTGCAATACGGAAATCCTCTCCTTTCTGGATGGGAATATTGGAGGGGAAGCATGTAATTACGCTCCTGCATGCTTATTGCAATACGGAAATCCTCTCCTTTATGGGGGGGAATATTGGAGGGGAAGCATGTAATTACACTTCTACTTATTGCAATACGGAAATCCTCTCCTTTATGGATGGAAATATTTGAGGGGAAGCATGTTATTACACTCCTGCATGCTTATTGCAATACAGAAATCCTCTCCTTTATGGATGGGAATATTCAAGGAGAAGCATGTAATTACGCTCCTGCATGCTTATTGCAATACGGAAATCCTCTCCTTTATGGATGGGAATATTGGAGGGGAAGCATGTAATTACACTCCTGCATGCTTATTGCAATACGAAAATACTCTCCACAATATAGAAATCTGCTCCTTTAGGGGAATATTTGAGGGGAAGCATGTTATTACACTCCTGCATGCTTATTGCAATACGGAAATCCTCTCCTTTATGGATGGGAATATTGGAGGGGAAGCATGTTATTACGCTCCTGCATGCTTATTGCAATACGGAAATCCTCTCCTTTCTGGATGGGAATATTGGAGGGGAAGCATGTAATTACGCTCCTGCATGCTTATTGCAATACGGAAATCCTCTCCTTTATGGGGGGGAATATTGGAGGGGAAGCATGTAATTACACTTCTGCTTATTGCAATACGGAAATACTCTCCTTTATGGATGGAAATATTCGAGGAGAAGCATGTAATTACGCTCCTGCATGCTTATTGCAATACGGAAATCCTCTCCTATATGGATGGGAATATTCTAGGGGCAGCATGTTGTTACACTTCTGCATGCTTATTGCAATACGAAAATACTCTCCACAATACAGAAATCTGCTCCTTTACGGGAATATTTGAGGGGAAGCATGTTATTACACTCCTGCATGCTTATTGCAATACGGAAATCCTCTCCTTTATGGATGGGAATATTCAAGGAGAAGCATGTAATTATGCTCCTGCATGCTTATTGCAATACGGAAATCCTCTCCTTTATAGGTGGGAATATTGGACGGGAAGCATGTAATTCCACTCCTGCATGCTTATTGCAATACGGAAATCCTCTCCTTTATGGATGGGAATATTCAAGGAGAAGCATGCAATTATGCTCCTGCATGCTTATTGCAATACGGAAATCCTCTCCTTTATGGATGGGAATATTTTAGGGGAAGCATGCAATTACACTCCTGTATGCTTATCACAATACGGAAATCCTCTCCTTTATAGGTGGGAATATTGGATGGGAAGCATGTAATTCCACTCCTGCATGCTTATTGCAATACGGAAATCCTCTCCTTTATGGATGGGAATATTCAAGGAGAAGCATGTAATTATGCTCCTGCATGCTTATTGCAATACGGAAATCCTCTCCTTTATGGATGGGAATATTGGAGGGGAAGCATGTAATTACACTCCTGCATGCTTATCGCAATACGGAAATCCTCTCCTTTATAGGTGGGAATATTGGATGGGAAGCATGTAATTCCACTCCTGCATGCTTATTGCAATACGGAAATCCTCTCCTTTATGGATGGGAATATTCAAGGAGAAGCATGTAATTATGCTCCTGCATGCTTATTGCAATACGGAAATCCTCTCCTTTATGGATGGGAATATTGGAGGGGAAGCATGTAATTATGCTCCTGCATGCTTATTGCAATACGGAAATCCTCTCCTTTATGGATGGGAATGTTGGAGGGGAAGCATGTAATTACACTCCTGCATGCTTATTGCAATACGAAAATATTCTCCACAATACAGAAATCTGCTCCTTTAAGCAAATATTTTAGGGGAAGCATGCAATTACACTCCTGTATGCTTATCGCAATACGGAAATCCTCTCATTTATGGGTGAGAGTATTCGAGGAGAAACATGTTTACACATCTGCATGCTTACTAATTACACTACCAATTCTCCAACAACATAGGACCTCTTATTTATTTTTACAGTACAAGTCTATGTGGTATACTTTGGATTTATTTATTTTTTTAAACAGTCTTTGGAAACGTATAACTTCTCAACAAAATAAATACGCCAATGCACAGTGATCAGGCAAAACAAATAAAAAGGCATTGGATCCGCCACAATCTGGAAAAGGAAGAATGCTAACAATACATGAAAATGTGGAAATATTTCTGAAATTAATGCCATAAAACAAACCCATCAGAATTATATACAGGAAAATATTGTTTAAACACTACTGACAAACCTAGTAAGCTCAAAGTCAATCAACAGTCTCAGACTATACAGGAATACACTCGAGCATGGACTCCTAGTTTAATAAAGAATACTGCAGTGCTCTTCTGAATTGTTAGCACATACTATATCCAGAGCCAAACATTTCAAGTTGCAAGGTAAAGCCAGGCATAAAAAGTCACTCTACCCCTCAATTCTCCCTACAAACACAATATACCATTATTTTACTTGCCAAGAGTCAATTATCACTAGCCAACCAATAGTGGAGAGTGCACATTTTGAGTCCTCCAATAACCTACAGTAAGACATTACAAATAAAATAAAATGCACATGTTAATCAATCGCAATTTCATCTTGTAACATCTGGTGCCAAGTCAGTATGTCTAACGCATTTATTTGAATGCAAAAATGTCGAAAACATTTAAAAAAAAATGTGACTATTATTTTTTTATTTAATACGTTTTTTTGGGGTTTTGGTAAGTAAAATAAAGTGTAAAAAAAACGGGTTTGGGGGGAACCCCTCATTAAAAAAAACAAACAAAATAAACATTCGACTTTTTTTTTCAACTTAATATTTTCGAAATGTTTGCAATCGAAATAATTGAATTTGAAATATTAACTATAAACCGTAACATCTATCTGGAGAAAAGTTGAGTGCCAATGGATGCCATTTCTGGGGCAAAGAGCAGCGATCGATAAAGCCCGTTTTTGGATATTCTGAACTCGATAATCCACTGGACCCGAAAAGATCCTACCTGCCGGAGGCTGCTGTCGACACAACAATCGGGTGGACTTGCATCACAGAAGACCTTACTTAGGTCCCAAGTTCAACAGACTGTTCAAAAGTGCCTCCAAAGCATCTAGATGGCGACTGTACAACGAATTACGACAAAAGCAAAATAGGAAGCATGAATCCCGAGTCCCATATTATTTATTGAGAATGAAAACCGCGCTCTGTCGTGCCAAGCAGAGGGCGAAAACAGTTGGGGAGAGAACATTCCTTGAAGCGAGTTCTACCTGCTTGAAGTTGAAGGTTATAATTTGTGCATTTGTTATAGAAACCAGCTATGAAATTCGACAGCTCCGACTTAATAACAGCAATGCAATCATCCCTACCATCCTCGTATGTAAATCCCACACCGCAACATGTCGTTCTCACAAATTAAAATCTTCGAGATGGCCTGATAAACAACCCACGCCATTTATTCATTTTGATCAAAGCGAAGATATGCTCACCGGAGTTCTGCGTCCTGATCCTCTCACACACATCCACCACCACCCTCCCCTATAGACACTGGCACAAGAAACCATTATGAGCGCAACCGGGTAGGCGCATGCCTCATACATTTCTTAGCATCTGCTCTGCCGCCCTGCTGGATCATGGTACGGATTTTAGACCAATGATGTCCTCATTCAAGGGAGAAAAATCACATGGTCCCTAACAAATTAGGGCCTCTGCACATCAAAGTTTCAAATTTTCTGATCACACAATACCGTGCGTTTGTAAAGATACAAGTCAAAAGATAAAACGTATGGAACCCGACAGTTCCTTTCCCACACACCATTTCCAGTCAGTAGCAGCAAATTCTAACATGGTAACTCCGTAATGCTTTTCCATGTTTTTAAATTTTAATAAAAACTATTATCCTAAGATGGCATGGTACAGGGTATGTCCTGGGAGAGATCTGAACTTCTGCATAATAACTTTATTTAGATCCAGTTATCGGACAACAAATAGCAGTCGTAAAAAAGATTTTAATAAAATACACAAATTCAATGAACTTAAAGGAGGAAGCACAAAGGCTCTACGTCCAAGACCAACCAACATGGTCGACCCAAGCATCGAAGAAAGGGAAGGTGATGCATCTTGTCATAATCTGGGTTCAGGGTGATTGTGCTCTCTGTGGGTGCAGGCGCTGGGACTTTGCTTATCAGGGGTCTGTGGCCAGAGGATGGGGTTCCGTGCGCCTGGGTGTGTTATGAGATCATAGTGGAACCTCAAGGGTTGCTGGAAGGTTGGCAGAGTCAGGGCTCTGGGATTCCACAGCTGAGCTGCTGTACTGGCTGGGAGTGGATGTCCTGGTATTCTTCCATCTACTATTGATCTTACTAATAAACGTACATTATAACTTACCTTAGTGGTTACTTCAAATCTCTTGTGGATACGTCATCCATTATTGGAGAATATACTTTGAATACTCCCACCTACCTATTGCCAAAAACATTTCGAAGATATTTCATGAACCCAGGAAAATAATATCTCCCTCTGCTGCAGTACCTCATCTGTAAACATTGGAAGGGCTTATATACTGAGAACACCCCAAGAATCATGGGCTACATGCCTCCAAATGTGTACTGGCTAGTGATAATTGAGACTTGTCGAGTAAGAAACAATGTGCTGTGTGTCAGTGGAGAATTGAGGTGGCGAGTGAGACTTAATGCCTCGCTAATAGCTTGCTGACCCCTGATGTTGTAGCGTAGTCTTGTCTTGCCACTGGCCTGGGTGCTTGCTGTAGAATGTTGGTGCATGAATGTAGCCCAGGAGAATGTTGGGTGGATCTGTGTCTGAATGTTCTGTGAGTGTCCGTTGGGGGCCTGAGCTGGGTTGAATGGATGGCCGGTGGGTCAGCTCCTTTATAAGTAATGGTATACCTTCCCATGTTCCTGTCTATGTCTATGCGTGCTGTAAATACAAGAACAGTAACTGGAGTATTGTACAGATTATACATATGTGAAATAAAGCCTACCTGGAACCAATCTAGACTACAGCTGGTCTGCGATTCAGAAGTGCACTCAATGTCTAGCATAAGGCTTTACAACACCTGATGAGATATATACAAAAAATATATCCATTAGAACAGAATTGCAAGGGTCAATCGAAAAAAGGCACGAGACACTAACCAGCTTTTACCTGGGATGGAAGGAGGGTCGCAGACTTGTTGTTGTGACCAGAGTTTGACGGCGTCACAGCCTCCATTATCCACATTACTCAGTTGCATAAGTATTCCCACTGATTAATGGGACCCAGCCTGGCTGCCCAATCACAGCCCATAAACGATCCCCAAAGAGCACCCTCTAGCTTGATAATCAAGAACCGTTCACGATTCCCAATGGTTTCCCCATGGTGCAGAGTAGATGAGTAGTAGTTTCCCATTACATTTCCCATGGTTTTAGGCAGGGCACAATCAGTCGGTTTGCGATACCCAGATTTAAATATTATTTGATTTTGATTTGAACCTAGACCTCTAAGAGGAAGAAATGTGGCTGATGAGGGCCATACATGATTTCCAAAATAGAACCATTTACTAGGCGGGATATATATAATCATTCTGCCCAACAAACATCCTTAACACGTCCTGTCAAAAGCAGAGGAAGTACCCCGTGGGTGATGCGCTAACCTCCATACAAGGGAGCTGACAACTTAACAGTGGTAATTGACTAAAACAGCCATAAGCAACCTGCGGCTCTCCAATCATCTCAAGCCAGTATAGTCAATTGTGAGGGGTTATGGGAGGCGTAGGACAAAAACATTCGGACAGCCATACATTGACGATCCCTGCCCTACATCACCGTTATTAATATTGTCTTCAGGGCAAAACCTTTATCAGGTTAGCACTCCTTCACATCAACACAAGTTCTCTGAATTTCCAAATGTATGGTTTCCAGCACAATAAATAACTTGGGCACCTACACAAGAAGGCATTACAAAAGGGGTGGGGGGGAGGGCATGTAATGCCTGCATAAGGCTTTCATAGCTCCAAGACAAGTGGTTAGACAAGCCCTGCCAGCAGAAAAGCCCTGCCCAGGCCCACAATTGCGGCTTCCAAGAGTGCCACCAGATAGCCCCTGGATGACATGCTTTCAGATCACTGCCACCTAGTAGTGCCGGCTCCTCGGATGCCTACATCTGTCCTTCTGCCAACATTGGGTCCCCAAAACTTTGACCGGCTCAATACTTGGCAGAGTATGCACATGCCAATAGCTTAATCAGGATTGTGTTTTTCCACTGGGGCCTCCCCTTCACGGTTCAAACTTCAAGGCGGCAAACTCTGCCAGGCCCACACTGCAGCATCGGTGTCCGGAACTTCATCCTCGGACATCAGCTAAAAGGAAGCATGTACTTATGATAAACCCAAGAAGGTTGCACTGGCATGGGCCCAAAACTTCTAAGTTGGAAAAATATCCCAGATCTTGACCAGTGAGCAAATAGTTCCAAATGTTTTCAAAGTACCAAAGAAAAAAACAGATGCAAAAGTAGATGAGACACAAAGTTCTAAAACTCATGAGAGAGTCGGCATAAAGCACATGCTCTCAGAGTGGGCAGCTTACAAATTCTCAATAAATAAATATATAGATGAGTGTCCTCTGGCAGTGGGGACAAAAGCTGGAGCGCCTCCCGCCCCACTCCTTTCGAGGACATCTGATAAAGCACTCCCCTAAATGAGCCCTAGTGGCAACTTAAAATAACGAGCCGATAATTTAACTCTGCGTGTAGCATCAGCCAATACTTCCTTGGGAATCCTCACATGTCCCTTGCTCATCCCAAGACGCTGCTTCTGGACGCCCCAGTATCCATCTTCCAGAATTCTGCCCTAAGATCGCAAATTGAACCACATCCTTGAATACCATTTTGGTAGCCGGGTGTTGACTTGTTCAGTAAGGCACAGCGCACCACCCCTTTAACTCAACCTTACTATATTTGAGGGAGCCTTTCATGCCATTTCCACGTGGTGCCCTGGTTTGTGGCAGCATTTGGCAGTACCATGAAAGACTTGGGACCCCACATTCAAATCTCCCCCGGCTTTATTGCATTTTGAAGCAATATGAAGGGCAGGGTGCATTCAGCATTATCAGGTAAATGCTGGATCACAACGGTTCAAACCCAGTAAGCCTGCTGCCAGAATCCTTAGCAAACATCAGTCAGAAGTCCCCTGTCAGCATGACTTCCTGTTCTGCAATTCCAGCACTTCAGGGGTCTGTAAATGATTCAGTCAACAAACAGGTTCTGCTCTCATCTGCGCAACGGCAGCGATCGATCTCCGCTGCTTCCCTAGAGACCTAAAACACCTCCCGGAAAGTAAAAAGGCAGGTCAATGAAGAACTCATTTAAGTTTTCAATTATAATTAGGAGAACCCTTGCCAGCGGGTGATCGAAATGTCCTTACTTGTCCCAGGCAGATGACTTCCTGTGGAAGTTTTAAAATTCACTTTCTTTAGTGGGTGGTCCCCATTTGTAAACAAAAACAGTGATGGCTGGAAGGTTGTGAATTAATCTTAACCACTGGCATTGACGGGGCAACATTCCACACTGTTGTTTTTTCAGCCGTGTGTGCCAATGCAGAGGAGGATCAGTGAGCGCCTAGGGACCACTCCGGTGGTGATGGTGCGCGGTACAAATACCTTTAACATTAACATGCAAATCAGCATTTTAACTGCCTCAAATGAATAGCCCGAACTACTAGGCCACATCCCCTCAGCAAAACTGTGCCAACGGGTGATTGAAATGTTCTCACTTGTCCCAGACAGGTGACCATACGTGGACTATTTAGAAAGTGCTTTCTTTTGTGGGTGGTCTCCGTTTATAGGGGACTTACCTGGATCCATTTGTGTATCTGCAGCAGTTGTGCCTAGGGTGGCGGAGGTGCACTAACGAACTAACAGAAATCAAGGTGTCACAAACAATCCATGCCCCATTCCGTCCTAGTAAGATTTGTGCTGCAGGAGCAGCAAAACGAATTGAAAACAGCTGCACTGCCCATGATACTTTAAGTGGAGCAGAAGCGGGCAGAATGACTTAGAGGTTGGTGTCACAGGAGGGTCAGCTTTGCCCCAGAATGTTCAGACAAGACGCATAAATGGTGCCAGTTGGAACCATGTGGATAAATAAGAGGGTACAGTGGACCTATACAATTTTGTGGAAACAAATGTGGGAGACCCACACATTGGTGCTGTTTTAGAAAAACCTAAAATCAAATGCGGTTCTGTAGAACCCAACCACACTGGGACCTCAGCCATTGTCAAAGGGATAATGCACATACATGCAACACCAGCTTGATCGCTAGTAATGCCTACCTATTTCCTGTGGAAGTTATGCAGAGCAGTGCAGTGTTCATGACTGCTTCAATTTTCCTCGAATTACTCCATAACCTCCAGCACTAAACGTTATGTTTTTAAGACGCACAGATCCTATTGCTACTATGGTGTAGACCGAAATTCACTATGGGGTGGGCGGTGGGCCTGCATCATTAACACATCTGTCTAGGCTGTGGACTGAAAACTGTAATTCTAGACTGCAGCTTCCATAAGTCCAATCCAGTATATTTGATAGTGAGAGGTCATGGGAGTCGCAGACCAAAACATCTGGAAAGCAACAGGCTACACACCCCTGACCTACGGCAAAGGTCCCCTTAAACAAGGCAGATGTATTTTTGTGCGCTCCGCAACCAGTTTGCGGTTTGTGCTTTTAGAGGCCATCCTTATTCTGTTGTACTTCACAGAACTAAATGGTATCCAGTTTATTGACTGTGCAAGGCCAAAAGGCAGAATGAACATATGCATGCACGATCCACTTCCCAAACTCTCCCAGTGGTTCTCACTTTAATCTCTCAATTGTTTGTACTGCCTCCCATTGCTTGCTACTGGAGGTGTGCTGTGTGTAAATCCAATGCATACAGACCTAAACAAGGTCAAGGTTTGCTCTTCTACTGCACAAAAGTAGCCTGCATGCAAAATAAATAGAGTGTGAGAACATTCTGAAGCTACTAATGTAGGCAAACGCCTGCCCATTGTTCTCCTCCAACTGCTTAATTCACACTCTTCTAAATAAAATGCTGAAAAAGAGATCTCAAATCAGGTTCTCTAAATCCAGGCACAATCCACACATTTGAACATGTATTCCTGTACAGTTTATGGACGCAGGGCTACAATAATGGTACATATTTGTGAGCAATAATGGTACATATTGTGAGCCGAAAGTCAGCCCATTATGTCTCACCTAGCTTGGGACAATAGGAAATCCTGCCCACGAGGCTGTACTACTTTCAAGACTGACACACTCCTGAAGAGCATGTGTAATAAAGTCACATCCATGTAGTCATTTTTGGCAAGGCACGCAGCTGGTTAATATTCATAATGTGCATAACAGTTTCCGTATGAAAAGTTGAACATTATTATTGTGCATCAACCACCAACCAGATTGCATGTGCTTTACCATACAATCCCACTGCAAACAAAATTCGACAAATAGCCTGCAAACGCTGGGCCCTGGTACAGCTTAACCTACCACATCTATCCATACCCATATTTGCCGTCAAACGTGATCTTCACGTACCAGACCAACTAGTTCCTTCAAAACACAATGGCACCAGGAGTATGAACAATCCCGAGTCCAGCCACCATGTGGAATACCCAACTAGTAAGTCATTTCCCCATGCAGGGCATGCAAATTTACTAAACAATATTTAACATAAGTCTAAAAATGTGGACACTACGGAAAATGACTAATTGCAAAACTAGATGTGCAATTTATTGCATAGAATGCTCATGTGGCCTCAGATATATAAGCCAACCCTCATGCCCTGTACATCTCTGGGTTAAAGAACTCCGATCACGCAATAAGGCACCAGTGGTATCACATTTATTGCAACTAAATCATAGTGAAGAGAATATAATTTGGTGGATAATTGATACTGTATCAACAGATGGGCAAAGGCAATTACACCTAAATGTAGAAGAGCAGCAATGGATATACCGCATGTGCTCACACACTGCAGGGCTGAATGAACTACTGGAGTGGAACACATTACTGTACTGGTGCGATGCTTCCAAAAAACATCCTGGGTGATCATTTCCATAATAAAATTCCAAAGCGCACGCCCTGAGATTCTTACTCCTTTAATGACATGCTTAATAAGATGTGCATTCATCTACACCCATTCAAAGACCTCCTTTACCATACATATATGTGAATTTATCTTGTGATCCATTAAATAAGAGGATGCACAACCAAAAACATAATATTTATTAGGTATACACAAGGCTTGAAGAAATGTATCCTTAGGCCCAAAAATTCAGCCGATTGAATCTATGGGGCAAAACTGTGTGATGACTTCAATACGCTCAATTATGTATAATGCTTTCAAACATGGCAGCCGTTTTCCGAAGGCTGAATAGCGTGCAGCCACCATTGAATGGGAAAGTGTCATAGTATATTGTTGAACACATTGTTCCCAACAGAATGCCACCAGTGGCAACAGTAAATGTACAACAATTATATCTTTTCTGTAACGAAAACCGACCACACTCAGGACTATTGACTCCCAATATGAGATGTTTGCTAGATTACTGTGAGACACACAGTAGATATGTGAATCCTTCATTTTCATCCATACATTGCTTATGCACTTTTATATTTATTTATTGTAGTTTTTAGGTAAGGCGCTCAGAGCGCAGCAAGTAAGAGGAGAGCAGAACAGGAAGGAAGTCAAGTCACTAGAGGTTATAGATTAGTCGGCCCTATCAAAGAGAAGGGTTTTTACGCATCTCTTAAAGATGGCTAACGAGTGTACTGTTTTAACAGCGGGTGGAAGGGTATTCCATTCCCGCAGTGCATGAAAGTCGAAAGCAGTTTCGCCAAAACATTTCAAACAGAAATGCCGTTGAGTTAGCTGCACAGTGTTTGATGGAGCGTGGATTCGGAATTGGCCAAAATGACTGAAAATATGTGACCGAATGCATGATTTGGCCGAATTTCGTCCGTTCGAAAATTCTGAACAGCCAAAATGTTTGACAAGATCAGACATTCAGTGCTGGGGGCTGTGGGGGTGTCCCCCGCACGCTTGCTCACTATATTGTGAGTGGGGGTGTCCCCCGCAGCCTGCCCATAAAAAAGAAAAATAGAAAAAAAAGGCCCTGCCGCGCCAGTTCCCGATCATGGAAGTGAAGGGGAACAGGGGTTGCAGGGACACAAGGTAAATAGGGATGTGGGGGTGTGGGCCAAGTTGTAAATGTTCAGGGGAGAAAAGACCAAAGATTATTTTGGAAAAATAATCTTCTGTCTTTTCTCTCCCTCGAACATTTGGATCGTGGGCTTTCAACCCCGATCCGTAGATTCCTGATAGAGGTTTTGAAGGATAACCTTGGAGATAAATAAGGAGGCGTACAGTTATTCACATTCTCTGCTTAATAGGAAGCCAGTGCAGTTTCCTCCTGAAGTCTGTGACATGGTCTCGTCTAGAGAGCCAAAAACTGCCCTCACCGCCCCGTTCTGGGTAGTCTGGAGGCGGTGAAGGTTGCCTTGTGATGTTCCCAGTAATAGACTGTTACAGTAGTCTAACCTAGAGTTCACGAGCGCTGAGGCACGTATAAACTGTAAGAATCTTATTTTTCTTGAAATCATAGATTAATTTCAGAACAGCAATGGACAGCACTCGGAAATCACATATTAGGTTCAACAACCCGGAATAACTGACAACTGCAGGTATGTTTACCTCCCCTCCACCCCCCCAAGTTAGACATACGTTCAGCACTTAAAAAATACTACCCCTAGAAAAGCTAACACTAGACACTTTTCTCTGTTTATTGGATCACCCATTCCATGTGAACCATGGACAGTTGCCTAAAAAAAACACAACCTCGGTTGCTTGATGCCAATAATATTTGGCTGGACTTTAAAGGGGGGTTCGCCAACTTTTTAAATGCTGCATTTGTTGCTGTCTCTATGTCACACATGTTATTTACTCATGGTTTCAGAAACATGTGGCAGGCCTTTAGAAGCTCTTCTAATGAACAGACCAGCCGTGATAGGATGACACTCCAATTCTGATGGTGCACTATTCCTCAGAATAGAACTGCGCGTCGTCTCTTTAGTTGAGACATGTTCACGCGGATGCGGTTTATCCATCACTTCATTCCAAGAGTGACAAATTGGTTCATCAACCCCGTCCCAATTGGCTTGGGTAGACCATATTGAGGATGATTTTACCTCCAAGCACAAACACTGCTGATCATTTTGAGGATCTGTTTGCCTCAGAAACATGAACTCTTTAATTAATTCCAGCTACCCTGTATGAACTGTACTGTGATTTTCTGTTGTTGGTTGATGATCAATTTATTTTTGAACTAATTATATTACTAATTTACATGTATTCATCCATTTTCAAATCACTTTGGCATATACTTACTGATTATTTTGTATATGGACTATACATCTTTGCGATTGTTCACTAGATGCTCTTCTCATATTTATTGAACCAACTGTCTACTTCTTGCCCTTTATTAAGCCTCGATTGATTCCTCTGCCCTTTCTAGGTGTATTTATTTTGATTTGCATTGAACACTGACTGTTTCCTTTTTGATGCCAAAAGGTAGGACACTTATAGATACCCATAATAATAGTTCAAAAAGAATTCGATAACCCTCCAACAGGAATACACACTTGTGATTGCTGTCGAAGAAGCAAATATGCATCCTAACTAGATGTCAGGATGTGGGCAGCATGGCAGGCTGGGTCTCAGTGCATTGAGCACTGGCCTTGACCCTTATTAAATAGCCTTTCTATGCCACTGGTGTTATTTGACCAATGTTGCCCAATTTCTACCGCTCTGATCCTCCCTTTTGTCTTAACATGATATTCTTGCCTAGATCACATACAATATGCTCCTGTGCTGTATGTGTCCCAGCTATTTTCTCTGCAGGGCATAATTGGGAAAAATAAAACATGAAAGAACACAGGTAGAATGGCCAGTTTGCATACCATCTAAAGCCGGAGCAACACGCGATCTGAATGTCACGAGGCCTAGTAAGATTGTTTTTTTGTCCTCCCCCTGTTCCCCCCACCCGCTTGCCTTGTCGCGCCTTGAAACTCTTGTGTATAGGCGGGTTATAAATTCCACATCATAACACTAGTTGTGCTTATTTAAATACAGGCAATTCAAGTTACACCTCAATACAGCGTGGCCAAAGACCTTTTCAATGTACATCTGAGGAGCAAGAGCGGGGAAGGCAACAGGAAACTACATTATCACAGACATGTGCATCAATGTTCCCCCTTGCAGTATTCCGCTTTGGTAGCTTAGCCAAGCACCAGGCTGATCACCAAGGTTACATTAGAACATATTTATCTTAATTCAATTCGTGGGTATTTTGTACCAAGTGTTGTGGGAGCTCGGCCCATCACGCTA
The DNA here is from genome assembly GCF_040938575.1 of Ambystoma mexicanum. Classification (NCBI taxonomy): domain Eukaryota; kingdom Metazoa; phylum Chordata; class Amphibia; order Caudata; family Ambystomatidae; genus Ambystoma; species Ambystoma mexicanum. Next base: position 127,053,124 of record NC_090940.1, on the reverse strand, counting down.
AGACCCTTCCTCATCCATTCCAATTCTAGTCACAATTTGTATGGGTCTGAGAGAAATGGAATAAGAAATCGTGTCCAGTCAAAGATTGTGAAAAAAAATTCCCCTTTTGCAAACACTTGAAACCTGAAAAAGATATCAATTTCATTTGAACTCTACCTCCTCCCTAGATGTGCTGCATTTATACAGATTGCACTTCCATGCCTGCAGTGTGCCACTGGGGGCAGCAAAGCACCATCACCAATGTCTGGTGAAACTACCCGAAGGATTCAACAAGCTAGATTCCCAGGGTTCCATAGCATTAGCTCTTCTGTTTCATACTCCGGTTTGTCCCTAATCAGGGTTCAAGTTGAGGGAACATGAGAGTAGACAGCGTCCAGCCGGACAACATACATCCTGGCTTTTTATGCAACTGAAAAAAATGTGTGCTTCTTTCAACTGGTTTTGTGTGTTCGACTGGCTACGCATGACAGCAAAGAAGGGATTTGAAGAAAGATTTTCAGGAATGGTAGGTCTCGCAAATTCTTCAAAACACCACTAAACCCAGAGAGCGAGTTCCTTAGTTTACATACTAGCCAAAACCGAAAAGCACTAGCCCAATGGTGGGTGATAAAATATTTACCAGTGCTTTCTGTAAAATGGTGCAAGGCACCATAAGTACACTTCATATTGATGCAATGCTGTCACCCAAAGGCCAGCCATGCACAGTGAAACTGATGCCATTTATTGCAAGCAAAGTTTGTTTGCAGTAAATGGTAAAGAAAAGTTTAAAATCTCCACATCCTTGTCAGCAAGATCGAGTACAATGCTAATCGTACTTGTCCCTAATACCCGCCAATGCGAGTGGGCTAGTATATTTTGCAAGCCCTGATTAGGGGCCAGACACTGACCACATGAAGGTATACTCATGATACCTGTGAGATATCTCATTAAGATTTAATTCTGCAGGGTATATTGAAAAACAGTGTTACTGATACTTTGCCAAAAACATTATAGTTAACATTCCTCTCCTGTGATATTTTTCAGGTGTTTCTGATTAATCTTCTCGTAGGCAAATGTTTTTTGCCCTGTGCACTTTCTTCGAGTAGGGAAAAAACAAATTGAGTGAAATTTGCATATTTCGCTTTAACATTATTCACTTCCAGTGACATCAATTGTCATTACATATGTTCAGTCCCCCCACTTTCTTTTTCAGGACTTGTACCCTTCACCTAATAACCTGCAACCAAGTCAGTCTGCTGAGGAGGGGTCATGTTGCTGGGCCCTCTTGGGTCCTGTGAATGCCTTACAGATGTCCCGGAATGGCAGTGCAGTTGACATGAGGCCCAGTGACCTAGGTCGTGGATGTAAGCAGCAGCTAAATCTGTATCAGGATTTGGTTGGCCACACAAAAGCCAAAATCACATAGTATTCGTTAAGTGTGGCATATGCAAGACCTATTCCTACACCCCTTCTCTCTTCAAGAAGTCAAACTTTCCTTAATTTGTTTTGCAATTTGTTTTTTAGGCCATGTCTACAGAAGCGCCCCTTAGGCGAGTGTGACTCTGATGGTACACAATGATTGATAATGATGACTTGATGAGAGTGCCAAGTCCCTGCAACGAGTTGCAACATGCCGAATGAGATTGAACACCACAATGAATAAGAAGGTGGAGTACTAGGTCTCTTTACCTTAAAAGGAATTACAATCGCTGTTCGTGCTCATTAGATCACTTCCAATCATGTTTAGACTAAACCTCCTTCTACAATCCAGATTTGGTCTACCTTAAATTGATTCACACACTGTCAAGGGATCACAAACATTCCTTTACGGAATCCAATTCCCTTCTTGAACCAGCTCAATCTGGTTGCAGACCCAGCCGAGGAACAGAATCCTCACTCGTCTCTATCTGGGATGACTTGAAAAGAACGGCAGACTGAGAAGGCTGTGCTGCACTTATCCTTCTTGACGTTTCAGTGGACTTCGACACTTATAGACAACTCCATCCTCACAGGTACACTCCACACTCTGGGCCTCAGGGATCCCACCCTCAAATGGATCTCTTCTTTCACCGCCAATAATTCTCAGATCACAACCCTTCCCCCTTCTCCTCCCCTCCTCATCAGCAAAGGGGTCCCTCAGGGACCGTCCTTATCCCCCCCCCCATCTTCAACCTCTACCTAAGCCCTCTCCCAGCACTCATCTGCTCGCATAAAGTAACCTGCTATAATTACGTGGACGACACCCAGATCATCTTCAGGATCCCTAAAACACTTTCCTCCCCTCACCCCGACCGCTCCTCCTGCCTCTCGGTAGTCGATGACTGCTAACCACCTTCTCCTCAAACCCAGCAAAACTGAATTTGTGATCTGCTGTGAAACCCGTCTTCCAAGACCCACTCCCTGGTCGGCCTCACTAGGACGCCCACCTTCAGCATCCAACCTCAGTGAAGAGCCGGAGATGCACCTTGGACTCTGATCTTACCCTCTCACCACATCAACACTGTTTCCAGAACTTGCCATTTCCACCTCAGCTCCAGAGATGAATCTTACCCTCGCTCTCTCCCAACACCACAGAGTCTCCAGAAATCCTTGCGATCATCCTCTCCCGCCTGGACTATGACAACTCTATCTGGCCTCCCCCGCCTACCAGCTCAGGAAACTCCTGCGGATCCAAAACTCAGCAGCCAGACTACTCCTTGCACTGCCACCCAGAGAACACACCTCTCCCACCCTTAGAGTGCTTCAGTGGCTTCCAGTCAGCCGAAGGGCAACTTTCAAAGCCATGTGCATCACACACCGTGCCCTTTACAAGATATTCCCGAATTCCTACAAGACAAACTTGCACAGTACCAACCCGCCAGAAACCTTAGACCAGGCTCTGCACACCTCCTGGTTATCCCTCCCTTTCCTTTCCAGAGTAACTGGGAGGATCCTCCTTTTCTGTCCAAGTGTCCACCCTCTGGAATTCCCTTCCGCTAAGCATACGCTGCGAAGAGGACTACCTCTCTTTCAGGAAGGCCCTCAAAACCTGGCTATTCCCCCCCCAGCAACTTGAAGACCACTCCCCTCTTACACTCCTCTGACACACCCAGCCCATTCAACCTGGGCGCTGACACTGTTCAGGGCCCATTCATCTTGCCCCGAGCAAGGTAAAGTATAGAATCGGACCACAGCAGAAGACTTGGCCACATGAATTCTCCCTTCTCAAAGCCCATCTCGGGCCACCTGGTTTCCATATATATGCACCACCTCAGGGACCCAGCCACGTGCACGACTGAGAATGGGCGGCGTTTGCCACTTGAGTGTTCTTGGGAAGCAAGCAATGGGGGGGCGGGGGGACTTGGAGGGGATGCAGGAGTAACTTGGATGTTCACGGAGTGGTACTGGGGCTGGGTAACACATTGCATCAGATGAACTTTTGAGGGCAGGCAAGTGCCCCACTTGTGATAAGGGGTTGGTAGTGTGTTGCGCCTGAAGGAGTTGTGAAGACAGTTCATGTGAATGTGGAATGTAGCCAATTCGTCGACTCTGGGTGAATGCAGAATATAGCCCTGTACCTAATCAGATTCTATGCAGAGCGTAGCCAATTTTGAATCTGGGCAAATGTAGAATGGGGCCAAAGCAATGAACCCAGAGAGTGTAGAAAGTAGCCATGCATAATCCAGCCAAGTGCTGACTTCACTCTATGCACTGAATCCAGGTGAATGTAGAATGTAGCCAATGTACTGAATCCAGGTGAATGTAGAATGTAGCCAATGTACTGAAACTGAATGAGGGTAGAATGTAGTAGATATAGGTTAAGGTAGAATATACACAATGTATTGAACTGAGGTGAATGGAAACTGTAGCCTACGGAATGCTCCAAGGTGAACTACATTACAATTGGCTGCAGGCAGAAGGTAGCCACCAATCCTCATCTATCTAGACACTCTAGAATAGGGTGAATGGTTTCGGAACCGAGGCCTTCAATGAAGTAGAACCACTGTAATAAACCTGTCACACTCCATGCTTATGGAATCTAAGCCGCAGGCACAGCTGCATTCCCGCACGCACTCACACTGAGGCACCAGACTAAATACATATCACAACACCTCTGCCATCAGAATGCAACTATGTCCTACATCAAAGAAATGGGTGTAGCTAGACGCATAATCGAGTCCCTTGCACTGGTACTCTCTCCCGACCTCTCAGCACCCATCCACATGCCTGACCATCATGAGTAGCTTGATATGATATGGCATTTGTAACGCGCCTATACACAAGTGTTTCAAGGCGCGACGGGGGAACAAAGGGAGACAGACAACGGAGAGAGCCCCAGCTTAATGGGGCTTTGGCCATCCCACCTACACCTTAGTTTGGCCAAATGCACACATGCATTAGAATCCTTATTGGCAATCTTTCCCACACTTTGGACTTCGGTCCCCGGATGGCATCCCGCCTCTCCCCCTATGCGTGTTGAGGCCATTCTAAAAAGGGATAAAAAGGCACTACACAAATGACATACTACTATTTTCTACATCACCCCCTCCTATGGCCCGTTTCTGTTGCATCCCCTCATCTTCTACAGACTTGGGTTAGGATACCCCAGGCACACTAGGCCATCTTCCAGACAAGCAGGGTGCTTAGATTACTAGAGTGTTGATTTGGCGCATTATAAAAGACTTATAAACATAACTAAACTTCATAAGGCTTTCATCGTTTGCCAAGGTTCAATGGTGAACCGTGGACCCTCATTTTACAAAGTGGCATCTCTTTATTCCACCGCCCCCCTGCCCCCACGGTTGCCTTACATGGGGTGGTTCCCCGTACAGACCCACCCTCACTTTCCTATAACCATTAACCCACACCAATGCGTGTACCAAGTCGAGGGTGAGAGCGGAGGGGAGGAATTCCAAATTCAGTAACCCAACCCCTTTTCAGGATTTTCGTTTTTTCGGTATTTTGGGAAACATTTTCATAGATACAGAAGTTGTAGACTACGAATAGTTAATTCTTAAAACCAAAGCAGAATTGTTTATCAAGAGATTATGCCAAAAAAGACTTTGCATTCTCACGCCAGTTCACCCTTCTCGAAAGGGGTTTGTTTCGCAATTCCATTTGGCAACGCAAGATCCTCATTCCTAAGGGGATTTAGGACCCAAACACAAAGCTTATTTATCAGCCACTCAGTAAATTCAATTGGCAAATTAGCCAAGTGTTCGCTTTTATTATTAAAGTATTTATGAAGTGCGGATCGGACAAAGCCCGGCTAATGGAGCACTGTCCTTTCTCTCAAAGAGCTCCCTGCTCAACCTTCTGTAGTAAAGAGCAACTATTCTCCAGCTGATGCCAGCATTGCAAGAGAGTGGGAGTCAGCCGTAAGAAAAGTGCAAAAGGGGACACGAAATGGCGCGGTGGAGTGCTGCATTTCTTCACCTTCGGGATTCCAAGGAGCTGAATGCCTTACGATTACTCCAAGTGATCTCCTCCAGACCCTTTAAACTCAGGCTTGGGGACTGTAATAAGCGAGCCACCATATAAGAAAGGCTGCTAAGTTTTAAAGGAATCCTTGCCAGGGAGACATTGCACAGCCGCCAAGACACAAAGCCTTTCTTGTGTGTGGATGTGGACCGGGGAGGAACGCGTTTGTCTTGGAAGCAATACAACACAGTGCAACAGAGGTTCGAATCCCGATCCCACGCTTAGAAACCACTTGTTGGTATTAAGCACATTATAAATGAACAATTACAATCAACAATTTAGTGTACTATGCCCTGTATGGCAAAACAAGACTTCACAAAGCAGTAGGAAGTCACTGAGAATACATCAACCCAAACACTAACTCACCAACAAACAAAAAAACGAGTAATACAGTATGCTACGTTCAATGAGAAGCAATCGTACAAATCAGAGGATGTAAGCCGATAAGAAACAACCGGTTTCCGAATCAAAAGGAAAGAAAAACAAGCGAGTCAGCAAGGTTGTCTGGTGCATCGCTGGCTGGTACGGGAGCTCGCCAGACAATGCCGCTGGATAGTAGCACGCTTCTATTGTCACTGCCGACAGTGAGGCAGGAAATCAATGGCCCGGACAAGCTCGGCAAGCGTCCACATTCCTTGGGCCAGGCATGGAATCCTTCGCTTGTTTGTAGCATCCAGCTGGATGGAAGGATCTCACGAGGCCACACTGTCCCTTTGCATGCAGTAGAAACCCTTGCTCGCGTAATCTACACCACCACATTAGCTAGATCGACAGACATATCAAAAGGCGGTTGTCCGGTCAAGCATAATTACTAAGCGGATAATAGGTTAAGCAAGATGCTTGGGTTGAATTCTCAGTTAATTATATCGATTCATGGCGCCCGCTGGGCCGAACAGTTCCGCTGCAACATTAAAGAGGCCCCTCGAATGGCACAGATCCACAACTACTGCAACAGTTATCCGTGTGCCGAATTGCACTTGGTCACATTTAATAAACATGAGAACCTAATGTTTACAATTATTGATTGATATTATTCCCGGAGAGCTTCACTAATTTATAGTAATAAAAAGAGCATTGTGTGAGTAGAGTGAGGCACACAATGCTGTCAGGGGATCGTGATCACTTTCCAAGCGAGGGATGACTCGTGTTTGCAATCCAAAAGCCTGCAAATGTAACTATGTATAAACTATACAAGTATTGCATAAGGCAGTATATGAAGCAACAAGCAAGCAGGCGACTCCCAGAAAAAGTCCCTTGCACAGCTGGACGGCCCGCATCACTTAAACAGGTTTCCAAATGTAGAGGATCCTTAAAGTGATGTGCAGTCGGTAGAGCCCAAGCCTCATCTTCCTCCCCCTCTTGGAGCTTCCGTCAGTTGTATTTGGTAGCTCGGATCTTCGTCCAGAATCATACGCAGTGCCCCACTGTCCGTCACCACATCTTCCACAGATAGCAATACTTCTTGCAGGGTATCCAGCCATTTTATTGCAAACCTTACAGAGTGGTAAATAACAGAGTGGACAATAACACCGAAAAACACTGAAAAGATTAAATACATATATAAAAGCAAGTGGGTTAAGGAGTTAAAATGGTTTGGATGGGGTTGAGTTATAAGGGTAGAAAATGTGGGCTTGGGGCTGTTTTTCAGTGTTTTGCCTGTGATGAAATGTACCACTCGAATATAACCCTCTTGCAGTATAGTAATAGACGCCTTATCTGGCCATTGAGGATTAATACATGCCAGTTACCTTTCAATTTCCTTTCCATGATCACCAAATCCTTAGACACTGTATCAATTGCATGACCTTTAGCTTCACATCGAAATGGTCCCATTTAAACGTTGGCTGGCGTCAGATCAGCCACACTCGAGATATTCACTTAAAAAAAAAGTACTGACATACATATAGATGCTATAGATCCAAATTGACACCAATATGCACCAACAGAAAAAAAACGCCACACTACATAATGAATGGATGAAAGCACCATAAGGCCACAGTAAGACCAACATCCACCAAGAGAGAAAACGCCACACTACGTAATGAATGGACGATAGCACCATAAAGCCACAGTGACGCCAATATCTGCCAAGAGAGCAAACGCCACACTACGTAATGAATGGATGAAAGCACCATAAGGCCACAGTAAGACCAACATCCATCAAGAGAGCAAACGGCACACAACACAATGAATGGACGATAGCACCATAAAGCCACAGTGACGCCAATATCTGCCAAGAGAGCAAACGCCACACTACGTAATGAATGGGTTAAAGCACCATAAGGCCACTGTGACAACAATATCCACCAAGAGGGAAAACGCCACACTACATAATGAATGGATGAAAGCACCATAAGGCCACAGTAAGACCAATATCCACCAAGAGGGCAAACGCCACACTACGTAAGGGAGTAGTTTCTTACCTGTAACTCCATTTCTCCAGCGTTGGTATCTTTCATGGATTCACATGCTTAGAATATTCCCCGTCGTCAGACTGGGAACCCTCGGTACACATATATAGTCGTTTCCTATAGGAAAAAACTTCCGACACTTGTGTGTCCTATCCACATCTACGTCCTCTCTGGGGCCGTTCACGCATGCCCCGTAGGATGTAGCGGTATAAAAGCCCCGCCCCCGCGGGTCCCGTCAGATTTCGGCCCCTCCAAAGTAGAAAGGAGAACCTGCTTATGCGCATATCTTGCACATTGCATTCCGGGGAGGCTGGTGGGCGCATGTGAATCCATGAAAGATACCAAGGCTGGAGAAATGGAGTTACAGGTAAGAAACTACTCCCTTCTCCAGCATTGGATCTTTCATGGATTCACATGCTTAGAATAGATTGTATAGCAGTATCCTAAAAGAAGGAGGTGAGAATGCAATGTAACATACACCACAAAAAACACCCAAAAACCTAATATATAGGCACGTAAGCAGCAACATATTTTCTGATATATACATATTCATAATACATACATATATATATATATACATATTGCTCAAAACAGACACACTAAAGAAACAGAATAGACAAGGCAAAAGACAAAAGCTTAACCGTTTTTGGCTTACCTCATTGAAACAGATGGCGCAGAACTGCCCTTCCCATCTGTACTTCATCCGCATGCTGCCTTTCCAGGCAGTAATGGCGTGTGAACGTGTGTGGGACTGACCATGCCGCCGCCTGGCAGATGTCTGTCAGAGGAATTCCTGCCCACAGCGCCGTGGAAGAGGCTGTCGATCTTGTGGAATGGGCTCTAGGGTGCCCTTGTAGGGGTCTCCCGGCCTTGGAGTGACTAAAAGCAATCGCCGACGAGACCCATCGAGCCAGTCCTTGCTTGGAAATTGCCTTTCCTCTCGTCGACGGACCGTATGCGATGAACAGCTGTCTGGTAGTTCTGAGTTCTTGTGTTCTTTGCAGATAAAATTTCAACGCCCTTTTCACATCTAGAGTATGAAGAGCCTTTTCCGCCGTCGATGACGGGGTCGCAAAGAAAGTAGGGAGAACAATGGTCGAGTGTTTGTGATAGACCGTCGGAACTTTCGGGACGAAAGTAGGATTAGTTGATAGCACCACTTTGTCCTTAAAGAATCTCATATATGGAGGGTCTATGACCAATGCCTGTAGCTCCGATACTCTTCTAGCTGATGTAATGGCAATTAAGAAAGCCAGCTTCCATGACAGGAACTGCATGGATGAAGAGGACATTGGCTCGAAAGGTGGCTTCATTAATGCCGCCAACACCACATTTAGTCTCCATATTGGTGGGAACCGCTTTGTTGGGGGAAAAGTTCGAAAAAGACCCCTCATGAAATGTTTCACCAGTCTGTCGCTGAATAACGGAGAGGACTGTCTCCTCCTCGTGAACCTTGAGATGGCCGCCAGGTGCACCTTTATGGATGACGAGGATAACCCACTCTCCGCCAGGTGAAGAAGATACGGTAAAACTTGTTCTGGAGTTACTTCTAAAGGCCGTATTTCATGTTGCGTTTGACACCACATACAGAACCTTCGCCACTTGCAGATGTATGACTTGTTGGTGGAAGGAACCCTAGCCGCCTGTAGAATTCTCCGGCAATCCGACGAAACTTTCAAAGTGCCAAATTCCGAAAAGTCAGGAGCCAGGCCGTCAGGTTGAGGCTGCCCGGATTGTGATGCCACACCGTTCCCTTGTCCCTGGACAGGAGATTCGGAACCTTCTGGAATGTTATCGGTTGTTCCAACGACAGATGCAGCAGGTCGGAAAACCAAGGTTGTCTCGGCCAATACGGTGCCACTAGAATGACCCGGCATTTGTATCTGCGTATCCACTGTACAGTTCTCCGTATAAGGGGAAACGGAGGGAAGGCGTACAGGAACTTGTCTGTCCATGGAAATGAGAACGCTTCCCCTAGGGATCCTTTCTGAGGCCATCTGCTCGCGAACTGCTCGCATTTCTTGTTTTCCTTCGTTGTGAAGAGATCCACTGAGGGGTGACCCCATCTTTTGAAGATTTTCTGCAGCTGAATGGTGTCCATCTCCCACTCGTGTATCTGGGCCATGCTTCTGCTTAGGGAATCCGCTTGTACGTTCTTCACTCCTGGAAGATGATGAGCCACTATAGATATGTTGTGTTTCAAAGCCCAATGCCATACCTTTTGAGCCTCCCCGGACAGGGTCCTGGACCTCGTGCCACCTTGTTTTATCAATTAGAACATGGCTGTCGTGTTGTCTGTCAGCACTCTTACTCTCAACCCCTTGATATGTGGGAGGAATGACCTCAAGGCCCATCTCACTGCCCTCAGTTCCAGTACATTGATATGTAGGAGTGATTCGGTCAGGGACCATCTGCCCTAGGTTTGGTAGTTGTCCATGTGTGCTCCCCAGCCTGTCAGGGATGCGTCCGTGATGATGGTTCGCTGAAATTCTGGTTCTTGTAGAGGTACCCCTCTGTCCAGGTTGTGAACGCTTTTCCACCATTGGAGGGCTCGGATGATTTCGTCGTCGTCGACGGTTACCCTGTCTGACCACCGACCCGTGGCCTGCTTCCATCTGTCCGCTAGGAATTCCTGAAGTGGCCTCATGAACAATCGACAGTTGGCTACTAGATGGATGCAGGAAGCCATGGAACCTAGGATCGCCACATACTTTCTCACTGAGAGTGTGCCAAGTAAACGTAGTTGACTCGTCAGTCGATTGATCTTTGACATTCTGTCTAGGGAAGGTTTCACTATTCCCGACTGGGTTTCGAATTGAGCTCCCAAGAACTTTAAGTTCTTTGATGGCCTTAGAGAGGACTTTTCGAAGTTCACTGCAAACCCCAGTCGTTGCAGAAGCTGTAAGGTAGCCTGTACGCTGTCGTTGGTCGACGCCGAGGAGGATCCCCTCACAAGCCAGTCGTCGAGGTACGGGTATACATGATGCCCTTTCTTTCTCAGCCAGGCTGCCACGGGTGCCAAACATTTTGTGAACGTTCTTGGGGAGGATTTGAGACCAAACAGAAGCACTGCGAATTGGTAGTGTGTCCGACCTACCATGAACCTCAGAAACCTTCTGTGTTTTTGACACATAGGTATGTGGAAGTACGCGTCCTGTAGATCCAGTGACGCCAAAAAATCTCCCACTTGAATTGACCTGATTACTTCCTGCAGCGTGAGCATTTTGAATTTTTGGCTCTGTAAGGTCTTGTTGAGGTCGCGCAGGTCAAGAATGGGACGCCACTTTCCGTTTGGCTTTTTTACCACAAAACACCGTGAGTATACCCCTTGGCCTTTCTGCGATGCAGGAACCACTTCTATGGCACCTTTCTGTAACATAAGTGCTACTTCCTGCAGCAAAACGCTGAGATGTGGTTGGGGTAGGAATACCGGTGGACATTTTGGAGGTTTGCATTTGAATAGTAGCAAATGTCCGTACCTCACTGTGTCCAACACCCACTGATCTGTTGTGATGTCCTCCCATTCTTTGATGCTGCTTGACACTCTTCCTCCCAGAACGGTGCGCTTCCCGTCATTGCTGGTCTTTTTGTTTGTTCGTCGACGAGGGATAGGCCGGTGTTCTCTTGGATGACTGGAAATTTCTGCGCCGGCTTGAGTTTTGAGAGGCGCGTCTATATCCCTGGGAAGGGTATGCTGATCTGCCAAAGGATCTATCCCTGGATGCAGAGAATCTTGAATTGCCCGATGCCCCTTTAAAGGGACGAAAAGATCGAAACATTTTTCCACTTTGAAGGGCACCCAACGAGCGTGCCGTATCCGAGTCCTCCTTCATGCCCTCCAGGGCCTCATCCACCTTTTCTCCAAAAAGAAGGTCACCTTCGAAGGGCATGTTCAATACTTTATACTGCACCTCGGGCCTGAAGTTGGTGCACTTAAGCCAAGCCTGGCATCTAAGAACAACCCCGTTGTTTACTTGTTTAAAGCCCGACTCCGCCAGGTCCACCGCTATGTTAATTGCATGATTCGACGCTTCTTTGCCCTCTCGTACCAGAGACATAGCCGTTTTTCGATGTTCCTCCGGAAGGTGGTCCAGTATAGGGGCTAGTCTGTGCCACATTTCCCTGTCGTACCTGGCGACAATAGCCAAAGAGTTGGCTGCTTTCACAGTTGTAGCACCCACGGATAGTACCTTCTTACCAAACACATCTTGGCGCCTTGCCTCATTATCCGGAGGGGTAGAGCACTTGTGTTGGGCCCTCGCTTTCCTTGTCGCTGCTGCCGACACCACTGAGTCAGGTGTAGGTTGGGACGAAAGACATTTCGGGGTAGAGTCTGGCACTTTAAATTTCTTTTCAATGCGGCCTTTGACGGCCGGTTCAGAAAACGGGTGACGCATGGTTTGAACACCCTCTTTCCAGACATGATCTAAAATGAGTATTGAGAATACTGAACGTCTATTCTTACCCATATGGTCGAACAGAAAACAGTCCTTTTTCTCCTCCTGCTGGACCAAGCCAAATTCCTTGCATGCCTTTTCCATCATTGAATGAAAAGCGCCAATATCGTCTGGTGGAGACGGGTGAGTGGGGCTCTTTGGTGTTTTCAATTCAACATCCGACACCCAGGATGGATCCCTAGATAGAGACAGGGAGATATCTGATACCGATCCTCGGTCAGATACAGAGTCCGACAGCTCACCCTCCTCGTGGACCACTGGAGTCACCAGAACTCTGGTCGTTTGGGTTGGACGATGTGACGGGCCTGGCTCGTCGACGGGAGGCGTTGACGGGTTCACTGGTGGAAGCCTTTCATCCAACGATTTCAGCAGCGAGTGCAATGAGGACAGGACCTCCATGGACAGGGCCGATTGTGAGTTTGAAAACTGGGTAAACACCTGAGAACAGGTTGCTCCTGATGGTGACTTGGCTCGGAGCCCAAGATCTTCCGGGCCCGCAATCCTGAAGCCGTCGTCTTCCTTCGAGGAAATCGACGCTGCTTGTTCCTGCAACAACGTGTCCGTCAACACCAGATCAAAAACCTCTGGTCTCCAGGCCTGAACTTCGGTCGACGAGGACATCGTCGCTGTCGTCGTCAGCGGGTTGATGACGGGGGAAACCAACTGCGCTAGCAGCAGTGAGGACACTGACTGGTTCGTAGTCGTCGACGGTGGGCCTGCAGGTGGCTTAGGCGGTCCCGCCTTCACAGAGCTCTCCCTGCGCTTTTCCGACTCTCTACTCGTGGCAGATCTATGAGGATCGCCCGAGGAGGATTTTGGCCTTTCCTTTCCATGTTTTTGCGACGATGAAGACTTTTTTGAAGATTCTTTTGAAGAGTCTTTGGAAGAGTGGCTTCGTGGAACATCCTTTTCCGCCGGTCGAGTTTTCTTTGCCGGTGGTTCCGACGAGGATGAACGGCGCGGGGCCCCCGTTGTTTTCGTCGAGGCCACGCTGCGCACGGAGCCAACCTCCGACTGAGGATATGCTCCCGCCCCGTCATTTAACCACGACACCAGTCGCCGACTCCGATCTTTCAGGTTTTTCTGGGAAAAACCTTTACATATTTCGCACTGGTCTGCCGAATGGTGAGGGTGGAGGCAATATATACAATCTAGATGGCCGTCCCCCTCGTAAACCTTTTTCAATCCGCACGTGGCGCACGGGCGGAAGAGCGGTTTGCCCGACATCCTGGTAAAACCAATAACCTTTCGATCAAAAACGAGTAATTTCAACAATAACCTAGAAAGTAGAGACTACGCGAGGAGATTCCACTATCTTTGGAGACGGTTGAAATCTGACGGGACCCGCGGGGGCGGGGCTTTTATACCGCTACGTCCTACGGGGCATGCGTGAACGGCCCCAGAGGACGTAGATGTGGATAGGACACACAAGTGTCGGAAGTTTTTTCCTATAGGAAACGACTATATATGTGTACCGAGGGTTCCCAGTCTGACGACGGGGAATATTCTAAGCATGTGAATCCATGAAAGATCCAATGCTGGAGAATGAATGGATGGATTAAAGCACCATAAGGCCACTGTGACAACAATAGCCACCAAGAGGGCAAACGCCACACTACGTAATGAAGGGATGAAAGCACCATAAGGCCACAGTGACACCAATATCCACCAAGAGGGCAAACGCCATACTACGTAATGAAGGGATGAAAGCACCATAAGGCCACAGTGACACCAATATCCACAAAGAGAACAAGATCCCGAAGTGCAGAATGATCTGGAAAAATGCCATGAACAGATGAAGACAATGAAATGGAGTACACCTAACCCATGTATAAATATGCAATCGCAATAGCACTCTGTGTCTCTCGATCTCTGTCCGTCTCCGTCTCTCGATCTCCGTCTGTCTCCATCTCTCGATCTCTGTCCGTCTCCATCTGTCTCCGTCTCTCGATCGCTGTCCGTCTCAGTCTGTCTCCGTCTCCGTCTCTCGATCGCTGTCCGTCTCAGTCTGTCTCCGTCTCTGTCTCTCGATCGCTGTCCGTCTCCGTCTCTGTCTCTCGATCTCGGTCCGTCTCCGTCTCTGTCTCTCGATCCGTCTCCGTCTCTGTCTCTCGATCTCTGTCCGTCTCCGTCTCTCGATCTCTGTCCGTCTCCGTCTCTGTCTCTCGATCTCTGTCCGTCTCCGTCTCTGTCTCTCGATCTCTGTCCGTCTCCGTCTCTCGATCTCTGTCCGTCTCCGTCTCTCGATCTCTGTCCGTCTCCGTCTCTCGATCTCTGTCCGTCTCCGTCTCTCGATCTCTGTCCGTCTCCTTCTCTCGATCTCTGTCCGTCTCCTTCTCTCGATCTCTGTCCGTCTCCTTCTCTCGATCTCTGTCCGTCTCCGTCTCCGTCTCCCGATCTCTGTCCGTCTCCGTCTCCGTCTCTCGATCTCTGTCCGTCTCCGTCTGTCTCTGTCTCCGTCTCCGTCTCTCGATCTCTGTCCGTCTCCGTCTCTCGATCTCTGTCCGTCTCCTTCTCTCGATCTCTGTCCGTCTCCTTCTCTCGATCTCTGTCCGTCTCCGTCTCCGTCTCCCGATCTCTGTCCGTCTCCGTCTCCGTCTCTCGATCTCTGTCCGTCTCCGTCTGTCTCTGTCTCCGTCTCTCGATCTCTGTCCGTCTCCGTCTCTCGATCTCTGTCCGTCTCCGTCTCTCGATCTCTGTCCGTCTCCGTCTCTCGATCTCTGTCCGTCTCCGTCTCTCGATCTCTGTCCGTCTCTCGATCTCTGTCCGTCTCCGTCTCTCGATCTCTGTCCGTCTCTCGATCTCTGTCCGTCTCTGTCCGTCTCCGTCTCTCGATCTCTGTCCGTCTCTGTCTCTCGATCTCTGTCCATCTCCGTCTCTCGATCTCTGTCCGTCTCCGTCTCTCGATCTCTGTCCGTCTCCGTCTCTCGATCTCTGTCCGTCTCCGTCTCTCGATCTCTGTCGTCTCTGTCCGTCTCCGTCTCTCGATCTCTGTCCGTCTCCATCTCTCGATCTCTGTCCGTCTCCATCTCTCGATCTCTGTCCGTCTCTGTCCGTCTCCATCTCTCGATCTCTGTCCGTCTCTGTCCGTCTCCATCTCTCGATCTCTGTCCGTCTCGTCTGTCTCCGTCTCTCGATCTCTGTCCGTCTCCGTCTCTCGATCTCTGTCCGTCTCCCCCCGTCGCCCCCATCTCTCTCCGTCCCTCTCCGTCCCTCTCCGTCCCTCTCCGTCCCTCTCCGTCCCTCTCCGTCCCTCTCCGTCCCTCTCCGTCCCTCTCCGTCCCTCCCAGCCTCTCTCTCCCAGCCTCTCTCTCCCAGCCTCTCTCTCCCAGCCTCTCTCTCCCAGCCTCTCTCTCCCAGCCTCTCTCTCCCAGCCTCTCTCTCCCAGCCTCTCTCTCCCAGTCTCTCTCTCGAGCTCTAATGATAAGTAGCACAGCAGCTACTTAAACTTCCCAGCAGCACAGGTACCATATACTTGAATAGTACAATATGTTCTGAATGAGCAGTGGGCCACAGAAGTGTCTGAGGTAAAAGGTTTTTAAAAGAGAGTTAAGAGTAATATGTAGGAAAGAAAAAATAAATAAATAAATAAATAAAAAAAAGGGTGACTATGTAGGAAAAGATTACGCCCAAAGATATTGGGAAGTTCAACTTTAAGGTTCAAACCCTCACTCCAAAGGTGACAAAATGTAACGTGTACAACACTGCAAATGGCAATGCTACAAGGTAGCAATACTTGGTTTGTATTGGAGAATTCATTTATTTGGACTAAGTCCATCCCACCACAAATGTATCCTCACCCCACACTGGCCCACTACTTTATCAGTGTGTGTCGGTCTCTCTTGTGGACAAAGCATGCAGTTGCAGGAGCTTCCACTCTTGTTTAATGACAGGGAGACACCTTGAAGTTAAATGGTAGAGAACATCTCTGAAAACTTTGTCCAGCGTGTATAAGATATATTGGGGACAAAATAGCAGCAACATGTCTTAGTGAGATGGAGGTTTCGCCCGATTAAAAAAGTGTGATTTGTTTTATTTTATTGAGCTTTCGTTAAGGTGCTTATACAACAGAATTGTGTATCAAAGCACTACAAGGTTAAACAGGAAGGGAACAGGGGAGAGAAAAAACATTGGCAAAGCATCGAATATACAGTCACGGTCCTACTAGGCTTTGTGGTATTTGGACGTGAAAGTGCAGAAGATAGGGATGGATGGGTGGGGGGGGCAAGTAACGGGTAAGTGCCGGGGGAAGGAGTGCCAAGGGGAGCCAAGTAGGTGGCCTCAGGCTAAGTGCCAGTGCGGGCGGCTCCCAAGGGTTGGATGCAGAGTCGCCAAGCAGGGGCAGTGTAGTGCTGGTATCGACTGCGCAGAAGGGCCTATTAGCATGTGAGATTCATGAGGACCAGGCCACCGTTCTCAGTGGCAGTGGGGGGATAAGCAGGGAAGGGTAAGAGGTAGAGAAGAGCAGTTTTGAGCATCTTCTGGAAATTAAGCAGGTCCGGCTCCAGTCTGAGAGGGGTAGGGAGGCTGTTCCAAAGGGAGGCACCAGCTTAGAGAGACCTGCCCCCCACTCTCTGCTTGGAAAAACATTTGACAATAAAAGAGTTGGAGTTAGAAGAGTGGAGGGCTCTAGCATGGGAGTATTTAGGGAGGAAACGTTGGAGATGGCGTGTTCCCAGGCCCCAGAAAGCCTTGCTGATGATGCAGATGGTCTTGAATCTGATCCATCGCTTAGAGCAGAAAACTTGCATCGCCTTCCACAAAGCTGTCAAGACGCTACTCTTCATCTAATCACCAACACTTGCCACTGCCCGTTATAGATATTGCCTGACTAGAATGTTTGAATGTATGTAACTAACCTGTATTATTCCAAACGCGTCCCTGACGCCCACTGTAAGTAAGCCCTTTGCATGTAACAGCGCCTTGATGCCCATGGGCTGTTTGTGCGCTGTATTAATCTAAATAAATAAATAAATGTTTGAAGCCACCAGGTGCCAGTGGAGAGTTTTTAGGGCTGGAGAGATACAGTACCTGGGCTTGAGGTCAAGGATAAGTCTGGCAGCCCTGTTTTGGCTCAGCTGGAGGGGGCATAGGAAGGAAAGATTGAGATAGAGGCTGTTGCAGTAGTCAAGCCTAGAGAGGACCAAAGCTCTGGAGACATTGAGCTTCTGGGGGAAGGCGAGGAAAGGGAGAATGGCTCTGAGGAGGTGGCGCTAGAAGTGGGCTTTCTTGGCAAGGTCCATGATGTGAGGAGTGAAGGACAGACCGGAGTCGAAGATGACTCAAGGTTTTTGGCCTCACAGGATGTTGTGGGTAGAGGGCCTAGACAGGGTGGCCAGAGGGTAGGAGGAAATAAGGGTACAGGTGTCCCAATGAGAATGATCTCCGTCTTACTGGCATTAAGAGGGATTGGAGAATGAGAGCGGGAGAGGTAGAGTCAAGATTTGCGAGCATGACTTCACAGGTTTTCAGGAGAGCAGTTTCCGTGCCTCTGGATGCCCTGAATCCAGATTGATGGTCATGGAGGCAACCAACAAGTTCAGTGTGGAGGGTCAGTTGGGGGAGCACCAGCTTCTCTAAGAGTTTACTGAGGAAGGGGGTTGTGGAGATAGGGCAATAGTTAGCCGGGTAGAAGGGGCCAGCAGACAGCTTATTTAAAGAGAGCGTGCACAAGGGAGTGCTTGAGGGATAGAGGGAAATAGCCAGTGGCGAAGGAGTGATTGCAGAAAGCGAGAGCCAAGGCGAGAGAGGAGATGTCGTCCTTAATGGTTCTGGAAGAGCAGGGGAACACCTGTTTGGCAGAGACCTACATAGAGCGGACAACTTTAGAGATCTTGTCCGGTGGTATAAGGGAGGAGGGTGAGGGGTAGAAGGTGGGGAGCCAAAGGAAGAGGGGAGCAGGCGCCACAGTGGAGATGGGGTGGAGGAGAGAGAACAGGATGTCCTGAGTTTTTGATGTGAAATGGGAAGCCAAAGCGGTGCAGAGAGCCTGGGAAGGAAAGAGATGTGTAGATTGCAGCTGGATTGGCGAGGTACTCGAGATTTTGAAAGGTTTGGCCGTGTTAGTGGCTTCAGAGATGCAGGCTTGGACTTGGGCCCATTTCTTGGAGAGGATAGAGAAACATATTGCCTTTGGAGTAGACGGCAGACCAGTTTGTCAGAGGGTAAATCCAATGTCTGCCACTTCCATTTAGCATCTCTGCACTTGCGTTTTAGAGAAGCTAGATCAGAGTCATACCAGTCATTGTTCTTGGAGGCAGGTTTTAGGCAGATCCTCATGACACGCGCAAGGATGTCAAGGGTGTTGGAGATTGAGAGGTGTAGATTAGCAAGGACAGATTTAGAGGGAGAGTCAGAGGTAGGGATGAAGGTGGAAGCAAAAGCAGCGACTGACACTTTTGTCATCGGTCGAATGACAGCGAAGAAGGCTGGCAGCGCTGAGGGGGCTCGGATAGAGGGCCAAGGGGCCCCAGGTGGGAGGAGAGAGTGGTCAGACCTGGATAGAGGGGGTGGTGACTGCATTAGAGACAAGGATGTCACCAGAAATGAGGGCATCCAGAGGGTGTCCGGCTGAGTGGGTCAGGAGGGAAGGCAGAATAGTGATAGAGGGAGGGAGTCACAGGGGGCATGGAACTGTGAGGTGGATGATTCAAGGAGGTTGAGGTGGATATTGAAGTCACCAAGGAGGAGGAGTTTGGAAGAAGAGGTTGAAAGGGAGGGGGCAAGGTCGGCCCATTTAGAGAGGGAGGGAGAGTTTGGGCCAGGGGGCCTGTAGATGAGGGTGAGAAGGAGAGAGTAGGGGAGACCCCAAGCCTACATAAGAGGCATTCAAAAGAGGAGTAGGATTGAGTAGGTATGATTGAAGCAGGGACTCACTCAGGGAAAATCGGGGCCACTCCACCTGTGGGCCTGTTGGGTCTGGGTTTGGAGAGGATTTTGTACCCTCAGGAAGGGGTGTGTCAAGAGCAATGACGGAGTTGGCACTGAACCATGTCTCGGTAAGAGTGAGGTTATCTAGGTCAAAGTCTTTCGAGAAGGAGACAGATGTCAGAGGAATGTTTGACAGCAGAGCGAGCATTCAGAGAAGCTGGTTACCACCTTTGAAGGTTTCCCAAGGGGGGGATACAGGGGCGTGTTACTCCTGTCAGTGGTGGTGGAGAGGTTAGAGGAAGAAGGAGGAGTGGCAAGAGAAGGGAGGAAGTTTATGAGAGAGGGTAGACTCCAAACGAGAAGGAGAAGAGTAGGTTGAGAACCTTGGGACATTGCGATAGACATTAATCAGCCCTACAGATAAGGGGTGTATCGGCCACTTTTACTCCCTACAAATTGGCAAATACTCCCAAAAAATAACAATAGGGAGTAAAAATACTCCCAACAAAAAATAGGAAAAAGACATGTAGAATCTTGCGCCCCCTGCTTTCACCCACACAGCTCCATGGATATGTTTTGACCACTAGTGCAAATAGTACCACAGGAAGAAACTGCTAACTTTAATGACTGGAAGAGGTTAACATGTATCTTTTAATGTGCATGAATAACTGTGTGCAAACAAATAGATATTACCCCAAAAGTTCAGTTTTTCAGTGAAAACATTTTTACTTGCTTATAAAATACTAGAAATAGACTTACATTTTTACTATCTGAACAGATCTTTTTACGCCCAACTTTAAAAATTCTAGAGTAAAATACTCCCACTTCCAAATCTTATCTGGAGCACTGACATTAATGATACACCTACAGGTTGAGAAGTATGCCAGGAGTACTTCCCACATAGAGCCACCATTCATGGGAAAGGAGGAGAAAGGGGGAGCGTGTGAAGACCAGAGGGGGGGGTCAATAGGTCAGGGGAGGGGACAGAATAGAGGCTGCTAGTAATGGTCTGCCTGGAAGTAGCATTGACGTAGGTGTCAGCAATAGGTCACCTGGGTTAGAGTCCAGGAGAGCTTTTTTCAGCTTTTTTCTTCCAAACTTCCTGAGAGGTAGGATAGGTGAGAGTAGCAGTTGGAATAGAGAGAGATGGAGTGCCATGGGAATGGAGGGGGAGAGAGGGAGATTGGCAAGGGAGCTGCACAAATCACATGAACTCACCAGGTGGTCTAGCAGCCAGGCAGGCACCGAAGAAGGAGGTGTCCAATGGAAGACAGTCAACGTACAGAATATATTTTATTATTATTATTGTTATTTGGTTAACAAGTTACATTTAACAAAACATAGAAAGCCATTTTAAAAAAGAGAAATGGAATTACATAGTACAAAATACAAAATACGTGTTAAAAACAGGTCATGGCAAAAACTGAGAAAAACAATTAAGAGAAAAAAGAAAAGATAAGGAAAAAAGAACAGCGGGAGAAAAAAGAAAGAAAGACAACAGAAAAAAAGGATACATCTGAAGGCCTGCATATGTAAACATATATCAAGTATATTTTCCCCCTTCCACTTGTTCGCCTGCTGCTAAGACTTCTTTTAGAAAGTGGAGTGCGGCATCCAACCAAACACTGCGGCTATAAGAATTCATAATAAGCTGCCACTCTCTTTCAGTGGGGACCTGGTCATAGTGTTGAAGCAGGTGGCCCAAGTAAAACATGCGCCTCGACTGTAGGGCGCTACAGTGCAGTATAACGAGACGAAGAGTCTCCACCTTGTCAGGCCCTGAACAGAAACAGTCTAGTCTTAATGATCTCAAAACTTTGTTCCTAGCACCCAGAATTTCGTTGGTCAGCAATAAGTTTAGCCGCAGCCTCATCACCCTGGATTGCCAAGATCTAGCTGGGGATTTACTCCGATAATCGCAACATATTTCGACTGGTCCCACATCAATCAGCAAGTCAGGTTATAGATGGTATGTTCTGACCTTGCTGATCATGTCGATCCAGTCCCATTCCTTAAGTCTCCTTTTGAGAACTGCTGGACTGTGCAGAGCCAAGTCTTTTGCAATGTCAAACCTCTCACAAATGGAGTAGCACTCTCTCCCAAGTGTTTAGGGAGGGCCATGATATCTTAAGCAAAAACTGCTTTAACAGCCTCCATATTGAACCTTCATTTGCACAGAGGATGTTCTACAATAATGAGAGATTCTTCCAATTAAGGTAAAATTGAATGGTAGACAGACCTAACTCGTAGCGGATAATGGCTGCAAGGACTCTATTAGAGAAGTGCAAAACCTTTCTCCAAAACATGCCCTCCAGTGCATCACCTGTACAGATTTAAAAGCACACCTAAATTCGAATTTCCCCTAAAGCACTAAAATGCAGCACAAAATGGGGGTGCACAGATTTATAAACAGAGCTAAATTCGAATTTTGAGCAAGGCA
The DNA here is from genome assembly GCF_040938575.1 of Ambystoma mexicanum. NCBI lineage: Eukaryota > Metazoa > Chordata > Amphibia > Caudata > Ambystomatidae > Ambystoma > Ambystoma mexicanum. The sequence goes on along the minus strand of NC_090940.1, from coordinate 127,031,507 downwards.
CTAAAAAGCGGCAGATATGTACAAATATAACTACCAAGTACAGTAGTCTGTAGTTATGCTGCATATCTGATGTGGTGGTTGTCCCAAGGGCCAGAAATGATGGCCCTGATCTTGGGTCAACATCGAACATACTCCAGTTTTCTCTTTTCCACTGCAATTAGGTGCTTATTTGAAAGATTGTGCAGTTGGTTACTTCTCAATACTTACGAAGTTTGCGCTAGGCAATCCAAATTCTGGATGGAAAGTCTGGTCGGGCATACAGAACGGGGTGGTCCCTGATAAGAGCCCATACAGCCAAAGGGCTAGGGGAACCAGAAAGTCCATAGATTCTTGGACAGATCCAGAAACCAGGTGCGACGGTGGTGTAAAATGTGTGGTATGAACTAAATCGGCGTCATAGACAGCACACCCCAATCTTTAGAAGACCAGTTTGGCATTCGGGGAAAACGCGATAATCACCAGAGAACTGTGCAAAAGTTAACTGGGCTCTAGATAAGTAGCATACCTGTCAATTTTACACCCAAAAATCAGGCTTATATCCCTGCAAATAAAATCAGGGGATAACAGTATGCAAGTGCCTGCCCGCGGAAGCCACCTACACCGCATGTCGGCATTCATCGATCGTGATGGAAAAAGAAGCGGCGACAATCATTCTCATGAATTTAAGAAGACCTTCAAGATAAAAAAAATACATCCATTCTTTTACAGTAATGACTCCACAATAAGCATGGATTACAACAAAAATGTATGGTGTTAAAATATATTTTAATTGGATTAAGTCAAGAATGGGAACTGCGATAATACGCCCTAAAATGTTCTCTTGCACCCAAGTAACGAGTTAAATACTCCCGTCTCAAAGTCTTATCTGGAACCCAGTCGGGTAAGATGCTTTGCACGTTACAAAAAAAAACAGGTGACCAATATTTTCTCAAGATCACGCGCTGATGAAGGCATTTCTGCTGTAACCTGCATGGGCCCATTACGCCAGTTACCTTATTTGGGACGAGAAAGTCATTCAATTTCAAGCCTAAAAATATGAGGTCGCCCCATGTTTTTGGAAGTCACAAGTCACCCGATGGTTGAACTGGGAGAGTAAACTTCTTCCATGACAAAAGGACAAGGAAAGCAAGTGCTAGGCCAAAAAGGAAGGTAGAGTTTGCCCGCCTTCCTCAATCTGGCCACAGGGAGCGGGCATTCAAGGATAATAAAAGTACCATCAACATGCTAAATATGTCGGAGGCTAAAAACTAGGGTTACAGTTTAAACACAGTGATGTCCAAAGAAGTCCAACTTCCTAGCTGCTAACTAAAGAACATGGATTGCATTTGTCTGATGAGGATGTCGGTGATGGGAAGTGAGGGGGGCCTTACCAGCAACAGCAGGTGGTCTGGGGACATTCTGATCTGATCCCATCATATTGATAGACACAATATTTCCCCATTTATGCTTGCAATTTAGACTTTTGCGGAGAGAATAGTCTACGTTTCCAAAAGTAAGTAAATATGTCCTACACTGAGGCACACTCTTTAGGAAAAGAATTCAGATCTGCCAGCGCGCTTGAAAGCAGGTCAGACAGTGATGAAGTGCCATCAAGGAGATTTCAAGCAGGGTTCCCAGATTTCACAGCTCGGCGCTTTAATCACTCGCCCGTACTGCCAACACAAGTTAATGCCCCGCTCCCTGCCTTTTGATTTCAATACACTCTGCATTAAAATGCAATCAGAAGTGGAGTGCACGGAGACATGATGAAAAGCCTCGCTGATGTGAAAAATAGGAAGACGCCTGAAATTCCGGATCCAATCATTGGCCACGCTCTTCAAGGGCCTGCTCAACATGCACAGACCCTGCTGCAGGGATCCAAAACCTGGAGGCCTGTCATCAGTTCAAAAGTGCACCTCTAGAAAATAAAACATCCACCATAGTTTGGACTTTGGAACAAATGGCCATTAAATTTAGCCCGCCCCATCGCCAAGTCATAGATAACAAAGCAGTGTAATTCTTGAAACATTGAACTACTATCACATTGCTAGGAGTCAGAGAGCCTACCGCAGGAAATAAAACACTACAAACATCTCGGATTCCAAATGTAATATACCCCACTGTAAGTCTCCTGTACCCGAACTACAACTAGCTACATACTATGGCACGCCATTCCCTCAACTTTAGGGAAAGGATTGAATGTTAAAATATCACAATATCCCCTTTGCACCCACGAGAAGACCAGCTGCAGACCATAAGAAGAGAGCGGATCCGCCGGCTTTCTGGTGGCAAGAGGGTGAAAGCGGCGTGATGTAGGCCAGCAGAATGCCGCCGCCAAGGGTCGGCGCTATACTGTCGTCAGCACCCGTACATAGGTCCAATTAGTTATAGTTGAGATTCTGAGTGCAGAGGCTTCTATGCAGTAATGGACCCATTGTAGTTCAATGAGCCCCTCCCCCCTCCCTTAATTAGCCATTACCACAGCACACATAATTGACAGACATTAAGACGGAAAGCGACAGGGCACGGAACACTGACTGGAAGCAACTAGTGTAAAAGAAATGTTGAGACTCCTGCATCTTAGAAATCCATCTATAGAGATTCAATACTTCAGCAATGGAGTCCACCATGTCTAGGCTCCGTAGAATGGACACATGCACAGAGCTGCAAATTCCCAGTTGTGTCAACTCTAGGTCCTTACTATCATTGTAGAGACTAAAACAGCATAAGCGAGGAGGGGTTGGGAGAATCGAGAAACCTGCGGGCAGCTTAGTGCTTACATGTGTACCTCCTCTGGTTACGTTCCTAGAAGCACACAGCAATCCTAGATTGGCACACCTCCATGTTCTCATCACTATTCACCCCCCTGAAGTACAAGGGCACTAGTCCAGGTTTTTACTTGCGATTACTTGGTAGCTTTGCGAATGATGTACAACAGATTTGGGGCAGCCAAATAGAGTAAATCACGTAGTCGGAGACCCATATGTTAGGCTCTGTTATTATGATTTTATACCACACCAAATCACCACCGTCGTAGTTTCAAAGTGTCCATCAATCTCAGTGGCGTACTGTGCCCCTGCTTGGGGAAACCAGACCTTATTCTGCTGGAAAGGAGAGCAAGAGTGAAGTAAGAGGGAGGGAAAAACAAAAAGGAGGTTCCACACTCAGGTAATCGGTCTGGTGGGGAAAATGCGTTCTATTAGCGTGGATGCATGCTAGTCCACTAGAAATGGACCATCTTCTAGAGAGATGAGGCCAAGGAAAAAAGAGTTGTTGGGTTAATATAGCATTGGGATTCCAAGGCAGTTTTGTAAGAATTATTTATTTATTTTAATTCTTGATAACGCGCCAAATCGGCCAAAGGCCTCACGGCGCACAATTATAGGTTAGAGATCGAGTAATGTTGGGTGTATTCATTATGAGCAGCGGATTATTGATACCAGGTCCTCTGCTTACAGTTCAGAACACCCAGACTTGGAGCTACATTTAACACCGAGCTTTCAGTGCAGAGGCAGCTTTTTTAATGACTCTAGGGTTTAACCATTGATCCAAGCGTCTACTCCGTCTAAAAAGCTCTGTCAAACTCGACATTACAAGCCTTGCCAGGTAACCTCTGGGCGCTCTTACTTGGCAACATAGAGGTTGTGCTCCTGGAAGAATTCTCCGGCTGTAGCCCTTATAGTGAACGAGTGCATCCAACCGCCTATTCCTTCTAGTCTCCTGTGGGGAAGTCCACATAGGGGCAACAGATTCAAAAAGCCTGCCTAGTCTGCTCAAGGAGCTCTTTATAACAGAGCAATGGTACTGGGGGGGGGGGAACAACAAGGGAATCGAGACACTGCCACGACCCTCCACTGATGGACTGGAAATTGTCACTACAAAGATTCCAATATTCAAGGCCAACATCAGCCTCGCTCAATAAAGATCCCCCTCCCATAGCAGAGATGGAGGGTGACACAGACAGGACATTGCAGCGCTACTGGAAGAGATCAGGGGAATCATATCAGACATAGCTTGTAGGTTGGAGAATTTGGATAAACGAGTAGACTCAATAGATACCACCTGCAAAGCCTAAAAAACAATCAGTCCTCTTTGCATACAATGTAAACTCAAATTGATATGAGACGGTAAGAATTGGAAAGGAGGGAAGCATAAAATGACTCTCCAAAGAGATGACTGAGAATAGACAGAGGAGAATTAACTAGATATTTTTTGGGTTTCAGGAGAATCGGAGCAAGATATAAAGAGAGCGATATACAAAGTGGTTATGCTCTTATATGGTGATGATACAATCACATGCCTACAATTGAGAGGCCCCATAGAGTGAGTGGTGGCACCAGATGCCTTGGATGCTTGGACGACTCAGCCCTGGTTCCTTTCCCCTCAACCAGTAAGTTTCCTGCAGGAACAAGTCAAGTTTGGAACGTCAAAGTTCTCTGATGAGCGTTTTGTGGGTGGAGTTAATACCCCTTACATTGAGAGAACATATCACTGGTCTACATCTGAAATAGCCATAAAACAAGTCATCATATTCTTCCCTCGTCTTCCCTGTTCGCCCAGTCTTCTGAAGCAAGCCTATAAAGCGAACAGACCATGTGACTAACTGATTTCCTTCTATCGATTGTGGCAACATTTGAAGAAGCAAGAAATCTATCAAACACCCCCGATGAATGAATCCGCCCTCCCACTGCAGGCCCGCAGAAATGCCATGATTGTCCACAGACTGGACCACCAGTAGTATTCGGGTAACCAGTAAAACATAGCTTTTACCTGGCTCAATTGTGGTGCGTTTCCACTACTTTGCAGAAAAATCAAAAATCCTTGAGAAAGCCAGAAGAGGAGGCCCAATATCATAGGGGTGCAACGATTTATCTTTGTGTTTACATTGGCAAGACACAGGCTGTGTGTGTCCCCTCATTGTGGCTCAATGAGAAAGGAGTAAGATACTGACTGATGGGGCTTCTCTTTCTCAATCTCCTTTGAATATGGTCATAATAAGTACAGATTGATCACTGAAGATGACATCCAGAGGGTCAGGAGTGAACTGGTGGAGAGTCAGGATCAAGACTCAGAGGAAGTGTGAGAAACCTGAAGGTGTCTCCCTAGATAGTACCCAGGGATGTATCATGCAGGTGGCCAGGACACGGCCATCGCTATTGGATCCAGTTCCTAGGGGATGACCAGTGAGGGAGGATCACCTGGATGGGGGTGGTCCTCAGGGAGTGGAAGTGGGACACTGATGGGCGAGATGCAGTATCCCCCTTCTTTCAATACCTTTTCCCCATCCTACCACGTAGGACATTCAAAAGCACTGCTCCCCTTTTCCGACACGAACACATTCGCACGACACACCAGGCAATGGATTAACACCAGAGCCATTCACCCGACATGTCCCAATACAAGGATCAGGCAAAGTCAAGCAATTGATCAGAATCACACACACCCAACGTCCCTTTCCCTTCTCAACAGGGATAAAAAAGGTGGAGCAAGAGAGCACAGTATGAGCAAGGCAGACGCACAATGAGGCAGCTATCCAGGTCCAGCAGCTCAAGAGGAGGAGAAAGGCGGCGAATATTGAGAGGCTGACAAGAAGAGACACGACCTTGCCCTTTCTGACGCAGACCCACAAAACCTCTGCAGAGGGAATCGTAAAACCGAAGACAACGGCCCAAGTGTACTGCAACAAATGTCAACAGTACACAGAGCATGTTGACACTGATAAGCGGGAGAGAGGGATACTCCTGCTACCATGGTACCAGCCTTGACTCCAGTTTCGAAGAAAGCCAAGCGATTCATCACAGCCGGTGAGTCGAGGCGAAAGGCGATAAAAGCCGGGCTGTGGTGAATGAAAGACACAAAATGGCAAATTGAACCAAGTTCAAAGAACTGTAAAAGTGTTAAGGGGAGACCAGCTGCAGAGGGAACAAGCATCACGTGGGTGCTAACACGAGACACTCTGGTTGATCCCCATCTGAGTGAAACTACAGAAACCATAAGGCCGTAGGAGAGCCGCCACGTTAGGTCAACATGGTCATACAGGGGTTCAAGCAAAATCCCCATACAGTCAAAAGCCTTTGACCTAAGAACTGTGAGAAAGCAAGGTAAGTGAATACCACAAACATTTTTGAACAGGAGGCAAGAGTGAACCCGGAAGAGGGATGTCCACTCTAACGATTTAGAAAGACATTAAGATTTGTGAAGGAAGAAAATGCCATAGTGAACCCGGTGGAGGGAGGCTGAGAATAAAGAGGGCTCAGTGCCGAAGAGGGGGACCCTGGGGAGAAGAATCCTCACCCTAAGTGAAAGCAGGAAAAGTCATTTGTTGAAGAAACTTTTGTTTTTTGAATACATCAGGCCCTCGGAGGCAAGAGACTTTCAAGAGAAAAGACTTGGCCATCGAGGCTCCTGATAAACTGGAACAGAACTGTCGACTCGGTTACATGTCTTTTCATCAAATTTTTTCGATTGAAAATATGTTCCAACAAAATGTTCTCATTGAAAACTTTTCCATCAAAACAGTATTAGTATAATTAAAAATGAACATTCATCTAAACTGATGTATCACAAAAAATAAACACTACTATTTTCGAAAATACTGCACAAGTCAGAGGGAGCTGTCCAGTGCTGAATATCGATGTCATACAGTTACAATATAATTCAGCACTGGACAGCTCCCTCTGACTTGTGTAGTATTTTCGAAAATACACCCAAACATACATAGATTTTTTGGGGAAAATAAATGTTCATTGAAAGGTTTTTTCGATGAAAATCTTTCTATGAACATTTTTTGATGAACAGGCTCTCGGTGAAACATCTTTCAATGAAAAGACTACCTGTCAACTCGTGCTGGGGAAGTTCAAGTGTGTGCTTTGCTCCAAGATCCCACCTTACACAGTGCTCAAAACGTGGAGAAGGGCGAACCAAGCTACCGCATCCTGACATATTTGTGAACACTTCTTTCTTTTCTTGAAAACCATCCCACACCCTTTTTGTAGTAGTTGTAAGGTTTGGCAATAGGTTTCTTAGTATAGGCCCTCTTTATTTGACACAATGCCACGAGGACTGGCTTATTTTCATTTGATGGTCAACGCCTGTTCCCATCTTAGATTTAGAATGGGCGTTTTTCCAACATGCATATAGTTTACTAAACATCCTTGAACTGTGATCACTTGTGTCTGTCATTACTGTTGCCACCATGAGTTCCTTACAGAAGCACAGGAGAAATGAAGAGGAGTAGCATGACTAGGAACAGGCGCATACCATGATCAAGAAAGGTTAGGACATTGAACCCCCCCCCCCACACACACACACACACACACACACACACACATGTCGCACCTCCCTTCATTTTCAAATGTAAATTTGTTGGTATAATCTAGATTGAATCCTCTCTTCACCTCTGCCGTCTGGTCCCAAGAGAGGGGATTAGCAGCTAGTGCAAGACCACAATGACCCTGGAGGTCGATGGGGGGCGATTTCTGTTCTCTGTTAATTGGGCGGGGTGTATCCAGGATATGGATTATAATGGGAAGGGGGGGGGGGGCCAGCTGAGGTGGTATTGAGCTATGTTTTACTGGTGGCCAGAGTAATACTGGTGGTCCAGTCTGTAGCCAATCGTGTCATTTCTGCAGGATTAGAAAGGGGGTGGGTGGATTCAGTATACAGGAGTTACAGGGGTGTTTGATAGATTTCTTGCTTCTTCAAATGTTGCCGCAATCAAGGGAAGGAAATCAGTCAGTCACATGGTCTGTTCGCTTAATAGGCTTGCTTCAGAAAACAGGCCGAACAGGGAAGGCAGGCGAAGAATATGACGACTTGTCTTATGGCTAGTTCAGATGTAGACCTGGTGATAGGTTCTCTCAATGTAAGAAGTATTAACTCCCTCACGAAACGCTCAGTGATCAGAGAATTTAGACGTTCCAAACTTGACTTGTTCCTGCAGGAAACTCACTGGTTGAGGGGGAAGGAACCAGGCTGAGGGCAAAATCCATTTGTGAAGTCATGCCAGCATCGGCTACGACGGAAAAGAGGGGGGTAGCTATAGTAATAGCTAGCAGGCTAAGCCTGGTGGTGGAAGATGAGCTCAGGTACTCAGAAGGGCGTTATATATTTATCAGAGGACATTTACGGGGTAAGACATTTTCTGTGGGATCAGTCTACGGACCCAAAGGGGGTAAAATCAACTTTCAGGAGTTGGTGAAAGATGAACTCAGGATGTTTGTGGAAGGCCCACTGATAGTAGACAGTGATTTTAACATGGTACTGGGGCCCAAGCGAGATGGAAAGAATGAGAAACGAGGTGGGAGGGGGGAGGACAGCCAACGGAGGAAGTAGCCGGGAGGTTCAATCAGATCAATCAGGATTTGGGAGTGACAGACCAATAATTTACACATAATCTGGGGACCACCCTCCAACCCCCCCCCCCCGACCACCCCGTTTACATTTTACTCCCATGTTCATGATTCCTTTTCTGGGATACACATCTTGGAAGATGGATCTTTGAAAGGATTTGCATCAGAAACAAGAGTTATGCCAATCCCCTGGTCGGATCACGATCTAGTCGGAGTTGAATTGGAGGACTGGTTAGCCAACACAAAGAAGGGGAGGTGGCTATGCAACGATTTCTTATTGAAAGATAAAGGAGGTAGCTAAATCACTTTTGACAGATATAAAGGAATACTTGGAGTCCAACGACAAAGGAGAAGTAGAGAGACGGTTATTATGGGACAGGTTTAAGGCAACCCTACAGGGGGGGGTTCTCAATTGGATTGGTGCACAGAAAAAGAAAGGAGGATACGCCAGAAGGGTGAAAATGGAAGCGATCCGGCCAGGAGGAGTCCAGGATAACCACTTGACAGAGCAAGGGGGCAATAAACGTAAAAAATATGAAGCACAGCTTAAGGCCCTCCTAATTCAGCACACGAAAAAGAAACTCTTATTCTTAAAACAAAAATACCATGAAAAGGGGGATAACGCAGATAAAATCTTAGCATTAAAATTAAGGGAACAACTTAAGCAAAACATGGTAGCAGGGTTGAGACTCGCAGAAGGCTTGACAGTCTATGACCCAGACGATACAGGGAATTAATTTACTAAGTATTATGAACACTTTTACACATCAGAATACAAGGGGGATAGTATGCACATAACTAGGTTTCTCGGATCGCTGCCGGTTCCAAGCCTTTCCCGGGAGATGGTCTCTACTATAGATGAGCCAATAAGTACGGAAGAGGTGATGCAAATAATTAAACAAATGAATAGAAGCACTACCCCAGGCAATGACAGATTCTCAATCCCTTATGATAAGATGCATCACTCATTGCTAGCTCCTTACCTGGTTAAGGTCTTTAATGAGATCTGACAGGGGGTATCCATCTGAATACTATGCGGGGGGCTGTAACAGTAGTCATACACAAGGAGGGTATGGATCCCACCACATGTGCCTCTTATAGGCCCATTTCCCTATTAACACGGATGTGAAAATCCTGGCAAAACTGATGAGGAATAGATTAGATGGGTTCCTCCCAACTGTGATCCATGGAGACCAAGTGGGCTTTATAAGTGGAAGACAGGGTTCGGACACTATCAGAAAAACAATTGATTTAATGCATTATGCACAGTTTTCTGACCTTGATGCAGCCTTGATCTCTCTGGACTCAGAAAAGCCCTTTGATAGGGTGGAATGGGTTCCATGTGTTAATATCCCTGCAATGATATTGCGATACAAAAATATCACCATATTTTTGTGGCAATATTGACTTATGGACCCTGCGGGAGACACCCCCTCAACCCCTGCATTATTTTAAACTGTGCGGGGGACACCCAGGCAAACCCCCACTCCCACAAATTATCCCCCCCAAAAATAATCACCTATGGCGTGACAAACAGCCATATTTTAGGTCGGGATTTTTGGTAGGGATACCGTGGAATGGCAGTATGTGGCTTTGAAAAAAAATGGGAGTCGGACCGGGTTTTCACAAATGGACTGCCGCCCTATGTAGTACCCCGATGGCGAGAGTCCAGGTCATTGGGACGCATTCTGCACCATTTACCTTAACAAGAGGGACTAGGCAGGGCTACCCCCTCTTGCCAATGTTATATGCTTTGTCTATGAAGCCCCTGGCGATAGCCATATGGCTGAACCAGGGAATTAGAGGAATACAACATGCAGAGTTGGATTTTAAGCTGTCCCCATTTGCGGATGACATTTTGGGCTATTCAGATTATGTACAAACTTCTCTCCCCGAATTTTTGTCACAAATCTCCCCGGTTGGTTTTTTCTCAAGGCTCAAGATAAATGTTGCCAAATCCAGTGTGATGCCGATCCTTGAGAACGGATCGGGGTTAGACTCTAGAACGAGATTCCACGGTATGAGGGTGGAAAAAAATGGCAATTACATACTTCGCAATTCAGGCACCTAGAGATCTTTCTAAAATAGTCACTTTGAACTTTGATCCCATGCTTGAGAGCATAAAACAAAATCTTAAGCGCTGTTCCCCACTAGTCCTTACTTGGTACGGAAGAAGGACGTCCATGAAAATTGACATACTCCCTTGCCTGGGGGCTACACCCACTAACAGGGAGCAATACAGGTTCCCAGGGATTTGGGAGGCAATGTTCAGAGCGGGTAGACTAGCAGGAGCCCAGAGATGTAAGGCCCTGGCTGCAATGGTTAACGACCAAATGGGGCCCACTGATTAGAAAGTGGGGATATGACAAACCATACTGATGGGAATTCTAATGAAAGATGGTTGCTTTGGTGGCAGGCTGCTCCGAAAGTAGAGTTAGGGGGGCTAGGCCTTGCGGCCCAACCCATATACAGTGGGGGGTGGGGGAACCCTGGGCTGTAAAGCTATTGAGAAGAGAGATGGACTAATGCTAGGAACCTCCGGCTTTACTAGACTAATATGTTTGAGGAAACTGACAAGATCACAGTCAACAACCCCCCCCCCTTGTCTCTATATGAAGTAAAACCGTGCAACAATGAGTGACAATGTGGTAACATTTGGAAAGTTAAGGGGGGGGGTCAGTGGGGAAGGGGGAGTTTCATTGGAGTGTTGTATTTATTTATTCATTGCGCACCGAAAACCCTACAGGTATCAGGGCGCGAGAACAAGAACATTAGGCGACAACAAAAAGCATGGGACAGGCACAGTTAAACAGAAGGGATGCTACTCAAAAAGGGTGGTTTTTAGATGTGCGCGGAACGGCCGCAGGGTTCTTTCTTGTCGTAGTGCTGTGAAAGGCTGTTCCAGGCCATAGGAGGGGAAACTATCTTATGTTTCTTCTGGCCTGTTTAGATTTGGGGCAAACTAAGAGGCAATTATTGCTGTATCTAAGTGGTCGTTTTTTAAAGTTTCTCTTTCAAATAGGAGGGGCCTCTGCTGTAGATGCTCTTGTGTAACAGAGTGAGAATTTTCAAATGTATTCTTGAGTTTACTGGAAGCCAGTGAAGATTTTTTCTATGTTCAGTAATATGTCCGCCACGGCTCACATATTTGATGATACAGATAGCTTTATTTTGTCCTATCTGGCGTTTTGTGATATTGCCTTTCGTTGCACCCCCTATGAGAGCATTGTAATAATCAAGCGGGGAAAGGATGGTTGCTCTGGCCAGAGTTTGGCAGTGTTTTTCTGAAATGACGGGCTTGACTTGTCTTAGCAGTTTCAGATAATAACGCAAGGTCTTCTCCATGTGGTTAACCTGGGAATCAGACCTAAAGTAGGTGCCTAGAGTGTTAACCTTACTCATGATAGGAATGGTGCAGTTGTCAATCTCCAAGTTGGCACAGCGTATATCCAATTTGGATCTAGCATGTTGTGGACCAAAGAGTAGGAGCTTAGTCTTTAAATTATTTAAGCACATCTGGTGTCTGGTCATCCATTGCTTGATCTCTTGATAGATGGTAATGGGCTTTGGTCATAGTCACTGTCCATGGTGAGTTAGAGTTTGGTACCATCCGTAATTTGAAAATGGGTGCTTGCCTCAGCCAGTAGGTCACACAGTGGCTTGGTGTAAATGTTGAAAAGTGCTGGCGATGGGCAGGCCCCCTGGGTGACCCCCGCAACAAACAGCGGCAGGGTCTGATAGGAAACTTCCCCAGTGCACTGCTGAGACCCTACCAGTAAGGAAGGAGTGAATCCATGATATGGCCTGGTCTGAGCATCTGCTGACCATTTCAAGTGTTTGGAGAAGGATGTTCTGGTCCAGCAGGTCAAATGCCGCAGACAGTTCCAGCAGCACGAAGGGACCAAACCTGTTATGGACCATATCTAGCATGTTGGTTTGGAGGTCTAGGAGGGCACTCTCGGTGCTATGATGGGTCCTGAACCAGACTGCCTGGGCTGTAAAATGGAGTGTTGATCCAGGAAGCTTTGGAACTGCCTAGTGGCAATTTTGTCTACCATCCTCAGAAGAAAAAGGGAGTTGATGAGGAGTCCGATGTTGGCATCTTATGGGTTGAACCTGGTTTTGTTGAGCAGAGGGGCGACGGTCACCTTTTTAATACAGACGGGAACACAGTTGTGTTTAAAAGAGGAGTTTAGAAAACGGACGATGAAAGGTGCCAAGAGTTTTACTGTCCAGGATGAGCTTGGCGGGTAGGACATCTCCCAGACAGAAGATGGGGTCCATGTTTGAAAGGGATTGGTTAATTGAGGATGGTGATGGGGTTGAAGGAGAAGGTAGTATGTTCATCTGCCTGTTCACCTAGCTTGATTGGTGTCTGGATGGTATCAATAGGTGAGGATGTGTGACTGATTTGAGGGTTAGAATGCATTTTCTTTTGTGCAGCTGTGATTTTGTCTGACGATGCGCTGTACCCTGGAGAAGTTGCTTTTTGTGGGCACAAAGGTTTGAGGTTGAACTTTAGGTTTCTCCAATGATGTTTGGGGCAGAGATTTTGCTATTTTATCATTTAGAAATTCTACTTAAGAGTCATGGATGGTTCTTTTGTTCGTTTTTTGTGTTCATCAAGTATGGATGTAAACCAGCTACTGAGTGTGTTTCCTTCTCTCATGGATTGATTTAACGTGCATACTACAGTGTAATTGTGTCAGAAAACAAACTTCAATTAAAACGTACATTTAAAAGTAAAGTACGACTATCCCTCGTCCCTAGATGTAAAGGTAAACTATGTCTGTGTGCTCCTTGTTCTTATGGGTGACTAGTATAGACTGTGTGAAAGCGAAATGTGGTTGAGAATAAAAGGGTATGACAGGCTGTTATGAATCAGTGAATACATTCTAGGTTACGTTGTAAGCTTGGCACTGTGAGAAACCTGAGGGTATTCCCCCAAGTAGACCTCTGGAAAGCCTTATTCAGGTGGCCAGGGGAGAGCTGGCGCCCTCAGATCCCAACCCTGGGGGTCGACCAGCGAGGGAGGATCACCTGGGAAAGGGAACCCAGGGTTATGCTACGGGAATTGCCCCAGGTGAGATGCAGAATTGTACTGGGGAAGATGGGAGGACGATTATATCTGGCGCCTTTGTAGGCTATAAAACGTTTACCAACTTTCCTCCCATTGAATCTACCGTACCCGAACCTACCATCCCCTCCATATGTAACAAATCCCCTAGGATCCCATACCCAGTTGTATTCGGAAACCCTCTCTCTCAGAATTCCTGTTTTCTTGTTCCATATCTGGATACTCTCAATCATTCTTCTTCCCATCCCTCTGATGAATATTTTCTGCATGCCCACCCTGCTCAGATAAATTACTACAGTTCCCACAATCTCTTATGTTCTGTTCTACATCCCGGTCATTCCCGTCCATTTCACAAACCTTCCCTATCCAATCCTGTAGGATACTCAATTGCTTTGCTTTCCAATACAAAGACTATAATTTCTGATACCCACACTTTTCCCCTTTCCGACATGAATACTGGTTTACAAAAGACTTGTAATTAAACTGTTTACCCAACATGTCCTGATACAAGGATCAGGCAAAGTCATGCAATTAATCAAAATCACACACCCCCGACGGCCCTTTCCTTTCCCTATAGAAATAAAAGGTGGAGCAAAAGCGCACAAGGCGAGCACGGCAGACAACACAATGGCATGGCTAAGCAGACGCAGAATTTAAAGAGAAGGAGAAAGGCAGCAGAAATCGAGAATCGCAAAGTGCCAAGTTTGAACCAAGTAGAAGGAACTGTGAATGAACTGTAAAAGTGTTAAAGGGGAAAGCAGTTGCAGAGGGAAACCGGCACCACGTGGGTGCTTATTCAAGAGACTCTGGTCGAGCCCCATATGAGAGAAACTACAGATACCAGAAGGCCGGAGGAGGGCCAGTGGATTAGGTCAAAGTGGTCATACAGAGGGTCCAGCAAAATCACTGTACAATCGAAAGACTGATCTACAAACTGTGTGAAAGAAAGGGGCAAAGTCTAAAGTCCCAGGAAGCAGTGCGTTGACAGATGTGAACCCAGTAGATGGATGTCCACTATAAACTGTTTGAAAAGACATTGAAAGGGAAGTGAATCCTGCTAAAGAGAAGAGACGAGAAGGGTCTGCGCCCAACAGAGGGAGATCCAGGGGTGAAGCCATCACCCTACGTGAACAGTGGCTGAAAGTTGAGAAGGGTTAGTGACGGAAGAGGGGGACCCAAGGGTGAAGCCATCGCCCTATGTGAACTGTAGCTAACAATTGAAGTGAAAGTAAAAAGAATTGAGAAAGCCAGAGCGGGTCTGCGCTCGGAAGAGGGGAACCCAGAAGTGAAGCCATCACCCAAGGGACATATAGTACAGAACTTTGAGTTTGTTAATTATTTTGTGGAACTGTGGCTAAGAATCATAAGGGGTTTACACCCAGAAGAAGGGGCCACAAGGGGTGAATCCTTACCGCCCTACTACTGTGTGAACTGAACTTTGAGTCAATTGAGAAGGGTCAGCAACCGGAAGAGGGGGACCCAGTGGTGTTAAAAGAGCTTTGTTTTGTTAGTTGACCTCAGGACCTCGAAGGCAAGAGTCTTTCAAGGAAACAAGACTTAGCCATCGACGGTCCTGAGAGCTGCCATTAAAACTGTCGTCTTGTGCTGGAGAGGCTCGAGACTGTACTGTGTTCCAAGATCCCACCTTACCCCGTGCTCAAAACGTGGGGAAGGGAGACCCAGGCCATCGCATCCTGACATATTTGAGTACACTTCTTTCTTTTCTTGAGAACTATCCCACACCCTTTTTTGTATTCGTTCTAAGGTTTGGCAATAGGTCTTTTAGTATATGCCCTTTTATTTGAGATGACGCCACTAGGACTGCCTTATTTTTCCTTTGGTGGTCGGCGCTTGCTCCCATCTTAGATTTAGGCGTTTTTCCCACCTGTATACAGCATTTCATTGTTCAATAAACACCCCTGAACTGTGATCATTTGTGTTCGTCTTACTTGTTGCCACCATGAGTGCCTCACAGCATCCAGGAAGGGAAGGGGAATCATTTCATAGTCTGACAAACCAAAGTTGAAAGAATGGAGCGAGAAACAGCAAGGGAATGTGCTCAAATGTAGACTTACCGGCAAGAGAAGGAGCGATTACAGACCTGAAACCACTT
This sequence comes from Ambystoma mexicanum, assembly GCF_040938575.1. Classification (NCBI taxonomy): domain Eukaryota; kingdom Metazoa; phylum Chordata; class Amphibia; order Caudata; family Ambystomatidae; genus Ambystoma; species Ambystoma mexicanum. The sequence goes on along the minus strand of NC_090940.1, from coordinate 127,015,987 downwards.
TTTCAGGACTGGTTATTTGTCGGAAAGAAAAATTTGCACAATTTTCATTTTGGAAACATTTTCAATTTTTATAGATATAAAAATCTATTAGCAAAATATGTAAATTGAGTGATAGCGATCAGTTACTCAATTCAGCAAGTATGTATGCACCTCCCAGCCACTCCAATGGGTTATCTTCGCAATTCATATGCCATTTTATATTTTTACTTTATGTGGCAAATTTGCAGAGGGACTTCTAGTACATGTTCCTAGGCCCATAGATCTATTGTGGAAGTCCAGGCCCAAAAGAGTGCACCACAAAGAACAGCAAAACCTTCCACAAAAATAAAAAGCAATTTGGAATATGACATGACGCAATCTATTTTCCAGTTGCAAGATATATGTTGGTGTGTTGGTTGGCATGGGGTTTGCTGCTCTGGAAAACTCTTTTGTGTCGGCGGCTGAAGGAAGATATGTTGAACTAGGAGAAAAAATGTATCGGAGAAAAGCTGAACATATATAGACACCCAAACATAGTATTTGATGTACACTTCAAAACTGTTACATGGCACTCCATCACAGGGGCGCTCCATTTGCCACCCGTCGCTGGCGGCAATAGCATTGGTTCATCAAATTGTGGATAGTCAAGTTCCAGAGTCAGAAAACAGATTCCAGATGGCAGAGTGCTGCTAAGCAGAGCAGAACCCAGGACAGGTTTGTTAGGCATATTTTTTGGCTGCGTTTTCTGGTTCTCTACCACCAGAAATACCAGCATTCGGTTATTCAGCAAATGTTTTATCCGGCACCATTGATTTCGTGTTGGTGCCACATAACCTCTCTTTTACTGTATTTAGTTCATCAAGGTGGCAATTTTAGAACATCATGTTAGTCCCCTTCTTTGATGCACACAAGAATTTAGTGTCGCCTTGTGCCAAGAACAACAGATATGCTGTTGGTAGCATTCCAGAAAATGTCAGTAATGTACTATGACAGGGCGGCCAAGTTGGATGCAAAGAGGCTGGCATAAGGATAGGAGTTTAACAAACTAGGGTTTCAGTTTCACAAAAATATAGAAATAGTTGGATGCTTGTCAAAAGTCTATTAGATAACCGTTACCTTTTTCTGCAAGTTCGATATAGGCTGTAGCACAAGACTTCTCTAGCTTTCCTCCCTTCCAGTGGCGGCTGGTGAATTTTTGAACTGGAGGGGCGTAAATATTTTTCCCTGATATGGCAGAGTGACAGAGCATAGCGAGGGAGCCCACACCAACCGGAGGGGGAGAGAGGGGGGGTTTGAGGGGGTTATCCCCCCCCCTCCGAGATTTAAAAAAAAATAATGGGTGAAAATGGTGCATTTCAGAGCACACTTTTTTGTTGAGAAATTGAGTAAAAAGCCAAACAGTTTGCAATTGGGTTTTGTAGGGTAACTCATGAAAGAAATCCAACAGCTGCAAGTCACCAACAGTGCACAGGAGCATTTCTCCAACACATTTTCCTGATGCCTTTGCCCACAATATGAGCCAGTATAAAACAGGTTCACACTGGCTGTGCCCATACTTTTGACTGCAACATTATACCCTAGTATTCACATGTAAGAACATACTCATGTTGGCTTTGTGCATAATGTCAGTAATGAAACGTGTTCACGTTTGCTCTGCCAATATATTTCAGTATCCCCACATAAGGACATACTCCTGTTGCCTTTAGTATGATAAATGCATGCTAAAGTATGAAAACGTGTCCAAACTGGCTGTACTGAAATGCCAGCCGAGCTACATAATAACACTTATCATTCTTGCGTCATCAAAGATTCCCAATACAAAATGTCATACCGCAATAAGAAATGGCTAGAATAAGTGCATAAAACTGCATACAAGGGCATAAAAGTGACGTTCATAATAACACTTCTTGCTTTAAAGAGCTGGCTGGCTTTTCAGTGGACATTTAATGTTTCACCACCCAGCTGGCTACCTGTCCCATGATATTCTGATTATTAACCCCCCCTTCCCTTCACATTCCTTGATCTCTATAATATATGCACTGCATGGGTGCCTCAGAGTGGATTTCCCAGCTGTAGGCAAGGGAGAACCCAAGCGTCATTTTAAAATGGGCCTCCATGAGCCAGATACATCTGCAGCCAGCACTGCTTTTAGCACAAGTTGTGATTCACTACAACAGTGTGGGTAAGCATCTGCACTGGAAATATGACAACCTGGGGTGAAATCCTAGTAGCTGAACACTTGAGAGAACACTCTTTTAATGCTGGCCTCAAAAACACCTAAAAAGGGTTGCGTTCAACCCCTTAAAAAAGTGGGCGGACGCGGTACACCCGCGCAACATGTATCCTCGACTTGTGCCATGAAAATCAGCACGGGGCCAGAACCAGGGAAAACAACCCCTCCATTAATGACTCTCTTGCCCTCTCATCCTTTTGCCCCCACGTTTGGCTTTCAACAATACTCTGTTTTATGAAGAGAATTTGAAAATCGCACACACCATGGTAAATTACTCACAAAAATATATACATTCTTAATATATGGTAGGCAAAAACTTTACAATTGTGGCATTAACCCCCCCCCACCTTAAATCCAAATATCAGAAAGCAGAGAAATGGCCTATTAAACACTCCTAACCAAAGGTCATGCGTAAAAAGGTAACGTGTTTGAGTTTCAATGTTTGACAAAAGCATGCTTCTCAAATGTGAGGTCAATGTTACATTCTACCTAAAATGTACATTTGTGGCGTGGTAGATATGAACATGTGGAATAAGGCAGTTAGTTTAAAACAGTGGTGTGTGACACAACATAATGTGATCCGTCAGTATGCCAGTGGTGGAGTAAAAAAATCCACACCTCAGACGGCAAACACACACCAGCCTGTAACATTGTGTGGTGTGATATAGTTCAAGTAAGCTCAATGCTGGTGTGTGGGGAGGAACTGAGCTAGTGGTTTTAGGGAGCTTGAAGGCGAAATCTCGTCTTGGTTCTAGGAAGCCGCCTTGAGGTGCCATAATGTAGGACGATAGAAAGTAGCGCTGAAAGGCAGCCTGCAGTAGCGATCGCAACTGCATCACGAATACAACTCTGGGAATTGTTAATTGTACACTGGCACAGAATGCACACGACTAAAACAAAATCCAATTCAAATCAAGGAAAACTTGTGGAAAGTGCAGTTAAAGTCACTGATGCATACCACTGGCAATGCAGCAATGACTGGCATGTTAAAAACCGTAAAACCATCCAGCGCGGGAGAGAGTGTGAGCATCTAAAATGGGGCCAACCAGGAAAGAAATGGGAGACCGTACCACGGCTGGCCTGGACTACTTGTGGTTCCTCATGGACCAGTAGTCCAGCCGTGCAGTACAGGTTGGTGGCGCAGCTGCACAGTGACAGACACCCGATTCATTCTGACCACTGCTTCACTGAACTCTCAAACAGTCACTTACAGAAATGGAAGTTAAAACCCAGCACTTCCAGACAATCCAGAAAAACTATTTGATTATCGAAATGGATAGGCTATCGTTGAACTAGCTATCTCGGCCATGTTCAATCCTTAGTGCTGCCATTAAGAACTTATGCAGTACATGTTGGGCAGTTCCCCCAAAGTATCTTGTGACCGCTACAAAGGGTCTTCTCCAGGGGTGTTGCTAAGTCTGGAATCGATCAGGGGCTAAGCTAATGGCGGGACTGGCGGGACTCGGGGCTAGCTAAAGCCTTTTGGTTGTAGACCCTGAGCTTCTATCTGGGGCTACAACCAAAAGTCCCGGGGCTATAGCCCTCTCAGCCCACCCCCAGCAACGCCTCTGTCTATTGCAATGGAGGCTTCATTGCTGTGCAAAGAAAGAAGACAATCGGATGGTTCCATGTGAACTGATCGAAAAGTTCTTCATTGAATTTTCTTTTTTTTTTTACTGGTCGATTTTTGCTGCAAATATAGGCAGGGGGCGGGGGGAGACCCCCAACACAGCCCCTCTCTTAACACTCCTGCATTAGTTATTCACCTAAACCCACCCCCACATATATTTGGGGCAAAAATCATTGTAAAGAATTCAATTAATTCTTCGATTAAATTTTATGCGGCCAAAACGCCCTCTACCCGATCGGATTACATTGATCCGGTTCTGTCTACATTGACTCGCAAAACCACCTTAAATTCATGAACTCCTGTGCCACTGGCGACGTTCTTTATCACAGAGATCCAATACATTTGGCAGATTGGCGATTTTCTGGATGGAAATACTCCTGGCCCAATCCGCTCCAATCTTGAACTAGATACCGTGCAAATTATGCCTCTTCCGCCTCATTCCCACGCTAGGGAACCTTCTTGCATCTTTGCCACTTCCAGCTCAGTGTGTCCACAGCCTGGGTTCCTTATTCATGGGGTCCATCTCTAATCCCTGAGATTTCTTTTGGTGTCTGCACCGGATTGTCCTTTCTTTGCCTTCTGTGTCACAAATCCTCCCCCGCCCCTAGGTTTACTGAGTACATCACAGGTTTTCCAGCTAGGGTGCCAATCTAGTAGCCTTTACGGGTGTCAAGGAAGCTTGTCACTCACACCACCACTCGTGACTCTTGATCTAGTGATGTAAAACGCACACCTCAACCTCACAAATGCAACACCGTTGTGGTAATTTCAATGTTTCTCAGATTAGCCTTTGTCTGCAATTCAATAGAGCCCACAAGATAAGGCCTCCCCACCACATAGGTTCAGTTAGGTAACCATTTGACAGCTCAAGGACAGCCTTCCACACTGCGGCCGGGTCACGTTTCCTCATTTGGAATCCATTTTGGGAGTCACAAAAAGCTTTCGTGGAGGCGCATCAGAGAACATACACAGATTGACTCAAGGATAATCAGCGATCCAACATTCACAAAAAGCAACACAGTGGATGCAAGTCCTTCCCAAACTCTTGCCAGCTCCCGATTGGCTCAAGTGTAAGTGCACAGCGAGCCGGGGATCATTCTGGCCTAGTCAGCTGAGCAGAAGCAGTCGATTTCTTGCATAAGTGCCAGCCCACGATTTAGAATTTTTACCAATAAATATCTGCTTGCAAACCAGGAATACAACCACGCGAGGCACGGCTCCTGCATCTAGAGGGCACGGGGGAGAAGGGGTGCCCGTAGCCCTACTCCTTTACATATTTCGGCAGACTAAGGAAGTTGGACTGTGCCACTGGATTTAGCAGAATATAGGAGTGCCAGTACATTTTTATTATTGGAAATATATGATCGTATACTTTTAATATTGGAATTAAAACATTATTTACTATACAGAAACGGCTTCAAGGTACCATGAAAGGGAAGGGTGAGGGAGGGCGGGGGTGAAATTTCAGAGCAAGTATTACCTCAAACATTTAAGCAAACACGGATTACGTGTTTTCAATTTATTAACTATTGGGCTAAAGAAAATGACATGACAGTGTGTAACTACTGCAGACCAGGGAAGCGGCCAGCAGAGCAAATTCACCCTGAACAAAAAGTCATGTGCACAGGTGGCGGGCGTTATTAAAACTGGAAGATGAAACCATATTGAAAAGGGAGCGGTGGCGGCGCCGCAAACACAAGGACCGGCTAAGAAAGTGCCAACCCCCGGGGAGAGGAGAAGAGGGGCCGGTGCACTGAAGGAGGGGTAATGTTGCAAGTCATGTTGCAATTCCTTAGTGTGGACAGTATTCGTGCATATTCTGTTTACCTTAAACAAGTGTGAACTAATTGACCCTTTGCGCAAAATGGCTATTGAAAACCTGGGAAGCAAACGTTTCCAGCCAATCCGAGCAAAACCTGTGCAGCTCATGTCCGGCATGACCAACTCAATGCAGAATATATCAGAATATGGCGTCTAGTGGGCAAGCACGGAGCCGGCCTTAGGAGGGGGCGAGCCGGGTGACCGCCCAGGGCGCCATTAGCCCCCGCCACGCCAGCTCAGGGGAGTCTTTCAAGAACTCCCCCGAGCTGGTATAGCGGAAGAAGGCGCAGCAGGTGGGCTCTTGCATTCAAATGCGCCCCCACCACACCAGCTCGGGGGGGGGGGGGGGGAGTCTTTCAAGGGCTCTCACGAGCTGGCGTAGTGGCAGAAGGCGTGGCTGGCGCCTCATTGTCATTAAATGCACCCGTGGCAAGGGCTCATTTAATGACCAGGGGCGGGAGGGGGCACTGCTGCCCCTAAGGCCGGCCCTGGGCAAGCAACAGTCCTTCAGAGAAGCAGTTTACATGCCTGTTGGAAGTGACAGTTAAACTTGTGTCTGTCACTTTAGGTCACCTGTACTGCTCAGGTGATCTGTTCAAGCCAGTGGCATGGGATGCACCTTCCACAAATGGCACCTGCCCGATGTGAAGAAGGGCTCGGTGATCAAAGGGCAGCCTTTATGGTATCTAGCAATTCCTGTGAATAAACCTTTGGATTACAAGAAAAGATTTATTTTAAAAATATATATATTTTTACTTGCCTAAATATGCCAGCAAGAAATGGAACCCACTTTTAAAACTTAGAAAAAAATATTTGTACTCCCAACTTCCCAAAACAAGGACTAAAATACTCTTACTTCACATTCGTATATGCTGGCTGGCCGGTTTAGCAGTATTAATGACACTTTTCAAACAAAACAGACTAACAACATAAAAAATCAAAAGAAATGGCAAAAAACCAAATGGGACAACCATAAAAAGAGCATAGTGTAAAACGAAGGTAAAGAAAGGCTGAGAGACATCTGAAATTCACTTCATGTTGTTGCACAACCTGCACTACTCAACGCCTGTAATGTGAACGCACCAATCCCAGTGATGCAAGGTTAGGTCACGTGATGGCAGTCAGGAGCTACACTTATTCCGGTCTTCCAGGATGAAGACCGACTTGGTCATCATTCTCCAATATCTAAACAAAGTCTCCAATATGTTCCAATGCCATGTGAAAGGATACACACTGATGCTGGGTGGCCATCGCTGAGGCGGTGGAAAGCGTGGCGCGCTCGGGGTCAAGCAGGGTAATGTGACAACCTCATTCGCTTCATGCCTAACCCTCTTCAGACCTCGAGTCCTGCCATACAGAACTCCTGGGCCCTCTTGGGCGTATGCCAAGGACCTCATGTGCCACCGGAATGGGAAAAGAGCAATAAAGTTCCGCTGGCCAATTAGGGAAGTGCTCGTCCCTTCTCGAGTAGATGCTCTTCTGGTCAAACCACCAAGAACTACACATACATCTCAACCATCTCTCAGCCTGCTGTACACTTCCCTTCTTACAATTCATCGAAAGAGTTCTAGGGCTGGGCTGGGCTCGTAATGTTTCTATATTTTGAAATTAATGTATTCTTTTCTCTGTGTTTACTACCGTGGTGATATGAATTTACTATGTTGCGATATATTTCCAACTCACTTTCTTACCTAGGATGGCTTCCTTTCCACGCCCAACTTAAATTTCACTTCCTTTGTCTGGTCTTTAAGTCTCTTCACGACCATGCCCCTCCTTACCTCTCCTCTCTTCTCTCATTCTGCACCCCCCTCTCGCTCCCTTTGTTCAGCTGTTCTCTTCTTACTTTCTGTTTCCCCTCCCCATTGTGCATCTTCTCGTTTCCGCTCCTTGCCCCCCCCTACACTGAACTCCCCACCTTTTTCTATCCGCTCCATCCCCACCTATTCCTCCTTCCGCTCCTCCTTGAAATCATTTCTTCATTCCCCTCCCTGACACCTTTCCCCCTCTCCTTCTAGTACCCTTCTCCTTGTTCCCTTTATCTTTTCCCTTCTCTCCTAACATCCCCGCTCTTCCTGTTGCTCACTTTACTCACTACTCTTTTTCCCTCTTCCTTCCTTCCTTCCCCACCCCCTCCTCTCCTTTCTTATATGCAAATTGTTCTAAATGCCGATTTTCTGATTTGATTCATGTAGACTGTTATTTCTTCTACTGTTCCATGTTTGATGTGTTTTTTGTTGTTAACTGGAAAGCGCCTTGGATTAAGGCGCTATATAAAACAATAAATACAAATATTAATTGTATGCAAATGTGTTAATTATGTATAGGATGTATTCTGTGAAAAATAGGTATATAAATTGTATGTGTAAAGGTATGAACAGGATTTGATCTGCTCTGTGGTGCCGCGGCCCTTACCTTTGGCATATGACTTTATCTAAAAGATGTTTTGACAGCTTTTGATGCCCCCTGCCAAATGACATACGTCAGGCCGATGTTCTGTGGGATACAAGCAGAAGACAAAGCGGGCACCCCAGAAGCATAGAGGGGACCTATGACCCCTCTGGTCTTTCCAGGCAGAGCATGGTGCACATTGTACCCTAAAGCAACTGCTAGGATGCATGCTGTGCTTTAGGTCTGCTCGCACTGCAATTCCACCCTACACACATGCAAAAGGAGGACAAGGGTACATTTCAGCATCATCTGCAAATGATACTTTGTCAACAGTGACATATGCTTAGTGTAGAACTACTGCAGTGCTGCACTGATAAGAGAGAGATGGATTGTGAGGAGGGACACAGTTTGCGGATGTTGTTTTGTTATTCTCACATAGCATGGGCACTCTGTCACTGCCCATGCTAATCCCAGCCAAAACACAACCGGCTGGGATCTGCGAGCTAGCTCTGTCAAGCATTTAAAAAAAGGTAGCAGGCGCTCCTCTCCAGGAAGAACATGACATGATGACCTGCTCTGAGATGAGAGTTTGCAGCACACGCTTTTTGCTCACTGTACCTTTCACAGATGGGAAATATCCATTTGCATATCAGTCTTTGTCCCGCCCACATGGGCAGTCCAGTACCGAAATGCTATGGCAATTCCTCTCTGAACAAAAGTACCAACAGCAACCCCATAAACAGGTTTCAGCCTTGTCGGGCCTCATCAGTGAGGTGAAGCTGTGCCTCTCCGAGCACAGTGAGCATGGAGTCCACGTCTGGTTGCCCCCAGGTAACTCAGGGTGACCAGCCCCATGTTCCTTACAAATATTTTTAAAAAGGTAGCAGGCGCTCCTCTCCAGGAAGAACATGGCATGATAACCTGTTCTGAGATGAGAGTTTGCAGCTCACAGGCTGAAACACGTGTATGGGGTTGCTTTTGGTACTCTTGTTCAGAGAGGAATTGCCATAGCATTTCGGTGCTGGACTGTGTGGGCGGGACAAAGAAAGATATGCAAATGGATATTTCCCATCTGTGAAAGGTACAGTGAGCAAAAAGCGTGTGCTGCAAACTCATCTCAGAACAGGTTATCATGCCATGTTCTTTCTGGAGAGGAGCGCCTGCTACCTTTTTTGAAATAGCTCTGTCAAGCAGTTGCATCAAAAGTTGTGCTGCATAGGGCGTGCCAGTGTTGTTTCCCTGTTGACAGTTAATGGCTTAATTGCAGCTGTAACCTGGTTATTGGTGTAATAAAAAAAAAAAAGTCTTAACCCAGTGTGCCTTCATTGATTAGCAATATGTGTACTCTTGCATTTCTTCCTCGAACTGAAGTCCTGTAAACAAAAAAAGCATTGACATAGGCAACAGGTTTGGCTTGTGTGTAGGCATAAGGTAGGCATTTGCCAGGCACTTTCATCATATGCCCCGGTACTCGGACCATTTTCTAGCCAATGGCCTCTTAGGACTAGGGAGCACCATTACGGTTGTGCCTGGCAAATGTCTACCCCACGCCTACACGATAGACAACACTGTGGACTTTGCCAAGGATTGTTACGGGTAGGTTGCTGGTCACCTGCAATTTACTAGCATTTAGATGCAACTACGAAAAAAACGATGGGCCAGAACTTAATCTCACCTATTGCTGCGCACTTCAAACATCCCGTAACTCATCTGGCAGGTTCAGAGACATCCCATCCCCACCCCATCCTGTTCCCTCCCCACCCCTCCCCCAACTTCCAAGCATAGACATGGTGCAGCCTGAGGGGCAAGGCCTATCTTCCTTTCGCCACAGTACAAACTGCCTTTCCGGTAGGCCATACCCCAGCAGAGGGAGACACCTGGTCCTAGGCCAGGCGTACATGGTGCAGGCCCACCCCGTCATGATTTCTTGGCTACACCTCTAAACGGGTAGCCCCTTTATCAGGCCGAACATGTGGACCATGGCGACAAAGCGCACATTCTAAAAAAGTCTCAACGGGGCCGCTGTTCACATAATTGGGAGATACGAATGATGGTCAGAAAAGTGCCTAAAATGTTACACAGACGCAAAGACACTTTCAAGAAAAAAAAGGGGGATAATGAGAAACTGGGGGTCCTTTGCTGCCTCCATTTTATGAATGTTTCATACACTCCTGTTAATGCCTGGGGCTAGAAATCAGGCAGAGATAAAAGTAGTTCAGGAAATACCAATTAGCTGGTTCGAATCCAGCATCACCACCTCTGCAGTCTTTATGGGAAAAAAAGTAATCGGCCCACCTCGGCCTCTCCCGAAGTGATAGGATAAATTTAGCAATTCTCTTCCTTGTAATTTAAGATCCAGGCAGCCCATAAGAATAAATCCCTTCAACACTTAATTTCCACCTACAGATATCCATAGAAAGAATTAGTAATTGAACCAAGCATGCATTTCGATGAGACATTGTGCCCCCCAATAAACTATTATTATTGTCTAATTTGATAAACCTATAATACATGGCAGCCTGCAATATCTGTACGAAAAACCTGGAAATGATGTTCTTATTACACGCTAGTCATGACATCACGAAGGACCTATAATAAGAAAATAATACGCAACTGCTCTGTAATCAGTTATCACGCGTCAGCTGCGACGTTGCAATACCTGCTGCCTGAGCCAGCAGAGAGATCTTCCAGCTGTCACTGCAGCACTTAATTAAAGACGTGGCAAGCTTTTAAAATTCCTTGCCTGCAGAATTGTTTTCGGTGTCAATTTCCAGCCATTCATTGACAAGGAACTGTTTATGGTAGAATGTTTAATTTGTGCACTGCTGGAGTTTCACACACGCGAGCAAGAATCTGCATGTTTTCACTTATTTTAAAGCACAAAAGGAAAACGTTTTCAATACATTTTATTAAACTGCGTGAACTAGAACACATTAGGAGCTGTTTTTTAAATCCAAACAGATTCTAGATTGATGGGAAGATCTCTTACTTTAGATTATGCAAGAGCCAATGTTTTAAAGACCGTGACAGTATGTGGCAGTGTATTATAACGAATAAAATACCCTCTACCATACATAAAAAAGGATATTGCCAATAAAGAAATTTGGTCACAAAACTCTCGGTGACTTATGATATCCTTATAACGTACGTATGGGGTACTTCATATCATATATATTACCGGATTGCCTTGTGCATAGTCAAACAAAACGCTGCACACACAGACTTCTATTCGTAGAAAACCCGAAGATTCCCTCTGATACTGTGCAATCCTAAAATGTAAAAGGGGTGTCTGGAATGCACAAGATCCGTAAATCTTACTTGCCAGAGATCTGGTCTGGGTAACTAGACCCAGATCTGGCCCACAAGCGCGGCGCGAGACAATCCCACCGAGACAGCAGTCTCCGGCAAGCTCAGGGCAAGAAAGGCACGTGCAGGATGAGGTTGGAAGCGGCTTCTCGAGTCATTGTTGCCATCTACGCGGATCTCCTCTTGTCAGGAGAATAGCACAGCGGGGATTACCAGACTGGTCTTATTATTGCACTGCTCGATGTACAAGCGGTGCAAGCCATTTGAAAGGCCCCCAGCGTAGAGCCATGCTTCAGGGATGGACCCCATGCAGGACTGACAAGTGCTACACGCCTCCATGCCAAATCCCGAACACTGCTGGGCCTCCAGTGTCAAGCAGGAGTGGATGCCGTACAGTGCCAGTTTAGCAAGCCAACCCTTGCACCCAGGACTGCATCAAAACGAAGACCAACAATGTGATTAACAGTGGAAAAAAGAATGAAAGTAATCATCTAGCAAAGAAATTAGGAAGGGCCAAATATTAAAACAAAAAACAAAAAATTAATTAAAAAAAAAAAGATGAAGAGGTAGTGAAGAGTGACTGAAATCTACTAAAATCTTTCTAAAACAAACAAAAAATACATTTCTAAAAGGATATGTACCCACAAAAAAGCAGTAACCGATGTGTCGACGGTTTGACGGTGTAGGGAGATGAAGGAGGCTCCCAAGGAAAGCAGTAGGTTCCCTGACATAGCTAAACAAGCACTGGCAAAGCCAACAGTTTGGCATGTCATAGGCACAGACATCACGTTACTATAGTTCTACAAGGTGGCAACAAGGGGACAATTATTTGGGCATCATCTATCCCCAACCTTTCTATCATATCCACAGACCACGGTCTGACGACACCCTGGCGGGGTCACAATACGCTGCTTCTCGGACAAGGTTAGGCGCCGTAAAACCACTACGGTGCTGAATTAAAAAAATACCATACGATACGGTAGCGCTGCCTGGAAAATGCGGATGGATTCCCCATACAGAAGCCAAATGACTGGCTCTCAATTCTTCTTTAAAATAGAACTTCAGCTCAAGTAATGGTTAAAGAACGCTTGGCCGAGACATTTCTACTACCCCAGTCGCATATTTATAGCTTCAGTTAAATCACTAATTCTCAGCAGACTACTTTGAAAAGACACTGGCAGGCCAAAACTTGATGTTACTGCTTGATATAACTAGTTTGATCAGTGTTTTCGGTTGGTGGGGCAGGTAGTGGGTAGGAATGGCCATATTAGCAGGGCCATGAACAGTCAGTGGGAAGGCAAATAAAACAGCTGCCATCACCCACAATAACATGGACTTAGCAAGCTAGCTGCCAACACTAAAGATAGATAAATGAGCACAGGCAGAAGAGGGGGGCTGGAAGCAATTGGAGAATTGGTGCAAAGTGCATTGTAGGACGGAAACAGTGGGAAGCAAGTGCTCCTCACCCTTTAAAATGGGGCGATTTCTAAGCAAAATTAATCATTTTATCGTGTTTACTTCGGATTAAGTATCTGCAGGTCTGTGTGAAAAGCAGGGCATAAAGTCATAATACTTGAAGACTTTAGAGCACTAGCCGTCAATGCGTTGGTTATTTCACAGAAAATAAAGACACGTGATCAGTTTCACTTTACCAAGTGAGGAGGCCCGATTCTCTCAATTACAAGTCACTCGGACTCACAGAGATGTTAAAGGTTGCAATCAAGATGCACTCTAGGACTTCAAAAATAAAGTAAAACAAAAAAGATGTACCGATTTATCGATATTTCAACCCTTTGACAGTGTTCCAGAGTCCACTGAAGAACGACGGCAAGGTAGCTCAGTGGGTCTAGGAACCTGTGACATCCTGCTGTGCACACTACCAATTACACGATAAATCCTGACAGATCGCCACAAAGTGTCTTTCTTGCCAGGATGTTCATCTTTTGATTCTACATTATTTGTTCCATTCGGATTCACTAATATTTGACTTTGGTACTAAACATACTTCAACTTGGATTCCCTTTCATTTCTGCCATAGTCAATCGCAACCTTAGGATCGTGCTACAGGGGCGTTCAATATAAGGGGGCAGCTAGTGCTTGAAGATCATATGAATCGAATGCAGCACTTCATGCCAGACTTCTAAGCGCTGCAATGACAGGTCTCATTTGTACCGCATGTTTAACGGCAGGTGGGATTCCTCAGTTTCAGGATTGACCAACTCTGATCAGTCACTCTGTTGGAGTAAAAAAATATGCTTTTAAATTTCCCACTCGCTTATCTAGAAAATGAATTCACAATAGAAACCCTTACATTCATTTTGCAAAGACATAATTCTGGTTTTACTTTTTCCCCTGAAACCCTTTGCCCGTTTGTTCAAGAGGCTACTTTCACGGAGCCAAGATCCTCATTCGGCCATAAGACTCGGCTTGGGCATGTCCCATGTTCTTAGCTCAGCAACAGCGTATGCCTTATGAAGCTACTTGCGGCAGAGTTCCTGATTGAGTTGGTCCCAGTATCATATGGTGAGTGTTTTAGACCATTTCAAGTCAACTTACAATCAATTAAAATTGCTAGGTATTCCAATGGTATTCAGAAGCAGTGTCTGGGGGGAGCTACAGTGCAACAGCTGGGGAGGTGATCCCCTTACTGGCATTCCCCAGTCACTGAAATCTTCATAGCTGGTTCTCAGTCAGTGCTCAAACTGAGCCTCACAGCACTCCTGAGCCTGGGGGCCTGGACTCCCGGGAACCTACATCTGCGCTGCCATCAATTGCACCTATATGGTCTTGGATTAGAATTGAGCTGATTGGTCAAAGTGGTCTGGCTGGGATGTGGGGAGGGGCTGGCTTCTGAAGGCCACCTTGCCCCTTTTAAAAGCAGTAGGTCAGATGGTCCAGTTTCCCCGGGTTCCCGTGCATTGTGGCTGCCCGATTCTGGACTCTAAGCCCTTGGACAAGCTTCCCTGAGCTACGGGCATAGCGTATATAGCAAGAGTCCGGTTACGACATCACTGGGGCTATTTCCAACTCCTACAGATATTCGGTGTAAAAGAGTGGGCGGATAGCCCGGAGAGTAGTGTTGCAAATGGATTCCCTTCTCCACAGTTGATCTCGCAGTGTGCCGCAAAGGCCACCTAGATTCCTAACTTCGCGTGATGCGGATGAGGTGAATCCTCAGTTTGTGTTCAATTCCAGCAGCACCATCAGGCGCGGTTGCTCCCTTAAGCAAGGCTGTCTTTGTGGCGCCATTTAATGAAAGGAAACCGTGATTGCGAGAAGACATCCCAGCTCGTGGATAGAGAATGTGCCACCAGACAATATCAGTGAAAAATGTCAAGCTGACCTCAAACCAACCACACATTTCAAATAATCACTCTTCATGGCCGAATGTTCCGGATTTAAATGTTGCAGCAAATCTCTGTAAGGGGAGTTTGTCCTGTGCTGTTGAAAAGGATGGCCTAATTGGAGCTCTGATGTGGCAGATGCACTCCGACACCTGATTGCATCAGCTACGTATTGCCCCAATTGGCTGCAGTGGGTGTGGTTCGACAGCACCATGGCTTTCCAACCTGTGATGGTCAGTGTAGATTCAGTGAAGTCTCAAAGGGAGATGCATCGCCTTTATGATTTTGGCAAGAGGAACTGTCTCATGTCCCTTTCACTTCAAGTCCCATTTTAATTCCTGTGTTAGTCAACTTCTCACCCTCTAGATGATTTGGCCAACAACTCCCATCATCCCTCACCATTGAATGCTGGCTAGGGCTGACGGGAGTTGTAGGCTAAAACATACAGCTGTATACAGGCCGGCTAACCCTGTACTCAATGACATGCCTCAAGATGGTTGTGGTGGGCTTGTCAGGAAGCAGGCAGCGGTTTAACACTCAAGACCGAATAAGAGGGATTCTGTATAAGGTCCGGGCTACAGTACATGTGCCCCTTTTGAAAGAGGATTTCACCTTATCCTCAAGCGCCAAACCCACACATGTAGGTTGCTTCTGGCCAAATACGGCACCCTGATGGATGCAGCAGGAGGCGTCTTGGGACAGGAGAACTCCCTGCCATCCCCCCTCCCACGCACCCCATTTATGGCCTGTGGGTATTGAGCGGCCTCTGAGGAAGAAACCGACAATACCTCCACCCAATCATAGGCTCAAAGTTGGCCATGGCCGGTGCGATATTTAGCCAGAAGTTTACTCGGCCATGCGAGGAGAAATGTACAGCTTCTGGCTGCTTTTTTGAGAGTAGCCGAAACAAATTCTGACTTAACCATGTGTGGGTTTACACTTGTGAATCTTAAGTTACATATATTTTATGAGAGTTTGGTTTGCCAACATTCACACATTCGCCTGGCCTAGAGAAACGGTGCACACATTTGCCGATTGCAGTCCAGGGAAGCGACGCGTGCAGCTTCCCTAAGGCTACATCAAGAGCAATCAATTTCATGAGATTTGACGACCAAAGGAAAAGACAACTGAGAGTGTGCCTACTCTTGATCCAGCGACATAAGAGCAATCAATTTCCAGGTATCCCGCCAAAATACAGAGGTCGTTACAGAGAGCACGCAAAGGGTTTCAGATATCGAGTTGGGGGGCAGAGTGAGAGGGATGAACATTGAGGAGTTTCCACAGGTGCAGAGAAGCCTGGGAGGAGGGCAAGGAGCAGGAGCCCGTCTCCCTCTGTCAACGCTGCACTTATTGTTCTTTGCTAGAAATGTTTTGGGTCTTTGGTTCTTGTCAAAAGAACTGTTTTCTGGCTGAAAATGGGATTCATTTTCTATTTTATTTAATACAAAACATAATTGTTTCTTCTTCGATATCAAATTAGCTCAATAAGCTGATGTCACGCGGTGGACACCGAATTATCAAGAAATAAGGCCCTTAAGCACTTTAAGAAATTGACATGGTGTGATAGAGCTGAATATTGAGCGAATATTAAATAGACTTACTATGGAATAAACCAGACTCAGAATCAACAAGGTCATACGATAGTAAGAATACCGCTGAACCTTCAATGAGTTATTGTCAACTATACAGACGTTGCAGGATGGATAGCTCAACGGTTAAGAAGTCCCCTTAGACATGGGACAAGCCACACAAGTTTCGATCCCCCCTCAAAGGGGCGACACAGGCCTCCCATCCTTCGGAGGTCGATAAATTGAGAACCATAAAATTGGATAATAAAAAAAACATTTTGGAGCACTTCAAAGTGGGAGGAATTCAGTATGACTGCTACGTCAAAACTTGATCTATTTAATACATGAAGATGTATGTTGTAAGTTATAGATTTTAATTTTTAATCTTTATTTTGTCCCTATAGTCTGTATTTTACGGTTTTATTTAATGAGTAAGATGTTGAGATGTTGGCTGTCTGTATATTCTTTTTACTAGGAGGTCAATCCAAAATAACTCTTTACTTTGAGATTTGCTGCAAGTCACTTCATGGCCACGTCATAGTCCTGTGCAGCACACCAGTTCAAGTTCACCAGCATACAAGGTATGCTACTCCTACATGGCATTCACTAGCCCGTGCTTAGAGGGAGAGGCGGCAGTGCAAAGGCAGCCTGACCAGTTCTGTGGTTAGGAGCATCCTGACCTGCCTTCTGGGCATTCCAAAGCTTGCTTACTTGCACTCTCAAGGTTCCGCCTCGGTGTTTGAGATGCCGGAAATTGTGTTGGTTCATCGGGTGTACGTTAACCAAACAGCGAGTGTCCTGGAGGGTATGTAGGGGGAGGCCAGTAATACAAGGTGCGGCGAGGGGACCATTAGATCTGAGCTGTTCTTTACAAAACTGGGATTTCAGTTCCTTCCTTAAGTGCAGGAGAGTGGGGCAGACTGACTGCTGGAGGGGATTGTGTTCTAGATTCCTGTTGAGTATCGTGAGAAGGCATGGGGCTTTTGCTTTCTCTTGCCAGCTTTTGATAAACAGCATTTGTATTGACATCCACACAAAAGAGGATCTCTGTTGGCTGTCCATCCATCCATCCATAGAAAGTAGAGGCACTTGAGAAGAGGTAAAAGGCAACTCCAGGTTTTGCAGATATTTGGCTCCAGGTGGAATTATGCACGGTGCAGTGTGTTTGAAATGCAATCCTTCAGACTACTCCAAAAGACTGAAGCATGTCCGGAGTAGATTGCATGGGCCATTTTTTTTAGGGGTGTTTCAGTCAATTGTGCCTGACTCTGCAATTGCTGATGCTTGTGAGCCAAGTAGCTATCTGGTTACGTGCAGCTTTCGTAGGAAGCCATTAGCAACTATTTCCCTCTCTGAATGCTGTAGCGTCCAGCTGTGACGTCCTGATCGAGGGTTATGGACTTCAAAATAAACTGCAGTGACATCGCAGCAGGGGGGATACAGTATTTCCTGGCCAGATATTTTCTCTCTTCTGGGTTCAAGGGAGAGAGAGTTTGGTATGTCTTCTGTTGTATAAAGACCACTCGTGCCTCCCCCCACTCTACACCTCTGTCACGCTGGTCCATAAGGCAGCGTGCTGGAGGAGGAAAAGGAAAGGAGTGGAGTCCGCTGAATTAGAGATGGCCCGCTCTCAGATGTCGATCCGATCCAACTTGCAGCCACTGAGGGGGCCATATCTCTGTTGTGAACTGAGAGTTCAACTCCCTATGCATCAACATTCAGAGTTAACATTTGTAGGGAGTAAAAGGTTATTCCCATTTCCAATGTGGGTATTTTCCAAGCTCGGAAACATACATTTTTAACTGTAAAATCTATGCCTTTTTGTAATCCACATTTTTTTTAAACTTGTATGAATTGCTAGATATACCTTAAAAGTTTCTCTTCAGATCAAGCAATAGTAATAAAGCTCCGCCCCCGGGCGCTGCTCCACTGGTCCCTCTAATCCAGAACATATCAGCGGCGCAGTCGGGTTGGACGCATGGGGTCAGCTCCTATGGGTTTGTTGTTCAACATCTTTGTTGGGAGTATTTTTCTTTTAGGAGCATTTGCCCATTTTGAGGGAGTGAAAGTTTCCAAAATGCCATAGCTACCCATCTATAATTCTTTATGAAACAGTCGAAGGAGGTCAGAACTGCATAATGTATGTGATCTACCAGGTGGTCATGTTGGATTAGAACAGGTGGTCTTTTTGTAGTGGGAAAGTGGGTTGGTGTTGGGGGGTCGGGCTCGAGCTCTGGGAAGTTTAGTTCAATATTGTTCTTTTATTTTTGTTAGAAATGTGTTAACCGAGTTTGGAATAATCCATGTCAACATTACAACAATAAAACGTGCTTCCCTGTCCCTCCCTATCCTCCCCAGTCGCCCTTAACCCTTGTGACTCGGTTTGTGCAATAACTTGTCTCCATCCCTCGAGCCTGTTTTCCCCTCCCCTGCGGTCAATATTGAATTATTGACATGGAAGCCCACAGAAAAATATCAAATGTTTATTTTATACTTTTAGTGGCAAAACCAGTACGAGTTTCAACCTTTAAAAACAGGGCAATAGAGAGCAGGGTGGGTACACGGGGTGGCGCGGAGCACGAGGCTCGTCCAAGTCGATGTGTGGGGAATTGTTTGCTGCACTGAACAAAATTCCCCGTGCGGGCAACGAACAGCCGTAGCTTTCCCGCGCTGCAAATACTGACAGGATTACAGTACAGACGTCAGGCCGATGCTGTGTGAAATCAGTCACGATGAAGCGCTCGAAGATGCAAACCTAAACAAGAGAAATCAAAATCTCACCGACCAAACCTTGGCCTTTTGGGAAGTCGACGTACTCTACTATTTTCCCGCGCTCTTGACGCCACTCAAACTGAAAAGTGAAACCTTTAACGATGTTTTACCTAATAGTGCGACGCCTGTGACAGAATATTTATATACAGTGTCTTGTTATTATGTTACACAGGAATAAGCAAGAGAAACGTTTAACTGAAAAAAAGCGCAGTTGATGAAATGACTAAAAGATTGTTTGACTGAACGGATTTCAATATGGGTAATTAAATATTCAAATTAGATTGAAAAGAAACGCACAGTGATTCTAAACCACAGCGCCTATCGCGATGAAGAAATATTGCGCAACATGCACGCGGGTTGGGCAGGGGGGGTACTCAGGCATTATTATCTTTTTGGGGTGTGCTGCCTGCCGGTTTCTCTAGCAACGGTTATCTCATGCGGTCAGCTACAGTATGACATGATAGGTTATTTATAATGCGCTTAATACTCAGAGGTTTCTAAGCGTGGACCCGGGGATCGAACCTGTGTTGCTCAGTGTCTTGCTTCCAAGACGAGCACAGTGCCCCTGAGCTATCCTCCAGAAGCACGGCCCACCATGCCCATCAGGAAAGCGTCAAGGTCCAGGGGAGTTGCCATTCTGTTTCGGAAGAAACTGCCCATTAAAGTTTTAAGAGAGTGTGCGGACAGGGATGGTAGGATGATTGCCTTGTTGGTGGAAATTCAGGGGGAACTGTTGACGCTCTGCAATGTGTATGCTCCGACAGTGGACGATGGCTCTTTTTTTAGAATGGTGGCGCAGAACCTATTAGAATTGAATAATCCTAATATTCTACTCGGGGGTGACTTTAATACTGTGGTTGATCCTATACTTGATAGAAGTCAGGTCAGGCGAGTGCTACGTTGTGATCATCATCATCGGGCGCTTAGATCACTCTTGGAGGAACATAATTTGAAAGATTCTTGGCGCCTGAGGAACTTGGACAGACGTCAATATAGTTTCTATTCTAATGCACATAGTGTGTTTTCTAGGCTAGACATGTTTTTTGCGGGTGGTAATGTTTCGGAAAATATTGTCGCTAGTGATATTGGTAATATTTTGTTGAGTGATCATGCCCCTGTGGTGATACATATGAAACTTAAATTTCGGAGTGTACGGACTTTCTCTTGGAAACTGAATACCTCAATCTTATTGGATGATGATATATTGGAGCGGATTGTCTCGGAAGCTAACTATTTTGTTGTGGAGAATCGCTCAGAAGAGGTCAGTGTGGCGAACACATGGGAAACATTTAAATGTTGTATGCGTGGTGTCTGTTTAGGGCTGTCTAGTGGTAAACGTAAGAGGGAGGAGAGAAAGAGACAGGATCTTGACCTGCGTATTGGGGAGATCTCTAGGGATCTGATGCTAGATGCGACTGATTCAGTGAAATTGGCCTCTTTGAAAAAACTTAAAAAAGAAATGGAAGAATTTTTGTCGCTGAGGGCAGAACGTGGCTTGTTCTATTCCAAGTGTGCATACTTTGAAAAGGGTGAACGTTGTGACAGATGGCTGGCATACCGGTTGAAGAAAAAGATTTCGGAGTCAGCAATTGCTTCTATGCTTGACCAGGAGGGTAGGATTACATTCGATCCCATCAAGATTAACTCAATCTTTCGAGACTTCTATGAGAATCTATATAGCAGTGAGGTGGGTGTTACTGGTAGGGGGGAGGACTTTTTTGGTAGTTTAAACTTGCCTAAGATTCAGGATGCTGAACGTGATCTTCTTGGTGATATGATAACGGTTGATGAGATCAAAAGTGCTATTTCAGAACTGAATGTGGGTAAATCGCCGGGCCCTGATGGCCTCCCTTGTGAGTTTTATCGGATTCTCCCGAACTCGGCCTTAGAGCTCTTGAGAGATATGTTTGTTTCCAGCAAATTGACTGGGACGTTGCCCAAAAGTACTAACCATGCGTCTATTTCGGTCTTTTTGAAAAAAGGCAAGGACTGTAATCATCCGGCTAATTATCGTCCAATCAGCCTTATTAATACCGACAATAAGATTCTCGCCAAGGTTCTTGCTATGCGCCTGGGGCAGTTTCTGCCTGTTTTAATTGGTGGGGAGCAGTCAGGATTTATGAAAAATCGGAGTACGTCAAGTAATATCAGGAAATTGCTGATTACCATGGAAATGGCGGACAGGATGGACTGTGAAGCCGCTGTCCTTTCCCTTGATGCGGAGAAGGCCTTCGACAGGGTTAGTTGGGATTTCTTGTTTTCAGTACTGAGGAGAATGAATCTGGGTGAGGATTTTGTTTCTTGGGTTGCTCTCTTATATGCCAATCCAACGGCTGCCGTTAAGACTAATGGGGTGGTGTCGGAACCTTTTTGTTTGCACCGAGGCACGCGTCAGGGTTGTCCTTTTTCTCCTTTATTATTCATTTTGGCGATTGAGCCTCTTGTAGTTTGCATCAAAAATGAACCGGCGTTACATGGTGTTAAATGTTGGGGTGTTGTACAGAAGGCTTGGCTTTATGCGGATGATCTCTTGTTGGTGTTGCAGAATTTGGGAGAATCCCTGCCCTGTCTGATGAGGATTTTGTCGGATTATCACGATTGTTCAGGATACAAGATTAACCGCTTGAAGTCCGAAGTGTTACCCCTGTCCAACCGGTGTGATAAAACTCTGGTTACGGGACTAGGTTTCACCTGGTGTGATGTGAGGTTGCGCTATTTGGAGGTGTGGTTAACGTACCCGATCTCCCGTATGGTAGATGAAAACATGAGTACTGTTATTCGGGATTGTAAAACGGATTTGGAAAGATGGTCACTACTTAATCTTTCCCTGTGGGGTAAGGTAAATGCCCTGAAAATGAATTTGACACCTAGAATTAACTTTGTATCTAGCATGCTTCCGTTGAAAATTAATAACTGCTACTGGAGTGATCTGGATCGTCTAGTTCAGGAATTTTTATGGGACCGAAAACCTCCGAGACTTCGTCTGTGGAAGTTGCAGCTTCCAGTCCATTTGGGTGGTTTAGGTGTTCCGAATTTTAGGGCCTACCATTTGGCCTTTTCCGCTCGTTCTTTTGTACCGTTTTTGTCGGATGATTTGGACAGCTGGGCGGTGGCGGAGTCGAGTGCCTATGGGCCGTTGGGCCCGGAAGCCTTGATGACAACTAATACAAAGATTCCTGGTGGCAGTCTGTTGACAACATCATTCTTGCGCAAGTCATGGATTGAAGTCTGGTCATTGTTAGGTCGTGATGCATTCAAGTGCAGGAGTGCCTCTATCTGGTTGAATCCGAGGATTAGGGATAATTCTAGGACAATTTTCTGGCCTGAATGGTTTTTGATGAATATTAAGATGGTTTCTGATTTAGGGAATCAAGAACGATGGTTGACAGCTGCTGAGCTGAAAGAGCGATGGCATTTTGATGGTATTTCTGACTCGGCTTATAGACGCCTGAAGAAGGCAGTAGGTGAGGTGGACTGGTCAGACTCTTGGGATGTGAAGGCTTTCCTGACTGAATCAGATGTGAAGGGAGGTGGTTTGGCCAGTAGACTGTACAAGTTAATTGTTTCGCATTATCGGAGTAATGACAATTTACGGGGAATTTGGAGTGAAAGGATTGGGTCTGACATTGACTTAGATGCCTGGCGGAATATGTGTGGTAATGTCTCTATGTGTTCACTGAATCTGGGTGAACGGTCTCGGCAAATCAAGATCCTGAATCGTGTATACTGGTGTCCAGAAACACTTCATAAGAGAGGCATGTCAGACAGTGCTGGATGTTGGGGTTGCGTTCAGGCAGTGGGGTCATTGGAACACATGTTGTGGAGCTGTGTGCGGGTCAGAGATTTCTGGTGTGAGGTGTGTGATGTGTGTGTCAGGATTGTTGGAGGGGGGCCTGTCCTGGATTTTAGGACGGTGATTCTGGGTGATGATTCTGAGTTGGACGATGTCAGTTCTGCACACAAAAAGTGGATTTTTCGTGCATTTATTGTGGCCAAGAGGCTGATTCTTCGTGGGTGGAAAGGCCGGGTCCCTCCTTCCTTCGAGGAGTGGATACAGGAGATGCATTGCCTGTCAAGGACAGAAAAGTTGATATACAAACTGAAAGGTAAATTGTTCACATATGAGAAGATCTGGAATGTGTTTAATGATTTCTTTTAGTTGTGTTTCCTTTCACGCATTCTTTCTACAGTTTTGATTATTGATCGGTTATATATTTATGTATATTATATGTATTTTGTATATATTGTAAATAAATGAATAAAAAATAAAAACAAAAAAAAAAAGGAAAGCGTATTCTATGGACGCTTAGTGAAGGGATGGGGTACAGTTGACGCAAAGAAATAGTCCTGCAACACGCAACGCACTGGAACGAGTAATACCAGCAACACCTTATTGAACGGTTTCAAAAACTCAATCCAGCATTTATATGTTTTACACAACCTTTTCTATAAAGACTTTTACTCATTTGAAGGTGTCATTTTAATAATCGCGTGGAGGATTTTGTTGAGTTTACCGATTACAGAAGGAACACACTAATCACTCTACTAAGCGAGACAGTACCTCCTAACAAACATGGGGGTACAGCACTGTGGCTCCTCTAACCATCAACAGTATTTCCCTTTTCTCTGGGGCTTTAGCTGTGATTAGAAATGGATGGCCGAGCGAGTCGCAAAAATAATTCTTGTGGGCCTAAGACACACAAGTAGCCAATTACTCTAATTCACAAGGCTAGGAGCGGCTTTGCCTTCAGAAGCCTTCATCTTAAAACGTTTAGATTTTGTGAGGTCATTGCCAACTACTCTTTCAGAACAAATTGAATATGGTAAACAGGGCGTTCAAAACAGCAGGAGGGTAGTTTTTCAGCTCCAAAATGGCCATGCAGAGGAGGGCCCTGTGAGAGGAAGGGGGCGGTTACGAAACCTGAAGCGGGACAAACCAATTTAACCGTGACCAAATTGGTTTATCATCCATTGTCCCTATCCAAGGCAATAGATCTTTAGGGAGAGGTCCCCCCCACCCCCGAGAATCCTACGATCCCAGATCCCAAATCACTTTACATGAAAACACCCTTGGTCTAGCTGGACTTAGTGTGCCCCCTGGTGCAGGTCGGAAGATGTTTAGCTAGGACAATAAAAGATCTAGGGCGGGCACAGTACCCAACACCAGAATGCATGCTATTACAAGCTTTACGGAAGCCAGCCCTAATTTGGAGCTACCAGCCCAGGCTGTACCATTAGTTTACATTTTGGGTCAGTTACCCAAGGAAAAAAGAAAATACTAGTAACTCTAATAAACCAAGTGTCCCATTGAATACATTCCAATATTAAAGGAATTCCAATATTAAAGGACTGCAAATTAACCAGAAGGAAAAAAATGGCGAGAAATGGATCAAGGGTGGCAAAGCGGAAATAAATACTAGGAGATTGGGTGGAGGTCACCCTGAGGCACCCCAGAGTAGTCCGGTACCTGCTAGACATGAGCCTTTCTACTTGGTTTTCAAAGAAATCACATTTTTCTTCCCCTGTCATTCAAAGAAATATTTTTTTAGGCCTGAAGTCTTGCTGGCCCCACAGAAGATCCTTCGTGGAAATTTGAATTTGCTAGTTCCAATATCCCCACCTAACCACTTTGATCTATGCTGAATCAGGAGGACCGAGTGGGGTGCCAGCGGATTTGTGAATTTTAGCCCTCAATCGAAGGTTAGTTCACCGAATATGGAAAGCAATAACTTCATGACTGCTCCTTCACTTACATTAATACTTTGCACCCCCTGAACTCCTTTATATCCGTCTTGGAGAGAATCGGGAAAGCACATGCTCCACACTGGATTGGGATATAGCAGGTTGGGGCCATGGACAGACTGACATTTTATATGCTATGCAGGTTTTAAATGCTATAATGTTGCAAGAAGCCTGGTCTGCGTAGGACTTCTACATGGTCAGATTTTTCTCGCCTAGCCAGCCAGAGAGCAGAATGGAGGGAGATTATGTGCATTTGTGGCTTCAAACCTAAACTGTCACCCAGCCCAGTTATTTAATTCAGCAGCCCTTCAATTAATTGAGATCAAGTTTGAGTACAGAAGGAAATTCATTTTAATTAAAAACTGTTAATACAGCCCAGAGTTTTTGAATAAGGATAGTCTCATGGGCTTATTACAATACAAAGTTGGAAAAATTGTGGTAAGGGTGGACAAAGTGTTTGATCTTGCGGTGTGAATTAAATGTGAAAATGGGTGAAGGTCCCCTTGATGGTCTACTTGATGCAGAGGATACCTCTATGGGAGTTTAAACCCCTAAAATGGTGGATAGTAAAATGGATTAGCAGGGCCTGAAATTCCATGGGTCAATCATAGAATGTGCGCGTGCTGATCAGAACCCGAAGCGCGATTACAGGTCTGGTGTGACCCTAGAAGATAGTTAGAGGACCTACTGGGGGGCTGTCCAGGGACAGTAATTCATTTTGGACACATACGTTTCCACAGAAACCGAAATGAGGGAAATCGTAACGGTACGAGACAGCAATTCACCTCAAACGCGTTATCCCGAAACAAAACAGCTAGTGCTTGCTAATACAGCAAAGAAGGTAGGTTGGGCCTGCCTATCTCAGAGATGAATAACTGATGCAAAAGAATCCATTTAGATATACGAATGTATAGATTGACTGTAGACCCTTGTAATTGTTTACAGCAGGGATTTCGAGTACTGAAGCAAAGAACAGTAGGGAGCCATCATCCAACACGTCTATGGACACAACAGAAACCAGGGGAGTGTAGTGAACTGAACACATATGTAGATGTTTATCTGAGTGTATGTGGGGCCCAGCGCCTACAAAGCGACTGGTCCCACAGGGAGCCACAGTAGATCAGACACTAGTAGAGCAAGTCAAATCAGTAGCCCGAATTGAGCCTTAAACAAGTGCCCTTTCGTTACAGAAGGGACACGTGAATCCATATATTAATGTGGCACAGAAATCATGAGATGACTTCAATTTTTACCAAAACTCCAAAAAAGACACAGCATTGTCCGACAGACTTACAGGTTAGTGAGAGTGGGCAGTGACTCATTACATATTAAGAGAACATTACAGATGAAACGATATTGTGAATTGGATACTAAATTAGCTCCATGTATCACTTACTTTTAGAAAGAATTGATTAAAGTCCAGATATCTTCACCTGAAGAAGGGCTCATTTAAGCCCGAAACGTATAGTGAAAATTAGGAGCCGTCCGTACAAGATTTTCCAACTGGATTAGACCACCCAGAGAAGAACCAATTCAGGTATCTGAACGAAGATAGCACTAGAATTCTTATCATTGTATAAAACCATATATACTACCAATGTATCATTGAATTGAATATTGAGGTCAGAAACTTGTAATGAAGTTGAATTACAATGTTATTCATCATTAGTGTATTGAAAAACTATTGATTGAACATGTGATGACTTAAAGTGAGAAAAATGATTTCATGTTTTTTACATATACATACAAATATAAATACATCTTTTTGAAATACTGAAATTTGATTGTTTGAATATTTACTCATTTTTTGAGTAAAAGTGTGCCCTTGTTTGCCGCCCATTAATTACGGGGGATCTTTTCTGGTTTAGTTGTCAGCCTGGTAAAACAGACTTAACAAGGAGCACCTGAGAGTTATATACCACATATTGAAAATCTCCCTCTTATCTTGACTTACCCACAAAAAAAGAGTGCACCTTCACACACAACTTTCTCAATCATAGAATGGGCCCAGAGAAAAAGAAAATGGGTGGGTTTGTTCCGATATCCCAGAAAGTTAAACTTTCAGGGTTTATAGATTATTTTCATATACATTGACTCATGTAACAGATTTTGTGATATTGCATAGAGTTCAGATCAATCATTCATACCCCTCTTTGATGCTTAGAGGGGCTTTCATCCCCAGATGGATGCATACAAATAAAAAGATCCATGAAAGGACTTAATCAAGCAACAGGAAATGTGCGCAATCAGAATATTATTTAAATCCTCGGACATCAAAAATAGTTATGTCCTCAATTACAACTTTTTTCAGTATCTTCCAGTTCTAAAAAGATCATGTAGACGTTTACCAAATTAATGGATGGGATTAAGGATTTAGCCATCAAACCTATTAAGGTTTCCCCTCATTTTACCAGTAGGAGGTTGGTTTGCTGCTGCCCGTAAGAAAGGATTTGTTATCCGAGTTGAAAAATAGGGGACGTGAAGTAGGTGGGATGGAGATGGCGAGTGGGTTTTCAATTTCTTTCTTTACTATGCAATCTCCTGAAAAACCTCCACCAGACCGTGTCAGATGTCCATTCCTCTCTAGTTCCTGGATCACTCCCTCTCCAGACCGCTCTTCTACCATGCCAGATTCTCAGTCCACCCTAGCATGGGATTCTACTAATGCGACCATACCACACAAATTAATAACGCAATGCGTTGTCGAAAAAGGGAACAGTATAAAGATTGCGTTGCAATAGCTGAGAAGACGCAGGAGGAACCAATTGAGGTGGCAAGAGCTGCGAACTGTGGAAGATTTTGGCATTTGGTTGCACATCACCCTTCTGTGAATATAGCCGAAACAAACGTGCTTGCAAATTATTTTCCTTCACTTTAACATTATTCCCAATTAGAACATCCTAGTGGCGTTTCCAGGAAGCTGATTGGGCAATCTGCGGGCTACACATACTGGTATAGCCCGCAGAATGCTTGCAGCCTGTTGTTCGGGCTACATTTACTTACCCTGCACTCAGAGCTGTCGGCGGGTGGGAAAGCCTACAAAAGTGGACACGTTGGTTAGCGTGGCATTTCGGAACGGAAAGTGTTAACTTTCCATTCCAAAATGCACGTTGCAAAACCAACGGGTCTACGTAGGGCTGCCCATGGAAAGGGAACAAGAAAACAAAAGCAAAGGCAACGCTTTCGGTTTTAAGTTGGATAGTAAAGGCTGTGGCTAAGTGAAAAAGAAGCAGACATGAGCAGCACTGAGTAACGTAGAAGCTGTGGAAAGCTTTGTGTCTGACAAGAAAATGAAAAGGAATTTTGCATGCACCTCGGAACGTTTAATGGAGCATGGAAATGGCAATTTAAAAGAAAGGCACAGAAAGGTAGTGAATTGCCCGTTTATTGAATGTACGTACCGATGCAGCTTGCAGATGTATAGTGACTGCATGTTTGTGTAGAGTAATTTGAACCTTACATTTGTGTAGGGGGGGGAGCACACCGGAATGAAACTTAATTAAAGTAGGGGGCAGGCAAATACACATATACGCCTCTCACCCGAGCACCATCCACCACCTTATGAAAAAAATAAAAATTAGACATGTTTAATTGAAATACAAAAAATGTCTGCAGCATTTATTTACCATTTTGCAATTTTTGGTACTTCAATTAAACGGGCCTCATTTATTCAACTTTAATTAAACATTGAGGGTGTTCTAATAGCTTTATAGACCTGCGGCTCAGGCCGTACCGGGCGTTATGGTCCCTCATACCTCGTTAAAGTCCCTCGCTTTGCTCGGGCCATTAACTCGGTCTTCAGGGCCCATAATGCCCATTACGGCCCGCGCTGCAGGTCTATAAAGCTAGATTGAATTCAAAATCTATGCCAGGGTTGTCCAACTCCAGGCCTCGAGGGCCGGATCCATGCAGGGTTTTCAGGATACCCTCTTTAATAGTCATGACATAAATTTGCATACAATGATTCTAAATGTATGCACATTGTTCCTCATGAATATTAGTGAGGGATATCCTGAAAACCCATCAGGATTCTAG
The DNA here is from genome assembly GCF_040938575.1 of Ambystoma mexicanum. Lineage (NCBI taxonomy): Eukaryota > Metazoa > Chordata > Amphibia > Caudata > Ambystomatidae > Ambystoma > Ambystoma mexicanum. The sequence goes on along the minus strand of NC_090940.1, from coordinate 126,987,169 downwards.
CCGTTGAGGCTCCGAGTTGGACAAACCTGGACTAGGCAGAATGAGGTAAAGATTGCTAATTAGAGGCTCTGGAGCCAGATCCCTCATCCAAAGCCTCTACTTTACTTTCCTTGTCTGAATTAAGAATTGCTGTGTTAGCCATTACTAACAGTAGATTTCCAGGCTGGGCTTGTGGACTTATTAAAAACGAAATACTGACATTTGGTCACCCCCTTTTTGCAACGTTATGAAGAAATTGTTGCTTACTGGGTGTTTCTCATCATCTTGGAAATCTGTTCCAATTATTCACATACTTAAAGAAGACACTCCCACAGAACAATATCTCTGTTAGGCATTCCTTTTACACGGTTTGGGAAATTGGTCTTCGGTAGGCTGCAACAGTGGGTGAACACAAATGATGTACTTTCATACAGCTAGGCTTTGGGGAAAAGGTTGGCATCTCTCAAACATGTACATTTTTCTGCTCAGACTTGTGAATAAAAAATAAAAAAAAAGATTAAAAATAAATTAAAAAAGTCAATTTTCGTAGCGTTCATGCATAGAGCTACCGAATTTGGCTCAGTTCACATATTCAAACTTACATTTTTCCCTTGTATTTGCGTATTCCAATTGCTCATCCTCAGAACTTTGATGTTCTTTTTCACCGATAATGCTGCTATTGTACGCAATAGGGTAGCTTACTTTGAGCTGTACAGTTGGATCTGGTGTTCAACAGAACTGTGCTCCTCTGGATTATAATTTGTTCACAAAGTCCCTCAATAAAACCTTACGCGAAGCAGGTGCCAATGTCCCAACTGTAGGCAAAAAGGCAGTACCCATGTTGGCCTAAGTGGCTGACAAGGTACTGCTTTGCGTGCACACCATGTGTGTTGCAAATTTGTACACTACCAATACTAACTTTATGATATTGCTAGTCTTGAGGATAAACATTGGTAAGTCTGTTGCTGTGGCTCTCATGGGTAAGTCATTAAACGAGTGCCGTTTTAGGGAAATCTTGGTGTAACAAACAGTTAGGACATATACAGTACACATTTAAACAGAATGGGCAGAAAGTACAAGCGTGCATCTCATGTGTAAGATGATGTGTAAGATTCTGGTGTGTTGGGTACTCGCTCCTGGTTCCCCATCAGTATCTCCTGCCTACTGGGTGATGCCAGGCCCCCAGGTGTTGGTTTTAGTTCCTGCTCATCAAATCTTAATTTCGAACCCTGCTTACATGACATCTGGCGACTAAAGGCCATTCTGCAATTTTTGAACATTTGGGCAAATTTGAACGCTTCTCCATCACAACCAGTAGTGTTGAAGGTTTGGCATAGCAAGTCAGCTGCGGCAGTTCCCTGGATCAAACAGGTCAGGCTTGAATTGTACAAAATGCCTGATCCTCATCAAGGTGAGGCCTTCAATGGCATTAGCTATCCGTTAATTACCAATGTAAAGCAGCAGGCCTATAGTAGAGAGTTAAAACGGTTGAATTGTGTATATCAACAAGCAGGGCCCGACAGAGAATTCCTAGACCGAAAGGTTTAAAAAAAATGAATTCTAATAACTAGGATTCATTTTAATTTGCCAATCCACTGGGACAGGGGTAGGTGGCCGTCAGGGGTGTTTTTGGGCCGTTTGCCCCCTTGCCATCACATTTTTAATGCCCTTTTTATTGTCCCCTGTTCATAGTTCTTACCATTTCGTTTGTTTCAACTTTAGCAAACAATTTCACTCAATGTAGAGCAGGGATCATGTAGGAGTTGCCTTCTACCTCTTCTCAAGTGCCTCTACTTTCTATGGATGGATGGATGGATGGATGGATGGATGGATGGATGGATGGATGGAAAGCCGACAGAGATCCTCTTTTGTGTGGATGTCAATACAAATGCTGTTATCAAAAAGCTGGCAAGAGAAAGCAAAAACCCCATGCCTTCTCACGATACTCAACAGGAATCTAGAACACAATCCCCTCCAGCAGTCAGTCTGACCCCCTCTCCTGCACTTCAGGAAGGAACTGAAATCCCAGTTTTGTAAAGAACAGCTCAGATCTAATGGTCCCCTCGCCGCACCTTTTATTACTGGCCTCCCCTTTCTTGTAAGCTGTGTACCCCTCCCCCACTATTAGTGTTCAGCATTCTGTTGCTAGTCTGCTAGGTTTGCACTATAGGAATCCCATATATGGATACAGCCAATAACGACTTCCTTGTGCTGTTATCTAGTGCCATATGGCCAGGGCGGGGGCGATAGCTCAGGTGCAACGCTTTAGCCTTGGAAGCAAGACAACGCAGAGCAACACAGGTTCGATCCCAGCACCGCGCTTAGAGACTGGTCTCCAGTATTAAGCAAGTCACAAACGATGAATGAATGAATATAGTCGGTCTGAAGGCAGGTTGCGTTTGAGTCCTCGACTCTGCCAAGTGCCATCATCCAGCGAGCAATACTGCCAATGAAACAACTCTTGCCGAAAGCACGAGGAGCTGGTATGAAATGGCAGCCATGACCTGCGACATAGGTCCTGTATCCATGCACTACGTGGGAAACCTCCCACTTCATGCCGCACACACACACAAAAAGCAGCATTTTGCCCGGCACGTGGCTCGGTTGGGCATACCCCGTCCCCAACCCCAAGAGATTGTAGGACGCAGGCACACAGCAGGTGGCACCAGCAGGCCCCGCCCAGACCGCTTGCCCAGATCCGCCAATCGCTGCTTCCGCTCCCTACATACCACAAGGCATCATGGTCTATCCCTAGCCATTTCTGGTTGGGGGCACATTTGCTGCTTAGCTAGGTTTGGCCTTTTAAGCAGCCAATAAGAATGCCGGATTCAGGCATGCTCTTCGGAACCTGCGTACTGTGAATGGGAAAATGATTAATCATTCGCAACCTGGAAACACAGCTTCAAAATAGGCTTAAACAGGAGTCCAAGGCAATGCCCCTGGTATTGGGAGGCTATCGCTTTTGCTTGTGGCTCACAATCATCAAGGGCGTTGTGTTGTGTAGATATACCCAAAGCGTTAGTGCACGTGTCTGCAACCTTTCAACCACAACTCGAATCACCCCTAACCAGCACCGTCAACGGTGAGGGAACATGGGAGTCGAAGTCCAAATTCTGTGGGCAGTCCCAGGTTTCAGTCCCCAGAGTTACTCCTTTCATGCACACAAACAACGTGACCACAAGCATGTGAAGTCAGTCCGCCAATGACAGGACCCTTCTAACAGTTAAAAACTCCACGTATTGGCGGGACTCATTTTCCAGCCAAACCCCGCAGCATGACAATGTATTTCATCACTTTCAATTATTAATTAATCATACTCCATCATGGAACCTATTACGACGTGATATTCCTGGATTTCGCAATTAACAGTACAATAAAACCGCTGGCTACACTTCGGTCATGCCTTGCCAGGCCGTCTGATATCAAAGCGCAGGACGAAGCAAGTGACACCGATACAAATGAGCTCCATCCACGCCGCGCGCTCCACAAGGTTGGCGCGCTTTTCCACCGAGGAGCGCAGCAGACCGCGCTCTCGGCGTGGAGGGACGGACACTTTGCTTCCATTCAGTGGTGGAAATGAAAAGAAAAAAAAAATAGGTGGGGCAATCCCACAGGCCCGGGTGGGCGAGGAGTTTGGGGGGCGGTGCCCGAGGAGGCGGAGTTTAGGGGGGCGGGGCTGGCATGCTGCTTCTTTTCCAAACTATACATCAATTCCACTTTCAACCCCTCCCTTGGCACTGGTGATGAGTTACTTCACTATGCGGATTAAAGCTTTGACCAGTGTTGGAGTAAATATTCTTTAAAATGCACAATTTGCATCCCATTTTATTTTTAAAAACTCCCCTTTGGGTACTATTCAAACAGGGTGATTTGTGTACGCCACTAGCAACGTTTTATTTTACTTTAACCCCACCCTGCACTGCTCCTGCTGCTCCCCTCTGAAACCAGTTGGGTGGCTGCATCGTGTGGGATAGCTCCAATGTTAATTCTGGTATTTATTTATTCATACAATGTTTGTCAGATACAGGTATCCGACAAACATTGCATATATAAATAATCTGGGTCCATCTATCTGACAAACATTGCATAAATAAATAAACCGGGTCCTGGCTGAGTATTGCAACTTCCTCTTGTGACCCCTTGCACGGGGTCACCAGAGGAAGTTAGTTTGCTCACAGGCGCTCTCTTTTTTTTGGGTCTTTTTTTCCCCCCAGCGCTGGCTCTGGCCAGATCCCAAGATCCAGCTACACATCTGGTGCCGGATCTCGGATCCGGCGAGAGCCGGCCTTATCGCCAGCGCTGCTTCCATTTTAAAACAAGCGTTGGCAATGCCAACACTTTTGGTGTTTGTGTAGGCATGGGAAAGGCATTTGCCAGGCACTGCCATATAGTGGTGTTAACTGGCCATCAACGGTAGCAGCTGCAAAATTGAGCAAGTACTTGGGCAAAGAAAAGCAGTGCCTGGCAAATGTCTTGTACTTACACAAAATGACAATGCTGGTTTTTAAGAGGACTTCAGTGAAGGACATGCATAGCACTTATAAATCGAGTGGCTGAAGGCAGACCTGGTTAAGACATTTTTATTACACCAATAGAGCGGTCATAGTGCCAAGTCATTAACTCTCAGAAGATTGCTTTGGAGAAAAAAACAACACGGGCAGACACTTCAAGCACATAGTTTGATGCTTTGGCTTGATAAAGCTAGCCCAAGGAGATCCCAGAAGGACATGTTTTCTCCATAGACACTGAGTGTCCATTGGGTTATGATTAAAAGCGTTGCTCTCTTTAAGTGAAGAGATTTCAGCATAGCTCACCCTTGCAAGCTTCTACGTTAGTGTTTTGAACTAGGACTCCGAGGATCCCTCACATCACTGTGCCTGCTGCGGCTGATGGTAGTCTTAGTCCTGAACATCTGAAGAGCCAAAAGGTTGCAGACCACTGTTCTAGGCAACTCTAAATGTAGCACCTAGACACAGCAAGACAAAGTGATCTGCCAGGATTTAGGTAAAGTGCGGGAGCCAATACTAGTGCCCATGGATGTCCCGCTTTATTTAGCTTTTAAATAACGCTCATTTCTCATAGTGGCGGCGGTGGAAAATTAAGAACAAATAATTGTAGACACTTGTATGCTCAATTATCTCACATTGTACTGAGGCACAAAGAGAGATGCCGATTTGCCCAGGAGGACAAGGGTTGTGACTAAGCAGGGATTCGCACCTGTGTCTACCAATTACAGAATCAGCAACACCTAGCCCATTTTCACGCAAAATTAAATGACAACTGGAACATGCAACTTCAACGACGGCCCAAGAGATTTACTGGCCACTGACGTTGACGCTGCGGTTACACATGTACAATATTATTGATGTCTGGGAGTATGGGTGCACGAGTCAGGCAATGGCCGCCACTCACAAATGAGGGCGCGTGACTTGTGTGTGGCTGCTACCCTATTGCTTCACACGCTGATTGTACCCTGTAAACGTGCACATAGTGTACGGTAAGTAAGTCACTTAATGCCAACCCCCCCCCCCCCCCCGGCCCCCCAACCACCACCAACACTGGGATCCTGCCCATTGCACTGCATCGTGCAGCACTCTGCATGGAATTGCGCCGTTCGCTGTCGTCTTGCCCATATACAGTGCCCGATTCACAGAAGCGTTTTATAATGGAGCAGTCCTATTGAAAAAAAACTCTGTGAATCAGGCCCACAGTGTTTGTTAGCACGTGCTCCCAGTCCAAAAATACAAATCTTGCTTGGGAGCGCACCACTGGGATATCCCCAAGTAACATCGCAGAAAAATGCGCGTGCATAATCACAGAAGAATGCGCGTGCATAATGCGGCCTGGGTGCTGACTGACAATTCTTATTTGCCTTCAATTCCCAGAATTCCCTCAAAAGCACAAGGCGATGCGCCCAGAGAGATTCAGAGGAGGGCTGCAGTGTGCAACGACACTACATAGAAAGACTCCAAATCACACTAAGCCAGGCATGTAGCTGGACCAATTGTCAACCCTTCGTTTTATATCAAGCATGATAGCACCGATCGTTAGAGAATTCACTAAATTAGATTTTCTGTACACAACTTTCAGCATAAAGAGTATCCTCGCCTAGGCTAACTAACAGGATTGATTGTGGCCGTTTCGGAATAATTTTGCAAGCATATCAAAATGTACTAATAAAAATGTGTTGTATTTTTTGTGTACGTAGTGCGAGTGCTATCTAAAGGCACAGATGCCTCCCAGTCGATAGCTTGTTGCGTTGTATTTTGTGTGTGTGTGGTGCGAGTGCTAGCTACAGGCACAGATGCCTCCCAGTCGATAGCTTGTTGCGTTGTATTTTGTGTGTGTGTGGTGCGAGTACTAGCTACAGGCACAGATGCCTCCCAGTCAATAGCTTGTTGCATTGTATTTTTTGTGTACGTAGTGCGAGTGCTATCTAAAGGCACAGATGCCTCCCAGTCGATAGCTTGTTGCGTTGTATTTTTTGTGTACGTAGTGCGAGTGCTATCTAAAGGCACAGATGCCTCCCAGTCGATAGCTTGTTGCGTTGTATTTTGTGTGTGTGGTGCGAGTGCTAGCTACAGGCACAGATGCCTCCCAGTCGATAGCTTGTTGCGTTGTATTTTGTGTGTGTGTGGTGCGAGTACTAGCTACAGGCACAGATACCTCCCAGTCGATAGCTTGTTGCGTTGTATTTTTTGTGTACGTAGTGCGAGTGCTATCTAAAGGCACAGATGCCTCCCAGTCGATAGCTTGTTGCGTTGTATTTTGTGTGTGTGTGGTGCGAGTGCTAGCTACAGGCACAGATGCCTCCCAGTCGATAGCTTGTTGCGTTGTATTTGTGTGTGTGTGTGTGGTGCGAGTACTAGATACAGACACAGATGCCTCCCAGTCGATAGCTTGTTGCGTTGTATTTTTTATGTACGTAGTGCAGTGCTATCTAAAGGCACAGATGCCTCCCAGTCGATAGCTTGTTGCGTTGTATTTTTTGTGTGTGTGTGTGTGTGGTGCGAGTGCTAGCTACAGGCACAGATGCCTCCCAGTCCATAGCTTGTTGCGTTGTATTTTTTGTGTACGTAGTGCAGTGCTATCTAAAGGCACAGATGCCTCCCAGTCGATAGCTTGTTGCGTTGTATTTTGTGTGTGTGGTGCGAGTGCTAGCTACAGGCACAGATGCCTCCCAGTCCATAGCTTGTTGCGTTTTTTTTTTTGTGTACGTGGTGTCAGTGCCATCTACAGGCAGTGATTCCCAGTTGGTAGCTTGTTCTGTTGCATTTTTGTGTGCACCTGGTGTCTGTGTTATCTACAGGCACAGATGCATCCCAGTCGGTAGCTTGGTGTGTTATATTTTTTGTGTACATGGTGTCCGTGCCATCTACAGGCACATATGTCCACTTCCTCCCCATCTGTCCACCTACTTCCTGCCGAGAAACCTTGAGAGTAACCACAGTCCCCTGCTACCCTCTACATCCCTCGTCTCTCCAGTGCACCTTTGAACTCAACTCTATATAAAGTCTGTACCTTGCGATTTTTTAAACTTAAACTAGAGATGTGAAATGTAAAATGCCATCATGTAATCAGCGATCAGGGATTCTTTACAGTAAATACTGTTATCAAATATATTAAATATGCCTTTTCCTGCTATGCATCCCATCTCTAGAAAAAGTTACCGGTGCAGATAAAACGGTCATCGTACACTTTTGGAAGGACCTAGAAATCCCCCACTTCAAAGAACATCTCGCCAATTGCTGATCATTCCACTCAACCCTACGGCCCACCCTGCCACCATCTGAGCTACACCCTCCTCGGATCCCCCAACCAATGCAAGCTTCTGTGCTACACCGCACCTTACTTCTTACTCCCAGGGTGCGCCCCCCCCCAACGCGCGATTCACACAATGTTTTTTTTCCATTATGTATATTAACAACATTTTAAAAAAGCTATTGACACGTTACATTTTTCAGTACAATGTTACGGACGGGAAACTTTGTAATTCACTTCTTGCAAAGAGTAGCAAAAACAAAGGGAATGAGTACAGGCTCAGTGGTACACCAATGGAGTATTGTAAATTCCAAAAAGCAGATTGAAGGGCAGATTGAGGACATGATGGTAGAACTGGTCTTACCAGGCCACTGGCGCTCCACCGTCAGATTTTGGATCAGGCCACCAATGGTGGCCCATAGACAGTTATCTGCCAAGCAGCTGGTGGCAGCAGACAGTCTACAAGCTCAGGAGTGGCAGAAACGGCCACACCCAGCCTCCTCAAAATAGGACTTTGAAGATCAAACAGTTGCACCGCCTGAGCCGCTAGGGGGAGCATCGTTACCCATAGCGGTATGGAACGGGTTAAGGGAGGGCCTATTGCCACTCCTGAGCTCGGCAAGGAAGTAGGAACACCAACACCACCACCACTTCTAAACACCCTCCAAGTGCCAGTGAAGCGAGCAGCGGATTCCTCTACGAAGATAGGTGCGCAGAGGTGGAGCTGCCACCAACGGCTGCCTGGGTTGGCAGAAGCCACGTCTGCCAACCCCTAAATCGGGATCTACTTGCATAGCATTTTTTGTCACACTATCACATGGGCACATTTGGAGGATACCTGTTTTCTTGGAGTCAAAGGTTTCTGTAGGTAATGATTGGATTGGCCTACCAGGCTCTTCTAAGCTACAAGCCAGCGACGGATATCTTCTAGTTCTTTCAATCCCTGTGTAATGCTGCAGATTCCCCGTCAGCCTACTAGCTCCGCTTACAGCTGTATCCACACTAACTGTTGTCACGTGACAAGATGGGTGAGGCTGAAAAGTGGGAATGGGATAGCGGCAACTCCTAGCTAGTGCAAGGCATCCTTCCATGGCCATGGGACAGTGACTGGAATCTGGAGGCGGCTTCTGGCCCTTGTGATCAGCACTGGATGTGTTCTGAGGATCAACACGTGTACACAGAGTAAGGCCCAATATTAGCAGTCGCATGACATACATTAGCCATCTCCCCAGCGTGTGATGCAGAGGCTCACAGCCTGAAAAACAAGCAACCCAGACGTTCACTCTTGGTCAGGAGTAATTGTGTGGGCCACATTGAGATTTGCAGAAAAATTAACCCAATAGGGGTCACAGAGAGGAGTCAAAGGGAGCAGAAAAAAAAGGTAGAAATGTCAGCAAAACTCAATAATCCCCAACAGAGAGAGAGAAAGGGAGCTGAAAGGTATTCCACCTACAGACCTTTCGGATCCAGTATGTGAACGTAGGAGCAGAGCAATCCTCCAGTTTACCCTTCCCCTCTTTGCTGCACTGTGTCCACAAGTACAGTTGATAGAGCTAGTCCAATTCCGCCTTCAGGAGGTAGATGACCCGTGTAGAAAACCCAGTCCCATATAAAATTAGCACCCTCAGGGAGCTAGCCTATCAGGGGGGCTAGGAACGCGGGCTGGATCTCCCGATGTTAGCCCACGTTCCAACCCGCCCGATGCCCCCCAAACATCTTCCCCCACCACCCGACTCTTTTAAACTAATCTCCCTTCCCCACTTACCCACCAATTGCTATTTTAGGTGCCCAGGAACTATTGAACCACTGCAAATACTGCTATCAAGTAGTGCAAGGATCCCGTTGCTAGTTGCGGCTCTCAAGAATGCACTGTAGGTGTTCTGCAAATGTCAAATATCTAAGGAGGAGAATTCATTGCACGCATTGGACTCTAGCAACACCATGTTTTGTTTGAAGTTGCACAGAGTACGGGGGGGAGGGTTTGAGGGGGCTATAGCCCCGGGTCTTTTGGTTGTAGCCCCGGACAGAAACCCAAAAGGCTATAGCTAGCCCTGAATCCCACAATTCCCGACATTAGCTTAACCCCTGATCTTTTCCAGACCGAGCAACACCCTGCTGTTTTCTACTGTATAATTGTTCCAATATTCTAATAGGGCTCAATGGATGACCCCCATTGCTATAGGTCAGTTTCATTACTGGACCTTTTATGTAATATCTACTCAAAATGTCTTAGCCAGACTTGAAGAATGCGTCATAGGGAGTCATATTCTGCAGCCAGCCCAGGTGGGGTCCAGACCCAGTTTCTGCATGGTGGACCACTGCTTCATTGTGAGCACAATTACTCACAACTATTGCAGACTAGCTTCATTGCAGCATACGTAGACATTGAAAAGACATTTCATTCTATCCAGGAAAACCCTGTTGGGCAAATTAAATGCCACCGGGATGCCGTCACAGCTGCTAAAGCCATTCCATATTTGTTACGCGGACACCATGGCAGCAGTACAGTCCGCTAAGGCGGGCTTTAATAGCCCTCGTTTTTCTACGCACAAGGGAAGTTGAGCAGGGCTGTCCGCTCGCCTCACTCTTAACTGTTTTATTAATGTCGGATTTTGATCCAAGCAACTCCGGGGAATAGGGCAACTTGGAGGAATGCCCACTACGGTGACCTCCTGTGGGCAGACGAAACAGCCAGTCTAACATTAACCCCGTGGGACTCAAACAATGCTAACAATTATTTGGAAACTCATACATTAAATCAAAACAAAAATAAAACAAAAATAATGGTCTTTGGCAAGCTGGGAAAACCACACTGGTGGAACATAAAAGGCAGAAGAATCTTAAAGTGGTGAAGTCTTACCTGTATTTTTTGACTTGTGTGTTCCAGGAACTGTCTATCGACCGCATATATAAGGTTCCAGGCAAAGAGGGCTGCCCATGGGCTGAAAGGGCTCCCTAGGTTTTACTTTCTGTACGGCACTTGATAAATGCTTGCAAGTATTCAAGCTAAAAGGGTCTTCTATTATCTTATATGGTTGCAAAATCTGGGGTCAAAATGACTGCAAGCCACTTTAGATCAGGATACATATTTATGACAATTGCTGGGTCTTCCGCCAGGCACTCCAAGCAGAGCCTTGAGGATTGAATTAGGGTTACAGAGTATAGGATCCTTAGCCCAGACTAGACATCTAATGTATGTTTCAGGGATTAAATTGGGCCTTTCAGACAACCGCAACACAACAGCGGGGTTCCTGGAGATGGAGGCTTCTGCGTATAGCAATACATATTATTGGTATAGGGGAGACTCCAGTCTTTGGCTTGCTTTTGGTGGCTCCAGTAGGGGTCATACTGCCCTGGGTGCCCCAAATCATGTTCAAGCAGCTGTTAAAGCTCGGGCCAAATGGAGTCCGATGCATGAAGTACCCAGTCTTTAGCCTTACTGAAAATATATGCAAGTGTGAAGGAGCATATGCTGAGATGCTGAGACCAGGGGCCATTTTATCAGGTAATGTGCAGAAGCAACGTCTATTTTCAGTAATTGTGGCGATGTATTGTTTTTAGGTAGCCTTTCCGAGTATACACATTTTTTTTTTACAGCCGAGATCTCACAGAGGGTTAGAGCATTGGAAAGCTGGGTCTGTTTATTAATGGGGGGGGGGGGTGTCCAATGTAATGTGACTGAAAATTATGACAATATTTATAGTATATTTTGAGAAAGAAGCACTGTGCTTTTAGCTTCGATGATTTTTCTTATTTTCTGTTTTTGTACACTTTTTTTTAACTGAGAAATCCGAAATAAAACAAATGAATAAGAGGAAGAGGAGTACTACTTTGCTTCACATCTTCACTCTGGTCAGAAAGGGGTGGGGGAGAGGGAGGGAGGGGGAGAATGGGGGGATAAAGGATAAGGGAGGGAGGGGGAGAAATGGGGAGGGAGGGGAAGAAAGAGGGAGGGAGAGAGAGACGGAGAGAAGGAGAGAGAGAGAGAGAGAGAGAGAGAGAATGCAGCCCTTCTCAGACCTCCGGCGCGAGGTAGTGCTGCGTCGGCACACACAGACCAGCGTAACCACATGGCATGGAGACTGCATCCACACCGCGGGAGCATGGCATGTGCCACACAAGTTGAAGACTCCCCAGGACTCGACAACTGAAAGACTGTCTTCAGTCGTAGAACATGACAGTCACCAGCTGGAAATCTGCGGAGAGGTCCAGCAGGGAGGCGAAGCAGCCTACCTGAGCATTACGCGGATCTGAATTATTCATTGTGGATATAAAAAGAAATGCGTCACATGGCCATTTCCTCTTCAGAAGACACCTGGATTGAAAAGGAGAGTTATTGCAGATATTAAATGGCTTCATTTGGGAGCCCGTCGGTGATTGGTCAGTACTGAGCTACTTTTGTCAGGGCAAACAGAAATCGGCACATAACTCGGTGGATAGTTGTACTCGCCGTTAACAGCTATGTTTGCAACGAGGAAGGTGCAGTTTGTGGGGCGGGGGTGTGCACACAGGGCACACAGGTCTCTCCCTTTGGAGATACCTGATGTGCATTCTACGTCTCCACTGTCGAATTCAAAGGTGGGGGCAGCGGGACTCGTGGAAGCGGTAGGGCAGGGAAATATTTGGAACCGCTTTCCATTTCTCCTCAGAATATTCTGGATTGCGCTCGATTTATAAAACCTTTGAGCCTTCCTTCTTTCCATAGCAAAGCAGGAAGAAGTGCACTGCGCGCTGCATACGCCAGGTTTCCGCACATGCGCTGTCTAGGTTTGAATACCAGCCGTTCCCACCGAGCAGGTGGGGAAACAGTGGTTTCAAAACAAGGTCGGACTGCACCCACTTTTTCAGAAAGAACTGGATGTTTCTAGCAGGGGAGCCGACTTATGAATTTCCTGGGCGGGGGGGGGGGGGGGGGGCCTTCCAAATACAGGAAGTGAGATCACTGGCAGTTATATGACCGCAAATTTGCATGTAGTCGCCAACTTGGTGCAACGGCACGCGGGGGGCGGTAGTTGGCGCGCGCAGCGCAGAACTGTGGAAACATTGGCTAGCATGCACTGCATATAATAAAGTCAAGAAAGAAGGAGATTTAAGCCTTCGAGTTGCATTCCAGTAAGACATCACTGCCCCTACTCCACCGCTCTATAATCATCCAGCAACACAACTAGGATGGGCGAATGAAATGCTTGCTAAACAGAAGCTACAGCTGCAAGGTGGCGTACCACCACCACCACCACCAAAAAAAAAAGTTCCCAATTCAAGGGAAACGAGAAGTAAAGACATTTCCCGATTAAAAACTACCAAGCAAGACGTGTGTGGTGCCATAGTTCAGTAAAACATCAACAATTCAAACTTACAACAGTGCTGCTGTAGATTGGCCAGCCACAAGTGAAATTTGCTAAGATGTTACCTCTGGGTAACCAGATAGAGTTAGGGATGTACCTTAATCTTAAACCTTTCAGTGGACACATCAGATGTGCTGCTGAAGTATAATGCAATCCTGGCTGAAGTATAATGCAATCAAGTGTGGTTTCAGACTTGGGGGGAAGAGTGTTAACTGCTTTTAACATTGTAGTTTACCAGAAATTCTGGTAAAGTAGTGTACAATGTTAAAAAGCAGTTACCCAGGCTCACCCTGCACCCAGGTGATGTTTGGGACTGATGGAAGCACTCGCGTCTAAATGTTGTAGCCATGGTTGTCTCCATGTTTTAAAAACTCCCACTTTCCGGGTTTTCAACATTCATTTGAAACACCCCTTATTCAAAAAATGAAGGAGTCAGTAAAAAAGCCAATGCTGAAAAGCCTATTTCGCACAAGTAGTAAGACCCAAAGGGTAAGAGCGACTGTATAGCAGACCATGCCAATGTAGGATACTCCAGGATTACCTTCAGTCAAAATTCACCCACTGCAATGTTCCTAAATTCAGATTGCAGAGTAGTGTCCGACTGAACCTCAATCAGCGCTTCCTGGGCATCAAATGGATGATGCACCACCTCCTCTGCTAGAAAAGTCTGCATCACCCAGTCATTAATGCCAGCATTTACTTCAGGGAAGTATTCATCAAAGCTGGACCTTAATGTTGCTAGTTGGCTTGCCCAGCTCCAACTGTTCTTTTGCAAAGGTCTAGCTTCCTCTTGAAGGCAAATACTTTTTTATTCATTCTTTCCTCCGTGTTCTCATGTCCACAGGAATGCCCCCAAAAGGTGGGATTGGGAGTTTCTGGGGTGGTGAGTTCTAGTGGTCTTAGTTTCCTTTATAAAATACACAAATCACATAGTATGTCAACCAGACAATGTATCATTGTGTACAGCTTAAAGGGGGCCACCTGACCCAAAGCAGCACACTAGGAGATGTATTTTGGAACAATAAACATTGTAAACACACCTCTAGTGTAGATTGTAAAGAGTGCTTGTGCTGCAATTACAAGCACCCAGTTAATAAAGTCCAGACTTAAAACACTTGGGGCCTCATTAGGACCCAGGCGGTAAGGAGTTTACGGCAGCGTAAACAGCGCCGACCCTTACCGCCTGATTCAGAGGTCCCTTAGCGCCATGGAGGATTTAACACCTGCTTTGGTGTTAAAATCCATGGCGCTAAGGGACCATGTTGTTAATTACGCCACCGTAATTTACGGTGGCGTAATTAACGCCTTCCCCACTCCCATTATGCCCTATGGGGCAAAAATGGGAATGGGGAAGGGTATATGGGGATTGGGGACTTACCGCCCCGCCAACCTCGGAATGGGGCGGTAAGTCCGCCAACCCCCATGGCGTAAACGTAGTTTACGCCATGGTGGTAAAGGTACGACCCAGGCGGTAACTTACCGCCTGGGTCGTAATGAGGCCCTTGATCAGCATTCAGTGAGTAAAATAACCTTATAAAAATAAAATGCAGTTTTGCATAAAATTACAGAGAATTTTGGGATTATCAGGCACTGGCAAGCGGGCTCTGCTGTTGCTGTGGGAGAAGTGAGACTTGCAATGGTGACAAATTTAAGGTTAATAGCTGCCGATTTTCACAAGATGGCAGGCCAGCATAGATCTTAACCACTGAATGCCCACTGAACAGCTATAAACCCTTCTATGTGAGCAAGAGGCTGATGTAGAGGAACCAGTGATAGAAAGCAATGAGGTAATTATACTGTACCATATCCCGTGGGAGGTGATGCCCCCCCCCTCCCCCCAAGACTCAGTGAAGGCCCCTCGTGTCAAAAGGTTGAAAAGTCCTGCCGTCTCAGTCCCTACAGTCCTAACTTCTCCCCCGCTTAGAGTGGAAGCAGTCTGCGGCACACAGCTTGTAATGCAAATCGCACATTTTAAGCGTCAGGACAAAAAACAGAGAACTGAATACATTGCTGAGGTAAATGAGTTCTGACTGGCAACACTGGTAGTACCGTATAGAGCCACATTATCGCACCGCCCAACTATGAGTTTGAGGGCAAAGGCGGAGGAAAATCCTCCAGCAAGAAGCTGGAGGTATTTCCTCCACCATACCGCCCAAAATAGAACAATTTGGGATATTACCACCAGCAAAATTACTACCAGCAGTAATACCACTGAAATCCACCATGGAGTCCTATGGACTCCAATTAATGGGGACTAACACTGCCTACCACCACTTGTAATCCGGCAGTAATACCGCCAGACCAAGTGGCAGTAATGGTAGTACAGTTCGGTGGTATCTCGGCAGATTTACAGGCCACACAGAGACATCACCTCTCTCCATGTTGTCTTTTATTGTAAAGTGGATTACCAGGTTTCAAACCTGTAAGATACCCCTGTCTCCTCAGGTGACTCAGACCCCCACCATTCCATCCTATATAAACTTGATGCCCCCAGGCTGTTCTTCTAGTCTACTTTTATTCTACGCAGGTAGATCCAGGAACGCTATACTCCTGTTACTTTCATGGATTATTTTACTTCCTGTTCCTTAAAGCCAGGGGTCTTAAACATGTGGCTCTCCAGATGTTTTGGACTACGATCCTATGATCCATCACCATTGACTATGTTGGCTGGGGCGGATGAGCATTGTAGTCCAACACATCTGCAGAGCTAAAGGTTGCAGAACCCGGCGTCCAAGCAGAGGCCTGGAACTCCATACTGCCACAAGCACCTTATCATTTGACTCTGGCTCTGAAATAGAGACTTTATGCCGGCCCTTTACCCACAAACACTGGTTGTTAATATTAAACCTTGGAGCTGCACGCGTTAATAGCACTAGTGCAAGAAACGTTCAGGACGGGCGGTAAAAAGACTTCTGTGGGTCTTATGCGGCCTATGAGTTCACAGGGTTTGGTTGACCAGGGAATAGCACACGAGACATGGAGTTGGGACAGGATGGCAGGTTAGCTGCTGGCAACCTTTCAGGTGGCAGCCGTAAACCCATGAAGAGGGAGCGGAGATGTGCAGTGCTTCTTTGCCCCCCTGATTCTCAGATTTGTCAGAGCTACATTTTCAAAGCCTCTCTCTGAATTGAGCATGAGTGCATTCATCTCTCAGTTGACTCGCACAGTTATTGTTCTGTCTGCGTCTTTCATTTGCTATAAAACGGCACCCAAGGTTGGTGGCTCTCAGGGGGTAGGGAGCCTGGGACGCTCCAAGGACAATGAACTGGCAGCCAGGGGGTTTTAGCAATGCGCTACTTTTGTAAACAAAATGAACCCCCAAAAAATCTTTTTTTTGTGACTGCACCAGTAAATCATCAAGAATCGATGACTGGGAGAGAGGCTGCAGGAGAGCGATTCCCCCTAATCAGTAGCACAGATAGGAGAAAGAGGTTGGTTGGCTCTCGACTTACATCTACCTGTTCAGCAGCACACCTGGGAGTGGGTAGTTGAACTGGCTTTGGGGTCCCCGTTTCTCTGTGATAGCATACTCTTGAGGGCATACTTTTTTAACGAACATTTAATTGCAACTGCATGTGTATACCAAGTGCTTAATTTGTAAAACAGTAGGTGCTTGTGCCCAAATATGTTCTAGCACTTCTGTGACACTTGGGCAGTTACACACCACTGCTGCCACCCAGGGTCAGACTGGGACAAGAAATAGGCCCGGTCACCCAAAAAAAAAGAGACCCACCCCTCGCCTCAAAAAAGTGGCCCACCCCTCGCCTCACGACACTTGACCTCTGATATCACTGGAAGTGATGTAATTTGACCCCACACCAAAGTGACATCCCGGGAAGCGATGAAACACAACCTTTCACCCTTTGACAAAATAGGAAGTGGCATCAAATAGCATTGTTCCTAAGTAAACTACAATACGAAAAATATGGTTATGATTTCACTAAGGTGATATACATTTCATACAAGAATAGATCACCATACGCATCATTAATATCTGTGTGTATAGATCCATATTGTCAAAATACTGTGACTCCAAGCAGACGTCCAAGACCACATGATAATATGGTATTATAAAGCACTTACCCTTAAGCTCTTTTTTATAGAACAAATATGCATACAATATCACCCAACCTGTGTTGGTACTTATATCGACCCAAGAAGGATGAAAGGTTTTTGAAGAATAAAAAATGAAAAAATAAATTTGAAAAAAATGAATTTTTCCGAATGTTTTTTTTTCAAACCAGCCCAAGCATGGCCTGAAACCGGCCCTTACTCCCCAGGGACGATTTCAGCCAGGGCAGGGGCCAATCCAACCCTGCTGCCACCACCCATAGTGCGACAGAGGCCGCGCCTTTGTGGGGTCTCAGGCTCCATTAGGCGTCTATTCATGAAGACAAAAAAAAGCACACACATTCTTTTGCCGCGATGACCATCATCAAGGCAAAAGAAGATGTGCGCTTTTTCTTTTGTCTTCATTAATAGGCTCCTAATGGAGCCTGAGACCTCACAAAGGCATGGCCCCTGTCGCACTAAGCATGTGTGGCAGGGGCCGTGGATCGGGCTGCTGCTTGTTAACGAAGCAACAGCCCGACCCTTTGGTCATTTATCCTTTTTTTTTTTTTCCCCAATCTGTGGATGCGCGCCCCACAGTTTGAACACCGCTGCTGCGCCTAAGCCCTCCCCTCCAGGACCATACACCAATGAGTCCTAGAGTGGAGGGCTTAATCGCACATTTTCGCGATTATACCCGGCCCGAGAGAAGTGATGCAGTATCGATGGAAAGGGCCATCGATGCTGCATCACTTCTCTCCCGCCGGGGGGGGGGGGGGCCTCAGCCCCGACTTGATTTTGCCGGGGGGGGGGGGGCTCGGGCCCCAGAGCCCCCCCGTACTCGGCGCCCCTGGTTTCTAGCACACAAATACCACTATTGTTAGTATCAGTTATATTGAACTAGGCGAGGAAAAATACAAATTAAATCCAGATAACTTTATGAAACATTGCGCTCATCTGGGAGTTCACTGTCCTAGTCCCTTTCTAGGAACGCTCTGAACCCCAACTCACTGTCAGTCCATCACTCTATTCACTGAAACACCCAACTTCTCTTCCAACCTGCCCACCCTAATGCCGCTCTTCTAGCCCCAGCTTCATTTACAGAGCTTGCATACAGAACATATCCGGCCTAGTACTAGAGGCTTAAGGTCTGTTTCCCGGGATCTATAAATCTGAAGGCCTAGGAGCTAAGAAGCCGAGCCCCAACCCACATGAGTGTGCGCAGGGGCTGAGGCCCGACCTCGGAGTGGCCCTGAAGATGCCGCACTGGGGGAGAGGGCGAGAGAGAGAGGACAAGAAAGAGCGAGAGAGGGAGACCTCCCCTCTCTCACAAGTACAAGTAATTCCTGCCGAT
Source organism: Ambystoma mexicanum (assembly GCF_040938575.1). Taxonomy (NCBI): domain Eukaryota; kingdom Metazoa; phylum Chordata; class Amphibia; order Caudata; family Ambystomatidae; genus Ambystoma; species Ambystoma mexicanum. The sequence continues at coordinate 126,968,680 of NC_090940.1, read as the reverse complement.
GCGGGAGGGGATGGGCAGAAGGTTTGAGATTAAAACCCCCTCAAAAATGCCTTTGTCCCACCCGTGCAGCCTTCAATGGGTAGGATTTGAAGGTAATCCACAAAGCCCTACAGATAAGGGGTGCCTCAGCCACTTTTACTCCCTAAAAATAAGCAAATACTCCCAAAAAAGAAAAATAGGGAGTAAAAATACTCCCAACAAAAAAATAGGAAACACACATAAAGTGCCTGCTCCCCTGCTGTCACACACACAGCTCCACAGATGTGTTCAGATCAGTACACATCGAGCCACAGGAAGAAACGATTATTGCTGCTTGATCTGAGGAGGTCAAAAATATATTTCTGTTTTACAGTTAAACATACTTTTATTCGCTTATAAAATGCTCCCTTTAACTCTGCCTTCAAAATCTTATCTGGAGCACTGGATCCATAGTACATAACTAGCACTGAATGGGCGGCAGCACTAGTGTAGCTTGCTTGCTTACTTTTGCTCATACAAGGAGCACCTTTGGCACAGGTTTAACAACGGTGATGACATTACGCCAGGGTTATGGGGAAAGGAGAAGAGATATCCGTCTCAGAGGAACCCACTTTGGGTGATGTCAGTCAAGTAGAAAGTCTGTTTTAAAAGTGACAAACAGAAAATGTAAAAAAGCTGTGTGACGAATTGCAGGAATTCGTCCCTTCTCCCCATGGGGTAGCCCCCACCCTCCTGTGAAGCCAGGGTGGTGAGGCTGCTCCGCAATACCCTCCCTAGGGGTAGAGGCAAGTGGGACCTCACCAGGAGAGACTCCCCCTTTGGGGACAAGGACTCCAGTTCCGACAAGGAACTCCCTAAAAACCATCTCAACAATACCTCCGAGAACATTTACTATGGAAACATGTATGAAGAAGAAAGCAGTATGTGCTACAGTCACCCAAAAACTGTAAATAGCTCTTTAACCGAAATATCCCATTCCACGGGGACAGGGAGGATGATAGATGGAGGGAGAGAGAAGCCATGCAAGAGGGAAAGAGGAAGACCCGGACATGCGCCAGGGAATGCCAAGCATATGTCACGCATGACGTGGGAGGAGACTGGCGAAGAGAAAAGCCTGTGAGTTACAAGATGGGGCTGCTGCCTACTGCAGAGAAAGAGATGGACGCGCAGTGTCCTGTAACCAGAAAGGAACGTGACGCCGAATCAGATGTGCAGCATTTTACCTGGAGGAGAATGAGAGAAATAGTCGTAACACAGAGTGTCCTGGAGTTCAGAGAGAGCGCCACAGAGGGTAGTGGAATGACCACGAAAGACTCGGGATGGACCAGGAGTCCCCCAAACCATGGAGAAAGCACTCCGCAGAGAGTGGCGCAGAAGCCAACGGTATGGGAAGTACCAAACGAGCATCTTCAACAACGGCACGAAAGAAGAAGCATTGCAGGAGAAGGAGAACACACTGACAGTACAGAGGACGAACCCTGAGCAGTTAGAAGCCCCAGTGACATTATCCCTAAGAGCCTCTGGTAATAGGAAGAACGGGAGACCCGGGAGAGGAACGAAGAATCGTTGTTGGACCAATCATAATCGGCCCAGTCAAAGTAAAGAGCCTGGGATACTTAAACCCAGAGGAGTGAATGAGACTCGTTATGGGACCAATAATGCAAGATAAAGAAATCCAAATAGTGAATCCTCAAGAAGTGAATAAGAGTCAATACTGGAATACTCAGTCTCGTATAAATAAAGTCAAAAAAAGCAAAATAGAAGGAGGGACTTACATATGTTGGATAATGTTACCATTGGAAGAGAGAAGAACAAATCTCTGCAGAGACAATCAAGAGGAGAGTAATAGAACCCAGGGTAACCGTCAAGGAAATGCAGAGCCAAGCAAAGTCTTCAACGAATTGCATGACCTGATCAAAACAGTCACCACAGACGATCTGAAAATTAACTATTGAAATAGACATTTGCAAGATGCAAATAGACTACAGGAGAAGGGAGTCATTCTCCGGTCTTCAGTAGTTATTATAGTGGTAGGGTCAGTTATGCTTAGTTTGGACGGTGGACAGATTCCGTTAAGACGTTCACCAACGAGCACCTTAGCTGGTTTGTTATGTAGGAACGTCTTATAGCATAGGGAAAGTTAGACCTTTTATCTTTTCTTTAGTAAACCACATAGCGAAATGACTTATGAAAGTATGGGCCCTCCTTCTGACCCGCCACAGCCCATTTAAACAAATACTCCAGTGCACGGCTAGCACGTGTGTGATGTGGACCTCCCACATTTAGATTATATTGCATACGTTTTGAAGAAGGAGCTGCAGTCCTAGCATGAGGGAATAGTGGAATTAACTGCGAGGTGTTATAAAATAGAACCCGATGCTTACCAGTAGATTTGACATGGAGTATTTAGGACATGGGTCTCTGTGCTATAAAAGTAGTCTAGGCGGCTTACATTTGCATAGCGGATGAGTCCAAAAGCCCCTCAGGGTGCCCTGCCTCATGTCGGTTCTAAGTGTGTCCTGCTATGAGGGCCTTCCAAACACACAGAAGGACAACTGTGTCATGCTAGTGGCACCACCCGCAGTAATCGGTTATTAGCAATAGACAGAAGTTGATGATTGGCTAAAGGGTGTCTTTGCATATTTAAAAAAAAAAAAGAAAAAAAACCTGCATCTCTAAACCCAACACCACATATTGGCCATGAATATGTGAATCAGGCACACAGAAGAATCATAAGGGTGGCACTGTGGGACAAAGGGGAGGAGCTTAATACTCAGGCCACACACATTTCACTAGCCATTGGCAGGAGACAATTCACTCTTAGTGTTCACAAAATGGTGTGTTGAATGCCTGTACAGATCTGGCATTTGGGCTAGAGGCGAGTGATTTCCGCCTGGCTAGGAATTTACAATTTATTTTGTACCCTACAATTACTACTAAAAACCATGGCAAAAGTGGTGGCCGAGCTAGGGAGGGTCTGGGAGGCGATCATCTCCACAAGCGCCTTTCAGATCCCTGTGTTCCCACCAGCAAAGTAGAGAAATGGTATTGACCGATGCCCCGAGAGGAGCTCCCTTTGCCCTTTTCTTGCAACAACACCTGTGCAGGTCACTGGACTAGACCCCACAAGAAGTGTATGCTCTCCTGGATGTACTTGCAACTGGTAGCATTTTGGAGCTTACTACTGGCTCAGTGGGCCACCCTCATGCTCTGCGCTTCACTGCTCCATGGCTCACCAGACGAGTATGGAGTACTGTCTGCTCATGAGTCAAAACCCAGTCGCTCATCCCCAAGGGCGCTAGGGGTGCTTGCCTACTTTGGTGACATCCACCGCCTAGGAAAGGAAAAGCTGTGCACTTCAGATGCGCTCCTGGGACACCAGGCAGAAGGTTGAGTGGACCAACCATGAATGGATGGGGGCCTTTTCGTTTAAATCATCACAACTGCATTGGTTGGCTTGGATCCCAAAGAAACAGGCTACAATCCTCCTGTGAATCAGTTTTATCCTGGCCCATTCCAAGCCCAGCAGAAAGCAGGGCCCTGCCAGACACGCACAATCGATTAGGTAGATATAGACATCTTTCCGCGGGGCAGAAAATAATCAGCATAGCCTTGGGAGAGATAGGAGCACCTCTCCAGAGGCAGTGGCTGTTCAGCACAAGCTGGCAGCTGCCCCTACAGGAGCCGTGTCAACCTCTACATGTCACATCCTCCTGACTGAGGATCTATGTCATTTCATCGGACATATTACTGCGAATTCCATTTCACTGAATTTTTTTAAACAAATGTCCTCGCAATAAACGTTGGAGACCCCCATAGCCGCCCCCCACAATTCACATCTTTATTAATACCCAAACCCAACCCCTGCAGTCTATATTTGTGGTGAAATGTGTTTTAAACCATTTTATTAAAGGGGATTTGCAGTAATGGTCTGCGATGTAATGGCCGTATAGGGACTCCGATGGTCCCAAACCGAGCACCAAACAGCAACTGAGCAAAGCAAGAGGTTATCAGAATTCTGCAAATCTCAGACTAAGGCGTCCCATCGCGAGTCCAAACAATTTAGGCCTGATCTTTTTCCAATAGTAGCATTACTGTTTTACATAATAATAATAATTGCTAATCGCAGCAGGAGCATTAGCACCCGGAACAGTCGAACGGCAAGTGGCCCTAACTGTACCAAAAGTAGGACTGGTAGTACCCAGACCAGGACTCTTCGTAGCGGAGTACGCCTGCATGGACAAGTATGGATGGGTTATCTGGAGCAGAACTTCCGAGTATATGTCCGAGGGGCCCTATCCAAGGTCATTAAATGTGCGTGGGGGCAGGATTCCTAGTTCTGTCCCGGAGTGGGGCACTTGGGCTGCAGCCAGGATTTACAGGAGTGTACATTTAGGTGGGTTGGCGTTGAAGCCAAAGAAAAGGCAAGCTTGCATTTTGCAAAGTTGGCCTTGTCATGGATTTGTAAACTCCCCTTTCTGACCCTGCTAACGATTGCTTTTGCAAAACGTTGATTGCAGGTCGCAGGCTGGAGGACAGGCGGTGCGAAATAACAGCTGGCAAAGTTCAGAGCATACCTGGATGCCAAGCTTTTGATTGGGAAAGAGAAGTAAATCGATTATTAATAGAAAATAAACATGCTATTTTTGGAAAACATCTTTCAGCAGGAGGTGCGTGCAAAGTTCAGGAACGTGGATCAGTCTTTTGGGGTGAGAGTAGGGTCAGCTGTAGGACCATGTATGGCTTTGGAGATTTGTGGACTGAAAGCTTGATGGAGGATGGGTTTTAGCATTTTCCCTAAATGGAACCAAACTCTTAGGAGCTTCCAAGGGGCATGGGAGGGCGAGAAGATCCCTTGAAGAGGATAGTTTAGACTGGGCACGGTACCAGAATCTTTTTTAAAACATTTGTTTTTATAGTTAAACACATTTTTATTAAACTTGATAATGGATTAATGCAGAATATAATAATCACCAGTTAACCATTACAAGACTTGCTATGGATGAGAAATAGAAACCTAAAGGGGCTACAGGAACACAAAAGAAGAACAAAGCAGACAGGACAGTACAAGACACAAGAAGAGTAGAGCGAACAAACGAAACTAAAACTCAGGCAACACATTAAAAAGAATCGACTGAGGAGTGGACTCCCATAGAATAGAAAAGGGTTGTGCCACTTCTCTAATTGACATACATGAGTTATGCCCCAGGTGCTGTTCTTTTGGAAATCTTAGCTCCGCTCCTCAAAATAAGCAATTTTTAATTAAATAGCATTTTTTGTTTAATAAAAGCATCAACACATAGTAAAACATTTCATTAGATGCAGGTTTGTTTTGTTAGTGTCAAGACATATGTGGAAGAGGCAGCCCCATTCACAGCTCCACCATTTCGCCATCCATGGCGTATCCTTCAGGTTCAATCGACATTTCGTTAAGCATTATGCAATATAACCCATTTTCTTTCTCCTACTATTACGATACTTTTTCCCTTAGTTAGACTTGATGCAAATAGAAACATTTAAAAGTGCAATGCAATGGTCTGTAAAAAAAAAAAAAAAAACCTTTGACGTGAAAATCTGAGCGACTAGCAAATTCAAGCTATGGGCCGAAGAACCTCAAGGCAAGACTTTGTTTGCCGGCCCTTGTCTGTGTACGCTGTCATTTGCATACGCGATTGCGGGGTTCTCCCACCGCATTCTTAACTAACAAAACAAGTGCAAAAAGTGAAGTCATTTTTTTTATTAAGAAAAAAAATGCAGTAATTTCGCCATAGTTTTTTTTCATGGACATCCGTTCGATGGCGCTTGAATTAAGAGTGCGACCACCGTTCACAGCATAGAAAATTGGCTGTTTCGCATATAAGCACCGATCACCCGACTCAAGAGACCGCCTCCATAGACCACAGATACAAAGCAGAGAATTTGGGGGAACTCTTGATAGAAAGGCCACAGTAATTCTTTTTTAGATATCTGAGAGCCAACTACATTCTAGTTTAGTAGAAAAAGAAGGTCAGGCGCGCACTCTGGTTCCAAGTCATTTAATCCTGACATTCTAGTTTAGGGTTGCTCTAAAAGCCCAATAAAAGACCAGCTTCCCCTTTAGGACAAAACTGAAAAGCAATGTTTAAGGATTTCCTTAGAAAAGGTTTGCCTGAATTTACCTGAGTTCACCCATCTCCGCCACACATCGAAACATCCTAGAGCAGAACCACTCTACTCATTTCCCCCAGCCTACCAACATCTCCTTCCCTGTGACGGGGGAAGGGCTGGCAAGGGAGGGATTGCCATGAGTGCTTTATTTCACAACAGATGTGCCACTATCATGCCCCAAACCACCCGCATTGACCATCTTTCAAATGCCTGGGCAAATTCCATCTCGCGATTCGAACAGTAGCATCAAACCACAAGCAACAGAATTCTCAAGGAAAGCGTTGCCCAAGGATGAGGTCTTCCTTTGAGAAGGTAATTAGATGACAACATGTTTTCCCTTTATAGTTCACACACTTGAGTTTCCTGTCTCAAAGTAGACAAGCCCAGTTTGTGACGTTTCATGGTTTGGTCAAAACCAATTCCCCGGCAACTGTCCCAGAAGAGCAGATACCGACCCAAGTAAAGTCTCCGATTCCCTCCGCCACTAATCCAGCTGCTCCTTTTAAATGGACTTTGTAATTAAAAATGATGGTACAGGCCGTTGCTTTCTATCATTTAACCTTGTGTCACAGCGAAATACTGCATTTTCCTTAATGTCATCATGGTACAGAAGTCTAGCCGTGCCAATGCCACAAGATATTGGATCTTGGGGTCAGGTTTAGCCACGAAAGCCACTATCGCCTCTCATCCTCAAAGAAGTCTATGTTAAAGCTGCTGGAAGGCATTTATTTTCCAGCAGGAGCATTATTGGGTATATGTACGGTTTCCTGTCATCTGAGATTCTCACCGTGAGAGCCTCATTGCCCAAATCCACATCACTAAATGTGCATTTGCCTTACTTGACACACTAGGCCTGAACTAGCCTGCAGGCGAGCATCGCCCTTTCCGGCCTCCCAAAGCCTTCCTCCACCTGCTGCAGTGTGTGTCCATTCTATGGGAGCCACGCTGCCAGTCATTGCTGCCTCCGGAGTGGTACCCCCCCCATACACTGCCGCTATACCCGGCCTCCCTTCGCCCCCACATTCACTCTCCCCCTACCAGCTCGCGCCTTTCCTGCCTCCCTTCACCCCGCCACATTCACTCTCCCCCTACCAGCTCCCACCTAGGTGCGCCTTTCCCGCCTCCCTTCACCCCCCCATTCACTCTCCCCCTACCAGCTCTCGCCTAGGCACGCCATTCCCGCCTCCCTTCAACCCCCCCATTCACTCTCCCCCTACCAGCTCCCGCCTAGGCGCGCCTTTCCCGCCTCCCTTCACCCCCCCCCATTCACTCTCCCCCTACCAGCTCACGCCTTTCCCCACCTCCCTTCAACACCCCATTCACTCTCCCCCTACCAGCTCGCGCCTTTCCCGCCTCCCTTCACCCCCCCATTCACTCTCCCCCTACCAGCTCCCACCTAGGCGCGCCTTTCCTGCCTCCCTTCACCCCCCCATTCACTCTCTCCCTACCAGCTCCCACCTAGGCGCGCCTTTCCTGCCTCCCTTCACCCCCCCATTCACTCTCCCCCTACCAGCTCACGCCTTTCCCCACCTCCCTTCAACACCCCATTCACTCTCCCCCTACCAGCTCCCGCCTAGGCGCGCCTTTCAAGCCTCCCTTCACTCCCCTATTCACTCTCCCCCTACCAGCTCCCACCTAGTTGCGCCTTTCCCGCCTCCCTTCACCCCCCCCATTCACTCTCCCCCTACCAGCTCCCACCTAGGCGCGCCTTTCCCGCCTCCCTTCACCCCCCCATTCACTCTCCCCCTACCATCTCTCGCCTAGGCGCGCCTTTCCTGCCTCCCTTCACCCCCCCACTCTCCCCCTACCAGCTCCCACCTAGTTGCGCCTTTCCCGCCTCCCTTCACCCCCCCATTCACTCTCCCCCTACCAGCTCACGCCTTTCCCCACCTCCCTTCAACACCCCATTCACTCTCCCCCTACCAGCTCGTGCCTTTCCCGCCTCCCTTCACCCCCCCCATTCACTCTCCCCCTACCAGCTCCCACCTAGGCGCGCCTTTCCTGCCTCCCTTCACCCCCCCATTCACTCTCCCCCTACCAGCTCCCACCTAGGCGCGCCTTTCCTGCCTCCCTTCACCCCCCCATTCACTCTCCCCCTACCAGCTCACGCCTTTCCCCACCTCCCTTCAACACCCCATTCACTCTCCCCCTACCAGCTCGCGCCTTTCCCGCCTCCCTTCACCCCCCCATTCACTCTCCCCCTACCAGCTCCCACCTAGGCGCGCCTTTCCTGCCTCCCTTCACCCCCCCATTCACTCTCCCCCTACCAGCTCCCACCTAGGCGCGCCTTTCTCGCCCACGTCAATCTGAGGATGCGCATTTTCCATGCGTTATGCGTATCTCAGGTTCTCCTCTTCCCTTTCCCCCGCGTTGATCTACACCGGGTCACACCACCACCTCCTCCTCCTCCTCCAGTGTCCCCACCCAGAAAACCACCCTTACGTGCACGCTGTGATTATTGGAAAGAAAGAACAGACCAAAAGGGGCAACTTCATATGCACGGAGCAGTGTTGTGGATCCGCTGAGTACTGAGATGGAAAAAGTGGGTAAAACCATGTAGGTCATCACCACAATTCCTTTGCTCAGATGCTTAAGACCCGGTCACCTCTATCCGCCTCTCACTGCATATGTGAAGGATCTTTCAAAGTTAACCAATGAACAGGGGGCTCAAAGAACCGTTTCCCTCTAGCGTCAAGGGATGGTCATAACTATCCTCTGGAATAGGGGCCTCTTGCTGGGCAGCTTGCCCTTTCCCATTCCAATTAAAGCATTTTGATGCCGCAGAAAGTCAGTGTGCAGTGCTTCACATAAGGACTGAGTAAGGTAAGCCTTTAGTAAAGTAACTAGGCTGGGAGCTGGTACTAATCACCAGTGAACATTTTATCCAATCAGAAAAATACTTCCACCTTTGGATCTGGGCATTTCATTCAAGAAACAAGTAACCTGCTCTTTCATTGGCTAATCTTACTCTGTTAGTGCAAAAGAACACAAAGCAATGGCAAACCAAATGCCAAGTGAGGCTACGGCGACTGCGGAAACGAGCACGAGTCAATGCAATAACTTCTATGTGCATCTGCCCTCCAAATGTATGAACCTTTTATTAACATATTGGAGCTGTTCTGATTTGCATCCATCTAGTTAATGTGTAATATTCTCTCTGCTGGAAGCAATTGCTTTCGAGAAAATAGAAGGAGTCTAAAACGGAAGGGGTGGTTTTATTTCAACGGTTGATTGGGCATCAGCAAAGACATGTCCATACTCAAGCATAATCGAGAGGACGGTCATACTCCCCTTCTTAGGTGATCACGAGTCTTTACACTTCAAACGCTACCCAGTGATTTCATCGCTGGAACTAAACATCGAGGGGGAAACAAGATTTCTTTTAAGGCACGATCCAACACTTTCCCCAAATAGTCTATGACTGGAGTTTGCTTATATAATTGCACTAGTCCTAAAATATGCTGGGAAGGGTGTTTAGTGGGTTAAAAAATATATCTTTTACCCCTCAATGTCTATTACCAGCAATTAAATCACACATAACCGTCCAAACACGCATGGCAGACTGGTATCCGAGCACCACCCTGCAGTGAGATTATCCTGGACCCTCTTACCATGCACATTGGAACAAGGCAGAGAATAAAAACAGGGAGCATGGGGTTGTCCCCCATGTAAAGGAGAAAGGGCAGGAGAAGCGGACAACCGGCTACGTGGCAGGGAATGGATTGGCCCGAAAGCCGGCACTTCAGGGAAGCAGGAGGGCCCAGGGAGAGGCTTTCACCCAAAACTATGCGTGGAGAGGACGCGGTGCAAGATGCAGGAGTGGGAGAAGTAACAGAGCACACGGGACAGGCCCACACAGCAGCCTATGGACAGAGGGGTGCGATGAGAGGCCCAGGAGGCCCAACCCACGCAGCCAGGTGCTGCAGTAATGTGACCGCAGAACCATGGCTCAGACTGGGTATAATATCTTACAGCTGTATAGAACGACTACGCTTGAAGAGCCACAGGATACAGATATTGCACTTCCTTATAAAACATTGTGATGAATCTGAGGATATCGCCCCTTCTCCCCTTAGGGGAGACCTTTCCCTGGGGGCCAGGGCAGTGAGTCACGGTACAATAATCCCCCTGGGGGCAGTGCACAGCGGGAGGATCACCCTAGGGGACTAGGGACGAGCATCTTCAGGAGACGCAGAACAATCCAGCTGAAAGCCCTCCAAACCCTTTTCATGATCACCAAAAGAGATGGCCACGCTGCTAACACTATGTTGTACATATTAGTAATTATTTCTGACAATTATCATCGTGCACACAAGTCACAGAGTATCTCAAGTCAGGATTGATTTTAATGTGTAAGCAACAAAGAACATTTCCTATATAATTGTGAGAGCATTCAACCAAAGAAAAGTGAAGAGAGCCCATTTACATTGTTTTTAGGAAGTGTTTTTCAATACCCAATGTTCTAAAGAGATGCATATAATACAATGACATGAAATGAAGAGCAAAGCCAAAATTAGAAACAAAACCATAATGATACATTGGTTAATAACAGTTCATTTTGGAGCGCTTTAATCCAAAAGCGCTATATAAATAACACATTATCATTATTATAATTTTTCAAACTAACACCAGATATACTAGAAAATGCCCTGGAGAGCTGGACACGATTAATTGATAATCATGCCTTGGATCTGCCTACGTGAAATATCTAGTGTTTGTACAATGCCCCTTCTTTGTTTCTAGGCATTGATGCACGTTTCGGCGTGCCAGTGGTCATGGCATCCATATTAAGCCTTCCTCAGGGCAGGAAAAATAACCCTAGGGGGGCAGAAAAGAGTGGTATTTGAATAAAACTAAAACTGAGATACTAAACATGTAGATAGGTTTACTGCACATTATTATTCTGAAAACCTCCACCTATCACTTACCCTGTACTTTTCACAGGGACGTGTGGGGTTAACTCCAAGATCACAGGTTCCTCACATTTGGGGGGGCACCTCTTCTCTCGAAGTTCGTCTGATAGTCCAATGAATGTCAGCTAAACGAGGGGACAAGTGAACATATCAGTCACAAGCCCATGTTTGGCATGAGAACAATTGCAAACGAGCATCCAGTGCGTGTGAGAGCCACTCTATGACCTATGTACGAAATTACATGTAGAGCTGGAAGGGTGGGAGAGGTACCCGAGTGACTTCTGGCGATGGCTCATGAATGATGATCAATGGTACATCTCTGTGGGCGCAGTAGAAATCTGCGTACAGAAAGCTACAGTGGATTGAAAAATCTGCAAGTGAGAGGGCGAAATATATGTTTCTGCTCAATCTATGTCATGGCTATAAATCGCAATAGGAAAATGATTTGCAGAGCAACAACCTACCCATATTACTGAATCAGCAAATGAAAAGCCGTAATGTCATACCCTGCCGTGTAGATGACAGTTCAGTACGATGCTGAAAAGTATTCAAGTGTCAATGGGGGTTCAGGATTCCGTACGGGACACTAAAGATTGTACGTGTCCTAGGGTAAATAAAAGGTAGAGAATGCTATAATCCATGATCCCTTCATACACTGACCTAATGTTATTGCCGACTGTTATTGCAGTGCTGTAGCGTAGGAAATTTTAGGTTGCATGGCGGCAGTACGCGTCTTCGCCGAATAACAGAGCCCCATTGCCGTGGCAATGGGAAGCTTATGAAGGCATGGAGAGCTCACGCCACAAGGCGTAGTGCGCGACCATACCAGTTTGGTTATCTGGTGCCATGGTAACTGTCTGCCGGTTTACCCGTTTTGGTGTTACAGCAGTTACATTTCCCTCCCATCTGCCCAGATAAGACAGGGATGTTCTGTGAAACCAATACAACTAGTCCAGTTATGTAGAGTAAAAAGTTAATTTAGAAGTTGACCAGTTACATCTAAACCCATGTACTGAGACGAGGAAGATGACTACAGGGATGAAGATCACACAGGTAAACTGAAGGGAGCAGTCTAGTTCCTCAAAAGATTGGATTGGTTCGGACTGGTTCAGAAGAACTCCCTTTCCCAACACAGGAGTTTAAATGTAGAACAGCTGAGAGGCAAAGGAGAATCCCTCCGGGTAGCTGTGACCAGAGAAACAAAGGGGTCAGCTCGAGAGCGGAAGACAGGCGCGATACCGAAACACAGATGAAGCGCAGTCTGCCGGGGAGGGAACGAATGAAGCCCGGGAGCCGGCTACCCTGAAGTTCACTTACTGAATAGCATCTTACCATGTCCACAGCAACACCAAGACGAGAGAAGACCACAAGAAGGACGCTGAACATTGCGTATGAGAAACCAAAGCGAAAAAAAAGCACAATGGTTACTTGAGCCTCAGGAAAGAATCCTGCCCAGCCCAGAGGACGCAAACTGAGACATTGGCTTGTGGGAAGTAACAGGACTGATGAAACCGAGACAAGCAAAGAAAGGACCGATGAAGGGTCCCAGTACATTTTTGTCTAACAGAGAAATAAAGAAAACCAGGGGGGTGGGTACCCCCAATCAATAATGAATATATGACAAATGTATGCATGATAAAAAAAACATTAGCTTTCAAGGATAGTGAACCAGGCTATTATGGACAGCAACTGCGAGTCTGTGACTCGCACCCAATTCAAGTAGCGCACATAAGGCAGTCAGATACTCTGCACGAAAGCAAGTTCAAAACCAAGAAAGGCTGCGTTTAGCAGGAGAGTAAACCAAGCGAGCCTGAAGTTGCATTGCGAGTCTGGGGCCCTCACCCAAAAGAAAGACTAAGGAAAAAAGGGTCAGAGACACCAAAGATAATCAGAAACCGAGGCTGGAGCCCTGCACAAGAAAGAATCAGAATATATGAAATGACTGGGTCTTGGCATATGAAATGACTGGGTCTTGGCAGTAGAGTACACCCAGACCCCCTCAAGTATTGTGAGTCTGGGATTCGCACCCAAAAATAGAAAGCTGGAACCAAAGGGGTTTAAAACCCAAGACTGAAAACGTATTGTAGTATTTTTCTTGGAAGGTCCTTTGTGTTGTATGAGAAAAGACTTAAGACATTTGTTCCTTTTGAGGTCTAGGGGAAAGGAGCAGCCCCCTAAAAGTGCAACAATATTTCTTGAACATTGTCTTAGATTTAAAGAGAGGCCTTTTCCCCAACCTTTCTTGACCAATAAAAGTCTATACCCAAAAACATGCCACCCTTGTGTCCGAGCCCTACTTCTGGTACCTCAGAATATGCATTAACACAGGTTGCCTAAAGGCTTGATTACTTGCAGGTGGAGCATAGTATGTTTCGGATTAGCTGGCATGTAGACGAACAGCTGATGTGCATCTGTTATGATGTTTAAGCCTTTGAGAAGCTTAATTAGGCTAGGATTCACAAGGTGTGTTGTTTCAACCAACCCACATGTTCACCATCTAAATAACTCATGTTCTCAATAGGAAAAACTTTAATAACTGAAAATGTGTTTTTTCCAACTAATGGCCAACAACAAACTTGCAGGGGGCTACTCCTCCCTGTCCATTAAAGTCTAGGTATTGTCAAATCCAGATGTTTTGCAATGATGTCAGTAGTTTAGAAAGCTATACCTCTGTTGTCCAATGAAATAAAAGTAGTAGTTTCTCAAGCGGAGAGCAGTGATTGACCACCTCCAAGTTCCACCTGAAAAGCCACAGATCTCCAGTGGGGTTCTGAAAGGACACATGTCGATCTGTGTTCCTATATGTGCTCAGATGATCCATTACTCTTACTGAAGTGATTTCCGAATTCATGGCGCGTGATGTAAAGAATTCGGATTAACTCTGTGCCCACATTGAACTAGGCATTGCACCTATGCATGATGTTGCTATTGCAAGTACAGTGGTGTGGAATTATCTAATGGGTAGAGCTTAGGAGGGCAAAATTGTTTAGTTCTTCACGATGAATCTTTACACCACCTTCCGCCCGGTGCCTGCTTCAGTGGGTGGTGGCATGTTGTAGAGTCTCCCTGATGAAACTATGCCAGTTTGTGTTACTTCTGGAACTACAGCGACCCATACTCCCCAGTGTGACAGCCAATTTGTAATAGCCACAGAATTGCACTCTCCCAAATAATCACAGGATTTGGTCAAGGCATTCATCTGGGCACTATGTACCAATTTACTTACGGGCATCCTCTTAGAGGAGTGTTTTGCTGTCCTGATGCAGGATTGCGGAACATAAAACATGGGTGAGGACCAGCTGGAATTCAGTTAGAGTATACTCTTCTTTTCCTGACAATTAAGGACAGGGAGGGGCCAGTGGGAGGGATCATGGAACATCCAAGGTTGCATTACTGTAAAATTCCTTTTGATGGTCTTCCAAATGTATAGACTCATTGCTGCATTTCCGGTCTCGAATGTACTGCGATTGGTGCAAAGGCTGGAGAAACAGGATGCTCCACCTGCAGCTCTTGGAGCAGGCAACACCTACCGTAACACAATTGGATCCATTTGCTTGTTTGACCAATAAAAGGTCAAGCCGCCCCTACTATTGCTGAAGGAGGATTAAACAAATACGCTCTAAGTAGATTGTCACAATCTTGCTAACGCCTAGGACTATATTGAATTATTTTGCTATTACGTAGCAACACGTCATTTCAACTCCTACTTCTTCCGCTCCTATGGGGCTTTCAGAAGAGAAATGTGTACGCCAGGTCACAGAATGCGCACTCACCTCTAGCCATTGGCGAGTGATCATTTACTCTTGGAGAATAGGAGATGGTGTGCTGCAAGGGGCAGAGTGACTTCTGGCAGGCTTCACCCATGTACTGTCCGAGATGCACGATGCTGCCATGCAGTTGGGAAAACAGGGCTCGGTTCAGGTAGCGCAGCGATGAAGCCCTTAGTCAAGGACCCTCCTGCGGAGGCAGATTATTGCAAACTGCATTGTCTCTTCCTCTCCTCCTCAACAAGTTAAAGCAAGTCATGTATTGAACTCTTACCATGATCAAAGCCCACCATGGACATATTAGGATGGACCAGCTACCTAGGAGGGTAGCTCACTGGGAGCCGGCCGTCTTGGACTACTCCCACATTTAGATGAGAACAAATAAAAGTCCTAGAGTCAAATAACAATTTGGAGTGCACGGGCTAACAGTAGCCTTTTGGTGCCAGATCTCAATCAGTGAGCAAAAAAAAATATACAGGGAAAAATACACCTGGTCATAAATGTACCATCCATAGGAGGCGCAAGCAATTTACACAGAGGGCAAGTCGTAAAAATAAAAGCGGGGGGACTCATCAACAAACGCAATGGGATGTGACGTTGCCAGAAATTAGCATATCAAGGTGAAATATGCACATTTAATTAAATTGGCTTTGCATAACCACCCAAACTGCAAAGGACGAATGGCATTTGCCTTTCATAAAATCAACACACACAAAACAAAGCGAGGATACCTTCTTCTAACAGTGCTTGTGAAAACGTTAAAAGGGTGTGCATGTTTTAAACTCCAAGAACCAATAGAAATGTTTTCCCTGAAACTTGGACAGTTCACCTTTAGTGGTTGGCTATTTTTTCATCAGGTTATATAGGAGAGCTGAAGTGTCGGGCCTGAAAACCTGACGACTGCGGTTCGATCCCGAGGTCAGCTTTAATTCATAAATTCAAAGAGGAGTTTCAATGTTTCTCATTTTAGCTGCAGTGAACCGAGTATACCCTCAGTAAACAGTGGGTGGACTCTGTCCTCCCCGCGTGTACCCCCGACTTGAGCCCTGAATATACTGGTCTCAATCCTCGTGTACAAAAAGTCTACAAAACATTACAATTCACAACTCTTAGGCAGTGGTCGAAGTGGGCAGGAGCGGTGCTCCTCTACTTTTTTAAAATTAAGTTTTACTGTTCCTATACTTTTATTTGAAAAAGAAACCGTTCTGGAATGGTTTAGTTTTAAAATGAAAGTGTAGGAAGAAGTTGAAACTTGCACTGAATGTTCCCTTGAACAGCAGGTGTATGTGTTTGGGGGTTTGTATTGTGTGTGGGAACGGGCGTGGCGATGGAGTTTGTGGGGAATCGGGGCAGGCCAGTAGGGAACATAGTACACGTCGCACACTGATCTTAGTAGACGATTCTGACATAATGAAGTACATTTACTGCGCTATCCGAGTCATGTAATAAGCTCTCAGAACATAAATGTTTTGCAGATAGGAATGTATGGTCCGCCTTGCTCAGACTTCGGCAGGAGGTTACATTTGTGAGCAGGTGCATTACCCCCCTGCGGCTGCCACTGCTCACGGAAGCAGGGCTGGTACTCAAAATATACGTCATCAAGTTTCACACCAAAAACCTCCACTCCAGGTAGACGGCAGACTGGAACTCAAGACGGTTCAATCTAGCAAAAAAACCTTTAGCAGGCATTTTCATCAATACCAAATCTCCTACCCTTCCCAACTAGCCATCTCACTTCATCTTCTAGAAAATGTACAGCATCAAACACCGACCACCGCACACACCGCAGCTTTATGCATAGTGCTCACTACATGCACTGCCGCCTCTTTAGCAGTATCACATCACCTCGATGTCCTAGCAATGTCTGCTAACAGAACTTGGGATGTTCCCTCTGGAAAGAAGCACATCCCCCATATCGGGGGCAAAAATGTTAGTTGCAAGCTACTAGCCGGCCATGAAAAGTCACTCACCACCTCACTTCCATGCAAACAGACAGCACAGCATGTCTTACTCGCCTAGAGTCAATTATCACTATCCAGTGGCTAGATGCCAGTGCACATTTAGTGTGTGCCCTGCAAAATGTTACTTCCACAAAACATATAGAAAGGTACGGCATACAGGGCTTGGGTACGTCTGACCTGCACGAATCAACAACCTCTGGTTTTCCCCCCCATCTTCCTCTCCCACCAATGCCTCCAACCCTACGCTTTTGTTGACGAACCACCTGCCATGAGGTCACCAAAAGGGCCGGGTACTGAATACCAGAGCAGTTCACATTACATACAATTGTAAAGACTAAATAAAAATGAAACGTATTGTTCAGCATTATGCCCACTGCAAGAAACTATCAATCATCAATATCAAGATATCGATAAACCATGTGATTGATTGAGAAATGTAAAAGCGCGCATACAACGAACCAAATCGAATCCTAGCACAGGTGCAATATGTCATCGGAACCAAAGTATAAATCGCCAATCACATGATGGTAGTAGTCCATGAGTCAACCCGAGGCCTTATCTAAAGGAGGTACATTTTCCTATGGCGCCCTTCCAGAAAAATGGAGGGTGTCACAACATGGCCCTCCCCTCTCAGTCTCATCTGGGCTTCTCCCATCCGTGATCTTATAGCAGAAGTACAGCACTTTCAGCCTTGGCTCGACGCAGGGCTGTCGCGGGTGGGCCAAATGTGGAGAGAAGGCAATTTTATTTCTTATGAAGAAGCGAGAGAACCAATGCGTGGAAACGAGGTGACCCCTATGTTATACCTGCAGCTAAGAGGTGCCCTGAACGATGCCAGATGGGGCACAAAGTTAAAACGCCCCCTCACTCCATTTGAGCAGATAATAAGTGTCCCCCAAACAATGAAAGGCCTGATTTCACGCATGTATAAAGCCTTGCTCACGAGGGGTTGTCTGAAACGCCCCCAATCTGAAGCCAGGTGGGAACAAGAGTTAGGCCTCACGGAACAACCGAAAACCTGGGACACCATTCATAGAGCAGTGTGGACATCATCTATCTCAGTCCAATACAAAATGCACAATGCACGCTTATTGGTCAGATGGCATTATACTCCCCAAAGACTGTCCAAGATGTTTCCTGGCACGTCTCCACTCTGTTGGAGAGGATGTGGTGAAACCAGTGATTATTGGCATCAATGGTGGAGCTGCCGAGTAGTGCAGACATACTGGAAGGAGGTCTTGGGCTGGATACAAGCCATAGATGGAATACACAGGGACTTAACTCCAATCCTAGTCTTGTTTGGAGTAGAGCCAGACGGAGAGGATTCCACATCAATACTTGCACACATGCCCCGCAACTTGATGTTAGCAGCAAGGGTCTGTCTCACAATAAAATGGAAATCCCCGTCCCTGCCCACAAAGAACGACTGGGTCACTAAAGCGCACGCCATCTTTGAAATGGAAAGCCTCACAGCAGCAATCCAAGAATCTAAAAGGAACATAAATACGATATGGCTGCCCTTCTTGGAATTCTACTCAGCGCACAGGGATACCATGAGACGAAGCAACAGACACACACTGACATGATCCGCAAGAAACATACAGAAAACTGCCCCCATTAGCTAGCTAGCTCACACAGGAGACCCAACAGAGTAAGAAGTTAAGCAATACATCCAACACGAAGGATCTCACGTGAAAAAGTAGAAAAAAGCACCACATAATCTGTTTGATAGGACTCAACCATATCTGTATTAGAGTAAAACCAGGAGAAGGAAGGAGGGAAAAGAGGGAAAGGAGGGAGGGAGGGGGGAGGGCAGGGGGGGAGGGGGGGCACAAGTGTTAATTTGGTATCCATGTGCAAGTCATCTTTTTTTTTCGTTATCTGTTTTTTCTGCCGGTTTAAGTTTATCGACACTAAGAACGATCTAAGATACAAGCATTATTGTGATTGACATGCATTGTTTGAAACTTGTTGATGTGCAAAAAACATCAGAAAACAATAATAAAAATATATTTTAAAAAAAAAAGGAGGTACATTTTTAATCCTGCTCGGAATGTTAAGAGTTAATTCGTTTTCCTTAAATTCAGAAGAAAGCTGTTCCACAATCTGGGCCCAAAGACTGAAAATCTACAATCTCCTCCACCTTTGAATACCAAAAAGCGAAAGAAATCTACCAGCTGCGGACAACCCATACCATTGTGCCCATCAGGGATGGCAAGACGGGCCACACACGAGGTATGGAAGGTGAAGCTATCAGGGCCATTTCTTTGTACCTTTCTACAATTTACTACATTTTTTAAAAGAGCAATCAGAGACTGTATAAACATAAATAAGTTGCCACTTAGTGCAAATACACAAACCAGGCTAATGAAAGCTACTGTACTATAGGTATGCATGTAAGGGCCAGGGGTGCCTACTGGGAGCAGCTTTTAGTACGTTAACCTTGCTTAGGCTGTAATAAGAGCCATCTAGCTGAACATTTGTGTGCTTGAGGTTGTCTGTGATTGGCAACCAAAGGAAATACCTTTAGTTGAACTTAAGGCGATGGGTTCAACGCAACACAGCCCTTGAAATTCAGCAGGTCTTGGAGGCTATGACACCACAACTCCGAGCCCTACTATTGTGCAGCTTATGAGCACACCAACAACATCACCTATGACAGCACTTACAACATCATTGCAAAGTACCGCAAACGGATGACATCCATGGCATACTGCTTACTTGTCCAGAATTCCCTGGTCCAGGCTTGCAGCCACTATGCCCCCACTGAGGGTCTGTGGGCCACTGGCAACACTACCTGGGGCGCAACCTCCATCTGTGATGCCATCAGTGGGTTCATGGACTGCACAACCGGGAACACAGAGTTAAAGGTGGGGTGTCTTTAAACACTTGCCAAATTTCAAGGGGTTTGTTGCGTTAAATCATCACCTTAACATTTTTTCTCACTGAATTGCAAAGGTTTTGTTATGTATGTCTCAAACCATCTATAGCACTCATTTTGTTCACATCACAAGCACTAGGTTTCGCAGTTGCGCAACATGAGAATCCCACCTCCCCGGCCCCCATTACAGACCTATGGCACACAGGCCATGGTCCATAGCCATGGCCAGTGGCCTTTTTGAGATCATGAGGTACCGAGACAGAAATGCGTGCAACATTTGGTGTTATAGCAAACAGTTTGAAAAGGGTGTTTGTGACTCCCGCCCCCTTTGTTCTCGGGAAATTTTACGTTGAGAAAGCCCTGCAAATGCTCGCAAGAATGCAAAAATAGGTCTTATTCTATAGACATTTCAAAAATCAAACCATATTCTTGTGGGAAAATCCACCATTCCCACGGAAAGATGAAAATGAATAAAAAGGAAACTCCAGCACCAGCCCGCCACAGGTGTACAACCTTCCCAACAGCTCCAGCCTCTTCATAGCAAACCATCCTGTTCACTACCCTTCTAATATTTTCTGAATGTTTGAATTTCGCATTCACACTAAGGACGCTCAGCCAATCAGGTGGCTGGAACAGCGGGCGAGAATAAACAGTGTACCGCCAGCTGTTTCCAGCCACCCGAGGCCCTACTCCGGATGGCGCCATGTTGATTGTGGGGAGGTAACCACCATGTCCTCACCCTCCAAACCCCACCTACCTGCTGCTCCGGTCCTGGCACTTCTCCCTCCCGTGGCCGCGATAGAAATAGAAAAGGGACTAAGTCCTCTTTCCTCTGATGGTGGCCATCTTTTTTTCTCTCAGTAAAATGGGTTCGCGCAATATGAGCAGAGCCTAGCCTCCCCCCGCAAAAAAATGTAACTATTTACACCCTGGACAAACCTGAGGTGAAAATGCTTTTCACCCCCTTGTCGGGGGGGGGAGGGGGATGGTGTGGGGTGGCCACATAGCCAGTAACAGCCCCCAACCCTCACAGAGGCCCTTGCATCGCACAGGCCTAACTCGGCTCTGGCTTGCGGGCCGTTACCGGACATGTCGCCCCTCACCCCCCAAAATAGGGGTGATTGCATATTCTCGGGAATATGCCTTTCATCACTAAGAGTACAAAGCTGGTGCCTTTGATTTTATGAAAGGCCTCTCTTGCTGCAATGCAGCATGGCAGATATGTAAAAGACTTTGGGGACTCCCATTCACAGCCAAATGAAACCACCAAATGGCACTTGTGCACCACTTTGTGCCAAACTCTCTACACATTTAAAGAATATCCAGCGGTTTTCCTGGTACACCTGTTCGATAAATGTGCACTTTCGGTATGGGAAAACAAACAAAAAGTAACACATAAAAGGCATCCTTTGGTTTCAACCCTTTAGAACTTCATCAAAGATGAGATGCAGTTTCTCTCATGTCAATCATCAAATGATTGCACATGACCAGCAAACACCCGCATGGTTGAATCACCACGCGTTCCCTCCGTGTGTCAAGGATGGCACTCTAATACGAGTGGCACAAGACACCCAGACGAGTTTGGGTGTTGAAATAAAGTGGACACACACCGCGGAAAGGAAAGGGAGTGAAGAATAGGGAAGAGTAGCAAGGGAAAAGGTATAGAGTGAATACCCTCTTGGGGTGTATGCAGAATAGGAAAAGAGTATTCCACGAACCTTGGAAATACTCTAGCCTTCTGCACAGTTTGCTATAACAGAGTCCCACGCTGTTTGCTCATAACTTGGAACAGCAGCTATGGGTGTCTGTGATATTGAAACGAGACAAGGGAAGGGGCAGAGGTTGACTGATGGGAACCAGCAGACAAGCTCTGTACAAAGGGTCTACAAACAGTACAAGAGAAGATACAACAGACAAATCCAGGAAAGGAGATGATAGCAAACTAGCAGAAGGATAGGAAGGGAAAGTCGAGTAACAGGATATGATAACAGAGGACAGAAAGGTAGGTG
This sequence comes from Ambystoma mexicanum, assembly GCF_040938575.1. Classification (NCBI taxonomy): domain Eukaryota; kingdom Metazoa; phylum Chordata; class Amphibia; order Caudata; family Ambystomatidae; genus Ambystoma; species Ambystoma mexicanum. The sequence continues at coordinate 126,947,023 of NC_090940.1, read as the reverse complement.
GAGCGCTCAGAGGAGCAGGAAGGCAAGGAGTAAGCCCACAAGAGTGGGACGGTAAGGTAGAAATATCAGAGGAAAAGGGCTACGGCAGCCGGAGTGAGGAAGGCTGCAGAGCAGGGAGCCCAGAGGACAAGGCAAAGGCAGCCGGAGAGAGGCAGGCTGCAGAGCAGGGAGCCCTGAGGACAAGGGCTACGGCAGCCGGTGTGAGATAGGCTGCAAGCGGGGAGCTCAGAGGACAAGGGCAAAGGCAGCCGGAGAGAGGAGGCTGCAAGCAGGGAGCCCTGAGGACAAGGGCTAAGGCTGGAAAGCAGCAGAGCGTGATCCGCTACAGGGTGGAGAGCCCGGCAGGGCAAGGGCGGAGGCTGAAAGGCAGCAGAGCGTGATCCGCTGCAGGGTGGAGAGCCCGGCAGGGCAAGGGCGGAGACTGGAAGGCAGCAGAGCGTGATCCGCTGCAGGGTGGAGAGCCCGGCAGGGCAAGGGCGGAGACTGGAAGGCAGCAGAGCGTGATCCGCTGCAGTGTGGAGAGCCCGGCAAGGCAAGGGCGGAGACTGGAAGGCAGCAGAGCGTGATCCGCTGCAGTGTGGAGAGCCCAGAGGAGCGGGGCTGAGAGGCAGGGAGCCTGGAAGGCAATGACTGGAGGCAGCAGGGTGGAGCAAGCAACAAGGCGGGGAGCCCAAAAGGCTAGGGCTGTAGGCAGCAGGGTGTAACAAGCTGTAAGGCAGGGTCCCAGCAGGAGTGAGGATAAACAGCATACAAGGATCCGAAGACACTCGCGAAAGGTGGAGGAAGGACTCTCAATGCAAGAGGCTGAGCCACTGCAGACAGCAGCCTTATATACTGCCTAGCCCAGCACAGACGCAGGCCAATTGGTTTCACCTGGCGAATCACACCTGCAGGCAATCGGCCACCTCCCTTTCTGTTCCTGGGCTGGTGGAAGCAGGACCAGACTCTAAGGCTTCTGGGGGGTGTAGTTCCATAGAAATCCAATAGGAACGGCCAGGAAACAATGCTTGCGGCCAGGTGCATTATGGTATCCGTAGTTAGATGACCATAATCATTAATTAGTAAAGTCCAAATGGAGCAAAAATGGATGTGCCCATGGCGCATGCATGACACCGTGACTAGGACTTCATCAGGCTAGTTTACAATACAAAATGCAGCACTTCACTCAAAGTTTTGAAAAGAGACACTGCCTGTGTACAGTTCAATCATGTGACTTCATATGTTTCTTATCCACTGAATGTAGTAGAGTACCGCCATCTTGGACTAGTGTCCACTTGAAATATATATACAGTCTGGAACTAATCTGAACAGGTTTCTCAGACTCCAATGCGATGCCATCCACTGTGCCATCAGTGTGTTTAAGCCTAGTACCCAATTACACCAGGTCTTTTCAAATGTGTGTAAAACGGTCTCAAAAGTGGCATATTACCAGAGGAGTTTGCGCCGCAGTGCGATAAAAGAAAGGCGGCATTATTCCAAGAAAAAGGCTGGCTAACCACTGTGGAAATGTCACACAAACAAGGCAGACTGCTGGTCCTTGAGGAAGTACCTGGTGCACATTGGCCGACCAGCACTGCAGCCAATCAGAATGCTGCACAACTTAAAATGCATTCTGATCCAGTTTATGATAATATACAATGAGGGGACGACTTAATAATGCCAAGATCATTATTTCTAGTACAAAAGCAGACACAGCTGTTTTCCTCATGGCAAGAAGAGGAGATTTAAGCTATGCTTAAAATAGTACAACACATTACCAGTGTCAACATAACAGAAGCGAATGCAACCATTTGAGCCGATCACACAACAAAGACACAATCCCTTTACTTATATCCTGGGCATGTGGCACAACGCTCTGCAGATTACAGGATTTAAGGAAGGGATAGGTGTGTGCTGCCAGCACACGTTGATGCTAGGAGAGAGTGGAAGGGCCAATGTTATTTCATAGAATCCCTTTTCACCACATTTACTTTTTTTTACTGCTTTTTATCACAGGTGGAGACCCCTGGCACCCACCCTCCACCCCCACACACTCCCGCATTTCAAAGAAACTCATCCCACCCCCATCTACATGTTTGCGGTAAAATACGTTTGAAATGGGATGCAATGAAAGTGGACTGCGATGCAAGGAGGTAATTCCGAGTGGAAAAATAGAGTTCTATATAAATGGTATTCCATTGAAGTCTCTTGGCTACTAAGAGCTACTGTAGAGTGATCCAAGCTCATTGGCAGCCATAGCTTCACATTGACCCCCACTGATACCTTCTAAGGGGAATACTGGAAGCTCTGCATCCAGGCCGCCACTATAGTCCCTGCCGGAAGACTGCAGTGACCCAACAAGAATGAAGTAAAGAAAGGGGACATCTCTTCAGAAGATTTTTTAATAAGTGAAAGAAGCAGGAGTTCACCCCTTCCTTTTGGTGAGGAACTGCAAAAAGGGAAGCCCCCGCTAGCAACCCTATGCATCTAGCAAATGCCACCAGCATAACAATGACAGTAGTGCAGAAGACCAGGGACAGTTGGTCCATAACTTAAGTGGGCAACCAACAAAGTACCGCTGCCACTTCAGAAGGCTGCCCCTTAAGGGCATTTTAATTAAATCTGAAAGCTAATGTCGTAAAGGTAAGTGGAAGGTCTTAGTCCAACCAAATGGCACCATGAGTTAGGCATCGCTAGTGCCCTTGCAGAATGTAAAACAATGTGTGAGCGGTGGGGGCAAGAGGAGGAAGGTAGATGTTGAAAATATCCAAAGAGCAAGGAGTTCAGTGGAGCCTCACAAGTGATTAGTCTGTGTTGCATCATCAACAGTGACATTGATCGATTACCCCCCCCATCGCCGTATATCAATATGAAAAAAGATCAGACAGCTCAAAAATTGGCCACAAGACTGCCCCACTATTGACAGAGAAAATATGCTTGAGATCAATAGGGCATAGGCTGATGACTCGCCGACACCACAGGGGCCAGAAGCCACTCGCATTGCCGTCCTCCTCGACGTTGTCAAAAGAGATGGGAATTTGAGGAGCAGGTTGGTTGCACTGGGCTGCCGGGCTCGCAAAATCTACTAGCCCACTAGCATTGCCGAGTAGTTTTTATGAAGGGCGAGCGCCATTTGCATGCTACTCGACCTTGCTGATCAGTATGGGGGTGTTAACGTATTTTCCATTTACTGCAAACACACTTTGTTAGCAGTAAATGTCAAATATACATTTCACTGTGAAATATACATTTCACTGTGCATGCTTGACAGCACTGCTTCAAATATGAAGTGTGCTTATGGTGACATGCACCATTTTACAAAAAGGACCAGTAAATATTTTGTCACCAGTCACCTTGGGGTAAGTGCATTTGTCTTAGGTTGAGTATTTGCATGGCCGGGGATGCCTGACTGGAAGGGACTGGGCAGGCCATGGACTGTGGCAAAGGATAGCTCAGGGGCAACACGCTCTCCTTGGAAGCAAGAGGACACAGAGCAACACAGGTTCGATCCCTGGCTCTGCGCTTGTGAACCTGTGGGTATTAAGCACGTTTAAGTAACCAATTATAATTATAATAATGGACTTCCTTGGGGATAGCCTACTCGCAAGCCTCGGCACAAAATGTAACTTTGCTATCGGCTTACGACTGCTTAAATCCGATAGTTCGAAGGGCAACAGTAAAGCTGTGGATCCATTTCAGGAAGAGGTGGAAACTAAGCCACAGGGTAGCCTTCCATTCCCAACAGCATTCAACTAATGGCCAAGCGTGTTAGACAGCTCCCTAATATATCTCGCAAGTCAAGGTCGAGAGAAGAGTTAAAGAGCAACTTATGGTCATAAGACATTCGAATTGAATAGCAGTGAGAAGTAGGAATGGCAGATTGGCTGGAGACGTGGCTCTTTTGAAGATCCATTGAGCAATACAATCGATGAATGGTGGGGACCGTTTTACCGATGAAGGGCAATACTTCCCACTGAGCAAGAGATGGGGCTTGCATGCTGTATTGGGGACCCCCAAATCAGACACTCATCTCTAATTGGGTAGGTTAGTGTGCCGCTGTGGCAATTTGATCTTCAATAGTTCCGAGCTGAGGCAGCAGCTCTTCATTTAGCCAGTTCAGAGTTAAACCATGTGGTTTTTGACCTCTTTGCAGAGGGGCAATGCATTATAGAAGGGGTCTGGGTATCAGTGTTAGCTACCCATTCCTTGATAAAGCTAAAGAAATCACTTGGAGGCTGATGAGATCGCAGTGTGGAGTAGGGTCTGAAGCACAGAGCCTGTCTGGCTCAAGCACACATCTAAGTCCCTATAGCGGGGCAATTGATGTCATAGGCAACACTTTAGATTCGTAATGGAAAGCCCAGGCCATTGTGCATCTGAAGAGTGGCCTGGTGAATGTCTAGGCTCATCTGCTGAGAATATGCTCATATGCTGTCACGGGAGGATAACTCAGCAGCAACGTGCTCGCCTGGGGAGCAACACAGGTTCGATCCCTGGGTCCACGTTTAGAAACCTCGGGGTATTAAACGCGTTATAAATAACCTATCATATCATAAACGTTTAAAGGGCAGTGTCTGCCACTCAGTCCAAACATTGGCATCAGATCATGAGGGTCTATAATTTTTTTTTTTTTAAATAAACATTTTACCAAATTCACATTTGCAACTAAACGTCTCTTAGGAGGCATGCATACCCAGATCTATACATATATGCTTATATTTAAATCGTAGAAAGTTCAAACAAAGTATTGGGCAAGCGCAAAGAGGACCAGAGTTCCACCACACTTGTAGCTTCCCCACAGACAGCGGCCCACTGGAGGAGTGCACAGCTGATGGATAGAGCACTTCTAAAGCGATTAACTCTCCTAGGCCACTCTACCTCCATGGCCCGGCGATTGATTTGGTCGTGCCAGTTTGCACCCCAGCGGCACCAGTTCCAGAACTGATGTACAAGCATCAGGCACCTCGGCTTCCAGAACACACAAAGTATTGATTGGTATATCCGTTACAAACGCTCAATATCCGACATTAAAAAGCTTTCAGTAAAAATGGTTTTCTGATGCGGGGCTTGAGGGGTGCACAGAACATATGGTTTATTTACTTAATTGTTCATTTGTAAACACACTTAATTGCAGCGTTGTGGTTTCTAAGCACAGGATCGGGATTCAAACCTCTGTGGCGCTGCATTGTCTTGCTTCCAAGACAAACGCGTTGCTACTGTGCTATCCTTCCTCACAGTTGTAGGGTTTTATGTTTTTTTTTACTTATCCATCTGGAAGTGAGGCACCAAGGAAGACAGTACTTCAAGGTGGTTATGGGCATAAACTGGACTCACTGTGCCAAGCTTCCTTACCGAGCAGGATGCATGGGCAAGCAAAGAATGTGTCCTCTCAATAGCGCCCCTGAGGACTCTGTACAACGGGGGGGGGGGTTTGCCAGACAAATTCCGACCAGTCCTGCATGGACACATCCGCTGGCTCCCAACTCGAAACTGCACTGTTGCCCAAACTTTGCTCCAAAAGCAGTCTCCCTCATGGCTATACATTGAAGAACCACATACACGCAGCATAGGGAACAATGCTCTCTATGAAAACCTAGAAATGGTCATACAAAGCTCTGTGCAACCCTTAAACCTCCCAGATTGTTCAGAACAATACCAAAAAAATAACACTATAGATTTTATATTTGGCAAACTTGCATATCTAGCTAAGCGCACACCTCAGGCATCAGTGTTCAGTTTATAGGACACGGTTTTCAAACACTGGCATGGCTGGTCCAACGCTTCATTTTTCCCGACTGATAGGAGTATCATAACAAAAGGGTAATACCACTGCCTATCATCACAACATTTAGAAGTGGGAGGAATTCAGCATGAAGCACATGGATGGAAATTAAGATTGGATGAGCAGGAGCTAAAAGCAGCTCCTGGGTATCCAGCATTTAACCAGTGGCCAGGAACTACCACTGGGGAACAAGGAACTAGTACATAGCATTCCACAAATCTAACTTAAGATGCAAACATATCATTTTGTCAATCATTTATGACTCCTTATGCTTTAAATATCGTATAGATGTGCCCTAATGTTTATTTATATAGTTCCAAACGCACAGAGTTAAATTCACACCGGTGTGCTTGTTCGAGATTTGTTGGCCTGAGGAGCCAAAAATAGCTCCTGGTAGATGTCCAAATCCAGCTAACCAGGCTCTTCTGGGCCACAAGCAAGAGCTACATAGCTCCCAACTCCCCCACCCCCCGCAATTTGCAACCCTGAAGCGATATGTACAAACATTATATTTTATTTGTTGGACATTTGTATACACTGCAGGACGTACTTGTCAAACAATTGTGCATGGTAAATTAGATTTACTTTGAGAAAACAGTTGCTGGACCATAAAGCATGCTAGTACACTATAACTCTGCAATGGTTCCTTTTAGCTATCGATTTTATTCGGGTAAACTATTTTGCAGTGAGTTGTATAAATGGGGCACTTGATAATTGTGTGCATGAAATCAAACGATACTGCAATACTAAACCTGCAAACTAGTGCAATATGGCTCTAGTCAATTCAAACTCCAATAAAGGACCACCATCAGTGATCTAGGAAATGAGCACGTGGTCTACTACGTGAGATTGGAATGTGCCTTCAATTCCACCCAGATTCAAGCACAGCTGAAAAACGAAATAATTGTAATCAGATCCACTTCTGGCTTCATCCTGAAATCCACTTCCCCTTCTTATGTGTAATTAAAAAAACAAGCATGTGTTCACCAAATACCACTATCACCAAATGGCACTATTGCGTGGCATAGTCAAACCAGTGATTCAATGCTTTGTGATGCATGATATCATCTGCTCTATCTGTTGCAAATAGTTAAGAAAATTGATCTAAGAGAAATCCCCAATACTTCAATTATATTTAGAAACAAAGCTCACCTTTCGAAAAAAATATCTTTTTTTTGGCAGTGGGGTTTAAAGCAATATTCAGAATCCTCAATCTGTTATTATCAGGGTATTTATTAAGCACGGATCTATGGTATTTATTGAGCGCAGACATCGCTTCGGGAAGCAACAGAGTGCTTTACAATCATAGGGGGAGAAACAAGGGAGTAGGGATCTAATAACAGAGACGGGAGGACAATTGTGAGCAAAGGGTCTTCAAGCAACCATGGAAGGAAACAGTGAGGATCAGATCCCCCAGTCTCAGGTATGGTGGGGAGTAGATGGTGTATGGACCTAGAATCTAAAAAAATAAAAATCCCACGTTGACTCCTGTATCAGTGATGAACTGGCAGAGGCCCAATAATCCCTTTGGCGTTTAAGATTCACAAACGCCATCACGACACCTCAACAATGACAACCACTAAACAACCATCACAAAGCCTCCACTCATCATCCAATGAAAAGCACTTCACAAATCACTTCAACCATACAAATCATCAACATTCTATAACATGGACTAGGAAGTACTTTAGAGATTATGACCACATAAAAGCAGGACTTTAGGTGTTCTTATAGAGCACACATTACCGAAGTGGCCTTGGGGCGGAGTTAACACCCCTCAGACTTAACCCATGCCCAGATGAGCAGGGCTTTCCCTGGACACTAAGAGCAAGGAGTGTGCAGCATGGCACATAAAACAGATGGTGATCTGGGTTGTGTAGTGGAGGCTGTGAGCTCAGGAGCTTTGTACAAAGCCTGAAGCAGACACTTCCAATCCTGATTCTCAGGAATGGCAGAAGGAGGCAGAGAGTGTGACACAACATCCTGTGCAGTATCCAACTCTCACTGCACCTTTTCAAAATATATACACACACACGAACACACACACAATTTAATTTCGTAAACAAAACTGCGACCAAACCGAATTCGACCAATTGTACTGAGCAGCAATCTGCCATTCCCCCACCACCTCCTTGCTACCTGCCCCGAGCCCTTGTTGCCTCATCCTAGATGCACGCGGAAGACCAGCAGCTTTAATATCCATCACTCAAACTATATGTAGGGCCGCAACCTTCGAATTGATCCAAACAAAATGGACACAAACGGTTTTGGCCCAGCACTGTCCCAGACCCAAAATTCTTTTAGGGTTAAAAAAAAAGAAATCACCTAAAAATAAACATGCGCTGCTTATTTTCTTCCCTCCAGGAAAGCAGCACAATAATCTGCAACCACTTCAAGGCAAATGCCAGACACCCATTATGTTCACAGTTCTTTCTCTTTCTCATTTTCCAATCCAATGTCCTTAGTGGTTCAACAAGCATCTAGTGTGTGAAAGGTCTAACGAGGGCAATCCAAACATGCAAGTTAGTCTACACAACTCACCTTTCAACTGACCTTCCCCAACTATCTGCGCTGTGGTGTGCCCCACTCCTGTACAAAACTCCTGGCCGCACTTCTAGCTCGAGCAAGAAAGAGGACTATGTAAGCCTCTTCATTAAATCCAAAACATGGCAAAAACCCTTAAGATATGGCAAAATCCTTTCTGTACCGCCCCCACATAACATGTGGAATTGTGGGGGCATGTTGCTTTTTATGGGCAGTTAGCGTCTTGTAACTAGAGATCATTTTCACCCTTGCCGTTCAACCAACATAGGTCTGCGGTCGTACCATGCCACCCAGTCTGCTTTCTTAAAGTCATTTTAGACTTCGATATACAAACCGTACGTGCCCAGGCTTTCCCAGTCTACATCCCTCGATGGAGAAATGGGAATAATTAGGCACATACTCGCTAAGCTGGGCTCAAATAATTGGACTTCATGGAGCACCTCTAATGCCCATCACCCAACCAACCACACTCCCTCTGGTAGAACTATATCTGCCAGCTAGGAAACGCCTCTAGAAGTAGATCAGCAGCTCACCACTGCACTGCTCATTTCCTTTGCTTCCACTCACTCTAACTAGTGAAGTCGAGTCCCCACACCCCCACCTTAAACTCACACCCACATCACTGCCTTTCATTGCCTAGATCTGCCAGCATGTTACTTGCTCTCGCTTTCTCCAAACCCTCGCCCCTTACAGGTTTTGAAATTGCCGGGAGCTTGGAGCTATTTAGCTCATGGTTGTAGCCAGGGGGAGCCTGGTTAGCTTCAAATCAACAGCTACCAGGAGCTACTTATGACTCCACAGGCAAGTGGAACAATACAAACATAGATATGTGATATTAACTGTGTAGATGTGGGAATGTGTTTAAAGGAGAATAAAGGGCACATAATTGACACTTGAAAGCATATTGTAGAATATGTAATGGACACAAACAAAACAAAACTAAAACATTTTGCATCTTTCCCACATGTTAAATTTGCTGCGTGCTATAGACTGGCTCCTGGTTCCCCAGAGTAGCTCCTGCCCAATGGGTAATGCCAGATACCCAGGAGCTGCTTTTTCCTTCTGGTCAGCAAATCCTAATTTCGACCCCTGCCTTACCACCACAGACCACGGTCTGGAGACCCAGAAATGGACTCCAATATCCAACATCCACTCTGACTAGCCTTATCACTGGTAGATCCAACAAATTACTCATGTGCTTTTGGAAGACTTTTTTTTAATTATTATTATTTACGCGGTAGGAAGGATTAACGTAAAACTACTATGGCAGATGTGTAATTCGGAGGTAAAACTTCCAGGCTCCAAGCAACTAGGCAGGCATAAAATGTCACTTGCCCCCTCAATTCTCCACATACACAGCCCACCGGTCCTTACTGACCAAGACCCAATTATAGATAGTGTGGTAGGGATTGTGCCCCCGTTGCCTGTCATTCTGTAATAGAAGGTTGGGGAGGGAGCCAGTTGAAGCATGGATTGAGAGTTAGATTGATGTGGGCAGTGGGCTCAGTTGCTACAGGGCCTTTCAAAATAAAGACATACTTATTTCTCTGTCTCCGACTGCGCTACCTCATTTTGGCACAAGAATGCCAGTCTGGACTGCGTAGCTGGTGGGGGTTTCTTCATAGAGGCATTGGAGAGGAGGATTGAAGTCTGAGACAAGCGGCGGAGTGTGTGAATACCGTCCAAGACCCTCTGGCCTATTTGAAGGTGAGGGGAGCTCAAAAGGATTGTTTTCATCAGGGGGCTAGGCATTAGACCCCGGGGAGACGGGGCGTGAGCACGAGAGGACCTTGCACTGCGACAGGGATATAACTTGCTTGTTGGTTAGAATAGAGAACCGGCAAGCGTGATTCGAAGCGGCTGACATTTTGGTTACTGCAGTAACCTTATAAACAACATAGAGCTGATCTGCATTACTCATTGCAACTCGTCCTCGTGTCAGTGGTGAAGGCCGGCAAATAAGTGGTTCTGTTGCAAGGACATTGACAATAAGCAATCTTGGGAAAAAGAAGCAGAGGCAAACAAGGGTTGTGACACATCCAATTATGTCGGTCACAGTGCTTCCTCCTGAAGTATTTTTGCCTAACCCTGGCACACCACTTACGCCATGGAATGAATGGAAGCAGTAATGGAGCAATTATTTGGGAGAAGTTGAATATGAAGGGATGCCGCCCACAAAAAAGATGTTGCTGCACTCCTTGAGGAAGGAAGGTCAGAAGAAATAAAGGGAATTACTGACTGATGCTCATGGGGCAGGTGCCACTGATGTATATCAAGTGTCCCTCCTCCAGCTGGATGGTTACTACATGCCTAAAACTAATATAGCAATAAAATCGTTATAACTTTTATACACGTAAGCAGGAGGACAATGTATCAGTGGAAGAGTACATCAATGCTTTGAGGAGCTTGGCAAGTTCATATGAATTCACAGTCAGGGTGGGGACTGATGAGCTCATTAAAGATCAGATCATTATTCACACAAATAATCCAATAGTGCAAGAAAGACTATGGATGTGTGGGAATCCGACACTTGAAGATGCCGTAGCTATTGCGAAAAAGGTGAAACAAGCAATTGTGCTCTCGGACTATAATAAAAAGAAAAAACACGGAAGCTGATTACTGCTCGAATAAAGAACAAGCTCAAATCAATTTAGTTAACAAAAGAAGAAAGGGGAAGGAACAGCAAAGGGATTCTGATGTTTGTGGTGACAAGAGTAAAGTTGTGGCAACCTCTGAGGGGACAGAGGAAAAGGTTATAGGTGTGGTTGGGCAGGCCACATTGCCAGCTCTAAGTTCTGCCCCGCCATCAACTAAAATTGCTCGAACTGTGGTCGCAAAGGTCACTTTGTTGCCATATGCCGCAGAAAGAAAAGGGGTCATGTGTTCAGGAGGGAGAGGAAGAAGTAAGCTTGGATGAAGAGGACTGAGTAGTAATGGTGCGGGAAAGCAGACGACTATTCACGTATGAAGTGTCCCAGCGGCAAAGTCAGGATTGAGGATTTGCCAGTGAAGGTGACGGTGGACAGTTGATCACAGTATTCAATTTTGCAGAAAGCAGGTGGAGAGAACACCAGGAGGCTGGGTAAAACATCTCTCTCAAGCGTTGCAATGATAAGGATCCCAGGGGATATGAAGGCTCCAGGATTGTCATCATTGAAATGTTTCAATGTGTTGTGGAATACAAAGGAAGGTTAGCGATAATCAGAGTTTACATAGCAAAAAAAGGGGTGGACATCATAGGCTGGAGAGATCAAGCGGCTCTAGGAATTAGGTTGGACCTGAGAAGCCCTGACCCAGTGTTGTTGGTGCAGAGATGTGACATGGATGAGGCTGGTTTCCTGAGGTGTTTGCTGAGCAAATGGGGTACCTATGTGGGTTTGTCCACAGGATCGTGTTGAAACCTGGATCTAAGCCTGTGAGTCACAAACCAAGACATATCCCTATGTCGATTATGGGCAAAGTGGAGTCTGAGCTGAGAGACTCCTGGAGAAAGGCATAATCAAGAGAGTTTAAGCAGCAGAATGAGTCAGACCGACAGTGGTGGCACGGAAGAAGAATGAAAAGATCAGGATGTGCGTCGATCTCCGGGAGGTGAATAAAAGTATTGTAGTTGATAAATTTCCTCGGCCCTTGATAATAGACATGTTGAACAGTGCCAAAGATGCTGCTCGTTTACGAGTTTGGACTGGTCAGCAACGTATCAGATACCACTCACAGAGGATTGCCAATTGCTGACCACATTCATCACACCTTTTGGACGTTTTTGCTGTATGCTGTTTGAAAAACCACTGCAGACGAGGATAAGCCAATGTGTGATGAACAGCAGTCTTAGAGGGGTGGAGGGTACACTTGTCTATCAGGATGATATTCTGGTATATGGTAAATCAGAGTCAGAACATGATACAAGATTGCATGAAGTTCTGAGCAAGTTGAGAGACAGAGGGTTGACTATTTAGTGGAATAAGTGTTGGTTTAGGATGAAAGAGGTGGAATATCTTGGGCATGTAGTGAGTGGCAAGGGGTATCGCCCCAAGGTGGATGGCATGAGAGCCGTTAGAGAAGTACAGATACCCAGTAATAAGGATTAGGTGAGGGTATTTCTAGGTCTTGCAGAGTTTTACAACACATTTGTGAAGGGCTTTGCTGCTTTGTCTGAGCCTATTCAGAGGTTAATGGACAAAAGAGTGGATTTTGTGTGGAATGCAGAATGTCAAAAAACTTTGGAGTTGATCAAGATGGGGATTTGTAATGCAAGGAACCTGGGGAGTTTTAAGTAGGAAGAGGAGCGCATCATCACGGTAGATGCGATTGTTAAAGGGTTGGGTGCTGGGCTCTCGCAAGGTAACAGGAAAGATGAAAGAACGATATATGTCATGCATCCAGGGCACCAACTAAATGTGACGGCAGATACTCTGTAATCGAGAGGGAGTTACTGGCCTGTGTGTGTGGGGAGTTGAGTATTTCAGGAGGTATGTTTGGGGGGGCGGTGATTCGTTGTTCAAATGGATCATAAGCCATTGGTGTAGGTGCTGACGGTTAAGGGCATGTTGAGAACTACTCCCAGGATTGCTTGCATGTGTTTGAGGGTACAGGAGTATGATTTCAAGGTGGAGTACTTCTGTGGGGTACTTAATCGTGTCGCTGATTTTTTTTGTCAAGGGCGCCCTTAGAGGCAGAGGATACTGGTAACCAGGTGTCAATTGAGGTAGAGGAGGAAATTGTGGCTTTTCTAGAGGAGGTATTTGTAGATGAATATGCTGTTAAGAAGGAGGAATGGGAAAAGGGTGTGGAGGAAGACTGTACTCTCAGCAAAGTGGTAAAGTGGACAAGGTCAGGATGGCCGACCAAAGGTGAAATCACTGATGAACTTAAGGGTTTCTGGGAGGTTAGGGACCATTTCACGCTGGAGGATGATATTCCTTTGAGGGAAGGAGTTCTGGTTGGGCCAGTGTGTTTCAAGCGGGAATTGGTTAACAAGGCTCATGAGGGGCACTGGTATTACAACCACCAAGAGGTTAAGAGGGAGATACTGGTGGCCTGCAATGTACATGGTGGTTGAGAGAGTAGTCAGGGAGTGTGTGGAGTGTCAGAACTGTGACAAGGCATTGAAATTGCAAAAGCATAAATTGTTGCCTGTGCCGTTACCTGTGAGTGCATGGTCACGGGTAGCGATTGACATTGTAGGGCCGTATGAGGTTTTAGGAAGGGAGAGGAGGTTTTTGATTGTGTTGGTTGATTATTTCTCAAGGTGGCCGGAGGTGAAGTGGGCAAGGCATGTCACAAGTGCTGAAATCATCGCATTTTTTAGAGCATGTTTTTAGGGGAGAGGGTTATCCTGCAGAAGTAATATGTGACAATGGGACTCAATTTAGGAGTGGGGAGATGGCTAGCTATGCAGAGAAGAGTGGGCTCAAATGGAGGTTTACATCTTTGTACAGGCCACAGTCAAATGGACTGGTGGCGCGTTTTAACAGAGAGCTGGTGGGTGTAATAGAGCAAGCGGTGAGGAATGGTGTTAATGGGTGGATAAAGTCAAGAAACTACTTTGGAATGTGCAGTGTCGCCCAATGAAGTTACTGGTGTAATGCATTTCACAGTCATGAGAGGCAGGGAGGCCATCACAGATCTCATACCGGCTTGGGTGAATAACGTGGCTGGTGTAGTGAAAAGTAATGAGGAGGTGGTAGATAGAAGAAGGACCAAAGTGGCGCAGGAAAAATATAAAAGAGACTATGATGCCAGGTTAGGCAAGAGGACAAAAGCTCGAGTAGAAGTGGGGTCGTGTGTGATAATCAGACGTGGTGTACATGCGGCTAAAGTGTATTCAAAGTTTTCCGAACCCAGGAAGTGATGTAACTGCTTAAGACGATAAGAGCAGAAGATGGTTCCATTCGGAATTTGGTCAGGGTGGTTGCGGTTGAGGCAGCCAGCGTGGAGAGGGCAATGTCTTATCCTGTGTTGAGAGATTGTTGTGGGGAGTCGGATGACATTTGGGTTCGGATTGGGGAAAATGTGAGTGGTGGCGTCAGAGTGATGAGGGAAGGAGGCGGTGGTGGTCTTCAGGCTAGCACGAGCCCGGGTGAGGAAGAGGTTAGTTTTTGAGTTGAAGAGTCAAGGGAAGGAAGAGGCAGAGCCAGTGTGGATGAAGGATTATGTCAAATAATTCACTTTGAGCGTTGTACTCACCAAGCTAGCCTTCTATGTTCATTCACAGTTTTTGCTCATGTCAATTTCCATTTAATGCATGTTGTTGCCAATTTCTGTTAAATCCTTGATGTTTCTAATTAGTTATTGATACTGTTTTTTTCCTTCTCCCCCTCTCTTTTCCTTTGGTTTTCCCCATTCTTGTTTGGTTGAAATGAGGGGGGGGGGGACGTAGCAGGCTCGTGACCAAGTAGCCTATAGTTCTGTAATAGAAGCTTGGGGAGGGAGTCAGTGGAAGCAGGGGTTGAGAGTGAGATGGATGTGGGCAGTGGGCTCCGTTGCTGCGGGGTCTTTCTAAATAAAGACGTACTTGTTTATCCGTCTCCGACCGCGTTACCTCAGACAGCCAATGGCGAGTGCAAACGTTGAGGCCTGGTGTTTTCATACACGTTTCTCGCCTACCACTAACCGCCACTTCCCTTAGGAGCCAACACGGAAACACCGACTTCTCGAAAGCAGCAACCATCGCTCACAACCGCACCCATGCAATCTGCATTCCCAAAATACAGAAAGAGCGCCGGGAGGGACTCTACCGCGCACAATGCGCAGCAGGCCCGTTTTCGACACCCCTAATTTGCACCCCGACGCACACAGGAATAATTGATTGCAGCGCCGCGAGTTGCCCGTCTCCACGGTGTACAATAATACCTTCGGGAAAATGTGCGTGCACGAAAACACGTCTTCGTGCTTCAAAATGCAACACGGATTCGCTGCACACCTCGCAGTGGGCCGCGACTCGATTGTCAGCAGCATTACATTACAACTGCGGTCCCTTTCAAGGAAACACAATTCGGAGCGCCTCGCCCCCACAAAAGGCGGCGTTGAGCCGGAGGGCACGACTTCTTCGGGTGGGAAGCAGTTCACAAACCAGCTTGATTACACTTTTGCTTCAAAACTGCCCAGCTGTGCTCAGAACTCCCCTTGGCTGGGCGGAGGGGGGGGGGGCATTTTGGATTTCGAAGCGCCTCCCTAGGCACTGTGAAATGTCACTTGAGTGTTAGGCTTTGCAGCAGGTATAGTAGCAACACACCACAGGCACTGTGTTGCCAGGAGCTAGCACCTTGGAAATGCGCATCGGTCATTAACATTTTAGAGCGGGAACAAAAAATAAGTATTTAAAAGGATCTGACATTTGAGTAGGGAAATTAAGTCTTATTATGCTTCGCTTTTATGCCTTTTCTACACTAATTGCCACAAACGACATTTTCTTTTTGCGAGCAGTTACAACTTTCCACTCGATGGCCCAGAAGTTACCTTAGAAAACTCAAAGTTTTTTTCCTCAAAACGTCCTTCTGGCGGGGTGGCCGCGGGTCTTCCCGTTCCAATGTACTGTATCCTGGAGGATAGTAGGCTGCGGATTTAGCGCCTCGAAGCACCCAGCCAAGTGGAGGGTGCTTCATGATGTCTTAGTCTCATATGGAGCCAAGCCAACTACCAAGTGGCCCCCCCATGTCATGCGCCAAATCACCCCCCCCCCCCTAGTGGTGTCAGCGCGCCTGTATTGTCTGGAGGGCGGCGAATTGTGACCCCCCCCCAGCCAGGTTATGAACACCTTAGTCTGCACTTTCAGCCCACTATACTATGATCACGTTTATAGTGCTTTATACCACATTATCCCACCCAGGGGAGCCGATTTATGAATTTACGGGGGTGGGGGGGGGGGGGTCTGGTGCCCAAATATAGGAAGTGACATCACCGGCAGTTATATGACCGCATTTGCACGTAGTTGCCAACTTGGTGCGAGGGGGTGGGGAGACGCTGAACAGGGGAAACATTGGCTAGCATGAACTGCAAATACTAAAGTCAAGTAAGAAGGAGGTTTACGCCTTCCAGTAGGCCCTCACTGCCCCTACTCCACCCCTCTATAATCATCCAGGTTGTAGCAGTTCTCAAAAGGCAGAGCAACACAACTAGAATGGGAGAACAACATGCCGTCCCAACCTGTGAGTGTGTCAAACCTCAGAGCAAAGACTGTGCGTGTGCCTCCTACCTTGGAGCACAATCTCACTTATTTGGCGCAAATCTCGCAAGTGGGTGCATGGGAATCCCATGCGTGTGTGGGCTGCAGACCCAGGATCACATGCTCACTTCTTCAGTGTGAAACTCTGGCCAAGGCTCTTTGGGTCAATCATTCAGGATGGGTCCCACACCTTTAAACAGTGTGATAAATTGAGTGGGCACCTCACTGCTTGGAGCATAGCCGGTCAAGTGGCACAGCGAGTAGAGGCTCGCTTTGACATCCGTGCAGACCCTGCTACCCGGCAGGGCCAAACTCAGCCTTTCATCCTTCCAAGGTCGATAAATGAGCACCACACACCATGGGTAATAATAAGCAGCGCTCCGATACCTCAGGGTTCGTAGCGCTATATAAATGCCAAATTATTATTATTATTATAGTATACCTGTTGCTGGTCATCTCACAACTGAATGTACAGTTTCACTCTTGGTCATCTCAGTGACCCCATGTATATTAATTGAGTCAGTCTCCCATCTGGGAAGACAATTATATTTCTGTTAAAACACTGAATTCTCACTCCAGTTTTCTCACTCTATAGATCCATACCATATTCATTCAATGTGTGTGCAGGGGTGATAACTTGTGTCAGAGAGCTAATTCTTTCATTCAGGAGAGATAAAGGGGTAACAGACCCTGCCGATTCTGCTATCCTACAGGCTCAAGTCTTCTATCCCTTGCCCCATGACAGCTTCCAGCATCCTGAGCGGCAGCTTATGGACAGCAGGCAGCTCGGGACATGCTTGTTGCCAATTGAATGTAGCCAGACCTACTATTTAGACACTGGGAGAGTGCCATGAACCCACATTGGTGGCGAAGAAGCACTCAACATACAGAACACAATGGTATAGTGTTGCAGTCCTGCTGAGAAATGACAATTTGGTCTGTTTAAATGTAAAGCAGAGTGGCTGAGAAGTACACGCACTGTGCCATTAAAAGTAAAGCAGCTGTGGTGGGTGGAAGTGCTGCTTCGGTGGCATCAAGAATATACAATTCCCTGTGGGGTAGTGTTGGTCATTTCCTATTGAAGTATAGCAGTCCTATTGAGAAGTGCCATTACAAGTAAAGCTGGCCAGTAGGCTGGATCAGTGTTGCCCCATAAAAGGTGTAGAAGCCTCTGTGAGAAGTGGCAGTACTGTCCCAACGGTGAGAAGTGTAGTATTTTCACATTAACTATGCTTAAGAACTTTGGGTTATTGAATAGTGCTGCTACATTCTGAGTAATTCCATCCCTTTAAATATATTAGCTCTTGTATAACCATGACAGTGTTGAGTTATTCTGATGATGATATCAGACTTGCTCAATAGTTCTGGTTCTCTATCATTAAATGTACTTCAGATCTTCAGAGTCTCGGGAGGATAGCTCAGGGGCAATGTGCTCGTCTTGGAAGCAAGACGACAAGGAGCAACAGAGGTTCGACCCCTCGGTCCACGCTTGGAAACCTCTCGGTATTACGTGCATTAAAAATAACCAATTAAAATTAAAATAAATAAATCTGCTGAGAAGTACTGGGGCCTTGTCAATAATAGAGTAGCAGCTCAACTGAGAAGTGCTAATGCTGTCCCATCAAAAGTATAGCAGCCCCACTAAGATGAACTAGCATTGCCTCAACAAAAGCATAGCAGCTCACTAAGATGAACTAGCATTGCCTCAACAAAAGCATAGCAGCCCACTAAGATGAATTAGCATTGCCTCAACAAAAGCATAGTATTACCATTATAAGCCCTGTTGCCAAGAGGGGTGCACAGATGTACAAATACATCCAACTCAAAGATTTTTAGAAATTGAGGGACAGACTTGCTTTGCATCTGTGCCTCCATTTCTAAAAATCGTTTTGGGTTGGGTGTACCTCTACATCTGTGCACCCCTCTTTCTAAGAGGGGTGCACAGATGTACAAATACACCCAACCAAAACGAGTTTTAGAAATTGAGGGACAGACTTGCTATGCATCTGTGCCTCCATTTCTAAAAATCGCTCTGGGTTGTGTGTACCTCTACATCTACATGTAGAAGTATACCCAAACCAAAACGATTTTTAGAAACTGAGAGACGGATGCAAAAACAAGAGCCTCTTGCTTTCCATCCGTCCCTCAATTTTTAAACATCGTTTTTTCCCCGGCTTTCACCCGGCTCGCCAGAGAGAGACACAGCATGGATGGAACAAAGGGCCATCCATACTGCGTCTCTTCTCTCGGCAGGGCGGGGGCTCAGCCCAGACTTCATTCTGCCGAGGGGTGCCCGGCCCCCGGAGCACCCGCGTACTCAGCGCCCCTGATCCCACCAAGCGCTACGATTGGCACCAAATGGAATGCTACTCAATTTATCAAGCTCAGAAGGATACAGATATGAGTGGGTACCGCCAGGATTTGAACTTGCGAAGTGAGGGCTGGCACCATGTAGGAGGCGAAGGGTTAACTCACTGAGCTGCCCCCCTGGAGCCAAAAGTCTCGAGGCTGAGTAGTGTGGGCCTCCCCGGGCTCCTAGTTCTTACCTCCTATTTTGGAATGAGTACAGTTTTGTTTGTGGACAAAATATTGGCCGTAGGCATTTGTTATCTACATAAATTACACAAAACCAAACTTATAGAAAAACAGGTGTGCTTTTGGGCACACCGTGTCCAGGGTTGCAGATGCCATGTTTCGTTTTGGCAAGTCTATGGTTCCCTCGGGCATAAGCTCCTGGACACGTGCCGCCACACCCGAGTGGGTGCTGCCTCGGCCGCTCAGGTACCCACCAAAAGTACCCCTATTTACATCCCGTTCCTTCAGTGCCCTCAAGATGTTGTCTGTAAACCCCCTATCCCCTTATTGTACCAGTAGGCGCTGCAGCATAACGAGTAGAGGCCTCCTACTATCTGCTGTTTTCCCTTCCCCTTGCCCCTCCCTTCATTGCATTTTGTATTAAAGGGGCTGCCTGTTGGGTCTGTTACCCCGGCTATTTTTGCGGCGTCTGCAGCCAAAATGTGCCGCCGCCCAGCTCTTCCTTTTCCATTTTGTAAATGCCCCCTCCAAGAATTTGCAAATTTTTGTTGTGGTAACCTTCCCCACATCATGTTCTCCTGCTTCACCCAGCACATTCTGCAGGTGTTTTTCGTACCAGTCTTGTAAGCCAAGGCGTTCCAGGGGAGGTTCTTTACGACCCGTTCAGGTTCCCGTGCTCTTTCCCGGCCTTTCCAGTCAGCCTCATGGCTAACCTTTCCTTCACCTCCAGGGCCATTAGTGGAACCCATGCCTTTCCTGGTGTGGGTGTCTTTTCCTCTCTGGCGTCTGACCATACTGCCACCTCCTTGTTGTACATGTTAACCTCCCAAGCACATAATGCCATTTCTGTGGGCACCACTCTGCGCCTAACATTGCCCCAAAGCCAAATGCTCCTGCTGTGTCCATGAACAAAAACTCTCCTTCCCTCCTGGTTGATGGGCGAGCACCAGATAACCGATCCATTGAAAATTTAAAGAATTCCCCCCAAATTTCCATGTCCTTCTTGATTCCCCACCTCCCCTATTCTAACCCTGTGATGCCGCATAATGGCCCCTCTTGTCCTCAGCTCTATGCTCCTCTGAAAAATTCTTCCTTGAGGTCTTAGCTTTGCCATTCATGCCTCCTTGTCTGCCTTTCTGACTTTGGTATGTTCCATGATCCCTGTCCTGAAAAAGGAATTGTGAATCCCTCCTGAGAACATTTTCTAATCAAATTGGCCACCTCTTGGCCTCGAATATTTTCAAGGTTCCCCGGTGAGACCCCTTCTCGCCCCATCCCCTAGGTACGCTTCCCCTCCCTGTTTCCATTGCCAGCTGTTGCCGTTCTTGTGCATTTGGCGCTGCTGTGGTCCCGCTACATTTCTCGCACTTGTGGTTGAATTTGCAATTTTTCCCCCAGCTGCATGGTACCCCGCTTTCGAATTTCCAGCACTGGGCGGGCAGGGCCTGTGGTGTCCAGGCATCTCCCCCGCCACCTTCCTGGGCCGTTGGTGGCATGCTACTCTGCCACCCTCTCTGTGCATCATATTGTATGCTCCGAAAGTTCTGTTTCCCTGTCCTCCTATAGTAGTTTTTGTATCCCCTGTTGTTGTACCCGTCTTCACTTATACCATTATTCTGCCAGTATGGGTTTCTCTGCTGCCTCCTGCCCTCGGTTTCCATTTCTCTTTTAACACAAAATATGTACAAGTTATAATCCTCCTCATCCCATTCTATATTGGGGTAACAGTCCATTTCTTTCCTAAACTCATGATCATACTCCTTCCATGCCCCCCCCCCAATGCTTTGTACACTTTGAAAACCCTCTGTTCGTATGCTACCAGTGCCAATCCATTTCTGGATATTTTTGTAATATAATGGTTGACAATATGTGGAATGCTGATACCCAATTCTCAAAGCTCCGCTCAACTGTCACCCTTCTTAATATTCTCTTCTCGTCCTCTTTCATGTCCTCCACTGATACGTTTAGCCCTCTCTTTTGGCACTCCAGCAATGAAAAAATGTCTATAAATTCCTTCCTCCAAATGTTCTCCTTCACTTTATCATTAATGTACCAAGCCAATGTTTTCATAGACCTCCCTTGCGCGTCCTTCCCCATTGTGGGCCTGCCATATTTTGTCATAACTGGCCCTCCTGCCTTGGCTGCTGTGGCTATGGTCCCTGCTTCCAATTGTCCTTGCGGCGCTCCCCCTGGAGCCCCCTGTGGTGTGGGTGTTGGCCCTGCTGGCGCCATTGGTACGATCGGTGGCACTCCTTGTGGAACGGGTATTGGTGGCACCCCCTGTGGGCTGGGTACTGGATCACCCGGGCGACCTTGTGGTAATAGCCCCGAATCCCCTGCTCCCAACAGAGCTGCTCTGTCCCGTTACCACAGCTAACGCTGGCTGTAGGACGGAATTACCCTGCTTTCTCAGCTATCAGCTAACGCAAGTTTGGCTGAAAACAAAACGCAAACGATTCAAACGATTCCTTCGACCTTCCAGGCTATGAAGCTTTACCCGAGCAGGGTGTGCTTCTTTCCTGAATGTGCCTCTCTCTTCCCAAGAGTCCATACTTCTACTCCTGTCCCCATTGTTATTTTAGTGGGGAGGCCGGCCCTCCCCGGCCCCCCACTGGTTACCATCGCACCTTTTTCCTGTGTAGTTGCAGTTGCTATGCCAACTGATTAGGGGGGGCACCACCTGGCTGCCTTCCCCTTGTGCTTTGCCCCTCCTCTGCCCCCACCCTTCGCCTAACCCCCCAGGCCCTCCATCGTACCGTACTTTGTACGGCCCGGGGCCTGGAGCATACAGTGCCAACCTTGTTGACCAACAGGCACACTGGGGATAAAGAGGTTTTTATCTGGCCCTTAATGCACAGTGCCATCAGCGAAGAGCAAAGACAGCCTGGAGGTGCTGGGCAGGACACAGAGCTGCTCGCCATCTTTGACCCCTGGATCCCGCATCAGTGACTCGGCGACCCGTGCGCAGATCACCGCCCTCGCCCTCTCCCTCTCCGGGCTCAATCGAGCTTACCTTCTTTTTATCTTCGCTTGTTCCACTTTCTCTTCGGTCTATATTATCTCTTATTCTTCATTTCACTCTGCTTTGAAGAGCTCTCTTTTTCAATCCTGCCTGAAACCCTTGCTCCTGCCCTCCTTCTGGGGTAACACAGAAGGGTAACGATTGAATTCCACTGGCAACGTCCTTGCGTACTGACTGAGGGCCTTGAAGTAAAATCTGTGGCGTCGCCAGGAATCAAATTTAGGAGGGGCACAGAGGGGGCCAAAGACAAAAGTAGGGGGAGAACATGGTCACTGCTCCTCTTAGGTAGGGGGGCACAGGGTTTCACAGGGGGGCCCTTGCCCCCCCCCAGACCTCCCTAGCGACGCCACTGAGTAAAATCCCGGTCCACCTGCCAAGCAAGCAGACAAGTACAAACTGCACCCCCAGGTCTATGGAGCGGCGGAGGGGAATTTCCTGCAAGCTAAGAAATAGCCAATCGGGCTCAGATCCCAGGTTTACCTCAACTCGGCCATGGAAACACCGTCTCGTTGTATAAGCACCTTACAAACATTGAATCAAATACATAGTCTCTGGAGGATAGCTCAGCGGCAACGTGCTCGCCTTAGAAGCAAGACGACACGGAGCAGCAACACAGGTTCGATCCCCGAGTCCACGCTTAGAAACCTCTGGGTATTAAGCGCGTTATAAATAACCTAGCATATCATATCATATACACACAAATAAATAAGTAACATGGCATGCGCAGACCTGTGGACAGACTAGGCCCGAGACCCCAGCTTTACCTTCACTCTAGTATGAAAACGAGGCATTCGCAGACCTGTGAAGGGGGTTGTGGAAAGATTAGGTCCGAGACCCCAGCTTTACCTCCGCTCAACCATGGTAACGCGGCATTCAGAGACCTTTGAAGGGGGCTATGGAAAGATTATAGGTGTGGAATGAGGATACAGGTATAATAACCCCAGGTCGCTGGCTTTTAAACATCGGTTGACAAGCACCCCAAATCATAGTTTTTAACATTATGCAAAAGGTGACTGATGGGATCTGGAACATCTCATAGTCACGGGAGGATAGCTCAAGGGCAACATGCCCGCCTTGGAAGCAAGACGACGTGGAGCAACACAGGTTCGATCCCCGGGTCCACGCTTAGAAACCTTTGGGTATTAAGCGCGTTATAAATAACCAATAACAATTGTGGGTCCAACTCACTGCAGCTTAGAGTGTGGAATTTTATGGAGGTAAGCCCCCCATAGTCTACACCCCAGGAACTTCTACTCATATATAAAGAAAAGGTTCCGTAACCCAGCACCCTCGATAAAAATGTCACGGAAATAAAATGTGGCAAAACAGTGGTGAAGAAATGCTGGCAAATGGCTGCAGTGAGTTGGGCTGGTACCAACTAACGTGCAATTCACGCGCCAGCTTCAGCCTAAACGATGGGACCAGTCACACTTTTGATGGCCCATTTAGTCCCCCACGGTTCAAGAACACAGGCAACAGTAAACGTGTAGTGAAGCCTCAATCAGCTCTACTAAAGTAACAAGGAGCCCAAGTGCTCGCCCCCCCCCCCCGAACCACAAAGAGAATGACAACAGCAGGACTACCTATTAGCCTTTCACAACTCATCCCCCGCTCAGCAGCCAACAGTGACTCAACTCAAACCCTGCTACCAACCCAGAGGCCTGGCGAGGCTCTGCTTGTGGACTGCAGCGTCGCTTTGCCAGTAAAGATAGCATGGTCACTATTTATGCTGTCTGGCATCTTGTTCGCAAGAGTCGGCTGCTTGTCATAACTTTATCCTTAGAAACTGGATAATGCGCGGCCATTATGAGTAAGGAAACCTGTTCCCGAGTTGTAGCCATATCGGAGAAAGGATGGTGTCAACGCAGTGGTAGTTTGATGTTATGCCGTTGAGGCAAATCTTTCTACCAGCAACATTCTTGGCTTTTTTACAATCATTATGGGCGCGCGAGTAAGGAAAACCCTTCCCGAGATATAGCCATATGGGAGAAAGGAGGGTGTCAATGCCGTAGTAATTTGATGTTGTGCCATTAAGGCAAATCTTTCTACAAGCACCATGCTTGGCTTTTTTTTTTTTACTATCATTATGGGTGTATGTCATGGTTATTAGTCGCGAGTTGCACTTTTAATCAACCTCAGGGGCATTCCATTAAGATGGAAGGACCAATTGGAAGAGCTGTGCACCGTTATTGCCTATAGAACCACGGCCGACCCTAGGGCACATTACTGCAATATGGTGCTATGGGGCTATACCCTCTTGTTGCAAAGGCAATTCTTCAGGGGTTTGAGGAACACATCAGGACAATCTACTAGGCCATTGTACCAGTTCACATTTTAATGATGGAAGATGGCCAAAGCCTGTTCCTAAATATTCACGTTAATGACCGGTGACAAACTTATGAAGGGGTATTATTTTTAGAATACTCAGTGGAACTTAGTAAGCCCCACCTGAACTTCATCCGTTCTTCTCTGGTAGTGCGTCCATTCACTATCAACATAAAAGACAACCCCTTTTCACGAGGTGCAGTGATGGCCATACACAGATAGGGCTGGAGGTATGGGGGGTGTGGAGGAAAATAAAACGAGTTTAAAAACTGAAAGAAAGAAAAGATGAATAGCAGATTTTAAAATTAGGGAACACGTTAAGGGAGCCAGGGTAGAAAAAAGGTTATTTGTCAAAAAGTAGGGTCTGCAGAAAAGGTACATTACTGGTTATTCATCAAAGTGAACCGTTTGGTCTTTTTAATTAAGGTAACACATCGCACGATGGATGGGACGGAGAGTAACTCACACCAAATAAGAAGACCTACTCAGGAAGGTGGCAAAATTTCTGTGTTATTCCCAATTATCGAAAAACGGGGTGTTAGAACGGACGTCGCACAGCATGATCTCAATGCATTTTTATAAAAAACATTACTTTTGTAGCAAAAACTAGTCAAACGTGACGTTATACTACAACAACCTACGCGGGATTGTGATTGGGTTAAGGGGAGTATCGAAGTAAACTTTCTATATGGGATAGCGTTGGGTCTCTATAGTCAGGTGGGCAACTAATGCCGTCCTTTAGTGCAAGTTCTCTTTGACAGTAATTAGAAACAGGATATATCATTTGCTCTCAAACTATAAGGCCCTTCATGATATGACCCTCTACAATTGGTTGGCACGCTCATACCCTTCTGGAACATTAGATTCACTAGCAGCATGTAAGCTGGTACCCTAGGTGCTGGTGGGTTGACTTGACCGTACCTCCCCACCCAATTAGCCCATCATCTCTCATCACTCATGCCTTCTGACATTACAATTGTATTTGAACTTGGCCTCGTAGTATAGTTTTCTTCTCTGGGAATACAAGGGAGTGTGAGCATGATCTTATCAAGGTTCAGGCTTGCATGCCCACATCCATTTCCATCTTGGACTCACGTGATAGGAGACAGTGAATCGGGCCATTTTATAGCATTTAATGGTCTTAAATGAATAAACTTGGCTCTCATGGTGTTCTCTTTTCAACTTAACAAGGGATGGCTCGGTATCTCACATGCACTGTTTTTCAACGACTGATAACCAGTTTTGGCTGCTTTTAGCCTTTGACACCAGCACACGCAGTCTTCCTTTGGTCCATCTTCGAGCCTCAGCTTATTTCTTTTCAAGCGACACACCCATAGCTGTCAATCCTCCTTTCTCCACGAGTTGAGCCCCAAGCAACACCCCAATTGTCACCAAAAATGCTTGCATGCCACAAAATACAGGGCCAAGTTATTAGATTGCCACAGACCACAATTATAAAGAGCAGCCTCACGTGGAACATGTACTCCTCCCCTCCCCCACGGTCTTAGCGGATTTAATCTTGCTTTTAAAGACACATTTCTATGATCTGAACGATCTCTTGGGTATACTTCTTGCCCCCACACAGGCTTCAAGGATAACCTGAAAAGGAGCTGTACGTTTCGAAGGCCTCTGACGTCACCCAGTTTCCCATGTCATGCCTGAGAAGGTCTTCCAGTCCTGTTTTTTTTTTTTCTTTGAAATCTGAAACCTGTAGTTTTGTCTTTCCCATTCTGGTCCCAGAATTCTATGGGGCTGGAAGAAATTCTGAACCACGGCATGGGGATACTTGAGAGCTTTAGGAATGGAGGCTGTAATCAGGTGGGCCAGCTCCAATTTACCCAGAAAATCTATTTCATGCCTTACCCATAGTGTATTCTTCTCCGATGGTAGCTTTCCGCAGGTTTTTACCACACAACACATTATATTTAGCAGACACTGGTGATCTGAAGATATGACTTGAGGACACGTTTGCAATAGATCGCCGTAGATCCACCGCTAGGGCATCCGCGTGCCTACTCGTAATGACTCAAAGAAGAGCCTTACCCAACCCTACATATAAGGTAAACATGTATCTTTTAATGTACATGAAAAACTAAAGGGAATTCTACAAAAACATTTCCGTTTTTCCAGTTGAAACCCATTTTTACCCCCCTTATAAAAGTTCTCCCATTGGGAACCGGACTTACATGTTTACTCCCCAAAAACTCATTAGTCCCTCCCAGCTTTAAAAAAATAGGGAGTAAAATACTCCAGCCTCCAAGTCTCATCAGGGGCACTGCCCTTACCAGTTCAAAGCATGAGAGGGCAGGGGGCGTGGGCTCAAGTTTTTTTTTTGTATGTGGGGTCGCAAAGCTCTGCACTAAGGGCAAATCTCTGGAACTCCCTTTGTTAATTATTATTTGTTCCTAAGTCAGAGAGGTTAATTAACAATCCCGGTAATATGGTGCTGCCCCCAATTATCCATGGACTTATGCAGGTTTGGTGTTTTGGGGTGCCTTTAATGCCAGAGGCAGGCACATACTCTTTGAATAATGTACTGTTCCGCAGAAAACAAAGACTGGGTCTGAACAAGAAGCGCTTTGAAGATGTAGCGCTTAGAGCAATCTCCTTCACATGGTTTTAAGAAACCTAAGCTCGCTGCCACCAATTTCCTTTCGAGAATCCAATCTTTTTGTCAATTTACGCCAACAAAACAAAGGGCCTAAATTTCAACAATACTGAATAAATAACAAGGCAAAACTTCTTGTTAATTAAGATGTTTGAGCAGGTATTATTTTCCAAGAAAGTAGGAAAGGGTGCAGTGGGAAGGACACATTGAAATGCCTACTTTTAGATTTGAGGAAACACGGGAAAGCGACTAGTTTCACCATCCTGCCCCTAAAGTGGGGCGGAGGGAGAAAATAGTAAGGGTGGCATGGTGTTCTGCACCGGACACACATACACCTGAAGGCCAGGCGGGTCTAAATCATAGCCCTGCTACTGGTTAATTACATCCACAGGGGCTTCACAAAAAGCAGCGCCATGTCAAGTTTAACTGGGACTAGAATACACCTTCTGCCACTGTAACTCAAACAAGGCATCTCAGATCTGCAGCTTAGCGATGCGGAGCTTGGTAGGCATGGGAAAGGCACTGGCCAGGCACTGCCGTAGTGGCATTAACTGACCCGTGTTGGTAGCAGGTGCAAAATGGTGCAAGTACCTGGACATCTAAAGTCCGTGCATGGCAAATGCTGAATACATACACAAGCCAACAGTGCTGGCTTTGCCAATGCTGGTTTTTAACAGGACTTCAGTGTAGGACACGCATACTGCTTATAAATCCAGTGGCTGAAGGCAGATCAAGGTTTACTAACAAGCAATTCATATTTTAATTTTTCATAACCACCATGACGTTTATAGTTCTGCGACACGATATGTGCATTTTCTACTGACACAAAATTGTCATCCGATGTCCCCAGATCTAGGCAGTACATTTAAAAAAAAAGGGATGTGCCAAACAATCCCTCTTGTTTCGTATGACCTGAACTACTTCAACGGAGGACTTCCATTTTGTTTGTACCCCATTGGCAAGTTGGACATTTCTTTTGAAAGCTTTGCTTTGCACGATCTACCCTGGGCCTGTTCCAGAAGTATTGCTCTTCAGACCTTAAGCAGAACCACACACACCGATCCCGAGATCCTCCACGCAGAAGAAACAGGAAGAAGTTCGAAGACTCGTTAGGGCGCATAGCGGGCAAAGGCAAATTCACCAAAGCAGCCACACCTTAATATTGCCACGTAACGATACCAAAACAGACTTCCACAAAATACAGCATCATAATCTATAGGTTTGATAACAGTCAGTCAAAAATCTTTATTTTGGAAAATTAGATTGCCCATAAGAGTGACAACACAAACAAGAACATACAAATAATTTCATGATAAAAGTTATAAAAAAGTACAAAAAGGCAATTAATATAACAAAAACAATTGATCGTTTAAAAACCAAGTATGGTTGCAGAATTCTTCATAGTGTGATATGTTCAACGAAAAAGGTACCCGCTAGTCTAGACCAAAGCGAAAGAGAAAGTCTTCAAAGTGAATAGGGGCACGTGTGGACTGGTGGGGAAGGAGGTCAGAGCAACAAAAACAGTCTACGGTGTCTCAATAAGTGATTCTTTAAAACTGGAATGTTAATTTTAAAGGGTATTTGTACCGCACACCGTCACCAATGGAATTGGTCCCCAAGCGGATCTGCAAACAAGAAGGGGTCGGGGGGTGGGGGGGAATAATCGGGTGAAGAGGGAGTAGGAAAGTGAAAAAGTTGATGTCCTGTTGGCAGTTTCAGTTCAGTTTTCACTGGTCGCTGAGCTTGGGTGTGAATATCGGATCGATGAGAGTCCTCGTGTGCTTTTGGTGCAAGTTATGTGTTTGGTTGCTGCGGTGTGGTGAAGTGCGTGCGGTTTGCTGGGCGAAAAGGTGGTTGTATGGATTTTTGTGCGAGTTAAATATGCAGAGATTTGCGCTTTCGGGTTAGGGGTTATATGTCTCCTAGTTCTTATAATTCTTGCTCTATGTATCTGGTTGTCGTATGGAGTGGGCATATTCTCTCTCTTTTTCTTTCCTATCCGTCTAATTGTTAGTAGTGATGTCGTGGCAAATTCCTAGGTGTGTTATTTCCGATCTTTCTGTACTAGGTTTAGGCATCCATTGACCCCCACTCTGGTATTGGTGCTGTATTTTTACAATCACCCTCCCTTCCTATATATTTCCTGGTGGTGATCCATTGCTGCCTATGTTTACTTTGTAGGCCAAGTTGTTATTGACATATCACCCTTACCCTTTCATCCGGATATCTCAGTGATCGTTCTTTGGTATGATTCTAGCTTATAAAAGGAATAACAGTCTTTGCTAACTGGCTTATATCTATGAAAAAAAAAAAAAAAAAAAAAAACTTGGTTTAAAACAAAAATTCTAAATTTCTTTATTTAAAAAAAGGAGTACACGCATCAGTGATTCCTCCAGAAAGCGACACAAGAAAAAGTACAAACTCGCCATTGTGACTCCATGCCATTTAAACAAGATGGCATGAATTACAGTTACACGCGCACAGGTTATCAATTATCAAAAATGAGCACAGGGCGACCAGTTCAAGAAGGGTTGAGGGCAAAGCGGACTTGAAATCCTAGGCAAGGCCAAAAATCACCTGATTAATCTCTTCTACCGACTCAAGCTGGTGGTACTGCAAAAGCACCCCTTTAATGTAGGCAACTTTGAATTGGTCAAGTTTCCCCCAAATCTTCTACTTGGCATGATGCTATAGCTTTTTTTAGTTCCTTTTTAACAAAAATCAATCAAGGAACTTTCTTTGGGATGCTCCAGTTTTTGTAATGAACAGACACTGGGAAAATCCCCAATATCTGATCCATACATCGCCACAGGCACTGTTTTAAATGTGATATAAAAAAAGGACAACTTCCAAAAGATCCTAATTTATTAAACCAAATGGTCACTTAAGAATGGTGCAGTCTTGAAATGATCACCAACATTCCTGCCTAAATCGGCAGAAGGTTTTTTTTTAGTATGCTTAAAGTCAAAATGACTTTATATACAACAACCATAAAAAAACGACAAATCAACAACAACAAAAAATCTTCAAACATGTTTCATCTAAGTGATTTTAAAAAAAGGGTTATCCTCAGACAGTCACCAAAAATACATCCATTCCAAACCCTCGTGAATGATAGAACATGATCTTTTATGCAATTAAAGAAAAACTCATTCAAAATGCACATTATAGTATCCCAAAATTTCACCAAATAGAATATTAAGTTAATATCATCCCCATATCCCACGCTACATTCTCCATCATCAAGTCTAAATCAGTGCTATTGGATCTATACTTAGACTGGTGAAGCGAAGAGGGACTTGCATAAATACATGATGATAAGCTGCGCAGTTTCTAGTCAAACTCGCATCACTGAGTCCTCAATGTTTTATTGCACAGTACACCAAGCCTCACCCCTACAAACTAACAAATCCAACAACTTGAATTTGCATTTTAGAATTTCCTCAAAGTACTGTGTGTTGGATTGCACTTATACAACCAGGCATAGTTTGCCTTTTCTGGATATATACAGTAAAGTTCCCACTGTTGACCTTTGTGCAAGGTTAACCAGAGAATGTTCCTAATCAAATGTATACAGTCTATTTGTCACTCGTCGTTTAAAACCCATAGAAGGTATTGACTCTTCCTGCAGGTCTATAAGAGGTGCCCAATGCGCAACCGAGAAATACACCTTTCCCAGGCAGTAGTAGCGAGTCGGCCGCTCCAAGGTCATATATTTGCACCAACAAGGAAACGGCGGTGCCAAAGGCGGACCCAGAAAACATCCTATTGAGAATCAACCTGTTATACACAATCAAGGTGGGAATACAAGGAAGGTTAAACTCTTATTGTCTATAAATTCAATGCATCAGACACGCTAAGTGTGTCTTGCACCATGTAGTTTGGGCATGCCAACTTGCATGAGAACATAAGCATTTTCCTGTACGGTACTCTGCGTCTTCATCTTATCCCCCCGACCGCTAGACAAAGCTCCACAGCCATGTACGCAAGGCCTTCTCAGAAGAAAGAAGCCTTCGGAGGGCTTTTAAAAAAATAACATGATCTTACGTGCTCCCCCGCTGCTCTGATAGAGAATCATCACCAGTAGGTTTCGTTCAGGGTCCTGAAGCAGTGCTTGCTGCAGAAACACTTAGGGAAGCACTGATGCAGCGTATGTCTCAGCTCTCGGACTGCATCATCTCCAGGGAGACGGAATGATACGGACGAGAAGATGTTACTCAGGTAGAGGACCGGTCGAATGTACCTACCAGACTGCCGCGTTCAAGGTTAAACCAGATGTATTTTTTTTAATGTGTTTTTATGAGTTACAAAAATGCAAAAAATGGAATGAAGTGGAAGAACAATCTAATTGAAGGGCAGAAATAAACAGCCTGGACCACATCAATTAAACCACCAATATCAAAATCAGTGCAAATACTTTGCGCAGGTCTGCTTTCTCCTACAGGGTGTATAATAGGATCGGTTCAACATTTAGCAACAAAATATTTTATCAAAGCCATACAAACCCACGAAAACACTAGTCATGCCCCTTTCCAGCAACCCTCCCCTTCCTACACCACACTACCACACTACCGGTCTTTGACTATGTATTCCTCAGTTGTTTCACATATTTCATTTACGGTGTCTTCCACTGGGTAGATGGCCCCACGGCACTGGTACAGCAAAGCTGCAGCCTCACACCAAGGGATGATGACGATTTCGTACATACAGTACAGTTCAAAGGTCAACCAACAGAACTGGATTGCTCACAGCGGAAACTTGCACCAAGGCATCATTTGATCAGATCTCTTGATTTGGGAAAATCCCCTCCCCACAATTTTGGTGTAACACACACTCGGGCCCACGCCTTTTGAACAGTAAACCACCTTAAAAAAAGATCTCATGAAATAAGCCCTTCAGATGGCAAGCAGATTCAGGGGTACTTAATCTGCGGCTCTCCAAATGTTTTAGCCTACAACTCCCATCAGCCCTAGTGAGTGTAGTTAATGAGGGACCATGCGAGTACTAAACCAAAACATCTGGAAAGCCACGGGCTGCCTTCCCATTACACAATCTGTCAGACAACCCATACTGTATGCAAAGGATGTCAAGACCCAACGTCCTGTACAACATTTGCAATTTATGGGATTTAGAATACTATTCTACATCCCTATATATTGTAATCACTCTGGCCTTGAAGTGTCCACTGCTCCGCCAGCTTCACTTCTACCTGGAAGCTGTCCGCAATGGTTCATGAGACTTCTTACTATACACACACTCATTCAGACCAACACATTAGTACAATTACTAACTGGATTGCCAAAGTGATGTGGTCTGAACAGGGCTGAAAGTTCTGTAAAGTATAATATTTCTGGCGCCACCATAATGATATGGTTGTTGCCTTTACGTTTTGATATGCATGCTTATGGTGGCAAAATGCGAGGTCAATGTGTTCAAATTCCCACAACAATGACGGTCCGCAAGGGAGCGACTATCCTTAATTGCCACTGTTGGCTCCGTTTACCAGCATGGTACTGAAGAGTGGTATCAGGTGATGAATAAACTTGGTACATTGATATAAAAAAAATAAATTTAAAAACACTTTTTGCTAGGCAACACAAATACGTGAAAATCAGTAGGAAATTGACTAGTGAAACAACAGTTTTTCCAACGCTGCAATCAATTTCCAACCAACTAATTTGTATAGCAAGAAAACAAAAAAAAGAATTTACATAAATGATGGATTCCTGGATGATCTTCAATTTCTTGCTCTGCGCCAAAGAAGCAAAGAACATTGAAAATAGATCTATTAGAAACCACTACATAAAATCAATCACATCAACTTCAAGCACAGTAGCCTTTCAACCTGGCAAATCAATGCTGAACAGTTACTGTACGCTATCACATCTCTTTTTATGGACACAGATCATCATCTTTAGTAGGTACAGATTAAGGTCTTGAACCCTCCTTCCCAGTATGAAAACCACGGATGTCGGGCATGTCTTTTGCCCAAGGATTCTCATTTTCTCAGCACTTATTACTCAGGTGGCAGTCACACAACGCGGGGCAGTGACCTTAAATATAAACCGAGAATTGCCTCTGATAAGTCAATTAGCATCTGACTTGCAACGTTCAAACAGTTCAGGGGATGAAGGCCAGTTTCTCTTTCTGCGCATAATGTTTCGGCCCTGTTTAACAGTGTCCCAGGGCTTCTGCAGGCTCTCCCATGCATAGAGGACCATATGGAAAGTTTTGTTTCTGCTACAAAGTACAATGGTGAATGGGTTTTTCTATTACTTGCACTCACCAAGTGTGTGTTCATTTTAAGTAATGTGTGTTGTGCACTCACATGAAATGTCTCTAGGTGCTTTCCCATGCACGGTGTCACTCATGCTCGAAGCAAGCGTGGGCTGTTGGTACATGATTGTGCGGTTCGGAAGTCTGGGTTGGATGAAAGCGGCTGTGTTAGGATTCAAGCGTCGCATGCGACTATTGTAGGTAGGATTTCATGGGCTTTCCGATGGTGAGGACGATGGGTTGGGTTTGCATGCGACACCGAGAGCCCATCTTGCTCCCTCTGTTGTATAGCACTCCACAGCTTACTGGCTAGGTTTAGCCGACGCAAGTCATTCCAGAGCCTTGAAGGTTGGCCCTAAACATCATTTGCGTTGCCACTGGTGTAGTGCTCATCAGGGAGCGCTAAAGAGGAACCGGCGTTCTGAAGCCAATAGGCCAGGATAAGGCATTCATGCCTTGGGTAGGTTATCAAAGAAATCACCCACCACTAGGACTGACATGGATGACGGGAGCAATGACAAGATTTAAGTTGGGTGATCCGAGCGGTCATCTGGATTTAATGAAGCTCATCAACTGGCCTTGGATAAGCAGAACAAGATGGTACAGTCTGAGGAGTACCATGAGGTGGCATTTTATTCCACAGGCAACTACTAAGGTCGAAGGTTCTGAAACACTGCGTTCCCAGGCAACGGCCTTTAAATGTGTTCCTGTGCAGTCATTAGAGAATAGGTTATATAAACTGGCTAACTCTTTGCCATGCAGCTAATCTACTTGTGTAGATGGCATCATTAAATGTATTGAATATCTGATTAACTGCACCAACAGAAAGAGCGGCTTCTAGCAGAACACCCTCCTTACTCCAATTACACGAATCTACATGAAAAATAAAAAGGAAAATAAGTGCCTGTTCCTAAGGTTTTCACTGAAGCTAGGTTAACATCTTGCAGTCATAAAAGTGGAGAGAAACACACACGCACTGGGAAGGGGAGAGAACGTGTTTCAGATACAATTAACTCCCAGTTACCCGACACTGATAAAATGCTGAGTCAACAAATTAACTGTGAAAGTGCTGCGTCAGCAGAGCTGGGCTCCCATGTAAAATACCATGAAAAGCTTCAGAGCGCAGGCCATACTTATGGCACTGCATGGCAGAAGAAGCCGCACTTGAAACCCGTCTGGATAAATTCACCTTTTCAGAACTTGGGTTGTGTAGATTGCGTTCTTTCGGACAGCCATTTCAAATGCTGAGACTTTGGGGTACTTTCCGGCGGATTGTGTTACTTTCTTTCCACACGTGGGTCACCCGAGAGTGTGCAGTTGCAACGGTGCTCCTTGAAGGTGGGGGCACCGTGTGCAGCATGCAGTGAAAACACGTGATCTACGAGCGCGCTTCCATACACTTGCCTGCGCTTGATCTCGGCTCAAATGGGAGAAATAAGAAAAAGTACCAGACTCCACCGGCCGTGCTGTGTTATGCAGACCACCGGCCCAATCCAGATCCAGGCCTTAAACTGGCCGTGCTGTGTTATGCAGACCACCGACCCGATCCAGATCCAGGCCTTAAACTGGCCGTGCTGTGTTATGCAGACCACCGACCCAATCCAGATCCAGGCCTTAAATTGGCCGTGCTGTGTTATGCAGACCACAGACCCAATCCAGATCCAGGCCTTAAACTGGCCGTGCTGTGTTATGCAGACCACCGACCCAATCCAGATCCAGGCCTTAAACTGGCCGTGCTGTGTTATGCAGACCACCGACCCAATCCAGATCCAGGCCTTAAACTGGCCGTGCTGTGTTATGCAGACCACCGACCCAATCCAGATCCAGGCCTTAAACTGGCCGTGCTGTGTTATGCAGACCACCGACCCGATCCAGATCCAGGCCTTAAACTGGCCGTGCTGTGTTATGCAGACCACCGACCCAATCCAGATCCAGGCCTTAAACTGGCCGTGCTGTGTTATGCAGACCACCGACCCAATCCAGATCCAGATCTAGGCCTTAAACTGGCCGTGCTGTGTTATGCAGACCACCGACCCAATCCAGATCCAGATCTAGGCCTTAAACTGGCCGTGCTGTGTTATGCAGACCACCGACCCAATCCAGATCCAGATCTAGGCCTTAAACTGGCTGTGCTGTGTTATGCAGACCACCGACCCAATCCAGATCCAGGCCTTAAACTGGCCATGCTGTGTTTTATGCAGACCACAGACCCGTTCCAGATCCAGATCTAGGCCTTAAACTGGCCATGCTGTGTTATGCAGACCACAGACCATTTCCAGATCCAGATCTAGGCCTTAAACTGGCCGTGCTGTGTTATGCAGAACACGGACCCGTTCCAGATCCAGGCCTTAAACTGGCTGTGCTGGGTTATGCAGACCACCGACCCAATCCAGATCCAGATCTAGGCCTTAAACTGGCTGTGCTGTGTTATGCAGACCACCAACCCAATCCAGATCCAGGCCTTAAACTGGCCGTGCTGTGTTATGCCGAACACAGACCCGTTCCAGATCCAGGCCTTAAACTGGCCGTGCTGTGTTATGCAGAACACGGACCCGTTCCAGATCCAGGCCTTAAACTGGCCGTGCTGTGTTATGCAGAACACAGACCAGTTCCAGATCCAGGCCTTAAATTGGCCATGCTGTTATGCAGACCACGGACCCGTTCCAGATCCAGGCATTAAATTGGCCGTGCTGTTATGCAGACCACGGACCCGTTCCAGATCCAGGCCTCAAACTGGCCGTGCTGTGTTATGCAGACTACGGACCCGTTTCAGATCCAGGCCTTAAACTGGCCGTGCTGTGTTATGCAGACCACGGACCCGTTCCAGATCCAGATCTTAAACTGGCTGTGCTGCGTTATGCAGACCACAGACCTGTTCCAGATCCAGGCCTTAAACTGGCCGTGCTGTGTTATGCAGCCCTTATTAGGAAATTAATTGCCATCCCACCCATATGAAGAATGGTAACGAAATACCCAAAGAGGGGCACCACTGGAGGCCAGATGAAAATACAGACTTGGGAGACAATGGGTACACAGCATAGAGGTGTGTTCTAAACTTACAAAAGGGAAAGGTGAGGTTCCAAAAAGCTGAACATAATATCCCGACAGGTCAAGGTTGAGAGGAACACAAACCAAGTCATATGAAAATCCAGCGAGATGTCTAAAGTCTACGATAACGACACTTTTCTCTGACAGAGAACTTGGGGTTCAAAGATGCCTTTATAAATTAGCTTCTCGAGGACCCTCATGTGCTTTCCAAAGGCCCCTCCTGATGAAGGTACTTGACTGTCTCAAAAAGTAATGATGTAGGCGATACTTGAACAGCGTACCCGAGTGTGCTCGAACAGTAATGCGCAAGCCACGCCTCTGAGGTAATTTAGGCCAGGTCTACAGAAGTCACTGGTATGGTCTCAAAGAGCCACGGAAACCAGCCCCAAGCAGGCAAATGGGAGCGCTTTGTGAAGACCTAAGCCACAACAGATACAGTAACAGGGTGGGGGTCCCTGTGCTAACATAGGACCCACAACTGTAGTGATGTCAGTCTTGTGTGCCACACATGAAGTTGGCAACTGTGCAGCCAGAGTAGGCTTGTGGACCGCACCTGAAGGAGGTTACCGTGCAGCCAGAGTAGTCTTGTGGGCCACACCTGAAGGAGGTTACCGTGCAGCCAGAGTAGTCTTGTGGGCCACATCTGAAGGAGGTTACCGTGCAGCCAGAGTAGTCTTGTGGGCCACACCTGAAGGAGGTTACCGTGCAGCCAGAGTAGTCTTGTGGGCCACACCTGAAGGAGGTTACCGTGCAGCCAGAGTAATCTTGTGGGCGACACGTGAAGAAGGTTACCGTGCAGCAAGAGTGGTCTTGTGGGCGACACGTGAAGAAGGTAACCGTGCAGCCAGAGTGGTCTTGTGGGCCACACCTGAAGGAGGTTACCGTGCAGCCAGAGTGGTCTTGTGGGCCACACCTGAAGGAGGTTACCGTGCAGCCAGAGTGGTCTTGTGGGCCACACGTGAAGGAGATAACTGTGCAGCCAGAGTGGTCTTGTGGGCCACACGTGAAGGAGGTAACCGTGCAGCCAGAGTAGTCTTGTGGGCCACACGTGAAGGAGGTAATCGTGCAGCCAGAGTGGTCTTGTGGGCCACACCTGAAGGAGGTTACTTTGCAGCCAGAGTGGTCTTGTGGGCCACACCTGAAGGAGGTTACTGTGCAGCCAGATTGGTCTTGTGGGCCACACGTTAAGGAGGTAACCGTGCAGCCAGAGTAGTCTTGTGGGTCACACCTGAAGGAGGTTACTGTGCAGACAGAGTGGTCTAGTGGGTCACACCTGAAGGAGGTTACTGTCTAGCCAGAGTGGTCTTGTGGACCACACCTGAAGGAGGTTACTGTGCAGCCAGAGTGGTCTAGTGGGTCACACCTGAAGGAGGTAACTGTGTGGTCATGAGAGCTAAAACCTTTAGGCAAATGTGCGGAGCGTTGAGCACCGCAGACATGAATATTATTATGGTGTTTATTGAGCGTGGACCTAGCTTCAGGAAGCAGTGGAGCACTTTACAACCATGGCGGGAATCCACTGGAAAAAGGGATCCGATTGGTCCACAGGGGCCATGCAGGACACACTTCAATATAGTAATTGCGTGGGCGTGAAAGGTACACAATGTGCCATCTCGACTTTCTACTAATGTTATCAGGCAAGCAAAATCAGTAACATTCCACATGTGATGCCAGGGGGCAAGTCCTAAGTCCCTCTGAAAAACACTGTGTGTGTGGGGGGGGGGAGGGGGGGCTGCGTCCACCCGCGTGTGCCCTCGACTTGAGCCATGGCAAGCAGGTGAAGCGCCACTTGCACCCACTACCTTCTCATGCTGACCCCTTCCTTTTCCGGCACTGCCAACACGTGCCGTGCACAGTATACCATCTACCCGTTGCCGGCAGAACCCCCTCCCCGCCAGGTTAGAAGCTATAAGGCCGATCCCAAGTTTCTGCCTCCTGCCCCCTTCCCGCTGCCTGCCGGAAAAGGTCAGTGCATTCGCCGCGGATTTCCAGCCATTTCATTGTGCCGTGCTGTGGCTTTGCAGGTTTATGGCTGCCGGGGTGCTGGTGCAGTGGGAGGCTGGCAGCAATGCATGCTATTTACGTGCAGCAGCCTCTGCGAGCGGCACGTCCGGGGCTGGCGCGCATTTCAGCACCTGCACTGGAGGACAGCGCAGCATCGGAAGCAGGAGTTCCCATGCAGCCGGGGCCGGGCGCCTGCCGCCTCCCCCGCCAGGACGGGCCCAGGCCCGGCTCGCTGTGGGGCTGCCATCTCCTTGCGAATCGGGCATTGGCAGGGGGAGGGGGCTAGTGGTTTCCAGCATCTGCAAACGCTGGCTGGTGGTGTACACTGTAAAAATCAATAAAATACAACAGA
Organism: Ambystoma mexicanum; assembly: GCF_040938575.1. Lineage (NCBI taxonomy): Eukaryota > Metazoa > Chordata > Amphibia > Caudata > Ambystomatidae > Ambystoma > Ambystoma mexicanum. Next base: position 126,908,384 of record NC_090940.1, on the reverse strand, counting down.
ACCAGCACTCGACGCCCTGCACGACGGTGCTGGCCACACACATGCTCCGATGTGGCACTGCTCCCTCTGGCACACACTGCTCGATATAGATGCACACAAGCGGCACTGTGAGTTACATCCACCCACCGCCAGCTGAACATGTGTGCAGTGCTGGAGAACCAAGTTGGGCAGAATGCTCCCCCCCCCCCTGCCAGGAATTATTCAGAATGCGTGCAGGACCACATCGCACGTCACTCAGAGCAGGAAACACCACCGACGCCTGCTATTCATACACAGGCGTGGCAAGCTACCCAAAGAGGCCTGGAGCCGGAGGTGGTCTGAAAGGGGCATGCCGGGCAACGCGAACGCTTCTGACCACACGGTCGGATTAAAGAACTCGAAATCCCAGCATGCCCGCGGCATACAACCATTTTCATAAAAGTATATTCAGGGCACTGTGAAAGATGGGAGGAAATGGCCAGGGGGGCAGCAGCGGGGCTGGGGGGAGGGCATGGCTGCTGCGCAGGGCAGCGGGAAACAGAATATGTGAAGGCACCCGGGCTGCCTCACCCAATGGCCTGTGGCAGGAGATAACATAACAGGTTTATTTGCAAAGCGCACGTTCACCCCCAGAGGGGCACCCTGGCCCTTGACAGGTAACAGAAGCTTGTTACCCAACGTAATGGTACTCATTTCATCGACCTCGGAAAGATGAGGGGCTGCGTGGGCCTGCTGGGATTCGAACCTGGGACCGTGAGGTCACAGACAGGCCCCTTTAGTGGACCCTGCGATGAAGCCGGAGTGGCCCAGACAATCCATCAGTCTACATGCGACTGTCTGCCCAAAAAGGCACCTATGCAACGGGTCACTGCCCACATGGGACACCCACTATCAGCTGGGAGCACTGTCAATCAAAAGCAGGGCTGGCAAATCATCACACATGATAAAAACACACACATACGGGCCACCATAATTTACTGAAAACTTACCATTAACAACCTGTGGACGAATATTAATCCAGAAAGCCATGCAACCACACACAATAGCCAATAACACTTGGGTCAAAGTGAAGTCAGGACGTGCCACAACCCAATGAAGAGCATTTTGCAAATAACCAAGCAACGCTGTGCCAATGAGCAGCACAGCTAGAGAGCCACCAATGGACATCCAAGGCCAGGTCCAGACGTTGGCAATCTCCACTGGGCCATGTTCCGCTAAAAACATAAAAGGAATGGAGGGCTCCCTCGCCCCAGAAACATGCAGATCAATCAATAAGCCGGGCCGGATGCTAGGCCGGCCACTGAAATACTGGCACCGCGTGTGGGTAGTGCCAGTCTAAACATAGGCACATGCAGAAATAGCTCCAATTCCATGCAGCCCCCCCCCCCCCAAACAAGGGCCTCTGTAGTAACCCAAGCCCCCACAATCTTCTAAGTGACATCTGCAGTTAAGTGTCGATCAATAAACACTGACTCAAGCATAGGAAGCTGCCCACAAATCAGTAGACCTGTCTACACACACACAAGAGTCGCACGCGCCTCGGAGGACTTCCGGTGGCCCGTGTGCTCACGGAACGAGACACCACAACTGTGTACTGCACACAAACCCAAGTGCAATTCTTTACGCCGATGCAGTGGCACTAGCTGGAAGCATGCACAGTAGAGGAGCTGTCCAGGGCCTGTTAAGGGAGCGGGCGCCCGTCAATGTCCAGGCCAGAGGGGTACGCGATCGGGAGGCGGGTGAAGTTATAATCCCATCCCCTCTCTCTCTCTCAGAGAGGCACACACAACACTCACAAGCCACCCATCCACCGCATACCCCTTGCAGGACACACACACAAATTTACGGACACGCGGACCCAGTCACCCAACAGCCTGGGCCAGCCGCATTTGCGAACAGTCACACGCCATGTGTGTATTTTGGTCACCCCATCGACATATCGAACCCCCCCCATACACAACCCCACGCCATCAATATCAGAAATATTAAATACAGCCTTCCTGAGCAGATCGTGGCATCACACGCTCCCGTCTCACTTCCACACAGCCCTGCATCTTTCCCACAGTCCACACATCTCCCTGCCTAATACACACACGCTTCACGACACGCACTGCATGCCCTATAACCCCATTTGCCCCTATGTCACGCACCTCAGATCTCGCTCGCGGGCACCACACACACACCTTTCACACTGCACGTTTCCCCGTGCCCTCATCCCCATGTGCCCCTGTGTGTCACTCACTCACTCACACACACACACGCACGCACGGCTCTGTGCCGGCTCCGCAGAGCAGCCAGCCCACGTCTGGTGAATGCAGTAGATCAGCCCCAGCCTACTACTATCCTCCACACTGCGACCCCCCCCCCTCCAGCGCCCCTCTCACTAGGTGCACGCACACTCACACTTCCGCGCCCGCTACCATATTTTACACCCTGTCGGCACAGCAGCAAAGAGGGGGCAGCACGGGGGGCACCCCCATCCATTCCCTTCTGCATGCTGCTGCAGGGCACCGCCTGGGGGAGCCACCCTTCCGGGGTGGCAGTGAGGGGGGTGCTGCCAGCCCCTGGTGCCGTACACCCTTGTGAGACATTTATTCCCCCCTCCCCATTTGTCACGCTTTATTCCACCATGACCGTCTCCCAAAGGGTTAAGTGGGGCTCTTCCGCCCCAGGCAGCGGGGGGGGAGCAGGGGGCGCCGCCCGGGCCCCTGCCTCCGGGAGATGGAGCGGCTGCCCTCACCTGTCAAGACACCGACGCGGATTTGATGGTCGTGGTTGGTCAGGATCATCCCCTCAGTCGCCATGTTGTTTCCCAGCGCCGCTGTCACCGCACTGAGCAGGAGAGAGAGAGAGGAGGAGAGGAGGCGAGGGGGGAGCCAGGCGGGCGAGCCGAGCGCCGAGCTAGCCGAGCCGGCCTGCCGGGCACTAGGAAGGAGGGGAAGGCGTCCAGGCGCCCCCAACCGATCGCCGAGCACATTCAACTTACTACCTGGCAGAGCAAGCGCCAGACACCTGCACGGGCTGTCATTGCAACACACATACATGATTACACTTATAGGTTTACACATATACCAGCTCTTATAACTGGGATTCGAGTCCCGATTTTTTTGTAAAATCTGTTATCATTTTTTAAATGCCCTCATTCTATTGGGAGTCTCCAGAGAGCTACAGTATATCCCTCAGCAGAGTGAACTTCATGGTTTGGGACTTTCATGGCTGCAAACTCCCCCATTTAAACGAATTGAAACATGCCAAAATGCCAGGGTCCTCCTGTGACCCATCCAAAATATTAATCGAGTTGTACCTATTTCAAACGAAAGTCCATGTCCTCTGATAGGTTGAAAACTTAAAATTTCAAGTCACCAGTTCATAGCTCTCAACCATTTCTTTCGCAAAGGTGGATGAAGACACCCGATTTTGTTTTTGGCGAGTGAGAGCCCATTGAAATGAATGGGTGTGCATGAGGCTTGGCGGGTAAGTCAGCTCTTTACAAGGCGAGTGACACCCGCCAAAAGCGTGTGAGTTGAGAGCTATGCCAGTCACAAATGGTTTCCACTGAACATGCCCGGCTGAAGATGTGTGGGGGCCCATTTCAACATGATTATTGCCCACCCTGATTATTGCCCACCCCCACTCCAGAGCTGAAAACAGTCTGAGACCCCTGTAGGGTGCATACATTGTAACAGAGACAAACAAATACACCCGGGGTTAATAACTGCCGATTATCAGGACACTGCCAGCCATGAGGGAAGTGAAAAACGAAATGCCCACTGATGATCCCCTTGTTTACTTTTAACACTGGTTCCTCCTCATCAGCCCCTTGCTGACAAAGAAGGATTTATAGCTTTTTAGTTGGCATTTAGTGTTTCAGCTCCCTGCTGGCTGGCGTCTAGAGATAATCGGCGTATATATTAACACACCAGTGAATTTCTTTGTTTGAAATGTGTGCTTTGCTGCGCTCACGTTAAAAGCTTAATTTGCTAGAGACGTTCAGATCACCACTTCCAAGTGACAGCCTGAAGGGCTCCAACAAATTAAGCTTGTAATGTGAGCGCTCAAAGCGCCCACGACGACCTGAAGGTCTCCAGCAAGTGAAGTAATCTATTACCTCATTATACGAATGCTGATTGACAACATGGGAGAAGTTGCTGACCCCCCCCCCCCCAGGTGCAAGACCCCTTTCATTTTAAAGTATTGAAAGGCCCTTGGTGGCCAAATCGCTGGAGGAAATTACACAAATATCCCCATACTTGACCCCACAAAAATATTTATTCAGGGATTTTGGGAAATGTTCCGAAAAGACTAGAAGACTATTTAATGTATCATGCGCAGTTGCTAAAAAATGTATCCTGCAGGCCTGGAAAAGCCCCACACCTCCAAGCATGAACACTTTTCTACGAGAACTGACATACGTCAATGAAAATGAGGAACAGTATGTATTGACTCAACCGAAAACAAGTCGGCCGAGGACATTTGGGGCCCATTTAGGGTATACTTATGCAATCTGCTTTCGGACAATGAAACCTCTCTGTAAAATATGTACCATCTGTGAGACTGTAGAATGTGCCACTGTATGACATGTTAGATGTGATGTCGGGAGCGAGCTATTGTACCTGCAATGGCCATTAATAAAAAGATGTTAAAAAAAAAGTATTGAAAGGCCCTGACGCCATCTCTGCCACTGAATCCAAAAGCAGCATACTCGGTTTTGTGCATTTTACTACTCAGGCCATCAGAAAAAAACAAGGGAAAATCATCTGTTAAGTAAAGGTAACACCTCACATCAATAAATACCATTAAAATACAACAAACATTTACTGTAATTTTAAACATAGCAGCTCAGGCTACGTCCAAAAACCTGTGAGATAGCAACTGGCTAAAGTAGAAATCATTGTATTTCCGCCAGAAATGCAGGTAAAGGCCCATCATGGATAGGCATGGTTCATTGGAAGTGGACAATCTCTCTGATTGCCCATCAAGTCTTTTTGATTTTTATGCCAAATCTCAACGAGAACGATCATAACTATATCCCAAATATAAGCTTTCCGTTGTGAACGATATCATATAATATTGGCAGAAATTAGATTACAAGACTGGAAGATAAAAGTAAAGTATTCCTTGTGGCTTATAAGTCTCGGCTCAAGCACTCCCATCACACCCTCCATCGGTTGTCAAGTATCCATAAAATAAGAGGGCACATCAGCACACTGATCTCCTGCTGTGAGGTTCCTTGGTATATTGTGCAAAAGGGATGTGCAGGGTGGGACTGGGCCATAAAATGGTCTCAGGCTCCAATGAAAAGTTTCCCACAATTTCAAATGGCTTGTTATTCATTCAGTACCCAAGGGGGCGTTTTTTGATAAAACATGATGCGAATACTGCATTTTAAAGAATATTTATTCAGCAACACTGGTCAAAACTACTAGCCGCATAGTAAAGTAACTCATCAAACTGGCCCACATTGGCCAAAAAAGTGGGCCAATTTGACCAAAAAAACAGGCCCATGCCAGCATTTTGTGTTTTTGGTTTGGCCATGGGCCTATTGCCCTATAGGCCAGTCTCCCCCTGGGGATGTGTCCAGATTGTGTCTTGTGTGGTTGGATTGCATTGATTTGCATTATTTATGTCATCTTCTGTTTATGCGGCACACGGATAGTGACTTTAAATGGACCGTCATAGAAAAAGTCGCACGCCCAGCAAGGGGTGGGGACATGCAGGCTAATCTTCTAAAGAGAGAACAAGATCGATTTTTCAGCTTAGAATAGACCGTAAGGGTCTAAATGACATGATAGTGTGGCAAACACTGGCCACACTTTAGCTAGGTATAAGGAGGCTTATGCCAAGATCACCGGGAATAATAGGCCCAGTATTAGAGGAGACCATGGAACATCACATTCTCTAAAATCAGCCCTTTTTTTCTAAGAGAGACCTGACTGACAGACACTAAAAACAATTTAGAATGGTATAGCAGTTACGGGTACACAGTTTTAGTAAGACACGACTGAAAGCCATTAAAACGTTAGCTATGACTTCATAGTGAATGGTCCGCTCCAAGATGTCAGAAACCGTAGCACAAGGGGCGTGACAGACAATCCCTAGGGCTTTGCCCTAGTCACATGGCTATGTGGAGCTGACATAGCATGGCCTTTCATATATTTGATTAAGACACTGTGTCTCCCGAGTGTATCAGTCCGGAAGCCAAGATGATAACACCACTCAAGATGCACAGTGTGATGATACATTTGGTGAGTACAATGCACATTAGTAGGGGCAGTTATACCACACTGGGCTTTAGTAGTACGCCATCGGCAACAATTAGTAACTTGAGCTGTATCTGGAACAGCGCTCATTGCGGTTGCCTGTTTGCCCTTTGTGAGGTTGGCATCATGGAAGGAGACACAGACAACAGGTTCAAAGTTGACAAATCTTTTATTAAAGAAAATGTCAGGATGCAGTAAGGCCTAGCTTGCCCTATACTAAGGTGGGAATTCCCTACCTAAAGAAATTAAATAACGTCAATGCCAGTAAATTCAACATAAAAATCTATCTGTGTCCAAATCCTATACTTGCCCTGACAACTTATACCAAATTGTCACAATCCTGGGTGGTTAATGGTATATCACACTCTCAAAGCGAAACTTCACTCGAAAGTCTAGACTTTCCCCACAAGAGCACGGCCTGCAGGATAATAATTCAACTGACAGACCAGGGGCTTGAGTGAAAAGGCAGGAGCAGCAAAAACAGAGCTAGGGAAAAGAACAATAACAATAGTTCAGAACAGCAGCCGAATATACCAACCTTGGTAACAACCACCCTCACCTTCCCACTCTTACCTGCTGAGTAAAGGAGAAGACCAGAAACCTACTTGATGCCAAAAAAGTCAGTGAAGTATTTGATTTTGTGTTTGATAGTCCACAATACCAGAGAGTTCGTGCTTGATAGTCCACAATCCCAGGGAGTTTGTGTTGAACCACCTAACCCGAACGGCACGAGGGCGCAAACTAAAGCACAGTCCCAAAAGAAATCCTTTGGAAATCAGCAGAGCGTCCACAAACAACCAAAACAATAGGTGACCAGTGATGAAGTCAGGAGAGCGTCCAAGAGGTCACCAGATTTCCAAGATATGGGTCCTTAAATGTCAGCAGAGCGTCCAGGCATGCAATCAGCAAAGGAAAAACAAAAAAAAAACTCACGAGAAGTGGCAGGATGTGTGTTTTAGGACGTTGGGATGTGGTAGAAAGTGCTTGTAAGAAGAAAACAGAGAATAGAAAAAAACAATGCACAGGAAATAGTTACCAAAGGTGTTTCAACCACTTAAGAGGTAAGCGCTAACACACGGAACGGAAACTAGAATCCAATAACTTTACTACGGGGGCAGAGCAGAACAAGACAATCCATAAATGTGAGAGCCAGCATCCGGTAACCAAGGGAATCAATCATAGGGAGCCAAGCGTCGGAGATCAAAGGGTAATCAGGAATAGATGCAGGAATCCGTGGGAACAAGCAGGGTCAGAGAGCCGGAGTCACGCTGCAGACGAAACACGATAAAGCGCACTCGAAAACTGGCACGTAACAGAGTTAAGGAGCACCTGAGCCGTGGCTCGAATTACTATAAATAGGTAATCTGGGTGAGGATGCGAAAAACACATTACGGGCGCGTCTCACGTGACTGCTATGGACGAGGCGCGCTACTGGCGAGGCGTACTGAGAAATGTGGTCCGATTAGGACCGCGGATCGTGTGGCGCTGACAGAGGAGCCAGGGCAGCCTCCAGTATGTCCAGACGCTGCCGCCGCAGCACAAGGACCCAAGGTATGACACAAATAATGTGTAGGGACATCAACTATAACTCGAAATAGTGTTTCAAACATAAAGTTCTGAGCTACTTCAAGCTCTGGCTTATTCATCAGCTTTCTCTCCCAAATGTCAATAAGTTCCCAACAAAGTTCAATTTCTCTTCCTGGTAGCATCGGATGAAATACACCTTTATAAAGGTTAAGGTGCCCTTCCCCAAGTTCCACACAGGTCCAGGGTAATTCAGTTCCAGGACACCAAAAAACTTAGGAGAAATAATTCCTATTAAGTTGAACACAACTCCCTCACCCGCCACAGCACTGCAGACTCAGTGAACTTTCTTCTTTACTCACAGAACACAATGGGGGTCATTGCAACCCAGGCGCTAATTGCGCCAACTTTACCACCATGGTGTAAACTACGTTTACACCATGGTGGATGGCGGATTTACCGCGCCATTCCAAGGTGAGTGGGGCGGTAAATCCCCATTTCCCATTTTCCCTTCCCCATTCCCATTTTTGCCCCATAGGGCATAATGGGAGTGGGGAAGGCGCTAATTACGTAATTAGCATCATGGCAGGTTAGCGCCTTGGATTTTAACGGCTGCTAAAAGCAGCCGTTAAAATCAGAATAGGCGTTAAGGTTTAACGACAGCGTTAACCCTTAACGCCTTGGTCATAATGAGGCCCACTCACTTCAAATCACCAACCAAAGGAAGATAAGAGGGAATCTATTGTTTTTCCCAGTTAAACATCGGAACGTTTTACAACAGGTATTCAGATAGGGCGAAGCCCCACTTACGGTGGAAGAGGTCTTGGGGGTCCTGCAGTCACTGCCAATGGGGAAGACTCCTGGGCCTCATGGCCGGCCGGGAGACTTTTATAAATCCTACGTGGTGGAGCTGGCACCGAAGCTCCTAGAATTATATGAGGAGTCATGGGAAAAGGGCATACTCCCTCAGAGCATGCGAAAATCCATGATTGTACCAATATTAAAGCAGGGCAACCCTCCTCAGGACTGTGGCTCTTATAGACCATTGTCCATGATTAACCAGGTGTCAGATACCTGATACGTTCTCGTGGTGTAGATGAGAGATCTTGCCCTTCGCAGTGTAGGCGAAGAATTCTCCCTACCAATGTAATTCTCTGTATGGACTATACATGCATAGAGATCTATTAGTTGAGAGAGATGGACACCCGCTGCACCCCAGGAAACAATGGTAAGGTTATGAGTAGACCAGCAGCTCTGGAATACTGTAACAAATACAAGGATGATCAGTAACAGAACAGAAGAGGGAGGATCAGAAAAGTATAGCACTGTAAAGTGGGCTAACCAGTGCATGTAACACTTAGGATCCTACTGGTAGACAATCCCCTCCTAGTCCGATGTTCCTAATTGGCTCGGAGGATATCCTTAGAAATAACAAGAAAGTAAGAAACAAGAAACCCCAACTAAACAAGCCAAACAAGAGATGACAGAAGAGTTTCTTACCCGAGCATGGAACTTTTGTAGTGCAATCCAGATTCCACACCCAGTGTGCCTTGCCCACAAACAAGAATATCCCGCTGGCACGAGGACGCCTAACTCGGTTGTGGTCAACAGTGTCATGCGCCGCATTCCATCCCGGCGAGTGTGGCCGAAGTTCCGGTTTAGTGCAAGGTAGCACTGTACGTATTGTGCTGCGTACGTCCGCGCAGTATAGCCTTTCGCCTCCGGACGTATGCCATTCTTCATAGCCACACCTCCCTTGCACTGTTTCGCGTTGCAACCATCACGGTCAGCTTCTGCCTTCGCTGCTGCTGTTGCGAAACGCTGTGCATTACTTTTCCTATCCTTTCTTTGCCCCTGCAGCATCGGTTGGTGCATGCCTCCTGTTTTCTCTTCTGCGCCCCTCTCTTTCAGCCTGCTTCCCGTTCACCTCCCATCTTCTCTATTTTTTTTGCTATTCCTCCTTGGTTCTGCTGGTTTGCTAATTACCTTGTTTCCTTTGAGTTTTCCTTTGTTTTACTTACTGGCTTGCAAGCCCATCGCCCTGACTTCACTTTGATGTCTATTCTCAACCTACTCACTTCAAGAGGAGCCCAGTTTCCAAGTGGATTCCGTTGCCATCAGCAGGGTTTTTTTCTGCTGCCAATGGCTTTTTCCTCTCATTGTCCCTCCGGGAATGGGGTCACAGTGAGGTGCTTATCTCCAGCCTTCACTGTGGCTTCCTCTTGTGTGAGACACGTATGCCCAATAAAAAAGGAAAAGGACTACAGATCACGGAGGTCCCTCAGCCCAGAGAACAACGACCATTGTAACACAGGTGAAGAGGGGGAAGAAGGAAAGGGGAGTTGGGGCACTACAGAAATTCTGAATACAGAATCTGACAGTCTCTAGTCCCCAGGGACCACCTGTCATGACGAAACGCGGATGCCTAACGATGTTCCAGCGCCAGGGGTGGAAGTCCTTGAGTTCCTGAGCTGGGTTTTTTGGCCAACACACTTGGATGTATATCGGGCAGTTCCAGGTGCAGGAGAGGAACAACAGATATTCCAGGATAAGTTGATGGATTTGTTGTGAGGTGCGTGAAGAATCCAGGTAAGTCTAAGCAAGAATCCGGTTCTGTTTACCATGCATAGAAGTACGTGGACAAAATCAGGAAGAGTTCGGAAAGTCGAAGCAGCAGTCCGGGTCTGTTTACTGTGCGTGGAGAAATGGCAGTATAAGCAGTGAGGCAGTCTTCGTTCCGTGGTCCTAGAAATGATGAAGGCAAATCGTAATAACAGAAGAGGAGACAGGAAACTAGGAAAGGGTCAAGGGCAAGGACAAGAGATAAAAGCATTAAGGACTTCGTAGATTCTTGTAGAATTCAGAATCAGAAGCGCCATTCTCTGGAACCCGTAAGCTTATGTAGCATTACCATGGTAATCAGTGGATCCGCCTCCAAAGTGTCGAACGTTGCTCAGCAACTGCAACGGATGCCACAGTTGCCATGGCAACCTCCAGGCAGCCTGTACACGGAATCCAGTGAGTACAAGGGCAGTAGCCCTAGTTTTTCCTTGGCAAACTTGGAGAACGGCATCTGCCGAGTTGTGACCAGGATGGGAACATGATTCTCTGAGCGCTGTAGTCACTCTATTAACCCAGTGTTTTGAGGTGAGGACATGTCAGGCAATGCCTTGCCTCCTCAGAGACCTCCGGATGGCAGGAAACCTGACATCAAGACTACAAAATTCTTACTGCCCGGTTGGCGAACAGGTTAAAGGAAGTGATTAGCCGTTTAATACACAGACCAGACAGGATACGTGCCAAATACGAGTACTGCTTGGAACATATGGTGATTACATCATGCAATGAATGGCACCAACCGTCTGGGGATTTAATGCACCGTGGCTTCATTGGACGCAATTAAGGCGTTTGACTCTGTCAGGTGGGACTGGATGCACACAATGTTACAGAGGTTTGAGATAGGGGGCGGATTCCACAGGTGGGTGAAACTGAAGTATCCTAGGCCCTGAGCCTGAGTGCATACTGGACGACAGATATCCTAGGAATGGGGGTTGCAGAAGGGTACTGAGCAGGTTTGCCCCCTATCCCTGATGCTGTTCATTTTGGCCTTAGAGCCGTTGGTGGTCTTTTTGCATAAGCAATACTGGGCAGCACGGATAATGGTGGGTGGGGTTCAACATCTCATATCCATGTACACAGACGACATGCTGGTCTATGTACACTCACCAGCAGCCAATCTAGAGCACATACCAAATGTGATAGACGAATTTGGTAGGATCTCCGGTATCCGAGTGAGCAAGGAGAAGTCCTGCCTGTTTCCACTTGCAGGCTTGGTAGGGTTGGGTCCAGATGGCTTGCCTGAGTTGGGACGAAAGTGGCAGACAGATTCCTTTAGATACCTAGGGGTCACCCTCAAACATGACAGAGTTGCAGAACACACACAAGGCACTGGAGGGTGTTTATAGAATGTCGGGGATGGACAGAGCAGCCCTGTTGAAGATGGTGGTGTTGCCCCACCTGCTCTAACACTTCATTACTATTCCACACAATATCCCCAAAAAGTTCTTTGTGGACCAAGACTCGAAAGTGCGAAGTTTCTTATGGGGGTATGGCAGATGCAGAGTCACCTTGCGAGTGCTGCAGGGAGAATATGAGCAGGGCGGAATGAGGTTGCTGAATTCTTAGCTGTACTATGTTACAGGGCAATTACAGTTCGTGTATGGCTGGCTGGCAGATGAGACTACGCTGGGCACAGGGTTACTGCAGCATTTAACAGGCATATATTTCCTTAAGGAAATCCTGTGGATGTCCGACTTGGATACTAAATAGACACTGTGGCTCCTGCAACTGGGTATGTCAATATGGCGATGAGAGTGGAAACTAGTGGGTAGTAGGGAACCATACTCCCCAACCATTCTGCTAATTGGTTTTGCGGGGTTGGGACAAGATCCTGTGTGGCAGATTAGGAGACGATCGGAGACACAAGGTTTAGCCACAAAAGGGGACTTGCTGGAAGAGGAGAAAGCGGTAGACTTTGGAACACTGAGGGAACACACAGGAATACATGAGGGACAGTTCTAGATGTTTCAGACCCTGGTCAAGAATATCCAAAGGAAACGGGTAAGCTCTAATGCAAGCATTGAAGAAGGCCGGATGCTGGGCTCGCTGTATGACATAGCTGAGGGGGGATATGCAGTCTAAACATTGTATGAACTACTTCTGTCTACACGGGATACCAGGCGGTACAGACTGAGGGAGAAATGGGAGGCAGATGTTGGGCGAGAGTTCATGGATGCAGAATGGCAGCGCGCACTAGTATATGCTAAATTAGTGTCTAGAAATGCTAGATTTAAAATCTCTCAGCTGTATGTGAGGCATAGGGAGTACCTGGCACCTCATAGGCTGTCCAGGTTTGGGGGCACAGGTGTTTCTAATTGCCCCAGATGTGGACTTTAGGACGCATACTTCTTCCACATGTTTTGGTCATGTCCTCATTGGCACAGGTTTTGGCGAAGTGTGGTGGCCTGTGCAGCGGTTGGGGGAATGGTGATGCACGAGTGGCCCCGGAGGCATTCTTGCTGGGTCTGTTTGTGGGGAGAGGCAATCATGAGAGGCACATCCTATGTATAAAAGATCTCATTTGCATACTGGCCAAGTGACGCATAGCTATGTCATGGAAGGCACCTGGGGGACCTAGCATTGAGGCCTGGAGGGTGAATCTGAAGAGGTGGGCTTTGGCGGAGTCAGCGGCCTGGTGCAGGGCTGCACGGAGAGGGCCTGGAGTGGGATGTGAGGATGTGAACTCCTGGGACGCATTGGTACAGGCAATTTCCCCCCATAAGGCAAATTACCACGTAGACCTTTGGCTGCTGTTTGTGCCCTCCCCGTCTTTCACGTGCAAAAGGAATAAAAATAGAATAAAATAGACACACACTGGACGGGGAATGAGGCAAGGAGAACAGGCTGTGAGAGTTCAAGGTAAGGTTTATGTAAGTAAATGGCATCCAAAGAACTCTGCTGCCTATGAGAGCGCTCTGGCAAGAATTAAGGTTACAATACATTTTATAGGACAAATGTGTCATTGATGACGCAACTAACATAGGGTACTACGTTGGTCCTGGATTGGACAGTCCATATAGTGCCTATGGTGTGGGCGGCATCTCTTCCTCCGGGTTGTCTGCTCGGTTGGCGGGAGGATAGACGTCAGGCGTCTGTGCTCCGAATGGGTGAAGGTCAGGTCGCTGTGAAGTAGGGTGGCCACTAGCTAAACTAACATAATATATTCTCAAAATGCATGCACTAAATAATAATCATTCGAAGTCTTTGAACAAATCATCATGTCTCTATAAACTTCACACATGTGTCTATACTATCAATAACATTAGATTATAAAGGCATTAGGTTAAGGGTCTTGAACACCATAACAACACTGGTTGAAGTGAGGGTCTGTGTTCATAAGAATCTCTGGTGTGTTGACATTTGTTAGTAGTAGACAACAAGATACTGCAGCAGGGGTCTAATGTTAGTTGGGGGTCTGTTGGGTGGGCATCATGGCATGGCCAGCGGTCTGGCACATAAAAGGGATACCTTGCAGGGGCACAGGGTTACAATGGCAGTACGTTTCCACTGGCGAGGGTACGGGGCAAGGACACGTTTGTGGAGATGGATGGGCTATATGCTCAGCTCATGCTGGTTCACACGCAGGACAGTGATCTCAGAGGAAGAGTGATGTGTTACATTTATTCTTTGTTGCAATTACCTCCGGCTTCAGCATGAGAATGGAGCTCCGGAGTTTTCCAGTCAGAGTGGGAAAGATGGTGGGGGCCATGTGCCCTGCGCGCCTGGCTGTTGCGAGAAAGGAAAGAGAAGCGTTTTTGTATTATCACAGTGAGGCCTAGTCACCAAGATGGAGTCGAAAGGGGGTACAGAAATGGATGCCCTGTGTCCTGCTCACTGGTCCCATCTACGCGAATGTTAACCAAAGCCTGCTGGCCCCTCGCTCCCACACACCGCCACCGAGAATGTAATCTAAGTCCAGGGTGACCACCAGTCTGAACTTGAGGGGCACGAGACCCAGCAAATGGGGGCGCTAGTCCCCTGCATATGGTGAGGTGCATGAACAATGATAACAAGCTGTTGGAGCTATCAGGGGTGACTGGACCGTATCATGGGAAGCAGGGCAGGAGCTAGCGCGTTGGATAGGGTCTTTGCATGTGTTTGCTAGCGATGGGGAATGGCGATTTGCCATTATCTAACGGTGCCTAGTGATTGTTTCGAATGGCAAAGTTTCGAAAAAAATGCATCGAAAAAATGCACCTTTTAAAAAAATGTTTAATGGGGAGGTCCCCCCAACCCCTGTTTTTCTTTCTCTTAATACCCATTTTAGTTTCTAAACTTTGGCATTCGAAACTATGTTTTCAAAACAATGCCTGGATACCTATCTAAATGTATTTGGCTGTACGTTTCGATGTCATGGTCTGCAATCTTTTTGCCTTTTCCTGATTCCTCTTCTGTTTGTTTATTGTGTTTACAAAATTCCAATAAAGAGTTAAAAACAAAAAGATGATTACAATGATTTAAACATTTAAACAAATCTGATTGTAAAATCCTTTGCTATCTAACGGAGTGTGCTCACTTTTAAACAGCATGTTTATCAAGGCCAAAATAATCTCTTCATTACATTTATCTGAGAATGTATTGTAATTGAGAGCGGCATTTGTACATGTCAGCCATTTTTTATCATCAGGATTAACTGTCTTGCCAACACCATTTGCCACAGTTTTGGCCCCAATCTATCTCTGATACACGCCTTCCAAGTTGCTGTTTATCATTTCACCACTAGGCGGTTCATTCAACGTGGATCACCTGCCTGCAGCGCCCTGTTCCCAAAGGCACTGCGAAGAGGAGGAGCGTGTAAACAGACATGCTTTCTTGCACATGGCTGTTCAGGCATCTGTGGTTCTTTGTAGCATCAGTGAACACGAGCTTAAAAGCCTTTCTCATTTGCCCGTAATGAATTGGGGAGCAGGGTTTGAATTGGGGTGAACCTCTCACCCCCCTGGGGTAACCCCTCAATCAACTGAGCACCAGGTTTCAGTC
This sequence comes from Ambystoma mexicanum, assembly GCF_040938575.1. NCBI lineage: Eukaryota > Metazoa > Chordata > Amphibia > Caudata > Ambystomatidae > Ambystoma > Ambystoma mexicanum. Next base: position 126,893,022 of record NC_090940.1, on the reverse strand, counting down.
TGCTCCACCAATGATATTTTGCAGTATATAGAGGACACCACCAATCGTACTGTATTTTGTTATTTATTTTTTATTTATCCTCTTATTGTATCGCCTGCATTTTATTGTTCACTAAGATTTTATTGCGGAAATAACAGTGATGTACAATTACAAAGAGTAATAAATATTGCATTAAAAAAATACTGAAATGCCTTTTAGAATGCATATTGTGCGGGTGGGGGGCTGAGCCCCCCTTACCTCTCCTACTCCTAAATTCTCCTTGCCTCCCTCCCCGATATCCCAATTTTAACCTAAATCTGTTTTTTTCTTTTTTACACCTACATCCCACCCCTATCATAACATTTTCTTTTCTTTAGTTCGATACTTTATTCTGATTTTAGGTATTCTTTACCCATACTGTTATTTCTTGCAATATAATTTCATCTTTGTAAATTAATTCTTCATTATTTCCTTCAATATTATCACTGGGTACCATTTTTTCTCACATGGCCGTTTTCGGAAACATTTTATTTCAGATGAATCAGATGAATATAACAATGGTGCTCCATTCAGATATGGTGTAAGTAATTATTGCACGTGTACTAAGGACTAGGCTACCTGGTGCAGTGTCAATACATCTATTCTATTACCAAAGTCTCTGTAAAATATGAATTTTGGGCACAGCTCTGAGAATAGGGGATGGATGGTGACCTATCCCTTGCACCTCCCCCTCTCTCCGAGACGGCCCTTCTCTGCGAACCCCTGCCCTTGCCCTCATTGTGTGGGGTTATATGAAGTTATCTGTCTTACCAGTCCTGCTGCCTATCAGGCTCAGATACCTCAAGCTTGGCTTATTCCTCCAGCTCCATGTGTCCCCCTGGAAAACCTATTTTCTGGGTTCACTTTTTTATCTCGTCCCCCAGCAGTTTGTGTTGACAAGTCAAGAGGAGCGTGATTCCCTTGAAATCCTGGACTGGCAAATCCATCGAGAGATGCTCAAGTGTCTGGTGGTCAGGGCCATGGCCGACCCAGAAGATATTTCTTGGGTACTTGACTCTAATGTCCACGCCCACTTTTTGTTGTGCCAGGATCTGTAAGATGCCGCGAGACTCTGTCTCAGTTGTATACATACGCAGTGTTGCCAGGTCCGCTTATTATAAGCGACTTTGGGCTTGTTTTTGCCCAAAGTCGCTTATAATATTTGGAGGTCGCTTGTCGCGGTTTTCGTCCGCTTGTTGGACCGTCTGTGCGTGTGTAATTGGACTTGTTTATATTGCTGTTAAGCCCATTACACGTCGCACAGAGCGTCCTGCACTGGGCTGCTGGAAGCACTTGATGGCAATTGCTGCTTTCTCTTGCTCTCGGGTGCGCCCTGTATTTTGAATATGCTTAAGTGTTTGGCACTGATGGGATCGTTACTTGCCCACCGGGTGGCCCATCAATGCCAAATGCCTAAACATATGCAAAAAAAGCGCACTTTAAAAGTTTTGTCATGCAGGCAGACACACTGACATGTAAAGAAGGGGATTGGTTTAGTTTAGCAAGCGTCACTCTATAGCAATATTATCCTGGTGATATCCCCAGTGCTGACGCATTATCCACTAACATCCTTTATTTATTTATTTTTTAAAAACTTTTTTTGCAAGTCTGGGTTAGAGGATTATTGGAATCTATATACAACATTTTCTCAGAAAGATGTATTCAGGAAGGCCATGTTTCTTTTCAGCTTCCAATTGGCCATGTTACAATATTATATAGCGCCTTGGATTAAGGCGCTATATAAAACAATAAATACAAATATTTCAGGGCCGTATTATTTTGCAATCTGGGACTTCTAGTCACCATGCAATAAAATATTGTTGTTCTAACACAGTATGTCAGTGTTCTGTCTATGCATGTTTTTCTTGTTGTGTTATGTTTCTTACTTTTGAGACCTTTCCACAACTTTTTAGGTGCACGCTTGTTTTTTCCGCTTATTTGGATGGGAGTCAGCTTGTTTTGGGCTTGTTTTTGAAGGGCATTCAGCTTATTTTTTCCTTCCGACCTGGCAACACTGTACATACGATTCAACCTCTCCCAACCACTGTGAAGGGGCAACATAAGGTTGAATACTTTGACATAACTCAGTGGAATGGGGAGAAAAAACGCTTAACAGCAGGACACCTTTATGAAAAAATAGGAAGCATTTACTATGTGTCCTATGTAGCGCTGATGACTTGTTTACATAGGGATAGATCAGAAAAAAAAGCAATGGACACTCACTAGATTCAAGTCCCAGGGCGGAAGGGGCACAACATTATCTGAGCTATGAACCTCTTCTGCAGGAGCTGCCATTTTGGAATGGGAGATGACTTGGCCTGGATCTGCTGCCTGGGGCACCTCAAAACCTCTATTCGGATCCCTGGACCTCGACCGCAATCGTCTGCGTAGGCGCCAGCAGCCAAGCCAAAAACCTTGGTTAGGTCTCCTTCAGCTGCCATTGGCAGTCGGCCTGTTCTCGTCCCTAGCTTCCAACTTTCCCTGGACAGGGTGTTTCTGGAGGTGGGGTTTGAAGTCAAGTCGCAAGTTCACTGCTGAGCCCCTAGTCCATTTCTTGCCCGACGACCTGGCAGGTCCGTTTTTCTCACCTTTGGTGGTAGCGTTTGTCGGGTACCAACAAGTGGTGCCGGTGGGTCCGGCATCTTGCATTTCCGGACGGAACTACAGAGTATAAGCAGTATATTTCCCAAGGTTCATATCAAATCAGACATTCGTAGCTGCCATTTTGTTACCGGCTAAGCCTTCTGGAGCAACCAACACTTTGTTGGGTACTCCACAATGAATTACCTTTTGCAGAGCTGCGCATCACCAATGTTGGCGGCCTCCTTGACCTCTATTGCTTGTTTTCCTATTTGGGATTTCCCTAAGCACATGTTCGGTGTGCCATCAACTGTTTAATTTATTAATTTAATTTGGCGCGCTACGAACCCTTAGGTATCTGAGCGCTGCTTATTATTACCCACGGTGCTCATTTATCGGAAGGATGAAACGCTGAGTTTGGCGCTGCCGGGATTCGAACCTGCGTTCGCAGGCTCTGCACTGATGTCAAAGCGAGCGCTCTACTCGCTGTACCACTTGACCGGCTCAATGCTCTTACTATCGGTTTCATTGGCAGATTCTCTCGTCAAGACTCTGAGCCTGTATAGTCCCGCCTTCTTCCCAGGAGGAGTCAGCATCCTTAATGGTACTCTTAAATGATAAATCCTAGGTTTATCGATTATGTGTGAATAGGTTTTTCGACTGTGTGTATTCCTTCCCTATAGGCATGCATCTGCCAACTGTTATTCTCCTCACCATTTCCTTGAACGCCAGGCCTGTGATGTTGTCGGGGATGTTCAGGGCTTTGCCTGAAGGATATTCCTCTATCTGATAGTCATTGGACCCTGAAAAACATACCCAACTCATCCTGTACTGACCTGTGTGGCTTGGTTGTCTACGCTCAGAGCCTCTGAATTTATAGGACACTGCTCCCAGTATATTTAAGACCTGAGCTTGGTCCAATTGTCTGCTGTAATCAGTCTGAAGTTGAGAACAAGCTCTCTACCAGGTACTCTGACCAAGTATTGTCTGCAAGTGGTATCTTATATGGGATGCCCAGTTTAATGCTGCACGCCCTGAAAGCTTATTAAGGAAAGCGTCTCGAGGGCGCTGAGTACCTGTTCGTCCGGGCGATGGTCTCGCAGAAACTGCCAGACTGTCGGAAGGTCCAGAGAAGATTGAATGATGCGGGGAACCGGTCCAACACCCACCCAAATGGGAACCGGGTTGGTGGTGAACCAGCTCCCAACGCCACGGGTGCGCTATCCCCTGATTATCGTGGCATCAGGACAGTGCAAGCACTGACAGGGGAAGCGTTTCCTGATGTGAGTAGAAGTTCCTTTGTAGAAGACTGGATCCAGATGACTGTGTGACTTCAGGTAAAGGATGTAGACTGTAGATCCGAAGCGTCCAAAAGGAGGCAGAGTACCAAGGCAGGACAAGAGGCAGGCAAAGAAACCCAAAGGCAGGGGATTCCATGAACAGAGGAACAAGGCCGACCCACAGATGGAATTGGGAAGGGGGAATCACCCCAGGACAGGAAACCAGAAAGAACAGGAGGAACTCCTCCCCAGGAGCAAAGAACAAGGAGGGAGCAGGTCCAGGACAAGACAGCCAGGAAGGATACTGGAAGAGGAGGAACCAGGAATCAGGCCAAAAGGAGAGCAGGAGCTTAAGTACCGGCGAGGACACGATCTGAAAAAAACGCGTTGAGAGGCGGCTTGTTCAAATGGAGCGGGCCCTTATAAATGGCAACCAACACCCGGGAGGCACGGAACGCAAGCCGTGCTGTTGCCAGGTGTTGTTATACCCAAAGCGAGACTCGGGCCGCAAGTCCGCCTCAGCCCGAGCGCTCTGTGCACTGCACATGCGCGGAGGGCGAAACACGGCCTCCCGCGCATGTCCAGTCCAGTGCGAATGGGAAACCCAGAAACACCTGAGGATGTAGAAGTCCAGGGACCCCCCAAGACAAAAGCGCGGATAGATCCGCCAGGATGGGGCATGCCGAAACCGGCAGGATGGCCGCGACCCCCAGGTAAGTGGCGTAACATTATGCCCCCTCCCAGAAAGACCCGGAGCCCCAGGTTTCCAAGAGGAGCGAAGAAAAAAGTCATGAATAAGACAGGGTGCATGCACATTACAGCGTGGTTCCCAAGTGTGATCGCAAGCAGGGTAACCATTCCAGTCCACCAAGAACTGGAGCACACCCTGACGTATACGTAAGTCACACATCTCCTGTACTTTGAACTCAGGAACCCCCTGTACTTGAATGGACGCAGGATGAGGACAGGAGCGCCCAAAAACATCTGCCACAAAAGGCTTCAAAAGGGAGATATGTTGTACCCACTAGGATTGGGGTAACTGCAAACGAAAAGCCACTGAAGACAGGCGTTTAGTAATTTTGAAAGGCCCATAAAAGCGGGGTGCCAGTTTAATGGGCAGATTGCGCACCGGCAAGTTCCTCGATGACAGCCAAACCAAATCCCCCAATTGGAAGTCTGGTTCAGGGCTCCGGCCTTTGTCCACCTGCCTTTTCATACACCCCTGTACCTCTGCCAAGGTACTGCATGCCAATTCATGTTGTTTCTGGATCTCGACGACCAACTGATCAGCAGACGGAACTGCACTGGGCTGTACAGGACAAAAAGGAACCAGGATGTTATCCAGCGAAACAGTAGAAGGGACTGACACTGGTGGCAGCGTGAGTGGCGTTGTTATAGGAAGCCTCAGCCAGCTCTAAATGTTTCTTCCAGTTGGATTGAGTGGCATTAGCATAGCAGCGTAGATAATGTTCTAAGGTCTGGTTAGTTCTTTCAGTCTGAGCATTGGTATGCGGGTGGTAACCCGAACTCAAAGCCCTCTGAATCCCGAGATGATTGCACAACTGATGCCAAAAAGAGGAGAGAAACTGGGATCCATGATCAGAGATTATCTTCTCAGGTAACCCACGCAGCCAGTGTCACAGGTTTCCCCCTTTCTCACCTGTCTGTGTTGTTTATGGGAGTTCTTTGATGGAGTCTTCTTGCGCACAGTTCGGGTCTTGTATAACCCAGTGCGTACGTCCTCGGGTTCCAGCGTGCATTCGGTAATCCGACTCCTGGAACGTTCTGAATGTCCGGGAAGTCCTGGAAAATGATGAAGAGTGTACTCGGAGACGGGTACACGGAGATCCGTGATGCATGAGGTAATAAAGAGGAAGGGGATGAATGAGGAGGAAAAATAGGGGCCAGGAACCAGGAATCAAATAAGTTGGCGAGAGCGAACTACGATAGCGCACGTCTAGCCACTGCAAGCGGTAGCATTGAGACGCGCGGGGCCAAGGGGGCGTGGCTTCTTTATAGAACGTGCAGCGTCCGATGCGGAAGCTGGTAAACAGCGTTCCGTGTTTGACGGTCATGTTGTGAGAACTGCTGAGTGCAAGCCCCTATGTGTCAGGGACCAGGAAGTCCACAAGGGACGCATCCGATGGTTCATGACAGCATGTCTCCTCCGGAGGCCTGTCCCTCCGGGTTTGCCCGGGTGTATAAGATGATACCTTCTGAGTAATCTGGGGGCATTTAGGTTTGAGATTGATTCCCAGGTGCGTTCCATATGAGGGTACCCTTTCCACTCAACCAGGTACTGTAGCTGACCACATCTGTACATGGAGTCACATATTCTGGACACTTCGTATTCCAGCTGGTCATCGACAATTACAGGGGTAGACCTCGGGGCAGTCCGGGAGGACTGGATGTATGGTTTCATTAGAGACGTGTGAAACACTGGATGGATCCTCTTCCAGGAGTCTGGTAGTTTGAGTCGGAAGGCCACTGGGTTTATTTTTTATTTATTTATTTTTTTATTTAGTTTGGGATGGCTAATTAAATTAACCTTTCAAACAAAATTACTTTTATACAAAACACATACAATAAAAGGTAAGGTATGCCAATTCAATACAATAAAAGGCAAGATATGTCAATTCAACAGATAAAACATCATACAATATCACATGTGATTAGCATGATTGATCATATAATTGGAATAAAGAAAGCAATCAATTACTCACTTGGACAGATTGGGCATAGAAGCTTATTTAGGAATTGAATAGTGGCTATTCTTACTGTGATCTTTGGAGTCGCAAATAGCTCATTCCATAATTCATCATTTGAGCGTCTTATATAGTGATGTCTTGTTAATTTATCAATAATGTCTTTTCTCTGCATTTTTAAAGCCGTGCATTCTATTAAAAGATGTTTCAGACTTTCTTTGGTTAGTTTATCATTACAAAATCGACAGAATGAATCATCCAACTTAATGATGCCCCTTCTTACCAAAATTTGTTTGGTCGGCCATAGATTCAGGCGAAACCTCAGTATTTGGTTTCTGAGTTTGTGAGAGGGGCATTTTAGTAAGTAATCCGCGGTTTGGCGGAATTTTTTATGCCCAAACAGAGCTCTATCAAAATCTTTTAATTTTAGACAATCTTGTTGGGTTATATGCCAATCAAGTTGGTATAATTTAATTTTGGCTTTAGAGGGATTAATTAGTAGAGTGTCTAATGAGATATTGGCTTCCGTCAAATCGGACATAACTGCCGCTCTCCAACTTGATGGAAATAAGTGTACTGAACGTAGAAGATAGTCTGCCAGAATCTTAAGTATGCCATTACTCGCCAGGCCCAACACACATTTGCTGAATAAACAGCATCTCTTCCATGAAGCATGTATATTTACTGATAGAATTCCCAACTCAAAGCGGAGCAGTGCTGTTGGACTAGAGTTTGGGAGATTCAAGACTTTCTTCCAAAATTTTGCCTCGAATTTGTTCCAATAGCATGCCTCCATAGGTAGCCAAGCCTCACATCCATAGGTAATAATGGGAAGTACCTTTTGCTGATAAAAGGTGAGAATATGTTTACATGAGAACTTACCATACTTGTATTGCAATATTCTGGCTTGTGATATTAATGTGGTCAATTTACCATTTAGACTGTCTCTTTGGGGCTTATTTGTGGGAGAGTTACTGAATAAAACGCCCAGGTATTTGTATTCATTCACCACGGTCAACTTTTGTTTATTCAGAAACCAACAGTACTGTTTCCTTAATCTTGACTTCTGTCTCCCCCAATTCCATCACTTGAGTTTTTTCCAAGTTCAAAGTAAGATTATTCTTGGTGGCGTATTGATCTAATTTATCAAGCATGTTTTGTAGGCCACTCAGTGTTTTCGAGACGAGGACTAAATCGTCTGCATACAAAAGCCATGCAATGATCTGGTTCCCTAGTTTCGGAGCATCATTCACTACAATATTGAATTCATTGCCTAAATCTAGAATAAACAAATTGAACAGTGTGGCAGCAAGGATGCATCCTTGTTTCAGGCCTCGCTGGGTTAGAATATCTTCAGATAGTAGTCCTTCTAAATTTAATTTAACTTTCATTGAAGTATTAGAATGGAGTAAATATATTAAATGTACAAGTGAAGAAGGACACCCAAATTTTAACAATTTCTCCAATAGCAGACTCCGATCTACGGAGTCAAACGCTACTCGAAAATCAACATAAGCAAGATAAATTGGTTGATTTCTTGATGCATACAGTTCTTTAATTGCATTCAGAGTCGTTATGTTAATACTGGTGCCAAGACCTGCCACAAATCCAGTTTGAAATGGGTCTCGCCGATTCTCTTCTGACGCCCAGTTGTTGAGCTCTCTTAGAATAATTCTACTAAAGATCTTACCCGGGGCGTCAAGAAGGGAAATCGGACGGGAACTCGCAGGGTTCGCTCGATCTCCCTTCTTATAGACTGGTACCGTAATGGCCTTACACCATGAAGGAGGAACTGCTTGTTTAATTTGCACGGTTTGAAAAACATCATATAAAATTGATGCCCATAATTCTGAATTCTGTTTTAATACAAAATTTGACAGGCCATCTGGCCCGGGAGCTCTAGATGAGCTCGCTTTATTTATATAAAACAATACATCTTCTCGATCAAACTTGATTTGAAAAGATGGATTGCTCAATTCCAAGTTTGGTTGTGAGATTTTTTTATTATTTGGAAGACCATATATGTCAGAGAAATAGGTAACCCACTTCTTCTCCGACACACCATTAAGTTGAGTTGCTAGTTGAGTACCAGCTACTCCATTATTTAACAACTTCCAAATTTGCGATGTATTTTTGGTTTTAACCACCTGTAACCACTTTTCACCATCATGTTGGAACAAAGCTGCCTTGTTGCCCCGGACCCAATTCCTATAGTTAGTCTTCAATTTGCGTAACGCAGATTCTCGATAGTGTACCGGTAAAAGGGCTATCTGCCTTTTCTGTTTTCGATACTGTGCTTTTCTCTCTCTGATGCCCTGGTCAAATACATGGGTATGACACTTATTGCCCTTACCAAAACCTGCAGACAGAGTGGAGGCAAAGAGGTGCATTTTATCATGATAATTGGATGAGTCAATACCTTTCAACAAACAGTGATGGTCATTTGTTACACTGGCCGCAAAAGCGTTTAGTCCTTCGTTTGTCCATAATAGCCTGTTCCGTTGAGGATTTATAACCAGACCATTCAGTTGATACTGACAATATCGAGGTTCAATCATAACCTGGAGTAAAAACTCAGCCCTCAGCATCCAATGATCACTTACTGTAGTCGGAATTACCTTGAACTCAGATATTTTTTCAAATAGCTTTCGGTCAACATACATGTAATCAATTGTAGCATTTTGGCCCCCACAAGTCCAAGTATAAGATGGTGGATTGTCAGAATTAACTGCTCCATTTAGCATTATTAAGTCCCAGGTATCAATAAATACCAACCATTGGGAGACCCTATCCGTATTTCTTTTCTTAGTTGGTTCCAACAGATGTAGATTCAGGTCCCCTGCTAGTATCACGTGCGCAATCTCTGTGGTGGTCATAGTATTTTCCATCAATGCATTCAAATCATTAAAAAAGGTAGATGTTGTAATTGCAATTGGGTTCCAGTATATGTTTATAACAAGAAATGCCAATTTATGAAACATTATTCTGGAACATTGCAAATAGGGATTTGGGTTAGGACCATCTGAAATTGTATTTATCGTGGACGTTTTAGTGATAATTGTCATCCCTGACATAGGTCTACCTTTTTGTCCCTTAATCGCTGGAGCCAAATGGACATAATGGTTGTCCCATGATAGTGGGGCAGTTAGCCATGTTTCCTGCATAAAAACTAAATCGCATTCTTCCAAACAGCTACTCATATTATTTAGCAGGTGTTTATGGCCCCTGGTATTCCAGCTCATAACTACAAATTTCTGGGTTCGCGCAGCAGATTCACCTGTTCTTAGTTATGCTTTCCCACAGCTACAACTCCTAGCTGAATTACCATCATCACTAGTAACCTGACTAGTAGATTTGAAAGCAGTCTCGGACACCAGGGGATCTTTTGTGATTGGAATTAGGTTAAAACCCAGATCAAAAAGATCAGATTTAGCAGACCAAATAATGTTATAAATGACACGGGATCCCAACCACAAACAGGACACCGTTAGATCGTTGTCATCTGGAAATTCTACTTGTACTACATCCCGTGAAGAGATGTCCTCTAAACTCTGCACATCCGAGAATATTTGCATTATACTTTGTCTATTCATAATGTACTTAGGGAAAGAGCCCTCACGACAGCTGAGAAACAAGGCAAATAGCTGGGGGGGCATTTTGCTCTTGAATCTTCCCTTAGAGCCGGAGTGACTCTGAATACTAGATGTTTCTATGGGCGGATGATATTTGGTCTCTTCAACTGGAAATTTGAACGAAACTTTCTTAGAGGTGGATCTTTCATCAGAAAATTTTGCCAGATCAGCCTGACTACAGCTCATTGCCTTCAGAGATGATTTAAGAGTCAATTGTTCTGAGGTCAGAGCAGCTAGACAGTCTTTAATTGTGATTAAGATATTATTTTGTAGATTTTCTTGAGTATCAAAAGTCCGATCTGCTACTGGCAAAACATTTCCAGATGATGTTATTAGTTGATTATCAGAGGCCCTCCCAGTAATTATCTTCCCATCAATCTCTAATTCAAGCTTTTTTACTGCTGGACTTAGGACCTTGGACAGTGGGTAAGTCAGAGATGGCTCTGGATGAAATTGAGCCATATACTCATCCACTGCCTTTCTAAGATCTTGAGTGTTAATAATTGAGTTGGATACTCTATCATCTTTCGATTGCTTTTTCTTCGGGGCCCTTAAAGCTGAATTCCGATCTGTCGCATTTATGGATTCGCTCTCTAGATCTTCCACTATTTGCACCAGCTCATTGAGGGGAGCATGCGGGGGGATCACATTGAGGGGGTCCGAACCCCCACTCTTCACTCGTTGTCGCTCTTGAGATAAGTTCTGATATTTTTTTAAAATTGCATCAGAAGCTATCAAAGCGCCCCTATCCGGTTTAGCCAAGGATTTAAAAAATTGTTTTGTTTTCCCACTCGAAGGTATTGTCCTAGACTTCTGATTTTTTGATTTCTTCAGATTTTTCTTCTGTTGATGGTCTAGCCCTTTAGCATTTTTAGCAAATATTGTATATGCCCCTTTAGACTGCTGCTCGTCTCTTGTTTTGGAGGCAACAGCATAAGGGACCTCAGGTTCCTCTTCACATAACACCACCTGGTCAAATATAGGAGCCAGTTTAGTCAGCTTCACAGTCCCTTGACCCCTTGCGTCCTCACCAACAGCATTAGCTGTTCCCACATAAGGGCTTGATTGAGACACCACAGATACCAACCCTACGTCCTCTGCTATTATTTCTCGTATAATACCCTCCACAAAAGGCACCGCAGTCATAGACTTTTGCATATTTTTCTCAACTCTAGATGAGCTCAATTTCCTGTCCACTTGGTCACCAATATTATTACATGATGACACCAACTCACCTAACTGTTTAGAGAAGAATTCTATCTGATCAACATCATACTCTTGTTTCTGGGCCAAAGATAAACCAAAAGCCTTCTGTGACCTCAAGATAGTTTCAACATTATTTTGCAATGAGTTGATCTTTGAGTCTAAGATTTCAAATAATTTAGCGAGGGACATCAAAGCCATATTCATTGCTTCTAATGTTACAGGAGCTGCTTTTTTTATTATCAAAGTCGGGCTTGCAGCTGAACTATTACTATTTAGTCTCCTCGGAGTCGGTGGAATAAATGAGATGGAGCTTTCTGATTCTGAAATATCTCCATTTTTAAATAAAACAGGGGACTTAGAGAGGTCGGATTCGTCATCTTTGGCCACAAAACAAGAGTCCGATGACCCCAACTCTATAATTGCATTGTCTTCAACAGCAACACACTCTTGCTTCTGCGTGGACAGAGGTGCTAAACTAACAACTCCTGAGCGAGCGTTCAACAACATCATTGAGTCCGATAAAGAAATATTACAATGTTGCTCTCCCATCTCAATATCAGCATTTATGACCTGGGACAATCGAGGGCTCAGAGCGGGTTGCTGGATAGCGGAACCCGCTTGTTCATTATTGAGAGGGTGCGCCTCAACACTTGATACACTTAAATTATTACATTCAGCAGTTCGAACCACAGGACGTGTAGAACAACCAACGTCAAATCCGTAGTCTCTCAGGTCACCTGCAACAAAGTCAAGTCGTGATCTTTTCTTCTTTGTTCGCGTATCCACAGGCGCACTTTTAACAAAAGGACGCGTCAATTTGGGGGTGAACGTTGGACTATCTCTTGAGGTAGACTCCAATAAGGCACGCACTCGTTCCGCACAAGGCATACCAGATTTAAGAGTGAACATAGTTGACACTTTCTTACTTCACAATAATGCCTCGCTTTGCTTTTTTAAAAACTTTAAAACCAGTATTGATAATTAATCATGAAATGCTTAAAACCTAGCTCTCTCACGATAACCGCGGCACCGCGGCGAAGCGGCAAAGCGGGACTTCACGGGACTTACACGGGTGCGCGCGCGCGGTGCACGCGCCCCTGAGCTTATATAGCTCCGCCCAGCCCTTATTGCAGATGAGCCTAAACAAGGAGAAAAGTATATTAAAATCTTGTTCTTAGCTTTGTAGCTAATTGATCCTTCACACAGTCAATAGTTCTCCCTTTGTTTTTCACCTGCTGGGGCTTGTAGTTGAACTGTCAACAAATCCAAGGATCCACAAAAGAAGCGCTGGAAACGCTGGAAACGGGGTCCGCGGCAAAGCGGGACTTCACAGGACTTACACGGGTGCGCGCGCGTGGTGCGCGCGCCCCTGACCTTATATAGCTCCGCCCAGCCCTTATTGCAGATGAGCCTGCTGGGGCTTGTAGTTGAACTGTCAACAAATCCAAGGATCCACAAAAGAAGCGCTGGAAACGCTGGAAACGGGGTCCGCGGCAAAGCGGGACTTCACGGGACTTATGGGTTTATGATTTCCTTTATGGAAAAGGGGCCATAGTGCCGGGGAGCCAACTTATTCAGCCGTAAATGTCGAGGCAGTAGTTTCGAGGAAAGCCAGACCTTATCTCCCACTGCATAGGAAAGCCCTGGTCTTCTTTTGGAGTCTGCATAATGCTTGGTATTAGTTCGGGCCCTTTCTAGGTGTTCCTTGGCTTCCTTGTGTACGTTGATGAGAGTTTCAATTCAGGAGTTGACTGTAGGTACTGGTGTAGGATGTGGGAGAATGGAAGGTAGAACCGAAGGGTGGAATCCTTGGCTGCAAAAAAAAAGGGCTGGTCTTAACAGCCGAGTGATCCGAATTGTTGTAGGCGAATTCAGCCACTGGTATTAAGAGTGACCAATCAACCTGTACCTTGGTGGTGAAACAACAAAGATATTGCTCTAGGGGTTGGTTCACACGTTCAGTAGCTCCGTTAGTCTGTGGATGATAACCTGAAGAGAGGGCCCGTTGGATTCCTAGTATACGGCATAAGTGTTTCCAAAATCGAGAGATGTATTGAGGTCCTCTGTCTGATATGATCTTGGAAGGGAGTCCATGAAGTCAAAATATGTGTTCCAGGAAGATTCCAGCGAGTTCTGAGGAAGATGGTAGTTTATACAATGGTGTAAAATGAGCCATGTGAATGAATAAATCAATGGTGACCATGATAGTCGTGTATCCCCTGGAAGGTGGCAATTCCACAATAAAGTCCGTAGCGATGAATTCCCAGGGCCTTGTCGGTAGCGTAGGTTGAAGTAGGAGACCCGCCGGTCTCTTGTTATCATGCCTGTTCTGATTGCAGACTGCACAGGCTTGGATGTACAGTTGAATGTCAACTTTCATTCTTGGCCACCAGAATTGTCTTTGTATTAGACGAAGAGTGTTGGTGATGCCACAATGTCCTGAGTGAAGGGTATCGTGACAGAGGTTTATAATCCTTTGTTGTAGTCTCTGTGTGGGAATGACCAGGCCATTATCCTTGAACAGATACCCATCCCTTGTTCTAAGATTCCATCGATTCTTCCCTGTAAATTCCTCCCAGATCTCAGAGGACTGGGTTTGCATCTGAATGTCTTCCAGGAGGCTGATTGCTTGGGCTACAAAAATTGTGTGGGGAAACATCTTTGGGAAGGACCAATCTTCAAGAGTTTCGTAGTTGGGACGTCGGGATAAGGCATCAGCAATTATGTTCTGTGTTCCGTGGACCTGATGGATCTGGAACTGGTATTGGGCAAAGAAGAAGGCTTATTCCTACATTCCAGAGATTGTAAAACTTGAAGATTCCGATGGTCTGTACGGACCTGAACAGGATGTTTTGCTCCCAGAAGTAGATGACGCCACTCTGTGAAGGCTTGACGGATGGCTAACAGTTCCTTTTCCAAAACAGAATAATGAGACTCGCTGGGAGTTAGGGTTCGTGAAAGGTAAGCGATGGGATGTTCTAGGTTGTCCTCAAATTCCTGTTTTAGAACTGCTCCTATGGCGTAGTTAGAGGCATCTGTCTCCACTAGGAAAGGTCGATTGATGTCAGGTTGAGCCAGGATGGGGGCTTGTGTAAACTCTGCCTTCAATCGTTGGAACACTTCATCTTGGGCTGCAGTCCAGAGGAAAGGAGTATCTTTTTTCAACAATGTAATGATCGGTTGAACTATCTCAGAAAAGCATGGTATGAATTTCCGATAAAAGTTGGCAAACCCCAGGAAGGATTGAATCTGTTTCACGGTAGTTGGAACAGGCCAGGATAGTATGGCTTTTACTTTTGAGTGGTCCATTCCTATTCCTTCTGTACTAAGGACAAATCCTAGATAATGAACAGTAGAGACATGGAAAAGGCATTTCTTGGGTTTAGCCAGGAGCTTGTGTTCACGTAGTCGCTGTAAGACTGCTTTAACATGCTCTGAGTATATCAGAATATCGTCCAGGTAAACTATGACGAAGAGGAACAGCATATCGGAGAACACCCGGTCCATGAAACGTTGGAAGACCGCTGGGGCACTGGCGAGTCCGAAGGGCATGACCAGGTATTCAAAGTGACCAAAAGGTGTTCTAAAGGCTGTTTTCCATTCATCAGCCTCCCTTATATGGGTCAGATGGTAGGCACCTCTAAGATCCAACTTCGTGAAGACTACAGCTCCTCTCACCGCTTCCAGGATATCTGAGATTAAGGGCAATCTCAAGGAGTTCCCCCCTTCTTACCTGAGTCCGATCTTTGCTGGATTTCTTGGTCGATGCCTTCTTGCGGACGAATCAGGTCTTGAATAAGGCTGCACGAGTGTCTTCCAACTCCAGCGTGCGTTCAAAGTTCCAGGATGCAATGATCCAGGAATCTGGGAAATTAAGAAAGTGCACACGAGTCCAGGAAGTAAGAAAGAAAGGAGAGGGACTAGGAGTTAGTAGGGACAGAATCAGGGAAACAATACCGCGAGCTACAGAGCACACATCTGGTCGCTACTTCGCAATAGCATTGAGCCGCGCAGAGCCGCGGGGGGCGTGGTCTATTAGTAGAACACGCTACGTCCAACGTGTAGAGCGAGGAAGGTGTTTCAGGCTGGACGGCCATGTTGGGAGTACCAGGGAGTGTAAGCCCCGTTGAGACAAGGACCAGGAAGTCCAAAAGGGGCACGTTCTGTAGGTCATGACAGCATGCCTCCTCCGAAGACCCGTTCCTCCAGGTTTGCCCGGGTGTATGAGGTGAAATTTTCTGAGCAGTCGAGGGGCCTTGAGATTAGAAAGTGGTTCCCAGGTTCTTTCACTAGGAGGATATCCCTTCCATTTGGTATTGAAGCTGACCCCGTTTATACCTGGAGTCGCATATTCGGGACACTTCATATTTCAGTTGGTTGTCGACCAGCAGAGGAGGGGGTCTACAGGATTTCCGGGAGGATTGGATGTATGGTTTTAATAAGGATGTGTGAAAAACTGGGTGAATTTTCTTCCAGGAGTCTGGTAGTTTGATCAGGTATGAGACTGGATTTATAATTTCCTTGATGGGAAATGGACCATAGTACCGAAGGGCCAATTTGTTTGGCCATAGATGTCGGGGTAGTAATTTCGAGGACAACCAGACTTGATCACCAATTGCATAAGAAGGCCCTGGTCTTCTTTTGGAATCCGCATACCTCTTAGTCTGTGTTCTGGCCTTCTCTACGTTTTCTTTGGCCTCATGGTGTACGTTGATGAGGGTTTCGATCCAGGAGTCGACAGTAGGTACCGGTGTGGGATGAGGGAGAACAGAGGGTAGAACCGATGGACGGAAACCTTGGCTACAATAAAAGGGACTGGTCTTAAGTGCTGAATGATCGGAATTATTGTAGGCGAATTCAGCCATGGGTATCAGGAGCGACCAGTCATCCTTAACCTTGGTGGCGAAACATCGAAGATACTGTTCCAGGGTCTGATTAGCACATTCTGTGGCCCCGTTGGTTTGGGGATGATAACCTGATGAGAGGGTGCGTTGGATTCCTAAAATGCGACAGAGATGTTTCCAGAATTGTGAGACGTATTGAGGTCCTCGATCAGATATGATTTTGGAAGGAAGTCCATGTAGACAGAATATGTGTTCCAGAAAGATTCCAGCAAGTTCGGACGAGGATGGTAGATTACACAGGGGTGTAAAATGAGCCATATGAGTGAACAAGTCAATGGTAACCATGTTGGTTGTGTATCCTCGGGAAGGTGGTAATTCCACAATGAAGTCTGTAGCAATGAATTCCCATGGCTCTTGTTATCATGCTTATTTTGACTACAGATAGCACACGCTTGGATGAACTGCTGTACGTCGGTCTTCATTCCAGGCCACCAAAACTGTCTTTGTATAAGGCGGAGGGTGTTGGTTATGCCACGATGTCCGGAGTCAAGGGTATCATGACAGAGGTTTATTATCCTTTGTTGTAATTTCTGTGTGGGAATGAGCAGTGCATTGTCCTTGAATAAATATCCTTCCTTGACTCTTAGATTCCATTGATTCTTCCTTGAAATATCCTTCCACAGATCAGAAGATTGGGTTTGCTCTCGAATTTCTTCCAGGAGATTGACTGCTTGAGCTACAAAGATCGTGTGGGGAAACATCTTAGGGTAGGCCCTATCTTCAGTAGTTACATAGTCAGGACGTCGAGATAAAGCGTCAGCAATAAGGTTTTGTGATCCGGGAACATGAGTGATGTGGAACTAGTACTGGGCAAAGAAGTAGGCCCAATGTGCCTGACGACTGTTCCTACACTCCAATGACTGTAGAATTTGAAGATTCCGATGGTCCATGCGGACCTGAACTGGATGTCTAGCACCCAGAAGTAGATGTCGCCATTCACTGAAGGCTTGGCGGATGGCTAACAGTTCCTTTTCCAGGACGGAGTAGTGTGTCTCACTGGGAGTCAGGGTTCATGAAAGGTAAGCAATGGGGTGTTCCAGTTTATCCTCAAATTCCTGCTTCAACACCACTCCTATGGCGTAGTTAGAGGCATCCGTTTTCACTAGGAATGGTCGATTTATGTCGGGTTGGGCTAAGATGGGGGCTTGCGTGAACTCTGCCTTTAAACGTTGGAATGCCTTATCTTGCGGTGTAGACCAGATAAAGGGGGTGTCTTTCTTCAAGAGAGCAACGATCGGCTGAACGATCTCAGAAAGGTGGATATGAACTTCCGGTAGAAATTGGCAAGCCCCAGGAAGGATTGAACTTGTTTCACAGACGTGGGAGCGGGCCATGCAAGTATGGCCTTTACCTTTGAAGGGTCCATACCAATTCCTTCTGGGCTAAGAATGAATCCTAGGTAGTGAACAGAAGTAACGTGAAACAAGCATTTTTCCGGTTTGGCTAAAAGTTTGTGTTCACGGAGTCGTTGTAATACTGTCTTTACATGTTCTTCATGCTTTAGAAGGTCCTTGGAAAAGATCAATATGACGTCCAGGCAGACAATGACGAAGAGGAATAACATGTCAGAGAACACCCTATCCATGAAACGTTGAAAAACTGCAGGGGCATTAGCTAGTCCAAAGGGCATGACTAGATATTCATAGTGACCAAAGGGTGTTCTAAAGGCTGTTTTCCATTTGTCTCCTTCCCGGACACGGATCAAATGGTAGGCACCCCGGAGATCCAACTTCGTGAATATTACGGTGCCTCTCACAGCTTCCAGGATATCCGAGATCAAGGGCAATGGGTACCGGTGTTTGAGGGTGCATTGATTTAAGCCATGATAGTCGGGGCAAGGTCTGAGTTCCTTGGTGTCCTTCTTGGGAACAAAGAACAACGAAGCACCCGCTGGAGATTTAGAAGGTCTTATGGTGCCATTTTCAAGGTTGGTATCCAGTTATTCTCGGAGGGCCTTTTTCTCAGGTTCGGAAAGGATGAACATTCTGCCGAAGGGAATCACTGCTGAGGGATCTGTATCTATGGCGCAGTCTTCAGGTCTGTGAGGGGGTAAGGCCTGGACTATGGCAGTTGAAAATACATCAGCATGTCCCTGATAGGCCTCAGGGACTTGTATGTTATTGGAAACCATGAGTGCTGTTTGCTGATCTCTTGGTGGTTCTTTAGGGGGTGTCAAGGAGGGATCCAGGAATAGACAGTGAGACATACAAAACTCTGAGCCTAGGAATAGTGATCTTGCTGTCCAATTGATGTACGGATTGTGCTTCTGTAACCAGGGGATACCCAATACCATGGGGTAATGAGCTGACTTAATGATGTCGAATCTAATCCGCTCTTGGTGATGGTTTATAGAAAGCTGGCTCTCTTTAATCTGCAGGCTTATGGGCCCTGAAGTGAGGGGTCTTCCGTCGATTGCTTCCACCGGCTGCCTGGTGCTTCCTGTCTCGTATGGAATATGATGACTAACAACCCAATCTTGATCAATGAAAATTCCCATAGCTCCGCAGTCTACCAAGGCCAAAATGGAATAGGTCTTATTCTTGGAGGGCGATAGGAAGGCCTGCAGTATCACCAAATTGTTTTGTCCAGGAGAGTTCAAGGATGGAATTGATGTGGAGCAAACATCTCTCTCCCGAAGCTCTGCTCCATCTAGGATCGGGAGCTGGCGTTTCCCGAATGCCGATGAGGGGCTCGAGGACACTCCCTAACCAAGTGTTTATCTGAGGCACAATACATGCACAACCCCGTATGAATCCTTCTCATACTTTCTTGCGGGGATATAGGTCCACGGAAGGCTCCTATCTGCATGGGTTTGTGTCCGCCTTGGTGGTACTCTCAAAGGACACTTTCAGAGGATTTCCTCTGGATTTCTTCTTCTCTGCCTTCCTTTCCTGGATTCGAAAGTCTATTTGCATGGCAAGGTCCATTAGTGCCTGGAATGAGGTTGGGCGAGCCACTCTGGCCAACTCATCCTTAATGTCCTCATTCAGTCCTCTCCTGAAAAGGGTAAAACTCGCCTCAGGGGACCAATCAGCTTCCTTGGCTAATTGCTTGAATCGGGTTACAAAGGTGAGCATATCCTGGGATCCCTGCTGAAAGTCTAACAGGCGTACCTGGGCACTATAGACCTGCTCTGGGCGATCAAACATGGTTTTAAGGGCCTGTATGAACCCATCATAGTCATCTAGGAGAGCATCGCCGGAATTAATGAGGGGCGTAGCCCAGGTTAATGCATTTCCTGAAAGGTGAGAAATTATGAAACCCACTTTAGCCCTGGGAGTCGAAAAGTAGTAGTGCTTAAAAGTAAAGTGGACCAAACACGAATCCAGGAATCCACAAAGGGTTTTTGTCGACCCATCGTATTTGTCAACTATGCCGCCCAGCAACACACTTTCTTTTGTGGCAGAATCACGGGATAGAACCAATTGTTTGAGAGCGGCATTTTCCACCTTGAGATTCTGTACCTCGGTTGATTGTTCTTGCATGCCACGCATCAGTTCCTGAACGGCCGCTTCCATGTCCATATCGAGTTCGGTCGGGTGGCGTCTCAAACTGTCAAGGAGTTCCCCCCTTCTCACCTGAGTCCGATCTTTGCTGGATTTCTTGGTCGATGCATTCTTGCAGACGGATCGGGTCTTGAATAAGGCTGCACGAGGCTCCTCCGACTCCAGCGTGCATTCAAAGTTCCAGGATGCAATGATCCAGGAATCCGGGAAATTAAGAAAGTACACTTCACAGCACATGAGTCCAGGAAGTAAGAAAGAAAGGAGAGGGACTAGGAATGGAGTTAGTAGGGACAGAATCAGGGAAACAATATCGCGAGCTACGGAGCACACGTCTGGTCGCTTCTTCGCAATAGCATTGAGATGCGCAGAGCCGCGGGGGGCGTGGTCTATTAGTAGAACACGCTACGTCCAACGTGTAGAGCGAGGAAGGTGTTTCAGGCTGGACGGCCATGTTGGGAGTACCAGGGAGTGTAAGCCCCGTTGAGACAAGGACCAGGAAGTCCAAAACGGGCGCGTTCTGTAGGTCATGACAGGCAATGGGTAGCGGTCCTTGAGGGTGCATTGATTTAGACCTCGATAATCAAGACAAGGCCTAAGCTCCTTAGTATCTTTCTTGGGAACAAAAAACAACAAGGCTCCCGCTGGAGATTTGGATGGTCGTATGGTGCCATTTTCAAGGTTGCTATCCAAATATTCTCGGCGGGCCCTTTTCTCTGGTTTGGATAGAATGAACATCCTTCCAAAAGGAATCACTGCCAAGGACTCAGTATCAATAGTGCAGTCTTCAGGTCTATGAGGGGGTAGGGCTTGAACTATGGCAGTTGGAAACACATCAGTGTAATCCTGATAGGCCCTAGGAACCTGGATAATATTTGAGACCGTGAATGGGCCTTGCTGGTCTGTCAGCATACTTTCAGAAGATGTCGACGGGGAATCCAGGGATAGACAGTGAGACACACAATGCTCGGAGCCAAGAAACAAGGATCCTGATGCCCAGTTTATGTATGGGTTGTGCTTCTGTAACCAGGGCATACCCAGTACCATTGGGTAATGGGCACACTTTATGATGTCAAATTTGATCACCTCTTGATGATGGTTTATCGAGAGCTGGATCTCTTTGCTTTGTAGGGTTATGGGTGCTGAAGAGAGAGGTCTTCCATCAATAGCCTCTACAGGTTGCATAATGCCTCAAGTTTCATATGGAATGTGGTGGGTAGTGACCCAATCTTGATCTATAAATATCCCCATGGCTCCACAATCCACCAATGCCAAAATGGGGTAGGTTTCTTTCTTGGATGGCGATAGAAAGGCCTGCAATATCACAAGATTGTTTTGTCCAGGAGAGTTCAAGGATGGAATAGATGTGGAGCAAACATCTCTCTCCCAAAGCTGTGCTCCTTCTAGGATCAGGAGCTGGCGTTTCCCGAACGCCATGGAGGAGCTAAGGGACATTCTCTCACAAGATGTTTGTCTGAGGCACAATACATGCACAGCCCAGTATGAATCCGTCGCATTCTTTCTTGCAGGGATATGGGACCGCGGAAGGCCCCCAGTTGCATGGGTTCTGGATCTGTGAATTTATGTGATATAGAATTCGTAATAAGAAAAGAAGAAAGCCAATCGGGCTTGATGAGCCGTGCGACACTGTAAAGACATCAAGAATTGCAAATTGCGATGATCAGTACGGACCTCCACGGGGAAGCGTCCCCCAAGCAAATCGTGCCTCTATTCCTCAAATGCAGTTTTTATGGCCAAAAGTTCCCTCTCAATGATGGCGTAATTCTGTTTGCTGGGAGAGAGTTTCTGGGAAAAATAAGCCACAGGATGTTCGTCACCAGATCCAGGATCTTTCTGTAGGAGAACGGCCCAAAGTTGGAAGCATCAGCCTCAACGATGTATAGCATCTCGTTGTTAGGATGACGCAGAATGGGGGCTGTACTGAACGCTGTTTTTAAAGAGTCAAAAGCTGAGGAAGCCTGTGAATCCCAGTGGAATGGCATCTTGTTGCTGGTCAATCGAGTTAACGGGGCAGTCACCAGTGAAAATCGACAAATAAAGCGCTGATAAAAATTGGCAAGTCCCAAGAAGCGCTGGAGAGACTTCAGATAGTGGGGTTGTTTCCAGTCTCGAATGGCTTGAACCTTATCGGGATCCATGTGTATGCCAGCACTGCTGATCACATAACCCAAAAATTCCATGTCTTTCAGATTAAAAGAACATTTCTCCGCTTTGGCGAACAGCTGAATCTGAGCCAGATGTTCAAGCACCTCTCTTAATCCTCTGCGGAACAAGGTCTTCTGAGTGATCTCAGGCCATTGAGAATCAGTTGCCAGTTGGCGAAAACGACTAATATACGCGATTATATCGCTGTTAGCTTGTTGAATGTCCATTAGTTGGTTCTCTGCTGAAGAGGCCAAATTAGGAGACTGAAAAACTTCCAGGAATGCCTTTTCAAAGGCCACAAAATCACTGAGTATAGGACTGTTAGTGACAACCAAAGGCGTTGCCCAAGCAAGAGCATTTCCGGATAGATTGCCAAGAATGTAACCAATCTTAGTCTTATTGTTGAAATGAGTGGACCTGTAAAGGAAATGTATCCGACAATGATTACAGAATTCGCCCACACGTCTGGGGTCACCATCAAACTTGATAGGTGCTGTTGAGCCATGGTGCTTTCTGGCTGGGGAGCGACTGCAACGTTCTGTGTCACCATCTGACGTAATGCTACGTTCTCCTGGTGTAGCGCTGTCATCTCAGCACAAAGGGCTTGTACCTCATTCCGAAGATCTTGGTTCTCTTCCATCTTAGAATCTGAAGGCAGGCCTCTCAATCTATTAAGGAAAGCGTCTCGAGGGCGCTGAGTACCTGTTCGTCCGGGCGATGGTCTCGGAGAAGCTGCCAGACTGTCGGAAGGTCCAGAGAAGATTGAATGACACGGGGAACTGGTCCAACACCCACCCGAATGGGAACCAGGTTGGTGATGAACCAGCTACTAACGCCACAAGTGCGCTATCCCCTGACTATCTTGGTGTCAGGACAGTGCAAGCACTGACAGGTGAAGCGTTTCCTGATGTGAGAAGAAGTTCCTTTGTAGAAGACTGGACCCAGATGACTGTGAGGCTTCAAGTAAAGGATGTAGACTGTAGAGCCGAAGAGTCCAAAAGGAGGCAGATTACCAAGGCAGGACAAGAGGCAGGACAAGCGGTAGGCAAAGAAACCCAAAGGCAGGGGATTCTGGGAACAGAGGAACAAGGCCAACCCACAGATGGAATTGGGAAGGGGAACCACCCCAGGACAGGGAACCAGAAAGAACAGGAGGAACCCCTCCCCAGGAGCAAGAAACAAGGAGGGAGCAGGTCCAGGACAGGACAGCCAGGGAGGATACTGGAAGAGGAGGAACCAGGAATCAGGCCAAAAAGAGAGCAGGAGCTCAAGTACCCCCGAGGACACGATCTGAAACAAACCGCGTTGTTCAAGTGGACCGGGCCTTTATAAAGGGCAACCAAAACCCAGGAGGCATGGAACGCAAGCCGTGCCGTTCCCAGGTGTTGGTATACCCAAAGCGAGGCTCGAATCGCAAGTCCGCCTCAGGTCGAGCGTTCTGTGCACTGCGCATGCACAGAGGGTGAAACATGGCCTCCCGTGCATATGCAGTCCAGCGCAAATGGGAAACCTGGAAATACCTGAGGACGCAGAAGTTCAGGGACCCCCCCAGACAAAAGAGCAGATAGATCTGTCAGGATGGGGCATGCCGAAACCGGCAGGATGGCCCCGACCCCCAGGTATGTAGCGTGACAAAGGTATACTGGACCTCCCTGGTGTGCGGGCATCAGTGTCTGTCTGTGGACATGTGTGTGTGCACACCGTTTGGGTAGGCCAGGGGTCAGCATCCTTTGACTCTCCAGATGTTTTGCAATACAACTCCCATCTGCTGTAGCCATCATGGTCAATGGTGAAGATAATGGGAGTTGTAGTCCAACTCATCTGGAGAGCCACAGGCTTTGGACCCCTGTTGTAGACAGAAAGTAGAATGTGTTTGCTAAGCACATGGCAGCTTTCAGGATGGAATTGCCTCCTTGGAATGTACAATAAATAGGTTATGCTTTGTTTCATTTTACTTTTTGGACAGTAATGCTAAGTTCTAGAGCAGGAATTAATGGTTTCAGTGGTTATTCTTGCTGAAGATCAATGTTCCATGTCGGGGTCTGCAACCTGTGGCTGTTCAGATCTTTTTGACTGCTACTCCCATGATCCCTCAGCACTGACTTTTCTTGCTTGTGCTCCTGGGAGACTGTGAGGAATTCGATCATTCGATCATCCGCATGGGGAGTGTGCACTCGCCTGGGTTTTTTTGAAATTTTGTAATGAAATGAAATGTCAGGAGATCAATCTCTGGAAAATGTGTGGGGATAATCCACAGACACTTTCCTATGCTTGCTGCACAACAAACACATAGTCATGTGTACTCTGGGTGACACAGCCTACAGGTGCAATCCTCCTGTCATGTTCAGCTGGAATGTGACAGCCATGGGTACATCAAAGCATCCCAGGAAGGGGGAAGGCAACACCTTCCTCCTGCCATGGCCAGCCTAATTAATATATCAAAGCCTCCATGGATCCACCCAGTTCATTGTCAGTTCTGTGTGGTGGCAGCGCATACTGATGAGAATTAACTGAAGCAAGCCTGTGAAGAGGCCTGGTCACAGAACTAACAAAGGACAGGAAACCCAACACATTTTTGATATGCATCTTTGTCAACTGAAGTCTTCTCCCATCCCTTAGTCTGAAGGAAGTGAATGTCATGACTGGGACAACTGAGTGTTTTCAGTAGGCAACCCCTGCAGGTGGACCCCCTTTCAGAGGAAAGAAGTATGTGATTTGATGGAGGCAGAAAGTCTGTTCTCGCCACAAATTTCAAGGGAGACCTAAGCTTTGATCAGGAGTCACAGAGAGCTCAATTAACCAGAGAGACACTTTGATCCACAACAGACAGGAAGATGGGTCAGACTTAGTAGCACATGTTGTCACCCTTTTACCTTTCCTGTTGCAAAGCACTCTGGTTATAACCTCACGCATAACAGAAGATTGTTGGTGGGGACCCAGGATTGGTTCATTAAGGTAGGCTTAGCCTGTACCAATCACAGGGGCCCATTTGGCTTTCCAAAGTCAGGATTTCCAAGAGGGAAGCAAGATCCCTCCCATAAACATCTCCCAGGGAACAGAGGGAGATAATGAATCCAGAGGACCCTCTAGCAGCTCCAGAACAGACAGTGTGCCTATGAAGACGTGGTGATCCTCCCCATTCCTCCTCCTCAACTGATTCTTCCAAGGTGCTTGCGTAGGTCTCTGAATCCTTCTTTCTTCAAGACTTCTTAGTCTCCTTGAACTTCTTATCCTTCTTTTGATGTAAATAAGGGCGAGCTCCTTCAGAAGCCACCTTGAGCTTTTTGGGTTCCCAGGTCAGAGGGAATCCCAAGGAGCAAGCCCCCAAAAGTCCAGGGAAAGAGCCTTAATGGCAGGAAAAACCCTGTTGTGCTTGTTAAGTCTGAATGTGGCAGTAGAACTTGTAAGTAAGTCCTCTGTATCTTGAAACAAGTTGAGAACAGCAGAAGAATCCCACTGATCTGTGGAGTGTGGTAATCGAACACGCAAGTCTATGTAAGTCCTCTTGATCAGATTGGAGCAGAATACAGCTGGAAGGAACCAACTGGACTATGGACGTGCAATCCTTATGAACTCCAGGTAAGTCCGGATTCCTAACTTTAGGGTAGGAGGAGGAGCTAGGAAGTAGCAACAAAAGGAAAGAGTGATACAGTCAGAAGCAGACAGATCGGAAAGATAAATCTACCCTGGCCTAAGCGCCAAGTATGAAAAAGGCAGATTGACAGAGGAAAGCTGTCAGAAGAAAAGGCGAAAATCAGCAGATAGAATACCGAACAGAGAGCGAGAGGATAAGAGCAAGGTAAGAGTGAACAGAAGAAGGATAGAAGGCAGTACCGCATGAGGGAGCGGTAAGGAAAAGTGCACCGCCAGGGAGAAGCCGGACAAGGTGCCAAGTAAAGTCAGAAAGCTTGTAACGTAGTTACGAGAGAGTCAGCGAACTAAGGATACAACTAAGCGGAATAAGGTAAGAAGAAAAATAGAGAGAGAAACCGAAAGTAAACAAATGATACAAAAAATCCATAACCAAGATAATAGCCAATAAGGCAGAAAGATAGTAAGATAAGAACAGGGGAAAGACAGAGAGACAAAAGCAACAAGGGATATGAAGAATGCGAGCTACAAACGGCTGGTACCACAGGAGCGAAGTACAAGTGAAGCGCTATTTTCCAAGAGATGGATACAACACGCTGGGCAACAGGAAATGCCCATAGAAATAGAGGCGTTGGCCATCTTAAGGGAAGACTAGACCGCATAGTATGGTTCCAATTCCAGCCATACTAACGCATCCTCCACCGGCTCCAGCATTTCCACTGCCAGCGCATGACAGTGCCCTGCAAGGTTCTGCCAGCAATCCTCCGTGGTGGGAAGTACCAGAGAGCCTCTGACCAAAGGACAAGGCTGTTCCCTGCAAACACACTCCTCAGCTTTGGGCCGTCCGCCTTAAAGGACGACAAAAGCCCAGTAAAGAAGCTAGGAGGAGTGCCACAACAAGCATCATCAACCGTCCATCTTTGAAGGACATTATCGAGGCAGTTGAGCCTTCGAACCGTGACCGGCTGCACCACTGACTGTTGTCACGCTGCAGTAAATAAAGCCATCCGGGACGCCTTGACCAGCGTTCAAGATCCACCCCAACCAGCACAGGGACAATAATTCTTGACCCCGAGCTGCCGTGTCTGTCCAGTCTCGCTTCCCCAATTGCCTGCAGTCTGACCCCCGCAGCTGTCTCCCGTCTTGAACTCTGTCATAGAAGCTGCAAGGCATCCTGGAACCGACTCAACCCTGTCGACCATCAATATCATCTCATGCACCAGGTACAAAGTGGTTCTGTCCTCCTGATCCTTCTCCGAAGGCTGCTAGTGACATTTACGACCCCTTGCACCTTTGATGCTGAATCCAAATAACCTTGAATAGTTAAGACTGATTGCTTTACCGACTACCCTCCTGTTAGTATTAAAGAGTGCATCATTTTTCCTTTTCTGAAACTGTCTGTCCTTTGCATTCCTTTACAGGGAAGGTTGTATTTTATAGTGTGCTAGAACTGTCCAAAGACCAAGTTGCAGCAAGTGGTCTTTTGGTCTTGTGCTCTGTTCTTTCAAGCCTTGCAGAAATACAGATTCATATACCTTCATGTACCATTTAGTACTGTGTCAACACTGCGACAGCGTTGCAACCTTGTAGCGTTGATCTCCTTTTGCTTCCTACAAGGAGTCTGTTCACTAGCTCGTCTTCAGTGGGAGGAGCCTCAATGTGCCGGACCGTATGAATACTCAAAAGCTCAATTTCTGCACAAGTGGCAGAAAGTGGTCTTTTGGTCTTGTGGGTGGGTGGTGCAGACTCCAGTACTGCAATTACGGCACGGTAAGCATTTAACTGTACGTGTTACTTCTCTTACAACTGTGATTATTGTGACTAAGCACTATTCCGGTACCTAAACTAAAGAGCGAGAGGCTCCTAATTACTGAGAAGGGTCTAGCAGCCCTTAAACAGAATGAGTGGAGGGGGGCGTTTCCAGATCGTGAGGGCACCTCCTCAATAATGGGAATGTCAATCAATCTGCCCCCACAGGTGGGAAATGAGTGTCAGGCGTTGCCGCATCTTACCCACAATACATACTCCTCTCCCCCTCCCCTCTTCTCGCAAGTTCTAACGGGCACAGCCCATGGTAATGGGCAATTGGGGTTGCTCCACAGGCAGACAATGGAGGACTTGACTATTCCTCCAACGGACCAGCTTTCTGGAATGGACGGGAGGGAGACTCAGGGATCCACTTTACATCTGGACTTGGATCCCCCTAAAATGACATTGACAAACCAGTCAATGGCACTGGATGAATCCTTTGAAAAACTTTGTGCCAATCTGGAGGGCATTGCAAATAGAACATATAGGTCCCACTCTTTGGGGGCTCTCCCTCTCGCTCACTCAAATGATTTTCATCCCCCCAATAGCCTTTCTGCTTCAGAAATAAGAGCAAAAACCAACCCAAAATCCATCCTAAAATAGCCTCTTGTGGAAACAGCCCACGGTCATTCTAATCTTCAAGCAAGCGATGCGTCTGATCCTAAGAACTACAGACCCATCGCCCTGCTTGACACCTCCAGCAAAATGTTTGCCTCTCTCCTTTTGAGAGACCTTTCCCATCAGGTTGAGAAACTAAATCTTCTGTCCAAGCATCAGGTGGGCTTGTGTAAAGGAAAGGGGACCACCCTTAATTGTTCAATTATCTCTCACCTCTCTGCAGCCATAAAAATAGGGGCAATTGGTACTGGAGGTCATTACGACCTGGGCGCAAAGGGATACCGGGCACCAGTAATGACACCGGTGCCGGTAATCCCTTTGCGCCCTATTCTGAGGTCCCTTTGTGGGTCCCTCCCTTAACGCCTAGTTTTACCAGGCGTTATGGACGGGACCCGCAAAGGGATACCAGGGTCAATAACGGTACCGCAATTTGCGGTGACGTCACCAAGTAAATGTCACACAGAGCTGAGCTGACGTACCTAGAAGAGATGCAGAGACTAGAGAATGCAGATATTCTATAAGACATCAAGAAAGGATCAAGGATAAGTGACATCCTGGGATCAATGTGAAGAAGCTTATGCCACCGAAACAGATGAAGATATTAAGTCATTTTACACGTGTACAGATGTAAAAGAAACGTAAGCAGACAAAGTAATCTTTAGGCTAGCTTATAGTGAATAGATTGCGGAAAGCTCCAATATATACATATATGCATATGGACAAGTAAAGGATGGATGTTTCCACTAGGCATTATAGAAGTGCTGGACAATAGCAAGGAGGCCTCATTTCTAGTATGTCGCAGTTAAAAGGCAAATTGAATTACAAAGTGAATCTCAGCAGATGAGGCTGGGTGAGCCAATGAAGCCAATGTCTTATCAAACTGGTGTAAACTGACATTGGATAGAAAATCATGTGAAAGGACTCCTGTTCAGAAGGCATGAACATAACAAGGAAGACATCAGAGGTCTATTAAAAAATAGTATTAAATGCACGAAAAGGCTCGATTCCATGGTCTCCAGTCACATGGAAGCATGAAGTTGGACGAACGAGATGGTCACACCTACACACGAGGGCAGAATGTGCTTTTCACTCCCTGAATTTCCCAAAGCTAAGAACACTCTCAAGGCCGAGCTTCAAAGCCTAATTGACAGTAGACCACTGAGATGATGATGGATTGATATGCTAATTGGTGGGAAGAAATGGTTAAGGCGAGCTCACCAGCACCTGGGTGGCCAGCCTGCATGTTGCTAGACATAGATGGAAAAGTACTGACAGAGTGCCAACCAATTGTAGAGGACAGCATATTTAGGGGTCCTATAGTTGTGTATACCAATCGGCCGTCGTGTATTTAGTGACATTCATAGTGGTCATATTTAGGGGAGGACTTAGTCGCCCCACCTGATGCTAAGTAACCAATCACCTATTCACACTTTTTTAGGCTAGTATGAATCATATACTTAGATATTCACTCTGAGCCAATCACCATGCCCATAGGTTTTTGTAGTTGCCACGTAGGATGAAGTTAGTACATACGCAGGTTAGCGTCATTGATGACGAGTTTCTTGTATAAAATCGCAGTTTTTACTAAGAATGTTTGAGTAAGAAGATCGAGTGATTTCATTGATGTTCGTTATGCTCCCTGTTTTTGCCAACTACCTGAGTCGTTTTGATTATTGATGTATGAATAAAAATCTGCATCCCCGTCCATCTCCAGAGTAATTGCTACTCATCTTAAAGGGCTGGGTTATCCAGTTCATTATGGAAGGCGGGAACTACCAACCCGGTAAAGCTGGGCAGACTAGTGTTAGACTGGCTTGCTTTCGCCGATGACATCATCTTATTCGATAAAACTGTGATTGGCCTCCTCCGAAAATTGACCCTCTTTTTTCACTATGCGGTCCAAAACAATTTGCAGATTAACAGGAACAAATCTAAGGTTGTTATCTTCACAACTAAGGAACGTCCCAAGACTTGTACTTGGAGGGTATGTGAACAGCTTCTGGAAAGGGTGGACTCAATCTGGTATTTGGGTTTCAACCTTGTAACCAGCTATTCCAGAGGGGAATGGATTACCCAATTTAGGGAAGGGTTTCCGGCTCTATTGGCAAAAATTATTTTTTTTTAATCATTATTTTGTATTTAGTTATAAACTTTAACACAAATTCATAAATACAAAATAGACAAATAAACAGAAATAAAAAAAAAATACAAAATATATACAACATAGATAACAATTTGAATAAAAAGGATATAAAAAGAACAAGAAAGCATCATATCAAAATATATAAGTATAGCATCCTAAATTCACATTTACAAATAAGTATAAAAACAGTTAGTCTACAACCTTGCCAAAAGAACAGAAGGAAAAAAGAACATTATTAAAATACTTTAGTAGCTCCACATTGCTTTTTTAACATATCTGATCTAGGTTTACCAGCAGCTTGACTTCCTCCTCAATTCTACCAAGATATACATTAGCATGTTTCCAAATCTGTGTAATTGTGACTATCAACCCTTTATTATATCCTGAGAAACAGCGCAGCCAGAATAACTCAGATTTAATATATTTATCATTGTACTCAATTTTGGCAAAGTATTTTTTATATATATGACTCATTTTTGAACATCCTGTCAATACATGCCTTGCTGATTCTAGCATACTGCGATCAGAGCATATTCTGCAAGTTCTAAGATCAACAGCCATTCCAGTCCAGGCTCCCCTTACTTCTAGGACATTCAATCTGTTTAGTCTAATCTCCATAAAGATTCTGCGAGTTACAGGCGAGGGTAGCAGTTTTAGATACTTTTGAGCTTTTTTACATACGAACGACATTTCAGAAAATGTATATAAAGATTTCAATTTAGCTACAGCATCATGGCTGACCACCCAGTCCCATTTCTCTACAACTTCCTTAAGAGATTTTAACATCCAGCCCTCACCATAGTCCCATTTGGGGGTTCATCCTATCTCCTGGAGGAAAAGCAGATTTCTTTCTTGAAATGTATTCAGTACTTGTACCTTCCCACCAATTAGACCGTCCCTGAGGATTGATAGCAAAGAATTACGGTGGTCAAATATAATCCTCAAATAAAGTTTGGCATAATTGAAATTAATACGAATGGACAAAGATATTAGACCAACTTCAAGGCAAATCACCTGGATGGAAGTATAATTTGGATCTATTCCCAGCTTTGTTGCTACTCTTTGATTCCTTTGCTCAGGTTTTTTTTATCTTATTGGTTTATGAGCTTCTTTTGTATTGTTAATTGTGAAAAACCTACTTTTGTAGGCTAAACACATTACATTAAAAAGAAATAACTGTCTGTTGTAATAATAATAAATTAGATATTTGTATACAACCATGACTGGACAGTCCCTTTTATCATTGTGTAATAATTGTATTTTTGCTGTGTTGCAACTAACCAATGATCCACGACCTTGCAGAGATAAGCCTGCCGTTCTGTCCACGTTACCAAAATTGGACAAGGAGGACTATAATTTGCTTGTGTTTCCAATCTGTTTGGATACCTTCTGGTGTACTAGAGGTGTAGGGCTGATTGATGGTTTAGAAACCGATATTCATCCCTGGACCACTGGTGCCCCGGAGGTTGATTCATCACATTGGTGGCAAGCAGTCAGATCTAGTTGGAGCCTTGTGCACAGCTTAGCAACCCAACGATAAAAGTACAGTTGCAGGCAACATTTAGACACTGCTAGGTATTTGTAATAATCATCTTGACATAGAGACTGTTAAATTCAGGATCAGGGATGTCCTGCACTTCCTATGCCAAGCGAGGGGACTTCACCGCAGCATTAATGTTCATAAACCTGAGCTGCTGACCAGCCACCCAGCTTGGGTAGACGCAAGGGAAGTCTAGGCCCTGTGTATCCAAAATGAAAAAACCTTCAGGGGGGCAAGTGGAAGATGATGAGGAAGACAGCATGAGCAGTGTTTCTCCCCAACCATCCCGCCGGGAGGCACGCTGGAACACGAGGACCCACGCACAGGGTTATATAAATCCTGAACAGTGTGAAAGAAGACATCTTCGAAGATCACAAGCAAACAATACAGACAGGTGAGAAGGGGGGAAACCCGTGACAGATTGAGACTCCAACAAATTGATACAGTTACGGAAATGGAGGCTGCAGTTCAAGACCTCATGCGTGGCATGCAGGAGTTAACAACAGAAGTCCAAAATCTTGAAGCCGAAAATGCGGCATTGAAACAACTGGTCCTGTCACGTGACTCTGCAACCAAGGAAAGCGTGTTGTTGGGCGGAGTAGTGGATAAATATGATGGCTCTTCAAAGACCCTTTGTGCCTTCCTCGATTCATGTTTAGTGCACTTCACCTTTAAGCCCTACTACTTCTCCACCCCCAGGGCAAAGGTGGGCTTTATGATTTCACATCTCTCTGGGAATGCCTTGACTTGGGCAATTCCCTTAGTTAATTCAGGCAATGCCCTCCTGGATGACTATGATGGTTTTGTGCAGGCGCTAAATACCATGTTTGATCGCCCAGAGCAGGTTTACAAAGCCCAAGAACATTTATTGGACTTTCAACAAGGATCCCAGGATATGCTTACCTATGTGACCCGCTTTAAACAACTTGCCAAGGAAGCAGACTGGTCCCCTGAGGCCTGTTTCACCCTCTTTGAAGAGGATTGAATGAAGAGATAAAAGACGAGCTAGCCAGGGTAGCTCGCCCAAGTTCCTTCCAGGCTCTCATGGATCTTTCCTTACAGATCGACTTTCGTATCCAGGAAAGAAAGGCGGAAAAGAAGAAGATTAAAATACCCTACCAAAAGGC
The DNA here is from genome assembly GCF_040938575.1 of Ambystoma mexicanum. Classification (NCBI taxonomy): domain Eukaryota; kingdom Metazoa; phylum Chordata; class Amphibia; order Caudata; family Ambystomatidae; genus Ambystoma; species Ambystoma mexicanum. Next base: position 126,860,200 of record NC_090940.1, on the reverse strand, counting down.
CTCTACAGAACATTTCTCTAGACCTGAGCCTGCATCTTCCCCGACCATGGACCCAGAACCCATGCAACTTGGGGCCTTCCACGGACCCATAACCCCGCAAGAAAGGATGCGAGGGATTCACACTGGTCTGTGCATGTATTGTGCCTCTGATAAGCACCTTGTGAGAGAGTGTCCTATTGCCCCTCCACGGCGTTCGGGAAACGCCAGCTCCTGATCCTAGATGGAGCACAGCTTCAGGACAGAGATGTTTGCTCCACATCTATTCCATCCTTGAACTCTCCTGGAAAGAACAACCTTGTGATTCTGCAGGCCTTTCTATCACCTTCAAAGAAAGAATCTTATCCCATTCTGGCATTAGTGGATTGTGGGACCATGGGGATATTCATAGATCATGATTGGGTCACTTCCCATAACATTCCATATGAAACTCAAGACATCATGCAACCTGTAGAGGCTATCGATGGAAGATCTCTCTCTTCAGGACCCAAAACCCTTCAAACCAAAGAGATCCTGCTTTCTATAAACCACCATCAACAGAGGATCACATTCGATTTCATAAGATCTGCCCATTACCCAATGGCTCTGGGTATGCCCTGGTTACAGAAGCATAACCCCTACATCAACTGGGCAGTAGGATCCTTGTTTCTTGGTTCAGAACATTGTATGTCCCACTGTTTATCCCTAGATTCCTCGTCAGGATCCTCTGAAGATTCGCAAGCGAACCAGCAAGGTCCATTCACTGTCTCGAATATCATCCAGGTTCCTAGGGCATATCAGGCTTAGACAGATGTGTTTTCGACTGCCATAGTTCAAGCCCTTCCCCTCACAGACCTGAGGACTGGGCTATTGATACTGAACCCTCAGAAGTGATTCCTTTTGGAAGGATGTTCATTCTATCAGAACCTGAGAAAAGAGCCCTACGAGAATACCTGGATACCAACTTGGAAAATGGTACTATACGACCATCCAAATCCCCGACGGGAGCTTCATTGTTTTTTGTTCCTAAGAAAGATACCAAGGAGTTTAGGCCTTGTCTAGATTATCGTGGCCTTAATCAATGCACCCTCAAGGACTGCTACCCGTTGCCCCTAATCTCAGATATCTTGCAAGCGGTAAGAGGAGCTGTAGTGTTCACAAAATTAGATCTCAGAGGTGCCTACCATCGGATGTATATAAAGGAAGGTGACGAATGGAAAGCAGCCTTTAGAACACCCTTTGGTCATTTTGAATACTTGGTTTTGCCCTTCGGACTTGCAATTGCCCCAGCGGTCTTCCAACGTTTTATGGACCGGGTCTTCTCCGATATGCTGTTCCTCTTCGTGAATATCTGGACGACATACTGATATACTCTAAGGACCATCTGAAGCATGACGAACATGTTAAGGCAGTTTTACAACGTCTACGTGAACATAAGCTCCTGGCTAAACCCGAGAAATGCCTTTTCCATGTGTCTACTGTTCACTATCTTGGATTCGTCCTTAGCCAAAAAGGAATTGGAATGGACTGCTCGAAAGTAGACTCCAGTCTATCCTGGCCTGTTCCAACTACTCTAATGAAACAAATTCAATCCCTCCTGGGGCTTGCTAACTTCTACCGGAAATTCATACCCTCTTTCTCGGAGATTGTACATCCGATCATTACATTGTTAAAGAAAGATACCCCCTTTCACTGGACAGCAGCCCAAGATGAGGCATTTCAACGATTAAAGTCGGAGTTTACACAAGTCCCCATCTTGGCCCAACCTGACATTGATCGACCCTTTCTAGTGGAAACTGATGCCTCTAACTACGCCATCGGGGCAGTCCTGAAACAGGAATTCGATGACAAGCTACAACACCCCATTGCCTATCTTTCTCGCACCTTGACTCCTAGCGAAACCCACTATTCTGTTTTGGAAAAAGAACTACTAGCCATCCGTCAAGCCTTCACAGAGTGGCGTCATCTACTCCTGGGAGCGAAACATCCAGTTCAGGTCCACAGGACCATGGGAATCTTCAAGTCCTGCAATCCCTGGAATGTAGAAACAGTCGTCAAGCCCGTTGGGCCTTCTTTTTTGCCCAATACCAGTTTCAAATCCATCATGTTCCTGGAACACACAATATAAAAGCTGACACCTTATCCGACGTCCTGACTACGAAATCCTTGAAGATCGATCCTTCCCAAAGATGTTTCCCCACACAATATTTGTTGCTCAAGCAATCAACCTCCTGGAGGATATTCAGATTCAAACTCAGTCCTCTGAAACCTGGAAGGAGTTTAATGGAAAAAATCGATGGAACCTCAAGACGAAGGACGGATATTTATTCAAGGATAATTGCCTTGTCATTCCCACTGAGAGACTATGACAAAAGAGCACAAGCCTATGTCATAATACCCTTCATTCAGGACTCTGTGGCATCACCAATACCCTCCGTCTAATACAAAGACAGATTTGGTGGCCAAAGATGAAGGATGATGTCCAGCATTATATCCAAACATGTGCAGTCTGCACTCAAAACAAGCATGGCAACAAGAAACCGGCAGGTCTCCTGCTCCAACCCGCGCTGCCAACAAGACCTTGGGAACTCATCGCCACAGACTTTATTGTGGAACTACCCCCTTCCAGGGGATACACAACTATCATGGTTACCATTGACTTATTCACTCACATGGCTCATTTTACACCTTTATATAAACTACCATCTTCCTCTGAACTTGCCGGAATCTTCCTGTAACACATATTCCAACTTCACAGACTACCCTCCAAGATCATATCTGACAGAGGACCCCAGTACATGTCTCAGTTCTGGAAACAATTATGTTGTGTACTGGGAATCCAACGTGCCTTATCCTCAGGTTATCACCCACAGATCAATGGAGCTACTGAACGCGTGAACCAAACTCTGGAACAATATCTTTGCTGTTTCGCCACCAAGGTCCAGGACGATTGGTCACTCTTAATACCTGTACCTGAATTCGCCTACAACAATTCGGATCATTCGGCTGTTAAAACCAGCCCCTTCTTCTGTAGCCAAGGATTCCACCCTTCGGTTCTACCATCCATTCTCCCACATCCTACCCGAGTTCCTACAGTTGACTCCTGGATTTAAACCCTCATCAATGTATACAAAGAAGTAAAAGAACACCTAGAAAAGGCCTGAAGAAACATCGAACACCATGCTGACTCCAAAAGAAGACCAGGGCCTTCATACTCAATAGGTGATAAGGTCTGGCTGTCTTCGAAACTTCTGCCCGACACCTACGACCAAATAAATTGGCTCCCCGGTACTACGGCCCTTTCTCCATAAAGGAAGTCATTAACCCGGTGGCCTTTCGACTCAGACTACCAGAATCTTGGAAGAGAATCCACCCGGTCTTTCACACTTCTCTGTTGAAACCATACATCCAGTCCTCTCGAACTGCTCCAAGATCTACCCCTGTGATTGTCAATGATCAGCTAGAATATGAGGTTTCCAGAATATGTGACTCCAGGTATAGAGGTGGTCAGCTACAGTGTCTGGTTGAGTGGAAAGGGTACCATCCCAGTGAACGCACCTGGGAACCAGTCTCAAACATAAATGCCCCCAGACTGCTCCAAAGGTACCACCTTATACACCCGGGCAAACCCAGAGGAACTGGGTTGCGGAGGAGGCATGCTGTCATGAACCACTGTACGCGTCCTTTCTGGACTTCGTGGTCCCTGATCCATAGGGGACTGAACTCAGCAGTACTCCCAACATGGCCGCTGAACGCGGAACGCTGTTTGCCAGTCTCTGCGTTGTACGCTCTACGTTCTACAAAGCAGACACACCCCGCGGCCCTGCGCGTCTCAACGCTACCGCTTGCAGTAGTCAGACGTGTGTTGCCGGAGCTCGTTCAGCGATTACTTCTGATTCCTGGTTCCCGGTCCCCTGAATTCCTCTTCTTTCATCCTTCCCCTTTTCCTCACCTTGCATATCCTGGATTTCCATCGCATTTGTATCTCTGAGTGCGAACCTCACCATTTTCCGGACTTCTTGCCGGACATCTGAACGCTTCCTGGAGCCGGGTCACGAACCTCACGCTAGAACCCGAGGACCCACGCACGGGGTTAAATTAATCCCGAACAGTGCGAAAGAAGACATCTTCGAAGATCACGAGCAAACAATACAGTTAGGTGAGAAGGGGGGAAACCTGTGACAGCTGGTTTCTTATTGTCATGCTTATTATGACTGCAGACTGCGCAAGCTTGGATGTAGTTCTTTATATCTTCGGTCATTCTGGGCCACCAAAAGTTCCTCTGAATGAGTCTGAGAGTTGTCGATATGTCTCGATGTCCTGAATGGAAGGTGTCATGGCAGAGTTTTATTATCTTCAACCCCAGTTCTTGTGTAGGTATCACTAGGTTCTTATCCTTAAATAGGTATCCGTCTGTTTGTCTTAAGGTATTCCTTACAGAGATCCGAAAAAGGTGTTTCTAAGCGAATATTATCTAATAAGGAATTTGCCTGGGCAATAAACAAGGAATCAGGAAACATCTTAGGAAGGGCAAAGGTTCCCTCAGGTTCATAGTCAGGCCGTCTGGACAGAGCGTCAGCAATAATGTTTGTCACTCCTGGAACATGGTTTATCTGGAACTGATATTGAGCAAAAAAAAAGGCCCAGCGAGCCTGACAACTGTTTCTGCATTCTAATGACTGAGGAATTTGTAAATTCCGGTGATCAGTCCGGACTTGAATCGGATATTTGGCACCCAAGAGCAGATGACGCCATTCGATAAAGGCCCGTCGGATGTCAAGCAATTCCTTCTCCAAAACAGAGTAATGTGCTTCACTGGAATTTAGAGTATGCGATAGCTAGGCGATGGGATGTTCTTTTTCGTCTTCCAATTCTTGTTTCAGAACAGCCCCTATGGCGTAATCTGAGGCATCTGATTCACCAGGAAGGGTTTTTTAATGTCAGGTTGTGCCAGGATGGGTCCTTGAGTAAATCTTTGTTTTAACTCATGGAACGCAGATTCTTGGTCCTTTGTCCAGTTGAAAGAAACGTCTTTCTTTAATAAAGCAACTATGGGCTATACAATAGCAGAAAGTTAGGAAATAATTTCCGATAAAAATTGGCAAGACCCAGGAAGGATTGTATTTGTTTTACTGATGTGGGCCTGGGCCACGAGAGGATTTAGTCGACCTTGGCAGGATCCATTTCAATTCCTTGAGGACCTAGGAGAAATCCCAGGTAACGAACAGTAGGAACATAAAAAATACATTTCTGTGGTTTGGCGAGTAGATTCTTCTCTCGTAAACGTTGTAGGACCAGAGACACATGTTCTTGGTGTATTGGTAAATTCTTGGAATAGATTAGGATGTCGTCCAAATAAATGATGACAAAGAGGAACAGCATGTCTGAGAATACTCTTTCCATGAACCGTTGAAACACTGCTGGGGCATTAGATAACCCGAATGGCATAACTAAGTACTCGAAATGCCCGAAGGGTGTCCTGAAGGCAGTTTTCCACTCATCACCTTCTCTTATGCTGATCATATGGTAGGCGCCCCGAAGGTCAAGTTTGGTAAAAATCACAGCTCCGTGGACCGCTTCTAGGATGTCTGAGATGAGTGGTAATGGGTAACGGTCCTTTCGTGTGCATTGGTTGAGCCCCCTGTAGTCCAGGCAGGGTTCAAGTTCCTTGGTATCTTTCTTTGGCACAAAGAATAAGGATGCTCCTGCGGGGGATTTCGATGGGCGAATGGTGCCGTTGGATAGATTAGTGTCCAAGTATTCACGTAGGGCTCTCTTCTCAGGTTCCGAAAGTATGAACATCCTTCCGAAAGGGTTGACTGCAGAGTCGTCGGTTTCAATGGCACAATCTTCAGGTCTGTGGGGAGGTAATGCTTGAACAATATCTGATGAGAATACATCCGAGAATTGTTGGTAAGGCTCAGGTATCTGGGTGACGGTAGACACACAAATAGGCAAGTTCTTAGTCTCCTGGGATTCCAGGGAAGAGGGTTGTGTCCCTTGAAACAATGTGAAAGACAATATTCTGATCCTAAGAACAAGGAACCTGCAGTCCAGTTAATACATGGATTGTGTCTTTGAAGCCAAGGCATGCCTAGCACCATCGAGTAATGAGCAGCCTTTATAATGTCGAAGTGTAACATCTCTTGGGGTTTGTTTATAGTCTTTAACAGTTCCGTGGTTTGTTGGGTTATGGATCCTGAAGATAACGGATTTCCATCAATACCTTCGACCGCCTGGATGATGTCTTTGGTCTTCTGGGGAATATGATGTTTCAGGGCCCAATCATGGTCAAGGAATTTGCCCATTGCTCCGCAGTCTACCAGGGCCAGGACGGGATACATTTAATTTTTGGTGATTGACAGAGACACTTGAAGAATCACCAGGCTGTTTGTGGGTTGACTGGGTTTACTTGGAGAAGACTTGGCGCACAGATCTTTCTCCCGAAGCTGTGCTCCCTTCAAGATCGGGAGCTGGCGTTTCCCGGATGCCTGGGAGGAGCTATTGGGCAATTTCTCACTAGGTGTTTGTCAGATGCACAATACATACATAGTCCTGTATCAATTCTATGAGCCCTTGTGGAGAAATGGGCCCCCGTAAGGAGCCGAGTTGCATTGGCTCAGGATCTGGCTGGGGACTAGAAGCTGTCTCCTTACGACTGGTATAATCCAAGGGGTCTTTTGCTGGCAAGGAACGTGTCTTTTTCTTTTCAGACTTCCTTTCCTGGATGCGGAAATCAATTTGCAAGGACAGATCCAGTAAAGCCTTGAACGAGCTTGGACGGGCTACCCGGGCGAGTTCATCCTTGATTTCGTTGCTCAATCCACGCCGAAACAGTGTGAAACAGGCTTCTGGAGCCCAGTCAGCCTCCTTGGCCAACTGTTTGAAACGGGTGTCGTATGACAACATATCCCGAGAACCCTGTTGAAACTCCAGTAACTTCTCTTGAGCACTGTAAACTTGTTCAGGTCGATCAAACATAGTTTTAAAGGAATCTACAAATCCTTCATAGTTGTCCAGGAGTGGGTCCCCTGCATTAACTAGGGGTGTTGCCCAGGCCAAGGCATTTCCTCAAAGGTGGGAGATTGTAAACCCTACCTTGGCTCTGGGTATTGAGAAGTAGTAAGGTTTGAAGGTAAAATGCACTAAACATGAGTTGAGGAAGGAACGCAATGCCTTGGTGGTTCCATCATATTTGTCCACAATACCCCCTAGTATGGCACTTTCTTGGAAGGCCGAATCCCTGGAGAGCACGAGTTGTTTCAATGCTGCATTTTCAGCCTTTAAGTTCTGTACTTCAGTAGTCAGTTCTTGCATACCTCTCATGAGGTCTTGAACGGCTGCTTCCATGGTAGAATCAATATTCAATCCTTGTCGTCTCAACCTGTCACACTTTGCCTGAAATCTCACCTGTTTGTCTTTCGATGTCTTGGACTGGGTTTTTTCCTTTTTCCAGACCGCTCGGACTTGTAGAGACACGGTCGCGTATCCTCCGTCGCCAGCGTGCAGGCGAGACCGCCCGAGGTGAGTATACGTTCAATTCCAGGGAGGAACAACAATAATATGCAGAGTCCCGGAAGGAAGGAAGCCAGGGAGGAACCAGGACTTAAAATAAGGTAAGGAGTAAGCACTACGGGCGGAAGGCCCTAGGAAGGAGAGCGCTGAAAGATGGTTTACGGTTGAGTAGGGGCTAATAGAACCTGGGAAGTAAGAGTACGAGCACAAGGGAAGTACTACCACACATGCCGAAGTTCGGAAGTTAGCGTTGAGACGCGAAGCGCCGCGGGGGAGTGTCACTTTTAAGGAACTGGCGAACTCCTGAAAACGCTAGAGCGGTAGTCACACACTAATGTTGGCCATGTTGGGTGTACCTTGGAAGGAATGTGGCAATGTCTTATGGACCAAGTAGTCCAGAAGAGGCTGAAACGTCAAATCATGACAGCTTTTCAGCTACAGGTCAAGGACGAGGCACTGTGGGGTGCAACCCTGATGAGTAGATAACCGACAGCAGGGAATGGTGCAATTCTTCAGTTAACTCCTGAGGAAAGGCCTGTTTATGAAAGCATGAAGGTGGCCCTCCTCAGGAAGTTCTGTAAAACCCCAGAGCAGTATCCCAAGAGCTTCAGAGAGCTCAGAAAGAAAAGTGAGTTGAGATTTGAAGCGTTTGCACACTTGTTTGGGCTGGTAACAAAGTTGACACATTTAAAGGGATGTACAATTTGATTATGTGTGAGCATGTATTGAGGACTTGTGAGGTTGACCTACACAGCATCTTGTGGACAAGACTATCACAGATCCTAGGGAGCTTGAAGTCTGCCAACAGGATTGTGAGTACTCGAGTACAGAAAAAAGGCTCAGGGGAGCATACCCAAACCAGAAAAGAAATTTTCAGACAAAAAAGTAAACAAGGATGGGAAGGACAACGATCCAACCCAATCCTCTTCGAAGTGAGGTCCCCAAAAGAATGTAGGGAAATCCCCAAACTTTAGTTCAGCTGTGCACACTGAAAAGAAGATTGCAGGCATCTCTTACACTGGAACACCTGCGTTCTCACCACCCAAAGGTTGTTTCCGGTGTAAGGAGCTAGTCCATAGGAAAGGGGATCCTGTTTGCAAGGGCTTACTGAAGCAAGCCATAGTGAATGTTGGACTCATGGAAGAGGTCATTATTGTGGGTCTCCTAGAGGAGGACTACCCATTAGACCTAGCAGTGGCTGAATGTAGATTGGTTACACTGAGTGCGATCAGTACCAGGTATTCAGAAGAGATCCCAGCTCCCAATAGTACTTAAATCTATTTAGAACATGTGTATATCAATGGACACAAAACTTGTGCGGCCCCAGACACATCGGCTAGCTTCACTGCTGTCACCCGGCAGTGGGTACTGTGAGAAACCAGAAGGTGTCTCACCCACTAGTCCCCAGGGATCTGTCATCCAGATGGCCAGGACATGGCCATCGCTTTTGGATTCAGTTCCTTGGGGTCAACCAGTGCGGGAAGATCACCTTGGTGATGGGTCTTTGGGGAGTGGGAGTGGGACACCAAATGGCGATACTTGGTATCCCCTTTCCTGTAACACATTTACCCCATCCTACTAGCTGGGATAGATAGGAACTCTACCCCTCCCCCCTTTTCCTACACAAACACATTCAAACGGACAGCCCGCTCTGGGAGAAAACAGACTAACACCCGAGCAGTACACCTGACGTGTCCCAATACAATGGTCAGGTAAGGTCAGGCAATTACTGACCGGCACTCACACCTGACTTCCATTAAGCTTCCCCACACAAATGAAAGGCGGAGTACGGATGCACACTCTGAGTGAGGCAAAGCACACAAGGAAACAGCAGTATCGACATGGCAGCTGAACGAGAGAAGAAAGACGACAAAACAGGAGGGGATCTCATGGTGGGAAGTTCCCTTGGCCTTTGCGACAAGAAACCGTTACTTTCAAGAACCCTCGAGATTGGAAAGCATAAGACCTAAAAACCAGGCCAATGAATCCTGTATTGTGTGTCAGAGATACCGGGGGCCTCCTGCGTCACTTATCAAGACGTGGAGAAGCAGCAGCCCCCTTTGGTATGGTCCTTGGTTCCAAGAACAAACCAGCGTCAGTGAAATCAACACAGCCGGTGAGTTGGGGAAACCGATACAAGAGCGGTTTGTGTTGAAGCCTAGATTACAAGCAGCAACATTGTATGGCGAGTGCTGGAATGAACATTGGTAAAATGTGTGTGATAAAAGACGCAAGTAAATTTGAACTGCTGATGACTGAACTTTGAAAAGCAAGATATGATAATTTTGACAAAGTGTTTAGGCACCGCGTGGGTGCTCAATCAAAGGTCTCTCTAAGGCATTCAGCTGAGAAGTGGCAGAAGCGAAAGTTAAAGGGTTGTATTAAGAGGAGAACAAAGAATTGTGAATCGAAGTGGTCCTGCGATGGGTGAAGCAAAATCCTGCACACAGTCGAAAGTATTTGATTCTGATACAGTAAAGAAAGTTTGGAAAATAAGGTAAATTTGGTCCAAGCCTGGTGGAGGGAGACCAATTGAAGGTTTTGTGTTAAGGTGGATCATAACCTGGAGGAGGGGGACCCAGGGTGAACAGTGAATTGTCAGAAAAGTTGTGCACATGAGAATCCTAAGGAAAAGGAACTTTGAATGTTTGCTTGTCGCAACAGGCCCTCTGAAATAAGAGACTTTGAATGGCAAAGAGACTTTGGCACAGAAGGCCCTGACACTGAGATTTTGAACTGCATCCTCATACTAGAAACGCCAGAGTGTGTGCTAGGCTTGAGTGTGCCACCTTGATCCGCAACGTGGAAACGTGGGGAAGGGAAGCCAACAGCTCAAATATCCTGACATATCATTTCTTGAACACTTTTCTTTTGGAAAACATTGGGCCTCATTACAACTACTCCGGTCCGGACTTAACGCTGCCGGTATAACCATAGCAGCACCGTTTCCGCATCTGTCCAATCATGACCTGTGGACCCGGAAATAGCACCATCATAAACCGCCACCGCGGAGTTTAAGCAACCGTAAACTCCGCCTGCACGGAAACCCCTCCGTTACCGGCAATACTAAACACCGCGAGCATCACAAGTATCACGGACATGGAAACACCGCCAGAAAAATGGTGCTAAAACCGTGACCACGGTGGCGGTACCGCCGCCACCGCGAACAAGACGTTAAACAGTGCCTGGTGACCTGAATCAGGGCACAGGTGCACCAAATCAGTCCAGCTGTACCCAGCAGGCCAATGGGAGCTTACAAAAGGACCACACCCAGGCCAACTCAAAACAGAACCATGCAGGCAGCAGCTCTAGTAGCATTGGGACTGGGCCTACTCAACCAACAGGCAGCACTGCACATGATGGAAGTAATGGTGCAGAGGAGGAGGCGGAGGCGTAGGAGGCGCAGGCGGCAACCAGCTAACCCTGTACCCATGGCAAACTCCATTGTCCAGCCGGCACCACCCCACAGGCAGCCTGCAATACCACGCATAAGGGCCTCACCCTGGAACCTTACCCCAGGACAGATCCACACATTATACCGGCTGGACCGTCCAACAATCCTGTACATCATCGCCATGATAGAGGATGACATCAGCAGCCACATAGACACCCCCACCGCCGCCCCCCCCTCCTGAATGTTGTGTCTGTACTGCATTTTCTTGGCACCGGTACCTATCAACACACAGTTGGATAGCTGCACGGCCTATCACAATCCTGTTTCTCCAGAATCCTGGTACAGGTACTGGATGCCCTGTTGCGCCATGTGTCTGAACCGATTGCCCTACCCCGTAGCCTCCCCCAGGTCATTGCCACCAAGTTGGCCTTCCATGCCATTGCAGGCATGCCAAATTGCATAGGTGCAGTCGACTGCACCCACATCGAGCTGACAGTACCACGTGCAATCGAGATGGTGTTCCACAGTAGGAAACAGTACCACTCACTGAATGTACAGATGGTATGTGATGCCACAAAGGTGGTAACACATTGCTGCACACGTTTCCCGGGCTCAACACATGACTCAATGGTACTGCAGAATTCCACATTGCCACGGTACAGGGAACGCTATGCTGGACAAAGCACATGGCTATTGGGTGAGTACAGCTGCCAATGGACCGGCCCTGTTGAAGTGGTGTGGGTGTGTCCAGGCCAATGAGCAATGTGAGTGTGCTGCTGCGACTGCACATGCATCACCCCCCGCCCATTAACTGAATAGACATAGCAAAAACAAAGAGGTGATGGCTGGAAGGTTTAGACTTAATCTTAACCACTGGCAATGCTCTGGGCAACCCTCCAGACCACCGTTCTTCGCCTGCCAAGCCATTACAGAAGGGAAAGACCATATGCAAATCAGGCTTGGCCCCACCCCAAAAGGGGCAGTCCAGCCCGAACTGCTAGGCCACATCCCTTCTGCACTAGACCACAAGCATCCCCAAACATGTTTCGCCCTTGTTGGGGCTCATCAGTGAGGAGTAGCTTGGGTCTCTAGGACCAGCAGGCACGGGACCCATGTCTGGGCATACCCGTCCCACTCGGGGTGACATAGCAAAAACAAAGAGGTGATGGCTGGAAGGTTTAGACTTAATCTTAACCACTGGCAATGCTCTGGGCAACCCTCCAGACCACCGTTCTTCGCCTGCCAAGCCATTACAGAAGGGAAAGACCTTATGCAAATCAGGCTTGGCCCCACCCCAAAAGGGGCAGTCCAGCCCGAACTGCTAGGCCACATCCCTTCTGCACGAGACCACAAGCATCCCCAAACATGTTTCGCCCTTGTTGGGGCTCATCAGTGAGGAGTAGCTTGGGTCTCTAGGACCAGCAGGCACGGGACCCATGTCTGGGCATACCCGTCCCACTCGGGGTGACATAGCAAAAACAAAGAGGTGATGGCTGGAAGGTTTAGACTTAATCTTAACCACTGGCAATGCTCTGGGCAACCCTCCAGACCACCGTTCTTCGCCTGCCAAGCCATTACAGAAGGGAAAGACCATATGCAAATCAGGCTTGGCCCCACCCCAAAAGGGGCAGTCCAGCCCGAACTGCTAGGCCACATCCCTTCTGCACGAGACCACAAGCATCCCCAAACATGTTTCGCCCTTGTTGGGGCTCATCAGTGAGGAGTAGCTTGGGTCTCTAGGCCCAGCAGGCACGGGACCCACGTCTGGGCAAACCCGTCCCACTCGGGGTGACATAGCAAAAACAAAGAGGTGATGGCTGGAAGGTTTAGACTTAATCTTAACCACTGGCAATGCTCTGGGCAACCCTCCAGACCACCGTTCTTCGCCTGCCAAGCCATTACAGAAGGGAAAGACCATATGCAAATCAGGCTTGGCCCCACCCCAAAAGGGGCAGTCCAGCCCAAACTGCTAGGCCACATCCCTTCTGCACGAGACCAAAAGCATCCCCAAACATGTTTCGCCCTTGTTGGGGCTCATCAGTGAGGAGTAGCTTGGGTCTCTAGGCCCAGCAGGCACAGGACCCACGTCTGGGCATACCCGTCCCACTCGGGGTGACATAGCAAAAACAAAGAGGTGATGGCTGGAAGGTTTAGACTTAATCTTAACCACTGGCAATGCTCTGGGCAACCCTACAGACCACCGTTCTTCGCCTGCCAAGCCATTACAGAAGGGAAAGACCATATGCAAATCAGGCTTGGCCCCACCCCAAAAGGGGCAGTCCAGCCCGAACTGCTAGGCCACATCCCTTCTGCACGAGACCACAAGCATAACTGAATAGACAGCACAACCCAAACATCACAAAGCAACACATGACAGGTTGCCATAGTGTCCCCGTACACACCCTGCCACATGACACACACAGCCTGAACTGCCACTGGCACATACACCTGGAGCCACTGCATACCCCCACCCACAATATGCAGCACTGCCCTCCCAGTGCACATGATGCCTGTACATGAGACATCTTGCATCGACTACATCATCACAGTGGACTGACTCTGCCATGTGTGCACATCACTGCACAATGCCATACTTACAAGCCAATGTCACCCGCAGGCACACCAATGCGTTGGTCAATGTCCAGTTGCCAACGTCCACTACAATGACCAAAGAACGGTAACACCCACCGGTCCAACCACTGCATGCCACATTTGCATGAATGAACAATGACACAAGATTGCACTGCATCTGATGAAAACACTGACATGTCCCCCACATCTTCATCCCATGTAGGTGATGCTGGATATGCACTCACGCCATGGATGATGACGCCTGTACGAGGCCAAGGAACAGGCATGAAGAGGCGTACAACAGGGCACACGTCCGCACACGTGGCATGATTGAGAGGACATTTGGACTACTGAAGGCCTGGTTCCGCTGTTTGAGCAGATCTGGTGGATCACTGCTTTACAGCCCAGTGAAGACAGGTAAAATTACACTTGTGTGTGCCATGCTGCACAATCTGTGCCTGAGCAGGAACGTTCCGATGCCCCCAGACGCAGATGATGGGGATGGGGATGGAGATGGGGATGGAGATGGGGATGGGGATGGGGATGGGGATGGGGATGGAGGTGGGATGTCTCAACCTCCTCCTGGGGGTCCACTAGATGGACAACGATCACGGGATGCACTGATTCGCATTTACTTTTGAGAGACTGCACATTCACAGCATTGCATTGATATGGTGATGACAGTAAATAAATTGTTGAACTGCAAATGAAATGATGGATGTCCACTCATGTTTGTGTTTTTTCAAATGATGATGTATTCATGAAATCACAACAGGGGTGGAGGTGCAATGGTTAGGGAAGCTGTACACCCGTGACCACCCACCACCCAAACATACCCACCCCCAACTAGGCCCCAATACACAAACCCCCAAATGGACCTCCCCCACCACCCAAACATACCCACCCCCAACCAGGCCTCAATACACAAGCCCCCTAATGGACCTCCCCACCACCCAAACATACCCACCCCCAACCAGGCCCCAATACACAAACCCCCTAATGGACCTCCCCCACCACCCAAACGTACCCACCCCCTCACACGCCTCTAGTCCCCATGTGTCCTGCAGTGCCTGAGACACATGCCATCATTTCCGTGTGCTCTTCGGCGCTTGTGCATCCTTGCCCGAGGGCCCTGTTAGCCGACTCGAGCGCCTCTGTGGACTGGCAGAGGTGGAGCTGGATGGGGTGGATGTAGTGGATGGCACTCAAGCTGGGATTGGTGGCAAATGTGCAAGATATGCCTGTTGGCCGATCAATATGGACTCAAGACCCTCGAAGTGTTGTCTTTGCCCTCCCGCACATGGCGTGCCAGGGTCACTATTGTGCTGGCAAAGCGTCCAATGGACCTTGAGAGGCGACGTACCGATGTGCTGTAGCACTCCCTCTGCAGCCTGGATTCCTCAAGCTGCCTTTCCACCAGCTGGGTGAGGGTAGCCTGCTGCTCCTCCATACGCTGCATGCGGGAATTGTGCTCTGCCATTGAGGGGGTTTGTGTATTGGGGCCTGGTTGGGGGTGGGTACGTTTGGGTGGTGGGGGAGGTCCATTAGGGGGCTTGTCATAGGACTGTGGATTGATGTGGGGCTGAACTGCAGCTCATGGAACGATGCCAAATCATCCATGGTGGGCACCTCCCCCTGTGGCCCTGTATCAGACTGCAGTGCCGGGGCACTGTTGTCGCTACATGCTGCCTCCTCTGCAGTGCAGATGCTTTCTGTGGAGGGTTATATGGGCATGATGGGTGCCCGTGGCACGTGTGTTGCATCAGGCAGCATGGAGATGGTGGAGATGTTGGTGGCCGGCACATGTGTAGCAGATGCTACTGGGTGCAGAGATGCAGAACTGCTGGCAGCATCCTCCTGGGCAGGGCCGCTGGCTTGCACACGTGCAGGAGCTGATTGCCTGGGCTGTTGTGCGGTATCACTGTCACTTGATACGGCTGTGGGGACACAGAGGGCATGTAATTAGTTGTGTGGTGGTACCTGATGGGTGCATCACATGCATCATACAGGTTGATCATTTAAAAGTAGCATTTACATGCATATGCTTGTCGCCGGACATGCATTGTAGTGAAATGGTTCGCCATCTGGATCATGATGGTGTCCTTTGGCCCACTCATGCACTGCCTGGGGGGGGTTGTTAATGGGTACTTTGGCCCACTCATGCACTGCCTGGGGGGTTGTTAATGGGTCCTTTGGCCCACTCATGCACTGCCGGGGAGGGGTTGTTCATGGGTCCTTTGGCCCACTCATGCACTGCCTGGGGGGGGTTGTTAATGGGTCCTTTGGCCCGCTCATGCACTGCCTGGGGGGGGTTGTTAATGGGTCCTTTGGCCCACTCATGCACTGCCTGGGGGGGTTTAATGGGTCCTTTGGCCCACTCATGCACTGCCTGGGGGGAGGGTTGTTAATGGGTCCTTTGGCCCACACATGCACTGCCTGGGGGGGTTGTTAATGGGTCCTTTGGCCCACTCATGCACTGCCTGGGGGTAGGGGGGTTGTTAATGGGTCCCTTGGCCCACTCATGCACTGCCTGGGGAGGGTTTAATGGGTCCTTTGGCCCACTCATGCACTGCCTGGGGGGGCTGTTAATGGTTCCTTTGGGCCACTCCTGGCCTCAACATGTACTCATATGGCATTCATATTTGCGCACTTACCAGCATCAGCAGGTGGGCTCACTCCTGCCTCAGCATCCCCGTTCCTATGGATGCTCTCAAGGTGGAGGACACTGCTGCAGCGCTCCACCCATGTTTGCAGCCTCAGTGGGGAAGGGGGTCCTCCACCTGTCCCACTGCTGCGTTGGCGGTGTGTGGAGAGCAGTTTCCGCACCCTCAGCCTGAGGTCGTCCCACCTCTTAAGGCAGTCCTTTACGCTCCTCACCTTCTCGCACACAGTGGTGCACTTGCGTGCTGCTTCCGCCCACACTTCCTGCGCTGCTGTGTAGCACACTGTTGATCGGCACTGAACAGCATCTCAGCATGCTGCATTATGTGCTCGACCAGAACAGTTAGCTCCGCCTCACTAAAGCGCTGTTTGTGCTGCCTCTGGGCTAGAATCCTGGCAGACATGCTGGTGGCCCTTTTTGGCTTCTCACAGTGTGGTTTCTGCTTGTGCTGACTCTGGATGGCAATGGATTGTGCTTTATATGATGGCCGCCTCTCTGTTTCCTGTTTTGGCGATCATGGTATTTCCGGTTCCGTATCCGTGGTGACAGTGGTGGACACAGTTTTTACGTGACTTGTGGCGCCGCTATGTCCATTTCCGTTGGATTTTCCGTGGCGGCGGTTACACCGTTTTCTGCATCCGTGCGCGCGACCGACAGCACGCCGGTCTTTCTGCAACCTTGAGGACGTGGAAACTTTATTACCGCCGCCACGGATTCACCGCAGTCCGGACCGGAAAAGTTGTAATGAGGCCCATTGTGTACCACACTATTTGTATTTAGAAGTAAGGATTGGCAGTAGGTGTATTAGCATTGGCCCTTTTATTTTGACAAGACACCACTAGGACTGCGTTATTATTATTTGATGGCCGTAGCTTGCTGCCATAATTAGATTTAGAATTAGATAGGTGTTTTCAAACCCAATTGAAGTTCAATAAACACCCTTGAACTGTGGTCACTTGTGTCTGTCTTACTGTTTGATACCATGCCTTCCTTACAGTACAGCCAGGCCAATATATTGATGGGCCTGATTGTAGCGTCAGTGGGTTATAAGGAAAGAGCAAGTGCTCCTTGGCGACAGTAGAGTTCAGCTGGCGAGGTGAAATGACCCATTGCCATCTAGCAGTGAAAGACTCCATCCCTGTCCCATGTCTGTTGGGTAATGATCTTCTTGATCCCGAGATAGTCGCAGCGGCTACCCGATGGAGAGCCAAAGAGATCACCAGATTTCCCACTCTCAGAGCCTTAGGGCCTGCAGTGCTTCCAGTGGGTTTGTTGGAAAGACTGACGTGGCCTAGTCCAGTTCCACAGATTGCTGGGTCACCTACCCCTGTTGCAGAGGGTCCTGTAGCCACTGAAGACCCTACTTTGGCACCAGGGGACTCAATTACTTTAGAGTTGTCTGGTGCAGTGCAGGAACCTGAGGTAGAGGACCAGGTGGGCGCAGATCTGAAGGGCCTGCCCAAGCTGGATGACTTTGCATCAGCTTGGGGCCCAGATCAGAATGACTTATTCACAGCCCAGAAAGAGTGTCCCACTCTGGCGGGTCTGTGGAAGCAGGCAGAGGAGCAGGCTAAGGGCGAGGCCCAGGGACTGCTCAAACTGTATTGGGAGGATGGACTCCTGTACAGTGAGCCAAAAGACTCTGAGGGTGAGGGCACCATAGGTTGGTGATTCACCAGTGCCACAGAAAGATCCTTTTGTATTTGGCTCACCAGGTCGCATAGATTGGTGCACCCATGATGTGGACACTGGAGACAGTAATTCGGTGAAGAGTAGGATTCACCGAATGTCTGATAGGGTCAGGGACACCATCAAGGAGAACGTTTGCAAGATGTTGTCCCAGGAGTGATACTGCCATCACACAGCCCCTTTGCTAGCCCAGTGGTATTGGTCCCTAAAAAGACCAGTGGTGGGAAGACTGAAGGTTGCTTTTATGTGTAGTACAGGGGGCACAATTTTGTCATGAAGACAGATACTCACCCCATTCCTCGGGAATATGAGCTCATTGACAAGCTCAGTGCTGCCAAGTACATGAGTACCTTTGACCTCACTGCAGGGTATTGGCTGGTCGGCTTGACAGATGGAGCGAGAGTGAGGTCTGCATTCTGAACCGCGGAAGGACATTATCACTTCACTGTGATGCCCTTCGGATTGCAGAATTCCTCTATCACATTTCAGCGGATGGTTAAACAGGTTTTTGTCTGGTCTGGAAAATATCAGTGCCACCTATTTAGATGACATTGCTGTGTTCAGCCACACTTGGGAGGATCATTTATCCCACCTGAAACAAGTGTTCAGGCACTGCAGAATGCAGTTCCGACTATCAAGGCCACAAAGTGCCAGATAGCGCATGGCACTGTGACTTACCTAGGCCACCTGGTCGGTGGAGGTAAGAAACAACCCCTCAAAGCAAAGGTACAGGCTGTGAAGGATCAGGATATCCACACCACACAGATACAGGTGAGAGCCTTTCTAGGTCTCACAGGGTACTACAGGTCATTCATCAAGGGGTTTGGGATCATTGCCATGCCCCTGAATGATGTAACTTCCAAGAAAATATCCTTGCCTGTCAAACCTCCTTTCAGGATTTAAAGGATGGATTGTGCAGGGCTCCAGTTCTGAAAGTGCCAGACTATGGTCAGGAGTTCATTATCCAGACAGAAGCCTGTGATTTTGGGATTGGAGCAATATTATCACAGCTGAACTCTCAAAGGGTAGAGCAACCTGTCGCCTACATTAACAGGCAATTGCCAAAAAGGGAAAGGAACTGGGCTGTCATTAAAAAAGAGGCTTACGCCATCATGTGGGCCGTAAAGAAGCTGAAACCCTACATCTTTGGGTTGCGCTTTACCATCCAGACAGACCAATGGCCTCTTTGATGGTTAATGGCCATGCAAGGGAGAACATTAAGCTTTTGTGTTGGGCCATTTCCCTACAGGTATGAGATATGTACATCCAGCACAAACCAGGCACACATTTTCCTATGCTCGCCGCATGACATACACATAGACCCGGGTACTCTGGGTGGACACAGCCTACAGGTTGCATTCCACCCTGTCATATTTAGTTGGGATCTGACAGGTGGAGTACATGATGCATCTCAATAGGATGAAGTCCAAAACCTTCCTCCTGCCATGGCCAGCCTAATTAACTATCAAAGGGTCCATGGATCCGCACTGTCCATTTGGTTACCCTCTGGAGATTATATGATATGATATGATGCAGCATTTATAACGCACCTGTACACAAGTGTTTCTAGGCGCGACAATGGTAGAAGCAATTATCATAATTAAAATACTAATCGAGTATATTTCAAACAGACCCACATGGGGCATGACTGCAGGGGTTAACAAAAGACAGCAAACCCCAAACAACTTTGATATGCACTGTATCAACCTGAAGCCATCTCCTGTCTCTCAATATCAAGGTCAGTGATCTGTCATGTCTGGGACTATGTATTTACAGTAGTTATCCCCATAGGAGGACCCCGTTCTGAAGGTACGAATATGTGATTTGGTTGCGACCAAATAAAGGCCAAGAGGTGCCAAAGACCATGTACACTTCAAAGTGGTCTATAGCGCATGGGTTGTTGTTCCCATGTCTACCTCCAGACCCCGTGTCTCCTGCCAAGCATCCCCCTCACGCTGGACGGCCCCCTGCAATCCACATAAGTGTGCCTCCATTCACGAGTCTTCCTGTGTCTTGTCTGCACGACCACCGCCCCAATCCACCCCCCGCCCTATCAAAGGCAGTTCGCACCGGGGTACTTGCGCTGGCAAGTGGAGCTGTCAGGGAGCGATAAAGGCCAAGAGGTGCCAAAGACCATGTACACTTCAAAGTGGTCTATAGCGCATGGGTTGTTGTTCCCATGTCTACCTCCAGACCCCGTGTCTCCTGCCAAGCATCCCCCTCACGCTGGACGGCCCCCTGCAATCCACATAAGTGTGTCTCCATTCACGAGTCTTCCTGTGTCTTGTCTGCACGACCACCGCCCCAATCCACCCCCCGCCCTATCAAAGGCAGTTCGCACCGGGGTACTTGCGCTGGCAAGTGGAGCTGTCAGGGAGCGATAAAGGCCAAGAGGTGCCAAAGACCATGTACACTTCAAAGTGGTCTATAGCGCATGGGTTGTTGTTCCCATGTCTACCGCCAGACCCCGTGTCTCCTGCCAAGCATCCCCCCTCACGCTGGACGTGATTCATACACGTCATTCATTCACAAACACACCCCTGTTTCGAATTCTTTATAACCCACTTCATATTTATAATAAGAACTTCTTTGCACTTTGCTAGTCAACCCGTGAAGGTGCTGGTTATCTGCTCTTCGTCTCTGTGAACTTCCGTGACCACTTCGAGGAAACTCGTCAGTTTGCAACCTGTGAACTGCTCCCTGTTCTTCGACAAGAAACTACTCTGATCCCTGCATCTAACTGTTTGCTCGTCAAGGTAAGGCCATGTACCATACTCATTTTGCGTCCAATTTCTTTTCGTTCAAGACAGTACATGCAAGGAACTAGTCATATGTTCTGAGTTTAGTCAAATTATTTTTCTATTTTTTTAAAGTTATTCTAATACTTATCCGCATGTGAATAACGTGTATAGTTCCAAGAACCAAAACATACCTTGCATTGAACCTTTTATGTGTCATTTAATTTTTTAACACATTGGTATTCATAGAGAATTGTTGATCTTTACTTTTCAGAACTTTCCACAATGCCTGCCTGTTCCATTGGCGGTTGCCCTTCGAAGACCCATAATAAATCTGAAGGTACTATAATGCATGTTTTCCCTAAGACAATAGATCAGATAAGAGAATGGGTCCGATATTGCGGATATCCACTCTCTGAGCTTGAAAGTAGAGTCCTAGAAGTCTTTGCGGACAAGAGGGGTGATCGATACCGCATCTGCAGCAGGCACTTTACCTCTGACATGTACTCCACATCATTGCTAATAAAGAAGAACACACCGCGAGCGAGGCGAAAATTGCTCTCCACCGCTATTCCCACTCTATTCGTCCACATCCCTCCACTGGTGAGTCAAGTTTACGTATTTATCTCTCGGCCTTGCGGTAGTGTGTAGCATTAGCTAACAATAATTTCCCCATTTATGTATCCACTCAATATGAAGGCGGAAGATTCTCCATCCGTGTCGTTATTGCAGTCATCAGCCACTTCAAGCGCCTATCGGGTAATCTTACTTAGCTATTCTGCCATTGACTTGTTTTAGGCATGTAAATCAACAGTTTTAATTTATCGTGTAATTATTTTACCTAATGGTACACCCTTGTACTCGTCCTCTAGTCTTTGTTTTCAGTTATAATTATTGTTATCCAAAATATTTCAAGTACTGTCTTTCAGGGAGATGCTGAGGAGTCCAACGTATTGACGACTACCGTTGATGTCACTCAGATGCTCGAGGTACGTTTCAGGACAGTTCCATCGATGGAGATCATCAGATCTTGCATTCTTGTAGCGTGATTGTTACACACAATGTTTCTTTCGTTTTTAGCCATTGATATGTCCTTCTGTCGTCGCCCTCGTATGTGTCTTCTTTTTTCAATATTGTGTTCATTACTAATGAAAGTCCTATGTTTCAGGGAGTCGATGGAGCATTAGTCCAAGAAGAAGGGGGAGCGTGCAGTTACGGGTCGGCGCAACAGCTTGCAGAAGTGTGCACCGCAGTTACATCGTCCCTTGATGTTCTTATGCATTTCGAGGTATGGATACTGACAGCTCGATCAAGCGAGATCATATGACGTGATTACATCCGCTATACTTCCTTCTTTATTAACGCAAGTACTATGTTTCAGGGAGATGACGGAGCTTCTTCTACAAGAACATCACCCCTAGTAGTTGATGCAGATTTCTGGGTGGTGACACTTCCAACGATCGAGCAAATCGAATCATATTTAGATATCCATTATTTATTTTAGACAACTGATCATTTGTGCAGGTCTATTTAGATGAGCCGTTGACGCCTGCACAAACTTTATGTTCTTTTTATCAAAATAGAAAACCATACTAATGCAATTACTGTGTTTCAGGGAGTCACTGAAGCATCATCTTCAATAATATCATCAATGGAAGTCTATGAGGAGCCCAAGGTATGGATCTTGACAGTTCCATCTAACTAGATCAACAATGCGTGAATAATTGTCGTTTGAATGTTCTACACAAAGCGTTCATTCGTGTTTTGCTATTGAGATGTACGTGGGTATTGGTCCCCAAGTACATTTTGTGTTTTCGATATTATTATACATACTAATGAAAGTTCTATGTTTCAGGGAGTCGATGGAGCGTCAGTGCGTGATGGATGTGCTTATCAGGAAAACATAGTCGTTGCAGCGCAAGAGGAAGTGGAGACATATACACACGAGTCGGAGCAGCAGCGTCCTGATGTTGAAGTTCGAGGCAAGAAAGTTTCAAAGAAAAGAAAGCAAAAGAAGGTTAGTGTCCTGGTCACTATATTATGTTGTTTTTCACTGTTAATAGTTCAATACTGTAAGTTGTGTTTAAACTGAACACCCCTTTTCCAATCTGTCCTCTAGTTGCGAGTGGGTGTACGAACTAGATCTACACAGACAGTGAAGTGAACGAGAGATGTTGCTTGTCAAACCTTTTGGCAGGGACTTGAGACTGGAGAAGCATCGTGCCAATGGGAAGAATATGAAGTGATTGACAACGGAGCTATACCACCACCAGCCATTGATAGTGAATGTCCTCCTGGTAGTTCGGATGCAGTCGGAGATCAATTCACAGAATCCACACCCGCAAAAACTAAGACCGCGAGAAAGTTGAAGAAATTGTTTTATTCGCCCATCGCCGGAGAAGGAACAGATGTTGCAATGGAAGAGAATGAAGTAGGCGACAATGAAACACCATCAATATCACTGAACATAGCGGAAGACGATATCAGAGATTCTACCTTTCATGTGAGTGACATGTCCTCAACGTTACAGGCCGAACCAGCTGGGATGCAGAGTGACAGTATAAGGAAAGAGGCCAAATTCATTGTATTCGATAGTTGTTTGATTGATATTATTATTCGGATGAAATGTGGGCATTTGGTTGGTGGGGAAGTATGTGGGGAGCCATTGATTAATGTGACTCGTGCAATTCGAGGCACTAACCTTAAAATACATGCCACCTGTACAAAATATCATCCTTTCACATGGTCTGCACAACCTATGCTGGGACAACTGCCAGCAGGCAATCTACTTTGTGCAGCGGCTGCACTTTTTAGTGGTTCAAGTTTTAAAAAATTAGAGTCTTTCTTTCAGTTTGTGGGAATCCATTTCATTGCGAAAACTCAGTTCTACAAATACCAAACCGATTATCTATTTCCAGCCATTAGCGAAGCTTGGAGAATGGAAAAAATGTCTATTGATAGTACATTCGCGGGCAAACGGTTCAGGCTAGCCGGTGATGGACAGTGCGACAGCCCAGGATTTTCAGCCAAGTACTGCACCTACCACTTTCAGGACATGGAAAGTAAGAAAATTGTGAGTTCGGTGGTCGTGCAGGTGTCACAAAGTACATCCTCAGTGGCCATGGAGAAAGTTGGCTTTGTAGCATCATTGCAAGAACTACAATCGCGGGGAATGGTGATCGACCTGATAGCCACGGACAGACACGTTTCAATTGCCAAGACAATGAGAGAACAGTACAAAAATATAAATCACCAATTTGACGTTTGGCATCTTGCAAAATCAATCAATAAAAAATTGTCGGCTGCAGGTAAAAAAAAAGAATTGCAAGGTATTTCACAGTGGTCCAAGTCAATCAGCAACCATCTTTGGTGGAGCTCAAAAACATGTGGAGGGTCGTTGGAAATTCTACTGGAAAAATGGCGGTCAGTAATGCCACACTGTACAAACGTTCACCGATGGAACACGAACCAACATTTCCACAATTGTGAACATGGCCATTTGTCCACAGAGGAGGCACGGAAGAAGAAGTGGTTGATTCCTTCATCACCCACTCACAAAGCCATTGAAAAGATTGTATTTGATAAAACTATAACAAAAGCTTTGAGGGGACTCACGGAATTCTGCCACACAGGAGATTTGGAGGTGTTCCACAATATGTGCCTAAAGTACAGGCCAAAACGATTGCATTTTGGCATGGAGGGCATGATAAATCGGACTCTTTTAGCGGTCTTGGCACATAACCATAATGTTGGCCGTCAACAAAGTAGGACGACCGGAACTTTAGGGACGCTTCGCTACAATAAGGCCTTCACTAAAAGAAGTAAACAATGGGTGATCAAACCAGTTTTTGAGGATATGCAATATGAGTTTATTGAGAAACTTATTGTTGACGTCCTAGATAGGCACATAAATGGAGTTGTGAACGAACCTGTGCAGGGGACAACTGCATTGCCACCCAACATTGCCTCTGTTCCATGTCCACCTAAAGAAGAACTCATTGAGAAATACACATCACGGTTTAAATGATTGTAATTTGATTGTCTGTTCTCTCGAGTCTCCTCATGTCGCAGGCCCATTGAATATGTGTATCTATCCAGCCTTGTTCATTTGCGCATTAAATTAAACCAAACAGTAATATAAATCATTTTTCAAAAAATATAGAATGTCTCCGTATTTATGGTTCTGTGGGGCTGCAAAGCACGCAGACAAAATGCAAAGATGGAGTGTAAATTTCAAGTCCTGTGAGAATGCCTTACACTTAATGTAGCTAACTAGGAATGTGTGCTCGTTCAAAGTGAAGGTCAGCTGCTTTGATTTTTTCTCGGGTGCCAGAATGGCCCACGAATCAGTGTAAGGTTCTATTGTATTTTGACCTTGACAGGCCGGGACCACGTAAGAAACGATAATGAATATAATTTCAGAAACGAAAGCCATTTCATGTTCGTTCATTAGAAGAAATAACGTCGGCATAGAAGGAGTGGTATTTCGGGGCTGCCCTACGCACAGACGCAATGGAAAATGCAAATATAATGTAAGTAACTCTTTAGATGAGTTTATACCGCAATTTAATTATTATACAGTTGCTTTAAAGACGGGTTAAGTTGTACTTGTTCGTTCTATGTGGCATGTTGTTTTGTACCGCGCACTATCTTGGGGAGAACCGTCTACTTTTACGGAAGCACCTCAAAACCTTTGCTTCTGCTTTCTCTCTCCCTCTCCCCTGCAACAACTGGTCCACTGTCTGCGATCTCGGTCCTGGGCCCTTCCACTCTCCACCTGCACTCCATGTCAACCCCTGCACTGAGGGACTGTCTCAGTATCCTACAGCCCCCCCCTTGACGTTTAAAACCCAGTTGCACTGTCCTAGCTATGAAATAATTTCCCGACCGAATATATAAAATGAATAATTTTAATAAAGATCTGATGGTGAGACTAATTTCATTGTTTATGTTTTTCAAACAGGTACATCATGCATTACTGCATGTGTCACGAGTACCAGACACCGGCGGACGGCTTCTTTAACCGCCAGTTGCTTCTCCGCGTGAACAACGTTACCACCCTGACCATTTTATGGGACGATCGCCAAGTACAAGTATGCCCTTACGCGGTACTAACGGCTAGATGCAACATACAGACCGTTGTGGTGGCCTAGTGCCTCGTTGTTGGAACAGCCATGCGATTATCAGTGCGACCGAAGAGCTTATTTTATCGTAAACCAACACCCTGTTTACTGCACACAAACATCGCTTGCCTCAAGACGAACTATTTTGGATCGAGAGCAAATAAAAATGAAAATCGCTGAATATTCTATAAACATTTGATGTCCAATAAATGTACTTTGCCAAATGTACAATCTTGCAGCTTGCTTTTAAACCACAGTTTGATATTCCGAATTGTGGCGCTGTATTGTGAGATGATCTAAGACCCTGTGTACAGCAAAGGAACATCGCGTGCCTCAAAACGAACTATTTTGGATCGAGAGCAAATAAAAAAGAAAAT
The DNA here is from genome assembly GCF_040938575.1 of Ambystoma mexicanum. Taxonomy (NCBI): domain Eukaryota; kingdom Metazoa; phylum Chordata; class Amphibia; order Caudata; family Ambystomatidae; genus Ambystoma; species Ambystoma mexicanum. The sequence continues at coordinate 126,834,155 of NC_090940.1, read as the reverse complement.
CGCTGAATATTCTCTAAACATTTGATGTCAAATAAATGTACTTTACCAAATTTACAATCTTGCGGTTTTATTTAAAAGTACAGTTTCATATTGCGAATTGTGGCGCGCTGTGTTGTGTGAGCTGATCTGTGTTGATTTCCGGGTTCTGTGTGGAGTCGCGTAGAAGACGCCAGGGCGCGTTTGCCTACGCAGCACAGTCACGTCACGGATAGAGGCGGGGAATATGAATGTTTTGATAAAGTCTGTTTCAGGGGCGGGGGATTTGATTTAGTGCCGCAAAAGCAGGTGAGCCAGGGCGATGCGGCAAGTGATAGGATTATCAGAAAATGGCGGCTGATTTCGAGTGCGTTAATGGACGAAAAGTCGGGTAAGGTCCATAGGAAAGTTTTCTACGATCTACCGAGTTATGCTTAAAAACACATGGCCGAACCGTAGGGACATTAAAAAAAAAGTCCCGGAACTCTCCTTTAAGTACATTAACGTTGTGAACTGGCTCTTTTTAAGATTGTGCCTTGCTAATTTCTAATGATAACATTTCCTCTATATTGTAATTGTAATACGAAAATGGCAAGTTCCCATCAAACTGACGTTCTTTGATAACTACTTGTGTAGGATTGCCACAATCCTAGTGCTGATCTCAAAGGGGATTTCTGATTGTGGGCGGAGGGTTTCTTTGTATACATGTGAATGAAACGCAGTGTTTTTATTGAAGTCTTTCTACTGTCAGTAAGGGGAAGGAGATTGTCAACTTTCCAAGAATTCCCCATGTCTATAAAGTGCTACCGGAAAGACGTCATCTAACCGGGCCCTTAATGCAAGTTCAGGCAGCAATCTATCCCTGGCTGGCTGAGCAGAGTACTCCCTCCTGACCCCAGGAAAGGTGGATAGTGACATGTTTACTTACTACGATGACAGAAGGGGTGCCGCCTTAAGGTGTTACCATGGCTCCAGCTCCTCCAGAGCACTTTAAGAATTAGAGGCTGGAACGAATTATACAATCTTGCATCTTTTTTGTGCTTGTTGTGAAATAACTTGGACTTCGGCCCATGGGTGCGGCTGCAGGTAGGCGCACCCGGCATCGGAATTACATTCCTAGGATGTACTCTGGCACCAGTTGCTTCCAGTAGCTCCCGTGCCAGTGCTGGTCAACATGAGGCCCTCTATGCCTTTTGAGCAAACACATTTGGAGGGCTGCAGGTTATAAACGACTACACTAGGATTTCTTTAGTTAACCTGTCTGCTCTGCAGAGGACTGCTTCAGGAATTGCTCACCTTCAAAAGGACAAAATACTCCTCACGCCCCTGCAGCTGACCTCTAGACCAGGGGAGTTGCTAGGTCTGGAAAAGACCCGGGGCTAAGCTGATGTCGGAACTGTTGGGACTGGGGGCTAGCTAGTCTTTTGGCTGTAGCTCCTGAGATTCTATCCGGGGCTACAACCAAAAGATCAGGGGCTATAGCCCCCTGAGCCCCCCCTAGCAACGCCCCTGCTCTAGACCCATAGGGCCTCATCACGAGTTTGGCGGTAACCCTTAAATGCAGCGGTAACGCTATTACCGCCGCATTTAAGGGTCTGCCAATTCACAGGCTTGGCGGATTTACCCCCAGCTCTGAGCTGGGGCAAATCCGCTGCGATTTTGCCAATTTCCGGTGCTATTACCACCAGCAGTAATAGCGCCGGCGGTAATAGTGCTGAACATTCTCCATTGGGCCCAATAGGGAATGGGAAATTCCTGAATGGGCCCAATGGGGAACGAGGACTTACCGTTCCGCCAAACCCATTATCCGGTGCTAATAGCGCTCACGGGTTTGGCAGTAGGGCTTATAGCCCTTGCGGTAATACTACTGGGGTTAGCGCTCAACTCGTGATGAGGCCCTATGTCCAGAATCCTTCAGTCTGAAGGCGGGCACCCAACAAAAGCACATAATAGCCAATAGAGCAAAATAATGGACACACCCCGTTGGGGAATGAGACCAGGAGATAAGTTGCAAAGATAAACACATTTTATATAGAATATAAAAATAGCAAGCAAAGAACTCTGCTGCCCGAGAGCGCCCTGCCAAACAATGCACAGCAGCACATTATGAACCAAATTAACGTCACGGGTGATGTAATGACATACGGTACAAAATAACAGTTTTAATTGGTCGGCCCTCATGGCAGAGCCTGCTCCGTAGGTGATGCGAGTCTACAATTGGCTGCTGTGTCCAAGTCGAACAATGGCACGTGGGTCATCTGGGCTCATCTCTGCGGTGAAGCTCGGGTGAACACACAACACATTTCTAGCTAATCTAAACTAAACAACAGGAAGTGGCATAGAAAGAATAATGGCAAACATAAAAATGATTGCATGAATGTGGGGTTCTTTAGAAAACATGGGCAGATATATTGGCATTCCGACCTTTGCATCCAGGGGGCTATATTGGCACTGGGCCCCTCTCTCAGGTGCCTTACTCATGGGATTTGATCTGTTATTTATGTTCCCTGATGCCTCATGATATGAGCAGACATACAGACATGTGTTGGCTTTTGGGAGAATATATTGGTGCACAGGATTAGGTATACAGTGGGTGTTCTCTCAGGTCAGTGAGAGGGGGTGCTGCACGCAGTTGCATCAAAGAGAGTGGAGGTCAGGGGACCAGTGGACCATGGTCTGGCAGGGAGGGGGTGGAGTGAGCACAGGTAGATCAGCGGAGATGGATGGACACAGGGTTTGCAGTTTGCTCTGCTCTCACACTTTGCAGTGAGCACATTCTGTGACAAAGCGATACCAAACAGTTGCAACAGTGACTGGCTGGACTCCCATGAGAACAAGGCTTGTGCAGAGCTGACGGGGAGGTGGTGGCTTGGGGCTGTCTGCGGTGCTGGAGAAGAGAGAGCTGGAGAATAATTTTTGGGCCTAGTAAAAGATGGCGTTTGGTGTGCCACAAAGTGGAGCTTTTGAGCATGCACATTAGTTAGATAATTTAAATGAGGGTCAGTGTTATATTATGCAGATGCATGCCCATGGGGTGGGGGTATCTCCCCCCTTAGTCTACACATGGTCTACCCATCGCAGGAATGACGATGGGATGGGACAATGCCACCCCTCCACCAACATTCCCCCCTTTCGTTACTCCTGAAGTAACAAATACCCTCCCTCAGTATGTCTACGTTCTTCTGCATTCTTTACCGCTTCATCCCAGGCAGAAGTACCTTTTATGGGCATCCATGCTCTACACACACTTCTTAAGCTCTCCCGACAGCATGCATATTCTTCTGAAGTACATGTAATGTAAATGCATCCTCTGTCCCCATCTAGATCAACCCATTCCTCTTTATAATTTTCGAGATCCTGGGTCTGCTTAATGGTAGTGTGGTACAAGTTATCAAATATGTTTCCTGTATTATATATTGCCACCATACGGTACTTGGGCTCATCACTCTCACCAGTTTGCACTTGCGCTTCCCTAGTATCATGAGGCATCTTGGCATTTCTATTACCAATGGTCACCACCATCATCGCACTACTAGGAATGGCCTTAACACAGCATCGAACCCCTATCTGGCACGCACAAAAGATCAACAACAGGAACACAATGATGAGGATCAGCATCTTCATTGCAGTTCCAAGCCACAGTGGTACCCAGTCAAAGGCCATGTTGAACCAGTCACTATGCTGCACACCTCCCTCCTTTTTCATTCTTAACCCCAGTTCGTGTACTGTTGCAATCACGTGTAACAGCATCCCATTGTCCGCATCTGACGAAGGTACGAATGTGCAACATGAACTGCCGATTTATTTGCAAACACTGCCTTCCATTGCAGTCAGGAGGTCCAGAAAGTAAATGTTATGCATCGTCATGAGCCGAAGTACTCTTAGTTCCACCTTGATGATGTTGAACCCTTCCTCAGTGTTGTTTGCTAACTGGATCAGCTCCCAGCGGACGATCTGGAGCCACTTGGCGTTTACTCATGCTTGGATGCTGGGTATTATGGATGTAAAAAATGTCTCTGTAGAGTTGAAAAGTTTGTATTTGTCAGGAATCTGTGCAAGGAGATCAGAAGAGTCTTGAGACAGGTAATTGAATGCTCTCTTTTTTCGTGTTACTTCGTCTTGCAGTTTTTCTTCAGACCATATGTTGTAGATTGGGGGAGATTTGCCTGTTGGTTGAGGTGCCAGTTGCTGTCCATTGGGTACCCCTCACCCCTTGACATGCTTTTCCAGGATCACCAGCAATGCGGAATGCAGCGTTGCCAGAGCACAGTAGCCCCTCCATGATGACGGGTAGGTGCAAGTATGCCTGTTTGCCGCACACCCAGTAATGATCCATTAAGGCAGCAGTGCCTTTCTGCAGGTCTCTAATGATGAGAGTTCTGTTGCAACGTGTGTTAGAACCGATGGGTACTTATCCTTCCACATAGAAGCAGAGTTCATCATTTTCTTCATGCTGGATCTTGATCGGTTTTTCGAGTGCTGTGACCCATGTCAGTTTGGCAATGTGGTCACTCCATATTTGTGCACACGTGTTTAGCATCCATTGTAGCCTTTTATCTGATAGCCCACGCAGTGCTTCAGCTTTGCACATGAATGTTGAATCGTGCCACTTGTTTTCTGCAAATGCTGTTCCTTTTATGGCAACAAAATGTTTTTCGCAACATTTTTCTACCGGTGATCTCTTTTCGCATATTCATTTGTCAGGTAGAAGGAGTTCCATTCTTACTGTGTGTGCCTGGAAGGTGCTCTTTATCCTATATAGTGTGAGGTGGATGAGACATTGTGCTTCTGTTAACAGGGTTCCTTGTGGTACTAAAACCTTAGGCGACCCAGATGCATGAGGTATCAGTGAACACACATAGCAACTACCATTAGTGGCTTGTCTTCCAGTGGGGCCCATATCTGAGTACCATTTGTTAGATTGGCTAGGGTGGCGAAGGTCCTCCACTTTATCTAACCCTAAACCATGATATGCGTCATACTTATATTGATTGTCTTCTCTTCCTTTTGTTCTGCAAGATAGACTGTCTTTTTTCTAGTGACCTTTTACACAATCTGCCCGTTACACATAATGTTTTTCATAAATTCATAGATCGCAAAGGATACATTGGGAAAATACCTGTGTCTGTTATATCACCAGTGTCAGGGATCTGCTGCCAATATGGAGAACTCGTGGCTGCATTGGGAAACATACTATACATTTCATCAAGACGTGAGGTAGGTTCTATGTTAGGTTCTAAGGTAGCTTGTGTTACTGTAAACATAGTAGGGGTTGGCCGTAAGACATTTTCTACATTGGGTACACTCTCAGCTTCATTATTTACAAATACACCGGGCTTTGGGGTTACTCTTGTTACGTTCTTGTGGATAATGGTGATGTTCGGGAATGTTTTCGCCTACCATCTCAATTTTACCCATTCCATACCAATGCCCCCTCCCGCCCTTCTTTTATATGGGTGCCCCAGATAAAAGATGCCCTCCAATAAATCCCCAGGCCCAACATAATCATAGTAAAGACAATTGATATGAAATTGATGCGACACTCGTAGCTGTACGCTCGAGTGGCACTTATTCTATTCCTACTGCTATCTAATTTATCTCTGTTGCAAGGGCGTTGTCTCCGCCATCGCAGTACCTACAGAGAGGGATATAACGGGGCAGGGATTCATAAAGTTTCAAAATGGAATAAGATATGAGGAAATACAATAGTAAAATAGACATGGAAGGGGGACAACAAGAAATAAAAACAATACTGTACAGTACAATTCAATTTATTTAATTACTATTTAGCAGTAAGTGCTATGTATATATCAATATATATATATATATATATATATATATATACATCTGTATTTTCTCATATACTCATGTTGTTTCTATCCTTTTTGTCTTTTGTACTGTGCGACCACTTTAAGGGGCCTCTGCTTCTCTTTCATTGCTGTGCAGTGTTTCTGGTGTTACACTGTCATGAGCTTTTCTAACATCTGAGAGGTAGATCCAGTACCGTAAACCCTTTACTTTAACAGCCAAGGGTGTACAGTTGATCACCTCATATGGTCTGGGGAACCGTGGAGAGTTCCACTTCCTCACAAAACTCTGGACATACACTAATTCGCCAGGCATCAAGGGTTGTGCTGGGCTATCTGCTGCTGTGAGTCTGTCTCATTTTCTTTTGTAAATGGTGGTGCAATTTGTTTGGCAATACATCTCACTGCTCAAGTGAGCTGGGTGAGATATTCATTGAACTCTTCACCTAGCACTTCAGCTGTTCTGTGTGCATCAGACATTCTCCTTACTGGTGACAGTGGCGTTTGCATTCGCCGACCAGTTACTATTTCGGACATCACTACCTTTCCTGTCATTTCTTATCTCCACAGTAAATCAGTGGGCGATTGTGTGCATCCTCTTTTTACCCACAACTCCTGTTCTGTGGGTGGTGTTCTTTTCTGCATCTCTATTATCTGGGAAATGGGTAGTGAGTTGTATCTGTATGTTTTGGGGTCTTCTTTTTTACTTATTATTGGAAATTAGGCACTCATAGATGTGACGAGGTAAGCTGCTTCTTTAGAAGCTTAGTCTACTGCTGCGTTTCCCAAAGATATTTCATCATCATTGTGGGTGTGAGCTTGGCATTTTACCATGGCCACTACTGATGGTTCTGCAAGTGCTTTGATCAATTTGTTTAGTAATTCTGCATTTTGTACTGGGGACCCTTCAGCTCTCCTGAATCCCCTCCTTCTCCATCTTGACAGACCAGCGTGTACTGTAGTGATTGCGTAAGTTGAATCTGAATATATTGTTACTGTATAGCCTTTTGCAGCATGTAGTGCTTCAATTAGTGCCACTAGATCTGCAGCCTGTGTAGAGTAGTGCATGGATAAGCGTTTCTGCACCAGTACTTCATACTCCCCATCCTCCATTCTCACTACTTCATCCCCAACATGTTTTTCCCCTGTTTCTGGGCAAATTGATGCTGAGCCATCTACAAAGAATACCTCTCCTTCCTGTAATGCATTTTCTCTTGCTTTAGGGATGTCTTCCCCTTCTCCCACGTATGTGGCACAGTCGTGTTCCTGCATATCTTTTACTGTGCATGGCTCTTTGACTTAACGTGGCAGGGTTTACAATTTTGCATCGTACCACGTGGATGTTAAGGCTTAATAAGATTATTTCTTAGGCCTCTGCTCTCTGTGTAGTAAGGGTGGAGTTTGACCTTTCAAGTATGGCAAAGAGATAGTGCCACACGTACAGTGTGATGGAGCACCCCATGACAATTGTTGAGCTTTTTTCTATTGCGAAGGCAGCAGCCGGGAGGGCAGCCTCTAGCAGGGGTAGACTGCACTGTAGGGAACTCTGGAGATTTCCTGGTAGGCCTCTGCACCCTGGGCCTCGTTTGTGTGCTAGCGTATTTTATTTCCACATTTTCTCCTAGGAAAAGGCTTGGGCTTGCTGAAAAAGTGTAATATGGGGCCACTGTGACTATTATTTCCAGGGCCTTGCTTGGGTCCCAGTCGACCCCTGGACTCAAGGCTGCCTGCAAATGCTCCTGGATGCTGTTTGTTGAAGGGCATTCCCTTTCTCATCCTAGATAACAGTATTATCTGTGGGAAGCATATCATTCCTGCAGGACAATGAGCCTGCAGAAAGGTCCAGGGCCTGCATAAGTCCCCCTTTACTGCATAGCAGCCTGCAATATCTGTAAAAAAAGGTTGCACATCTTTTTATTGTTACAGTATATTTGTGAGCAATATCCCCACTCACCTGAAATAAGAACACGCCATCACTACTGGAGGTGTAATTACTTATTGCGGTTACATTGTGACATCACAATGCCTACTGCTTGAGGCAGTGCAGAGCAAAGATGCAGCTGACACTCAAACACCTCATTAAAGCCATGGCCAGCTTTTCAGATTCCTTTCTTCTATAATCGCTTTATGTGACACTTTATAGCCATTAATCGATAAGGAACTCTGTATGGTAGTACGTTTATGTTGTGCCCCACTGGAGTTTAACAGAGGAGACAGGACTGTATCTGCATACTATCACTTATTTTAAGGCACAACACTGTTTATAAATGCATTGTATTAAACCGCTTAGCGCACATTGGTGTATATGTCCTTATTCTATGTGTGTATATATATTATGTAATTTGTAACTGCCTTCTGTAACCCTCTGTAACCTTTCCAAACATGTGCCCTGATGCCCGTGGGCAGGCTGCGCAATATAAATAAATAAATACAAATACATTAGTATTTTCTTTTCATGTGAACTGATTCTACATTTATTATAGGTACACTTGCTGTACCTGGTGTATTTTGCATGGATCTATCGCTCCCTTTTTTCCTGCTTCTCTAGTTCTCTCTAGTTCTCTTTCTCGCTTTTCTCTGTTTCACTGCATGTTGTCTTGTTAGGGCTGCATTGGCTAGAGCCTGCCCAGTCTCTGCTGACAGCAGGGCAACCAAAGAGAAGGGGTGGGTGCTTTGTTTTTTATGGTGAAAATTAGAATGGAGCAAAACAAAGAGGTGATGGCTGGAAGGTTTAGAATGAATCCTAAACTATGGCATTGCCCTGGGCAACTCTCCAGACATCGTTCTTAGCCTGCCAAGCCGTTACAAAAGGGGAAAGATCATATGCAAATTAGGCTTGGTCCCGCCTGAAAAAGGGGCAGTCCAGCCTGAACTGCTTGCCACATCCCTTCTGCACAAGACCACAGGCCTCCTTAGACATGTTTTATCCTTGTTGGGCCTAATCAGTGAGGAGTATCTTGGGTCTGTAGGCCCAGCAGGCACGGGACCCACGTCTGGGCATACCCGTCCCACTCGGGGTGACTAAGCAAAACAAAAGAGGTGATGGTGCCTGCTAAGCCTAGAGACCCAAGGTACTCCTCACTGATGAGGCCCAACCAGGCTGAAACATGTTTGGGAATGTTTGTGGTCTCGTGCAGAAGGGAAGTGACCAAGCAGTTCGGGCTGGACTGCCCCTTTTGGGGTGGGACCATGCCTGATTTGCATATGGTCTTTCCCCTTTTGTAATGGCTTGTAAAAGGATAGAATAACAAGAAGGGGTCAATTTGGCCTTGCTCTCTGGTATTCCCCAGAATGTCCTCAGCCCAAAAGAGCAGCCCATCCCAAGGGCCCTCCATTGAGAGAAGCAGGAGGTAGAGTTCTGGTTCAATTGTTCCCCCAACCCAGACAATGCCCTTCCAGGTTTGAGGATGGCCCACAGGATGGGTATGCAGCTCAAAATGAGACTACTCTCTGCGAAAAAGTGGGTTGAAGGAGAATTAATGAAGGTTCTGTGATAAGCTGAATCTAAAGAATTTGAGGGCCAGCATTTATTTATTGTTTATTTATTGTTTCCTTGTTAGACGCTTATACAGTAAGTAAAATACTGTTTCAAAGCACCCACAAGGGAGGTAACAAGGGAGGGAAACACATTACAAAACACAATATTTAAGAGCAGTGGGAGGAAAAAGGAAAAATTACGAGCCTTCTATGCCCTGTGAGTATTCAGAGCATGCAAGTGCAGCAAGGAAGAGGGCAGAGGGGGTATGTGCTGTGGAGTCCGAGCTCATGGGTGAGCCACAGTTTAAGTGCTATGATTCTTGAGTGCTACACGGCCAGAGCCACGTTAGGTGAAAGTGCAAACCTCTGGGGTGGAGGGTGTGCCAATGCAAATGCCGAGGGTAGACAGGAGCTGGGCACATTGGGTGTGGGAGGTCAGGGGCCCCATGGATGCACAAAGGCCCCGAACACCAATCACAGCAACTGTGGGATTAGCAGAGGAGAGTGGAAGGGAAGAAGGAGGTAAAGAAGAAAGTCTTAAGGAGCTTCCAGAATTTAAGAGAGGAGGAGGCTGTTCCATAGGAGGGAGCCAGCTGAGGAAAGCAAACAACCACCTACCCTCTGTTTAGCAAAACGCTTTACACACAAAGAGTTGGTGCCAGAGGAACGTAGTGTTCTAGAGAGAGAGTATTTAATTAGATAAAGTTGAAGATAGTGTGGTCACCGGGCCCAGCCAGCCTTGTGGATGATGCAGAGGGATTTTAAGCCAATGAAGAGTGTTTAGGGCAGGAGCGATGCAGTCCCTGGGCTTAAGGCCAAGGATAAGTCTTACTGTCCTATTCTGGATTATCTGGAGGGGTCGCAGAATGGAAGAAGGTAGATTCAGGAGGAGGCTATTGCAATAATCAAGCCTAGAGAGAACCAGGACTCGGGTAACATTCAGCCACTGGGGGAAAGTGAAAAAAGGGAGAATTCCTCTGAGAAGGAAGAGCTGAAAGTGGGACTACTTGGCAATGTCCTGAGTGTGAGGGAGGAAGGAGAGAGAGGAGTCAAAGATGACTCCAAGGTTTTTGGATTCAGAAGAAGGAGCAGGCAGAGAGCCCAGGGAGGAAGGCCAGAGTGAAGGGAAGAAGGAAGGGAGCAAGGGTCCCGATGGGAAGGATCTCAGTTTTACAGACATTGAGGCAGAGATCGTTGGAGGTGCACCAGGACTGGATGGCAGATAGGCAGTCAGGGATGATGGAGGGTGTAAGGAGCAGGAGGTTTGAAAAAGAGCTGTGTGTTGTCAGCTTAATACTGGAAGTTGGAAGTTGGAGGAGAAGGAGGAGATGAGGCGTGCAAGCAGAGCTAGGTAGATGTTAAAGAGCCAAGGGGAGAGGATAGAACCCTGGGGGACACCATACGAAGTAGGAGAAGAGAAGGTGCCCAGGATGACTTGGGAAGAGCAGTCAGTAAGGAAGGATGTCAGTCAGTCCACTGCCCATTCTGAGATCCCAAGGGTATCGTGGAGCCTTTGCATGAGGCTGGAATGGTTGACTGTATCAAAGGCAGAGGTGAGATCGAGAAGGATGAGGACAGCTGGGGAGCTGGAGTCCAGAGATGCAAGCAGTCCCTCACAGGTGTACAGAAGCACAGTTTCTGTGCCTCTGGATGCTGAGAATCCAGATTGAAGGTTGTGGCGACGACCAACAAGTTTGGTGTGTGATTTGAGTTGGGGCAATGCCATCTTCTCCAACAGCTTCCCCAGGAAGGCAGTGATGGAAATAGGGCGGTAGTTGGCAGGGCAGGTTGGGTATGCTGAAGGTTTTTTAAGGAGTGGGTGCACAAGGGAGTGCTTAAGGGAGGAGGGGAAAGATGCAGTGTCAAAAGAGTGATTGCAGGAATCGCGAGTGCAGGGGCAGGAGAGCCAATGCTATCCTTGATGGTCCTGGATGAGCAAGGGGAAACCTGTTTAGAAGAGACCTTCATGTAGCAGACAACTCTGGTAACTTCTTCAAGTGTGACGGGGAGAAGGAGGAGAGGAATATAATCTCACATGTAGTTTTGCACAAGAGTTCCAAGACAGGTCACCCTGGACAGTGTTCAGAATTTCACGCACAGACTCAGGGTTTTTAGATTGTCTTGACACACGTCTTCTTCGATGCTGTCATCCTTGCCATGACTTGTTTCCTTCTCTTGGGTGCACTCTTTGTTTTCACTTGGTCCGGACCCTCAGCGTGGTCTTGGTCCTGGATTTTGAGGCCAAAGTACCAGCCTCACAGCCACTGGCGTAACAGGGGCCCCCGAACCCCCTGCGGTGCGGGGGCCCCAACAACCTCATGTTCTGGAAGGGGGCCCCACTTGGAGTAAAAAAAAATAAACATTATTTTGCTAAATATTTTTTTTTTCAGATTTTCTTTTTGAATTCACTCTGCATTTCGAAAGAAATGATTTCTGTAACAGAAATCATTTCTTTATGAAGGCAGAGTGAATACTAAAAGTCTGGTGGCTACCACTACCCCATGACATGAAGATCCTTGGCTGTTGGCCTCATGTCATGGGGTGGGGAAGCCCTATGACTTCAAAAATAAATAGTTTATTTTTGAAGTCACTCTGCCTTCATAAAGAAATTATTTCCGTTATGGTTCAGTCCTTAACGGAAATAAATTCTTTATGAAGTCAGAGTGACTTCAAAAAGAAACAATGGGCCTCATTACGAGCATGGCGGTACCCGTGCCTGTATGGCAGGCACGGCTACCGCCATGCTCGCTACTGGCACCGCCTCCCACGATTGGGCAATAACCGGCCCATTACAAGATGAATGGGCCGGTAATTGCCCATTCGCGGGTGGTATTGCCGTGCTCCTGATCCCCATTCTGCCCAATAGGGCAGAATGGGGGTGGGGAGCATGGTTGCGCTGGCACCGTTGATAACGGTGCCGGCGCAATTACGAGTTATGCTCATGGGTGCCCCGAGCAGAACCCGCGAGCAGAACTCGTAATGCGGTGGGACGGTATGAACGGTGCCGGTGCCTTACCGGCACTATTCATACCGTCACCGCCAGGGTCCTAATGAGGCCCAATCTATTTTTGAAGTATTATGGCTGCCCTCAACCCATGACGTGTGCGTGTGTGAGAGTATGGTGAAATAGTGCACACAAATGTATGGGTGGCAGGGTATGCTTGTGTGTTCGTGTATGGTGAAAGGATGCACACTTAAATGTATGGGTGGCTGCCTGGGTGTGCCTGTATGGTGAAAGTGTCCACACTTAAATGTATAGGTGACTGTCTGTGTGAGGGTATGGTGAAAGTGTCCACACTTAAATGTATAGGTGGCTGCCTGTGTGAGTGTAAGGTGAAAGGGTGCACACAAATGTATGGGTGGCTGGGTGTGCGTGTACGGTGAAAGGATGCACACTTAAATGTATGGGTGGCTGCCTGGGTGTGCCTGTATGGTGAAAGAGTGCACTCTTAAATATATGGATGGCTGGGTGTGCATGTGTATATATGGTGAATGATGTGTGTGCTTGTGTTCAGGGGCACAACAAAACCAACATTTCAGGGGGGCTAACTTTTCAAATGTTGGGAGAGGTGCTAACTTCACGTGTGGTGGGGAGGAGCAAACTTATTTGTGTGGGGGAATCTAACTTCTTTACGCATTTTAATGAGACTATTCTAGTGCAGCTTCAATGTTACAAGGAGTTAACTCTCTCCTTTAGGTCTGAAAGCACCCACTTATGGGTTGCTGGGAGAATGACTGGTCTCCTGTTTACGCTCTACCCTGCCAATCACTCCCCTGGCATGCAAGTACTAAACCCACATCAGAATTTCAATTGCTTAAAAAATATGGCATTTGACTACAGGTACTAACAGTGAAATCCTGTACATTAGTAATTGTTGGGCCGGGCCCTTTTTAACGGCAACACCCAGGTGCCGTTTAACATCTGTGTCCTTTTCTGTCTGGCAACTACTCTGTAGGTCTCCCCGGTCAAGTCAACATAGCCCACAATTTCAGTGGGGGGGAGAGTGCTGAAGCCCAGTCAGCTCAATGTGTTGCACCACTACTTGTGTTTAATGCTTGATTAATTATTGGTAATCTTCTTTACACCTAGCCCTATTCTTCCTCATCCCAGTACTTGTGTATGAGGCAGTACTTGTGTATGAGGCACTACGCCTCATACACAAGTACTGGATAAGGTAGAGGTACATGAAGGTAATGCCTGACTTAGCTACCTGTAATCTTCATTACTCCTAGTCCCACTCTTCCTCCAGTACTTACCAGTGAGGCAAGGAGCCTCATACGTAAGCACTGGGACAAGGAAGAGGGACGTGGAGGTAATTCTGGGCCAATGAGCTGATTTTGGAGGTTGGGGTAGGGAATGGGAGGGAGAAGGGATGTGTGGGGGGGTGGGGTTGTGCAATAAATCATAATGGTCATCCATGTACATGCTAAGCAGGCATGATATGTGGTATTAGTGGCTAGAGAGGAATTTTGGTGCAGGCAGTCTAGTCATTCCTCAGTTTGGTATGACTTTTTTTTAACTGGGCATTTCTGATAAAGCAGTCCTGCTAAGTGTAATTACCTGGCTAGACTGGCATTTGGGTTCTGCCAGTCTAGCCGCTTCTTACTATGGCACTGTATATTTTATTGGGCATCTGTGATAAAAGGATATGTTATGATAAGTCATATATAACGCACCTGTACACAAGTGTGTTTAGGCAAGACAAGACAAGAGAAGGAAAACTGAGGGAGGACAAGACTAATGATCTTACTAAGCCTTGTGTCATTCGGATCGTGCAAGTGCAAGAACGAGAAGTGCAAAGGGAAAGGGAGGGGGGAAGTGCAAGGGAGAGGGGAGGGGAAACAGGGCAGGCAGTGCGGTTCTGGGTAGTGCAAGGAGAATAAGGGACTGTAGGGTTACAGTTACAGCCCCTAACTGCGTGGTAGGCCTGGAGGCAGTGCAAGGGTGACTGATCAAGAAAGAGCCTGTACTCAGTGAGACAGAGGGTAGCCAAGCAACAGGTTGGTACAGCGGACAGGTAGGTCAGCAGGGGAGGGAGAGAGAGAAAGCAGAGGAGAAGAGGAATGTTTTGAGCTGCTTCCGGAACTTCAGGTGGTCCAGCTCAAGTTTGGGAGGCTCAGGGAGGCCATTTCAGAGGGAGGCACCTTCAGGGGAGAAGGATCTACCCCCCCACTCTCTGCCCGGAGAAGCATCTAACCCTTAGGGCTCGTGAAGGAAGGTATTTTGGAAGATAGCGTTGGATGTAGTGCGGATCCCAGCCCCAGAAAGCCTTGTGGAGAATGAAAAGGATCTTGAACTTGATCCTTGCAGCCACGAGAGTCAGTGGAGAGATTTCATGGCTGGAGAGATACAGTCCCTGGGCTTGAGGCCAAGGATAATTCTCGAAGTCCTGTTCTGGATTAGTTGCAGAGGGGGAGAGTAGAGGAAGGCAGATTGAGAAAGTGGCTGTTGCAGTAGTCCAGCCTAGAGAGAACCAGAGCTCTGGAGACGGTGAGCTTCTGGGGGAAAGTGAGAAATGTAAGAGTCCCTTTGAGGAGGTGCAGCTGGTAGCGGGACTTCTTGGCGACGTCAGAGATGTGAGGAGAGTAGGAGAGAGTGGAGTTGAAGAGGACACCAGGAATGAGCGAGAGAGGAGAGTAGGCTGAAGGGATCCTGAAGGAAAGCTGAGTGTCATCCGCATAACACTGTAAGTAAGAGGAGAAGGTAGAGATCAGGTGGGTCAAAGGGGCCAAATAAAGGTTGAATAACCAGGGTGAGAGGATAGAGCCCTGGAGAACGCCACATGTAGAGAGAGGTGGCGGAGTGAAAGGGACAAAGTTGGACCTGGGAGGGACGGTCCAAGAGGAAGGAGGTCAGCCACTCCAGGGCCTGATCCATGATGCCCAGGTTCTCACAGAGTCAATTGATCAGGATGGTGTGGTTGACCGTGTCGAAAGCAGGAGAAGGCTCCAGGATGATGAGCACAGAAGGAATGCTGGAATCAAGGTTAGAGATCAGATCTTCACAGGTGTTCAGGAGAGCAATTTGCGTGCCTCTGGCATCTCTTAAGCCAGACTAATGGTCATGGAGACACCAACAGATTCAGTGTGGAGAGTAAACTGGCAGTTGGCCAGCTTTTCCAATAATTTTGGAGAGGGGAAAGTTCCAGTGGCAAAAGAATGATTACAGAAATCGGCGAAGGCTGGATCGTATCAATGTGGTCCTTGATGGTTCTGGAGGAGCAGGCAAGCACCTGTTTCGACGACACTTCCATAGATGGGACTTGTCTAGAAACCTCGTCAGGTGTTAGAGAGAAAGAGGTGAAAGGAGGAGGAGAGGGAGAGATGGCCAAAGGGGGCAGAGTGAGGAAGAGGGAGAGGAAGAGGAGATAGTTGACAGGATGTCCTGAGTTTTAGCAGAGAAGCGAGAGGCCAAAGCCATACAGAGGGCCTGTTGAGGGAACAGGAGAGGTAGAACCCGCAACAGGATTGGCCAGTTCCTTGCAGATTTTAAAGAGTTTGGCTGTGTTGTTAGAGGCCACAGAGACGCAGGCTTGAATTTGTGCTCTCTTCTTGATGAGTCGTATTGCTTCGACTGGCATTTTGGTGCAACCAGTCTAGGTATGTCTTAATGTGGCCTGGCATGCTTTGCTGTAAGGTTATTATGTGTCTACACTGGTCTACATTGTGCAGCCAGTTGGACATGTTTTCATTGTGCATGGCATTTTTAATATTAAAGCATTAATGTTCATGTGCACTGTTGGTGACTTGCATGTTGACAACAATAGCAAACACTGTGGCTTTTTAGTCAATTTTTCTCAGAAAGTGTGCTGTATATTGCATTAAAACACATTTTTATATCTTTCTCCTAGTGTAGTGTGTGGCATACCCCTTCAGCAACACGTTTGTGCGTATTGCACAAGCGTGGTAATCTAGGGCGACCCAGAGTGTGGCTCGACTCGTAATTTGTTGCCGAGTTGGGGGGCCTCAGCATGACTTGCAGGGGGGCCCCCAGAGCTTGTGTTACGCCACTGCTCACAGCAACTACATGGCAATGTCCTGCATGGGAGATCTCTTGCTCTGGAGGTCCCCAGGTGAATACGGCTGGTAGATATTCTCCCTCCTATCCTGTAAATCTGGGTAGGATTTTGCTCCCCACTACTTGGGTTTGCAAGCATTCGAAACATTTCTTTATTTGGGATGGTGACCTTGATTTTCAAACCAGAGTCTAGTGTTCTAAGTTCCCAGCTTGTCTCTCTCTCTTTTCGGGGAGCTAACTCAATGCAGCTCTCCTCGTTCTCCTCGTTCATTTCCTTTTCTCGGGAGGATAGCTCAGCAGCAACGAGCTCGCCTTGGAAGCAAGACAACACAGAGCAACACAGGTTCGTTCCCCGGGTCTGCGCTTAGAAACCTCTGGGTACTAAGTGCATTATAAATAACCTATCATATCATATTATATCGTTGTGCCTTACTGACAAATCGTGGCCTTCTTGGCTTGGAAAACACAGGCTCGACTCTCCCGCCTCTCCTCGCTGTAGCACTGTCCCCTCTTAACAATGCTCTTCAATCACTTCCTAAGTCAGGAGGTGTCCTGCTCTTTTTATATATGTGCTGGAAAAATTGGTTGACATAATGGAGGCTTTGTTTTGCGGGCACTGTTTATCCATTAGCTTCCCCAAACGTGATTGGCCAGGCTTCATGGTTCCACTTCTTCCCCAATGTTCTGGCAAGTCTTTGAGCTCCCTTGTAGGTTATTCTTCCTACTGATGAGATGTGGCCCTAACTAATACATATTCTGTCAGCCAGGCTGGAAACAGATGGGGTAAATATGGTGCCCAATGAAGCCAAAGCTGGATTTCTCTTGTGAGTCTCAGAGTGAGTCTCCCTGTTCCCTGTCAGTGTTGCTGCACAGAGCGGAGTGTTCACGGTGTGTGATTCCAGTATCTGCCGTAAGATTTCTGTTTGACTCCGGGCAGGGATCCATGCCGTAGTTTGTGCAACCGCTGTGCAGTGACAATGTGAAAAGTCACTTGCTATTGTTGCAAAAGCACAACACTGAGTTTGCTGTGGATATTCCCAGGATTCTTTTCAGGGTTTTCTTTATGGAATCCAAATGTTATGCTTTAGAATTAAAGATGCTGCCTTGGACCTCTCAGCCATTAAGACCTTTTCCCCCTGTCTAATCTGGTACCTGCTCGCCACTCTAAGCACCATCCGTATTCCTGGCTTGGACAAGGAGGGGCTGAGGGATCCCTTGATCCTACTTATACCACCTCCAGGGGTCTTCGTCATGGAACCCCTGGCTGCCCCTGACCGCTACAATTTCTTCTACCTCCTCTATGGGCAACACACAGGTGACCTCATCACACAGCCTGGTGTTTGATATCAGAGGATCGTAGCTCCTGTCAGTGGGGGGTTGTGGTTTCTGTCTTCCTCTCAGGGGCATTGCTAGGTCTGGAAAAGATCTGGGGCTATGCTAATGTCAGGACTCGGTGCTAGCCAGCCTTTTTGTTTTAGCCCATGAGCTTCTATCCGGGGCTACAACCAAAAGACCCGGGGCTCTAGCCCCCTCAGCCCCACCTAGCATTGCCTCTGCTTCCTCTCCCACTCCATCTCCGTCCTCAACGTTCATCGAATCATAGCAGCTTCCACATCTGAGCGCAATAGAGAGGGTTCCCAGAGCAGAGGAGCAGGAGGGGTTTTATTCAATATTATTTGTGATTCTCAAAGAAGAAAATGGTGGGACGTCTCAGAGTACAACTCCTTCTTACCTTGCAAAATCTTAGAGATGGTCATGATGGCTCAGACTCTGAAGACATTGAAAGAGGGGGGGGACCGGGTACGTGCTAGAGACCTCTACGGTGCATATATCCATGTTCCCATCTGGGAAATGAACCACACATTTCTCAGATTTGCAATAACTCACGGCTGTTTTCCATTTTAAGGTACTACCATTCGTTCCCAGATCAGTACCCAATGTGTCTACAAAGATGGGGTCTGAAATGAAAGCCTCTCTATGCCCATAAGAGATTCACATGTACTGTTCCCTGGCTGATTGGCTCTTTTGGGCAGCTTCCACTTGGGGCTATCTGTCATTTAGAAGACATTACCCCTAATCCCTTAGCAGGCATCAAAGTGCTCAGAGTTCCTGTGGGACTCCAGGCAAGGCAGAGCTTCCTGTGGAAGAGAGGGTTTAAGGGATTCTATCACTTGGCTCTGAAATGATACCGGGTAATATAGTGCCAGTAATTGGGATTCAGAGGCTTCCAGGCTCCTGTGAACTTGTATGCTATTAGTATGCTAGGCCAGGCTGCACATGAGGAACACTCAGACACCTATTGCCCAGGTGGTACCTAGAGAAGGAACCCCAGACAACCTTGAGCTGTGTGCCAGCAGTGGTGAAAGAAGAGCTGCTACCGTGGTTGCGGGAACATCATTTACAATTGGGGACCCCTTTTTTGGAGCATGATCACAATTGAAACAGACTCATCCCTGATGGGATGCGGGCCTAGCATGAGATTCTTACAGGTCCCTGGCCTATAGTCCACTCACATTTGGAAACAACACAAACATTGTGAAATTGAAGGCCATGTTTTTGGCAATGGAAGTGTTCCCTCACTCAACAGGCGGCATCAGATGGTTGGTCCTCATGAAGAGAATGAGGGCGATGCCCTTTCCGAACAAGAAGGGAGGTGTCACCTAGCAGCACGAGAACTGCACATGGGCAATTCAGAACAAGATCATCCCAGCGGCCACATATGGAGTAGGGGCGCTCAACATCAGGGCAAGTGCCTTCGGTAGACTTTCTTTAGCCACTCACGATTGGGAGTTCTTCCAGAGGACCTACATCTTCACGGAACAGTGTATTCTCTGCTCCTCTTCTGTATATTTATTCCACACAGAGGAACAGGAAGTGTCCGCTGTAGGCCTCATGGATGGGACAAGAAGTGGACCATCTAGGAGATGCATTTCTCCTCCACCTGGGAGAGCCGGCTCATTTATGCATTAACTCCACTTTCACTGATCCTTAAAATAATGAGGGATCTCAGAAAGTCCAGAAATTGCATAGAGATTTTAGGAGCTCCCATGTGGCCCCAAGCATCTGATACTAAGGCCTTCAACAGTTGTTATTCCTGACGTACAAGCCTCCACCTTCTGCCAGGAATCTATTGATCCAGCAAGGCGCCTCGTTTGCCTTTGGGCCGAACATAAGCATAAGGCGGCCCAGTTCTTCACCCATCCACCAGCCGATGTTATTAACTGCTTGGTTCCTGATGATTTAGCATTCAAGAATGTGGTCTTCTTCCAGACATGCGATCCAGTAAGCAGCTAGATCAACTCTACAACAGTCAATGTGGTAGTACATGCGCTGACCTTGATTTCGGATTTGGCCACATCTGGGATCAAGTTGGATTAAAGCTAGACTTACTTGTTTGGCCACAAACGCTTACCATTCAACAGGCTCTGACATTTATTTGCTGTATAATCAGGTGTTTAGGTTGAATAGATTTGAAATGATCTTTCCACAAATAAGACAACCGGATCCAGCATGGGACCTCAACATCGTTTTTTTGCCCCTGTCAATAATACCTCATAACCCATGGCATCGAGAGCCATCAAGAACACCTCTTGGCGGACAGCCTTTTAAGTGTCTTGGACTTCAGCTCATAGAATCAGCAAAGGGCAGGCCTTAGGCCCTGAGTATCCTTTTCTGATTGTTCATAAAAACAAGTCGGTTCTTCGCAAGCACCCAGAGTCCTTGCCTGGAGGGGTCCCTCAGTTCCCCTTCCAACCAGGAGATCAATCTTCCAGTCTTTTTTCCAAACTCTACCTTGGAGACATAGGAGGTCATTACGACCTTGGAGGTAGCCATGCCGCTATTTGCGGCATGGCTACCCCCATTCCGGGTACCGGGTCTGGGTTCCTGGAATGGGGAAATACCGGTGTTCACGAGGAGAGGAATTCACTGACGGGCCCATAGATCAGCGCTCACCCTCAAGAACCTGTAAGGCAAGATAGCTGCACCATGTGAGGACAAGGGGTGCAGGATTCACTTACTCCGACAAGACTCAATAATGAGAACTCAGTAGTTTGGCAAAGGGAAGTCTGTTTAATGATACATGCATCAAACAGGGAAACAAATGGGAATCAGCTGTAGTGCGATCACCGGTCTCACTCCGACTTCCATGAACTCTGGTAGAACCGTAATTCTTATAGGCTAACCTCGTCATCTCTGAAGTCTAATTTCTATAAAAAAATCATCATGCAACCTAATTGGTTAGGAAAGGTAACATGTATAGGTGCCATATCTGTATAGAGAAATAAAGCATGTGGATTGGATAACTCTTATCGGGTGGGCGTCTATGCCCATCCCTCTGCAACACACGTGATTGACATCCCTATGAGTACGACGTCTCATTGGTTACAGTGTCTATAGGACCCTAGATCACGTGGTCCATTGTGATTGGGCAAGTTACACCCCTAAACATAAATCTCCACTTTAATTAGCAGCATGCAGAATAGACACCCAGGTGCCTAGTGACCCAAGATTCACCCTTCCTCCTTTCCATCCATCAGTGTTTTAGGGCTATGTGTCAATTAGTTGGCTGGGTATGGCCTCTGAACTGTAGCCTCTTATCAGGAAAAGTTATGGCATCCTCGGGTTCTGGATGACATCAGGCGGTGGTGCCTCTTCGCGCCTGGCTGGTCACGTGTTGGTTCACCTTGAATCTGCTTTAGTTTCTAGCCTTTTGTGCATTTAATTCTGTGTCAGCCTAGCCACCTGCATGGGCCTCTCTTATCTTGACCTTCACGGACGGGCTGGTATGCTCTGCAGTTGGAGTCTCGTGAGCTTATGCTCTCCCCCCCTTCTCTGGTTGACCTTGTTTTCCTAAGCATGAGTCGCTCTTTGCTGAGTTTCGATTCTGCTCCTTTTCCTGCCTTTGGCTGGGTTTCGAAACTTAGCCTGTCAGGCCTCTGGCCGCCTGGGTAACTTTCTGCTTTTACAAAACAGAGTCACACTTGTATAATGTGCCTTATTGAGGTAGCTATTGTTACACCTTTCCAACGTTGGTCCATGCTTTACAGGAGACGGGGGCGCAGAGCTATACTCCTTTCTACAATACGGAGGGCTGCAGAACCCAGCAGACGGGGGGTCTGTTACGTGCCTTAGCAGTCTAGTTTATCCACGCTATCAGCGAACGTCGGTAGCGAGTCACGTGACCCCATTAAAGGATCTTCAACACTCTCCTCGAAGCGTCGCTACTGTTTACAGAGACGCTCCGTAAGTTCGGACCTAGTGTCATTCCTACTCTGATTTAACCTGCTGTCTTTCTTTACTACACTCACCCTCTTGTCTCTCTCTCTTATCCCAGGGTTTCTT
Source organism: Ambystoma mexicanum (assembly GCF_040938575.1). Lineage (NCBI taxonomy): Eukaryota > Metazoa > Chordata > Amphibia > Caudata > Ambystomatidae > Ambystoma > Ambystoma mexicanum. The sequence continues at coordinate 126,812,534 of NC_090940.1, read as the reverse complement.
TATCGGGCAATCCCTTTCATTTCCGTCCGAGTCAACAGGCACATCCGAGTTCATCGGTGTCATCCGATCCCCTTCACTCATACAAACGGACGGATGACTGCAGGACTTATATCCCCTCTCATACAGTGAGTCTCCCGTCCTATGATCCTCGTTTCTCTTTTCTATTCCCTATTTCACCGGTACCGTTTTACAGGAACCTGCAAAACTGTCAGAGTTCAGATACATAGGCAGAATTCTAATTTGTGCTCCTCATCTTCCAGTATAAGGCCAGACAGTGTTGGAATCTCGTAAGGAATTCCCTTTCCTCTGCATTCTTTGCTTTCACACTCTCATTCTCATACGCAACTTACCTGTCCTTTCTTATTACAGTAGAAACTGAGCCTCTGCCAGCAAGGATTCCTTACGTGAAGAAACACCAGGCACCCGAGAAGCTTCATCTACTTCTTCCAGGGTTTTTTTCCCCAGAGGGTTTCCCTGGGGTTCGTGCCTCTTCCCCGTTGGCATTTCAGTCTTGATGGGAGGTGCAGGATCCTCCGGGAGGCTCTTGCCATCTGCAGTTGCTGCTTCCGTGTCGACCATCTGACCAGGTTAGTGTAATTGCCTGTAAGGGGTTTGTCCATCGACAATATCAGTTTTCATTAACAGTTAACAGTTATATGGTTGGTGCTCGCCGCTCTATCTTCTACTAAGCATTGCAGGCAGTATCGATTTCTTAGCATCTTGCATTTCAAGCCTATTTACACACGTTGAACCGGACGGTTGCTTCCATCTTGTCTCGTAGCACCATTTCTTTACGTTTTACCATTGTCTCTTCTCTGCGTATAATCCATTCAATTTCGTAGTAACTCGCACTGGCGTGTTATCTTCGATAGCTGCTCTTGTTCATTCCTGGATCTGTTCAGGCCCTTGTGTCATTTCCACTGGCCTTCCATTAAGGCTTTTGGGGTCTCTTCGTGGACTGTGTGTAGGTACTCCTCATTTCGTATCAGAGGCTGGTATGGCTGTCTAATAGGGTACCGTGCTGCCCAGGGTTGTCTGATTATGGGTGCTTCAACTGGTATGGATCTTTTTATGTATACTGGGCAGAGTCCTAGTGCAGCTCTTTGTAGGTTCATTTGCTCTTCGTACGTCACGTGCCTTGGCAAGTTCCTTCCTGGTAGCTCGAACTGGGGGGCAGGGTGCAGGTCATGTCTGGAACCTCCTTTACACTTCCCCCTCTGGTCGGTTCATCAACCACTTCTTCTTCATTCTTCTCCTCTATTTCTTTTGCTTCTTCAGTGTTTTGTTCATCATCTCCAGGATTGGTACATGAAGGCGTGAACATGTGTGTCTTTGGAGTCCATATTTTTATCACACCTTTCAAATTTCCTGCTGTTTTGACATGTTCATCTTTGTTCCAGGTCATAAACTCGCACTGTCCGTTTGGACTGCAGTAGATCCACTTTCCTTCATACCTTCTTCGCTTTTTAGGATATGTGAACTTTGTTCCTTCTGGTGCAAATTCACTGGCCTTCACAAAGTCCATGATTTCTTCATCTGGCAGGCCTCTTGGCTTCCAGCCTGGCTTAACATCGACCATAATTTTCATCCCAATTGCTTTCTTTGCAGTTTTCTGGCATTGTATGATGATTATCTTGATGACGAAGAATCCTAGCAGTACCATGGCTAGTAGGGCTCCCAGGAACTTGAATATATCAGCCATCCATTGCGGGACCCATGAGAATAGGTTCCCAAACCAGCCGTCAACATCCACCTCATCCGTTTCATCTGTCATCTGGTTTTTTAGAGTTGTCAACATGCCTATGGCCTCTGTTAGGGTTCCGTTTTCTTCATCGTGTGATGGTACAAATGTGCAACATGATTCTCCTATTTTTGCACAAACACCTCCATCCATCGCAGTAATCATGTCAAGCATATATCTGTTTTGGAGGGTCATCAGTCTGATTGCTCTTAGTTCTTCTTTGATCACGTTGATTCCTTTTATAGTGTTATTGATTGTCTGCAATAACTCCCATCTGGTTATCTGCAACCATTTAGCATTCACTCCAATTTGGATGTGGGGCAGGATTAGTGTTGTGAATACTGTTGAGATGAGGCTGAACAGCCTATGTTCGTGCGGGATTGCATGGAATGCTTCTTCTGATTTGGGAGAAAAGTAATTTTCCCTCTTCATCCTGGATACAAGTTCCACAGATCTTCTTCTTCTTAGATGAGCATCTGCTTTCGGGAAACTGTCCAACTTAAGGTCATTCTTAGGGATCACTAGTGCGGGAACGTGGACGTTCACTAGTGTGCATGTGCCTCCCCAGTTTTTCGGCAGCCTTATGTATGCCTTCGATCCACACGCCCAGTAATGGTCCATAATAACTGCGGTTCCTTGGGTCATTCCTGGAGCTTCAAAGATTCGTTTGCAGTTTTGATTCTCTCCCATCTTCCTTGTGCCATTGTTTCTGAAGCATAGTTTTGGGCTCTCCAGTGGCACTATCTGCAGGGGTCCCTCTCTATCTTCGACCCAGGTTAGTAACTTTATTAGCTTTGGCCACAGAGGTTTGCATAACCTCTGTGAATTCTCTATTGCTTCCTTGCAGGCTCCAAGGACCATCCATGCTCGGCAAATTACTACTCTGTCTTCCCATCCATCTGGGGAGATTACTGACCCCCAGACCTGCATTTGGCCTCTATTATTCCAGATTTGAGCCTCTTCTGCAGTCTTCCCTTGGACGTTCAGTCTCGGGTTAACTTCCCATTTTATCCCTGATCCTTTGACACCAGGGTTCTCGTACCTGATCACATGATTTCTGGTGTGCGCTCGGTTTCTTGTTTTAATGTCCTGGACGTAGCCATCTTCATCCGGGTAATTCTTTTCGTTTGCCCATATCAACGAGGCGTCTCTTCCCATAAATTGTCCTCTGGTGTTGCACATTGCTACATGCGACATACAGTGTGCTCTAGGGACATCAACTTCTACAGCCACGAAGATCTTAGATTTTCCCATGCTGTATGGTAGTAGAGCACAGACGAAGCATTCGCCCTTTGACTGTCTTCGCCCTACTTCCTTCATGTGCTGGTACCATATGTTGTTTGCGAGATGGGCTGTGCTGTCCAGGTAGTCATTAAGTTCATTGTTATCTTCATGCAGGCTTCTCTTGATTCTCAGCGTTCTCCTGTAATTCTCTATTACTACGTCTCAGAATGCATCAGTGCTGCTTTTCCACTTCGGGTATCTCGGTGGAGCAGGCTGCCTTGACTGTATCGCTATGGTAGGGGACAGATTGGTGCTTCCTTTCCTTCCCTTTAGCAGTCTGCCATAAACTTCCCGTAACCACCATTGGTTCACCAATCTCCCAACTTGTGGCTGTGTTGTAGGCCTGCGGCTTGTTCCTTGCGTTGGAGCAGGTGTGCTTGCTGTCATAGTTTCTGTACTCCTGTTTTTCAGCTCCTCGTGCAGTTTCTTTGCTCTGACTACAAATGGGAACAAATAATCTATTAGCATGTGTGTCTTTTCTGTGAGTTCTTTCGTGGCCACTTCTGTTTTTTCGAGGGATTTTGCTATTTCCTCCTTCTTTGGCATTTCATTTGATTTTTCTTGGTTATCTCCACTATTCACTGGAATTGAGTGTTCGGCAGGCAGTTTCTCCTTCTTCGCTGCCTTCGTTGGAGGCCGTGTAGCCATTGACACTTGCCCTTGTTTGTGTGCATTCTGTGTGTGGGTGCGTGCCGTGGACAGCGCAACGTTTTCATTCATTCTGTGCTGACCCTGTCTCCAGCTTTTCTCTCCATTTGTTACCTCAAGTGTATACATATCACTGCTGATTACATTCAATTTCAAATCATTTGCTTCATCATTAGCTTTTCTCAGAACTGGAATCACTCTATAGGGTCTGGGTGCTTTTGTGGGATTCTGACGTTCATTATCCTGTGGGCGTGCTGATAGTGGGACACTTCATGCACCAATAAAGAAAGCAGTTCTGATTGTTAATGACAGAAAGACAATAATGATCACCAAACATATACACATGATAGATTTGTAAGACATCTGGCAGCATTTTCTCCCAGGAAAGCGGGGGCACCTTTCTGTTGGGGTAAAACCAAGTTACTGTTCTGGGCCCCCATTTCGAATGAGTTCACAGTCAGTTATTTATTCCTTCTTTTGCTCTGGTCACGTTGCTGTAAAGTTCAGTAACTACTAAAGTGATGCGTGCTATTCAAATGTCCCTTCTCACGAGTGAAGATAGTAGTCGCTGGATATGCAGTACAGTTCCTTTGCTAGCCTATGGAGAAGGGTTAGAGTACTGTTTCAGCACATCACATTCATCCTGCATTTCTATAGTAAACACCGTCTCAGGGGACAACTCCAATTTGCCTCGGCCTTGATGACATGCTGGAATCTGTTCGCTGTGAAAGGCTGAAAAGATGGAACTACTAAAAATCACGTAAAAATAAAAACAAAAATAAAAATAAAAGTGAACATATGAAAAAATAGGCAAAAATAAGAAAAATGAAGAAAAAGGAAAATAGGATGGCGAAGTTCTTGGGTCGGCTCCTTTCTCTCGGTCTCTCGTGACAAGTTGAGGAACAGTGTCTCTTTCCTCCATCTGCTCCAGAGTGAAACGATGATGACAAAAATTCTATTTTGGATTTCCTCCTCCTAAGGCTCTCCTCAGCAGTGGATGTCCATAGTTGCTTCTTAGTTGCGCTGCAATAGCCCTCAGGAGCCTGTTTAGTTGAGCGTTTTTTGCTGGATCACTGAGAAAAGTGGGCACATCAATGTGGTTGGATCTGCCCACTAGTTCTGGAAAGTTATCAATGAGGTGAAAGAAAACACGATATGCGTATCGGCTGTCTTCTGGTGTTAATGACATTTGCTCTGATTCTCTAGCCTCTGGATCACAGGCCTTTCTTGCAGCGTGAACAGTCTTGCACTTTCCTCGATCTGTCTCTCGGCGAACAGTCTTACTGGAAACTCCTTAGGAATTCTCGTTGGAAATTGGACAGCTCCACTTGGAGCATGATCCCATGGAGAAGGGTCCTCATGTGTAGGAAATTGACTGGATCTCTTAGGAAGGTGACAACGTCAACATCAGCAGGCCTTCCCACCATTTCTGGATAGTCTGTGACTAGTCTGAGCATGACATGGTGTGCCAGCTGGGTATCTGCGAGTGACAGGGGCATCTGCCTTGTTTGTTGGGTCCTGATCACAATCTTTTCTTTTGACTTGAACAGTTTTTACACTTTCCTGCTGCGTGGATTGCAACCACGTAGTTCAATTTATACCATACTTGGTTGAGAAATTCATTGTTTCTTGGATCTCTGATAAAGGTTAGTGTATCTGTGGTTCTCCCAACAAGTCCTGGACACTCCTCTATGATCCGGAAGAATAGGGTATAGGTCAGTTCATCTATTATCACATGAGGTGGAAGCATTTGCTTTTTGTTCGCTGTGCTCGGGCAATTGGGCGAAGACCTCTGCGATGACAGTCAGTAGTTGCCTGATTATCTTCTTGTTATCTGGATCTTGAATGAATTCTGTGACACTTGTTCCTCTCCCTATGAGTGACGGGTATGTTAACACCACAAGTTGGAAGTAGGTAAGGACATCCCACTTAAGACTTCGACTGGACTGCACCATAAGTTTTGCGAAAAGAGTCTTGATACTAGATGCTTCAGGATATCGTTCTTGGGTCTCAGAAATGTCTTATTTGCCGCTATCAGAGTCTTATAGTTTGCGTTCACTACCTTGCATGGCTAAAACGTTCATGTTATCAGTGTCACTGCATTTTCGGATGTGTGATTCTCTTCATTACCCTGCAACTTTGGCTGCACAGAGTGTTTGTCGAATGTCTTGTATCCCCTTTAGTGCTCAGAGGAAATGTTCAATGTAAAGCCACGCGTTTCACAACGAGTTCTTTAGTCTTGTCTTTTCTGCTCATGCGTCCATCTTCCTCGCCATAGATCTTGTCTGCACGTGCTGAGGTCCCTTCTCGTTGTCTGTAGATTCTTCGGTGTTAGGTGCTGCAGGAGGGCTCTCTCCTATATAAGGCTTAGTGTCATTCAGGAAGATCCAGGCTCTCCTGCTCTTGAGCTTGACAGCGGATGGGGTACAGTCCTCTACGATGAACGGGCCATGAAACCGTGGTTCGTCCTCCCTTTTTCTGGTGAAATTTCTTACGAGGACTCTGTCACCAGGGAAGATGAGGGGCGCGCAAAGGTTGTGAGCTGCACCTGCATCAGCACTATCTGTTGTGGTTTGTGCTGTGCTGTCCCCTTTCCGCCGTTGCTGCAGCTGGCCAGAAATGACAAGGTTGCTGGATGTCAAACAGTCCAGATAGGCTTTCATCTCTTCTCCTAGTACCTCCATAGTCGGCTGGGCATCACATCTAGCCCTGTCTCGGGGGGTAAGAGGGGTCCTCATCCTTCTACCAGTAACTATTTTGTGCGGCGTGAGATGATGGTCGGAACCTGGCTGGTTCCGAAGAGCATACAATGCCAGTGGTAGACAGTACAACCATCCCTTCTTTAATGTGAGCTTCAACTTGGCTATCCTTTCCTTAAGCAAGCCGTTGATTCGTTCACATATCCCATTCCCTTCAGGATGATACGCCGATGATAATTTGTGCTTTATACCAAGCAACAAGCTGATCTGTTCGAAAACTGAATTTACAAAATGGGCACCATTATCTGATCTCATTACCTCGCACACCCCCCATCTAGGGAAGACTTCCCTCACCAGGAACTTTGCGGCACAGGTTGCATCGGGTTGTGTACAGGGACCTGCTTCTACCCACCTTGAAAAGGGACACACCACCACAATTAAATACCTGTACCCATTACACACCTGGATCATATCGACATAATCGATATGCAGGTGCTGGAACAGTCCATTTGGTCTGGGGATGATTCCTCTCACTACTTTTAATGAGTGCCAAGAGGTGAATTGCTGGCAGATAATGCAGTTTACCATAAAAAATGCAACATGCTCCGCTAAATTCGGTGTGAACCAGTCTTCTGCGAGCGTTGCAGCAAGATTTTCCTTTGACATGTGTATGGGATTAGTGAAGCTGTTCTAACACTACCTTTAGAAGGGTGACAGGCATTACTGGTTTACCAGTGCTGTCTTGCCTCCACAGTCCATCAGATTGGTTTAAAGAACACCCTTGACGCTTCCACAAGTTCTTCTCCTCCTGAGGTGCCTTCCCTTGGAGCTCCATTAGCTGAGTCTGCCCCATGTTGCTATAGGTCTCTGGAGTGGCTCGTGCTACCATCATTCTTTCATGGGTACGTGCCACCTCCACGTCCATGATTGTTTCAGTTTTGGATGCCATGCGCTTGGCTTCCTTGTCCGCTTCATGATTTCCGCGAGACACGAAATCCGTCCCCTTGGTATGAGCGGCGCATTTCACGACCGCTATGCCCACTGGGATCTGTAGTGCTTTTATCAGCCTGTCCAACAAGGCTGCATGTTGCACTGGTGTGCCTTCTGCTCGGAGGTAGCCCCTCCTTTTCCAGCGTGCTAGTCCTGCGTGAAGTGTGGACGTCACATAGGCGGAGTCAGTATACACCGTTACTTCCTGGTCTGCATGGTTCTCAATGGCGAGTATCAATGCCAATAGCTCTGCAGCCTGTGCCGAATAATGAGATGGTATTCGTGCACTAACGAGTACTTGAAACTCTCCATTCGCTATGTGTTTTACCACGGCAACGCCTGTATACCTTTGTCCGTCTTCTTGGTCAATTCTTGAAGACCCGTCAATAAAGACGATCTCTCCACCTGCCAGGGCATTTTCTTTTACCCTGGGGATCTCATCATAGAATTCCTCATAGTTTGCACAGTCGTGTATGGGTTCTCCCTCTGTGGCTGGCTCAGCTATGAACGTGGCAGGGTTTACAGTTTTACATCGCACTGCTTTAATCGATGGATTAGAGATAATCACCTCGTAGGCGGATGCTCTCAGTGACGTCAGGGTGCCCTTTGGTTTCTCTAATATGGCGAACAGTGAGTGCTCAACATACAAAGTCATGGAGCACCCCATCACAATGGATGACTCCTTCTCAATGGCGAACGCGGCAGCAGCTAGATTTTGCTTGCATGGGAAATGGCCCTTCATGACCGGGTCCAGATTCCCGTTGTAATATGCTAGGGGCTTGTATCCAAGCGAGGTTCGCTGCGCGAGCACTGCCATCATAAAATTTCCATCGGTGTGTGAGAACAGGTAGAATTCCTCTGCATAATTAGGAATCCCAAACACTGGGGCCTTACAAATTGCCCCCTTGAGCTCTGTGAACCCTCTCTCCATTGCTTCATTCCATTCAATTTCTTCTCTTGTTGCCTGGGCCTTTTTAAGGGCCTGTAGCAAGGGCTTGGTATACGAGCTGTAGTCAAAGACCCATGCTCGGACATAATTGCACAGGCCTAAGAAGCTTTGCATTTGTTTTATCGTGCACGGCTTGGCCGTGTTCATGATAGATTCAGCCCTTTCTGGGGTTACCTTCTTCCCCTCATGTGAGATCAGTTGCCCTATGTACAACACCTCCTGTTGGCAGTACTGCAACTTTTCCTTGTCAACTTTGTATCCCTTCTCACTAGTATAGTCAATAGCTGGACAGAATCGCGCCTGCATTGCTCGTCAGTGGTGCTGCAGATCAGAATGTCATCTACATACTGCAAAACAACACTGTCCACCGCGATATTGCTTAGGTCCATTTGCAGGACCCTGTTGAAGATTGATGGGGACTCACAGTACCCCTGTGGCAACCTCGTACTTTTCAGGCGCATTTGTCTGAACGTGAATGACATCAAGTCTTGTGAGTCATGGTGCAATGGAATCGAGAAAAACGCATTTTTCAAATCGATCACCGTGAAATATTTTGCTTCAGTTGGTATATTGCATAGTATTGTGGATGGATTAGGGACTAGAGGGAACTCGGCTTCAACTATATCGTTTAATGCTCATAAATCCTGGATTAAACGCCAGGACCCTCCCTTTGATTTCTTGACAGGATAAATCACTGTGTTACAAGGTGATTCTGATGTCACTAAGATGCCCTGCTCCATCATGGCGGAAATTGTCTTTGCGATCCCTTCATCCGCTTTTCTGGACATGGGGTATTGTCGTGCTCATGGCAAAATAGATCCTGGCTTCAGCTTAATCTTTACTTCACCTACCCCTTTCAGGATACCTACGTCATAGGGCCTTGTAGTCCAAACTGCGGCAGGCACTTGGGCCATGTTGTTATCAAAGTACTCCGGGCGTATTAGTGCCAACATCATTTTCTGTGGCACCTCCTGTTTGATCATTTTGACCCAAAATATGAGACTCACTTCCACTCTTGTCTCTTCTAGGTCAGGGTGCTCTTCGAACAGATCGTCATCGGTGATATCAGCCACTCAATACCCTTCTTCAATGGCAATGATCGCACACCATTGTCTGTCTTCATCGTCATATCCTTCAACCAATACCACCTTTCCTCCTACTGCGGCAGATTGTATCGTTAAGGGAAATACTTGTTCCTCCTCTTTGTGCATGGGTATTCTTGGTCTGAATAAAAACTCATCAGGGGTTCTCATAGTTTTGTCTGCGAGGCCTGGCAATCCTGCCATAAGCACCCGTACGCCATATGCGAAAACCTCTGTCTCCAGCGGTATAGCTCTCATGGCTGCACGTCCAGAGTATGCTCTGATCATTTTGCACGCGTTTGAATAATGCATTCCTGGGGTGGAGCACACTATACCATCCTCAGTAAACAAGATGGTCATATTCAACTTTGTCATCAAGTCCGGACCCATGATATTTACTGGGGACTGACGTGAATATAATAAAGGTACATTCATTTCGTGCTCTCCTACAGAGACTGGGAGTGCATCAGTAAAGGGAACTCTCCTATGAGCTCCAGTAAAAGTCTGGGTGTCTATAGCCTCGCCGGACAAGGAGAACTTGCCTTCTCGTATGCACGAGCGCGTTGCACCCCTGTCAACAGAGAAGGAATATTCTTTCCCCCCTATGGTGACATTTATCCTAGGTTCCCTGTTAGGGTCTGGTGTCACTAATAGGATAGAACACATCAGAGTCTCCTGTGAGCTATTTTATATATAGGTTCGGTCCACTGTACACTTGTGGGTTTCCCCCCCATTTCCAGGGTTAATTCCCCCACCGGAATTAGTGCCCTCAGCCATGTGCGGTGGTGCCTGTTGGGGTTGTCCCTGTGGCAAGTTCCCCATGTTCGGTGGTTGAACCACTTGCTGTGCACTTTGCTGCAAGCCCACCGCCTGCTGCTGCACTGTATAATTTTGTGCACCACCCTGCTGTGGGGTGGCAGGTTGATTTACCATGCCTGTCCCCGTCCCTTGGCTGTTTTGCCATATACCTTGGCTTCTGCACATGTGCGCAACATGTCCTGTCACTCCACACAGCCAACACTCTGGCGGCGGCCGGACCATTTGTCCATCTGGCATAGCTGGAACGCCCATTCGTGCATTCTGGAAACCACCTTGAACATTTTGAAAACCTCCTTGGTTACCTTGAAACCCTCCCTGATTGCTCTGCCATCCTCTACCTCCAAAACCTCTTCCCCTCGGGTAAAATCCCGTATTACCCTGATTATGTTGTGGTGGGTTAGTTGCTTGTAGTGCGCTTGGTTCGGCTGGGATAGTGAGCATGGCTCCCTTGAGAGCATACTTTGAGAGCTTTCTTTGCACCAGCTTTGCCTCCTCTCCCTTACGAGTTGCCTCCTTTTTCTGATTCTTTTCTTGAAACAATCTGCAATAGTGTGCAATTGTCAACTGTATTTCGGCCCATGGTTTAACTTCGATTCCTACCAATTTCTTGAGCTGTTTTTTTTGCACCGGTTCTGGTAACCCTTGGCACAATATATGGTAGAATACCAGGATGGATTTTGTCCAAGATTCATGTGTTTCGAGCACCCACGTGTCTTGAAAATTTTGGATATAAAGCAACGCATCCTCTGACTCTTTCATTTCCTGTGTCATTATAGCGCCCATGTCAGAAGTGTCTGGATAAAGCGTACGCAGCGCTTTCCACACTGCTGCTCACCAGTTATTAAATGGTGCTCCGTCATGGGTGGTGTTAGTTAGGGTTACCCTAGGGTAGCCTGCTCGTTTCCATACATCATCTGCTCTTTCACCAAGTATGGCAATTAGGAGGCCCTTAATGTCCCCTATAGCTAAGGTGACACCCATGTCATTTTCTCTAACTCATGTATCCACTTTCCAGCTCCCGATGTCAGCATTGGAAGCTTATTTTTTAGGTTTTCTCGGTCCATGTGTGGCAGTGGAATATATTGTGGTCTTGCACCCCCTTTTTCTAGCAACGGGAATTGGAATGCACAGTCCTCCTTCTCTTTCCCCATAGCTCTCTGGTCTACCATCGGGGCGGCATTCCTGCCTTGTCGTCTGCCTGGCAATGCCCTTAACCTGTCTACATAGGCAGGTGCCGACGCCCCCTCTGACCCTGGGGTGTTTCTTCATTGCGGCTGGATTGTCCAGCGGACTTCGGTGCCCTACTTTAGCATCCGACCATCGTACCTCTCAGTCCCCTGGGAGCCGTTTTTCGCACCGTCTCCCTTCATCATGTGCCCCTTCCTCCGTTTCCCCACCGGAGTCAGATCCTGAATACTCCCAGTTTACACAGCTTCTTGCATCTTCTTCGTTCTGTCCAATCTCCAGCCTATCTAGGGACAGTCCCCTGCTCCCACTACTTCGGGTGACATCCTCAGTGTTGTATAGCTGAGTACTCTCTAAGCACTCATCCTCCCTTCCCCCTTGGGAAATTAGTTCCAGGCCCATCTTGTCATAAATATTCTCAATCGTTTCCCCGATGCTTCTGGTGTCGAAGTCATCATCAATATGTGTCCCGCTTGTACCTGGTACTGCATCGCTTGCAAGAAAGAACTCTTCTATGTCTTCCCATTCTACAACAGGATTGGGTTTTTCAACTTCCCGTTGCAAATATTCTAGATCTCGTGCCCTCTGTCTGCACTTACGTTCTGCTTCCTCATCTATTTCCTTTCGCTTCTTTGCTTCTTCTCTGGCCTTATCTACTTCCCTCATCCGTTCATTTCTATGTTCTTTTGCCTTTCTACTTTCCTCGTCTTCCCACTTCTTTACTTTCCTCTCTTGCACTCTCCTTTCTTCCTCCAACTTTAGCATGTTCTGCCTGTACCTTTCGTAGGCTGCGTATTGTGTGCGACTGAGCGGTATTCCTTGCTCTTCGCGATATAGATGTTCTCGCCTTAACCTATCCTTCTTTCTTACCCTCTCGTCTATTATTTCCTTTTTGCTTCTCTTTTCCCTTTCTCTGCACCTCATCAGACCATTCCCTCGGCCTTACGTCATCACTCCCTTTACCATCAAGTTTTAGCAATATCTGACCTCCCATCCACTCGTCCTTCGCGAATGCTAACTCGCTGTTCCCGTTCTGCTTTTTTCCCTCTCTCGAGAGAGATGCACTACTCTGTGCCTGATCCTTTCCTTCATCTCCGCGCCTCTCCTTGTCCCTCGGGACTGCGGAGGCAAGATCAATTTCCTGTTCCTTCTCTTTCGTCTCGTCACTACTGCATGTAGGCGACTCATACGCTGGGTTGCTATACCCTGTGGCTGCTTTGAGCTCTCTCAACAGGTAAAGGCCCTCTGACTTGCTTCCCTCAATCACAGGTTCCGGCGGGGCTGGTGGCGCGGTAGGCGTCTCACCCCCCCTCCGTACATACATTTAAAATCCAGTCTGCGGGTGGTTCTTCTTCCTTCGCTTGCTCGAACATTTTCCAAAGTTCGAGAACCTTAAGGCGTTTCTCAAGCTTCTTGCCGGTATATGTGGCGTGTAGAAATGTTGTCATGTGCTGTAAAACAGCCTTAGACAGTGACCCGTTATGGGGCCAAGACATAAACATCTTATTGGCGGTACCCTTAACCCACTCCTGGCTGTATTTTTTCAATTTTACTGCATGCTTGGGCAGCTGCTTACATAAATGCGCAAGTGGGGTAACTTCCTCCATTCTTAATTTTGTCACCAACAATATTCACACAGTTCTTTAAGCGTTCCACTAGTATGAGCGAGCACCACATACGCAAGCTCCAATCCAACCTTTTCCCGCCAAATTTTGTAAACACAATTTACTCAAAACTCATCAATTCAAAGGCGATTCCCTCTTAATTACGAAATCGCATAAAGCAAAATACATTGCAATCAATCAAAAGTACAGTAATTTCACATTTGACATACACAGGACATATACGACAGACTAGACAGACTAGATAGACGCCAGCTGGTCATACGTATACCTGCCTTCTAATTAATACCCCGTCATGGGATTTGAACTAACCCCCTTATGACATCTTCAAACGTCATCATAGCCTAAATTGTCCCCCCTCTGTGGGCTCTGGGTTCACGTTCCTTCTGACCACTCTTTAAAGTGCAGGAACAAGGGGAATCTTTAAGTTTTTACTTCAGGTGCCCCCCTGATTTACGTTTTTACTTCAGGTGCCCCCCTGATTTACATTTTTACTTCATATGCTTGAGTCATTACCCCCTATACATATATATATATATATATAAGCACGGATCATTATCTGTGAAGTCCCACTCAGGACTTGATTGATTGCCAGTTTGGAACTGAGAAGAGCCCCAATGAGAACTTAGTGAGGGCAGAAAGCAGCAAGTGAAAGGGAAATCCGAATTCAAGCCAGGTGCAGAGTCCGAGGTCAAAAGGTCCATTGTATCAATATGAAAGCACGCCGTGACAAAACGTTAGGAGGAAGGCAGTCCGAGCAGTCGTAACCAAGTTGTAGAGTCTGTGTGATCAGGCCTCGAAGTCGTCGTAGCCAAAGGATAATGCGAGGGAAGTGCAGGAGACAAAACGAGGTCAAAATACCAATGAAGCAGTACTTGAAAACAAATTGCGTCACGAGCCGGGTAAGAAACACAGCTGAGAAGCGCTGTACTTCCCGACCGGCGTTCTTTTATCCTGATGTGACTTCTTGATCACGTGAGCGAGTTTGCATCATTGCTGCCGCTTGGTCACATGAACAGGCCTGCACCACGTGAGCAGCCCGACGCGCTATGTGTGTTTTCCTCCAACTCCATGGCATCCGCCACTGCCAACGCAGCCACAGCTGCCATGAATGCCGTGAATGGAGAAACGGTGCTCCTCTTGCTGAGGGGAGACCGCAGCACGTTGACCACCATGCCGCTGCTGGATAGGACATTGGGATGAATTGGCTGAAGTCGAGTGTGGGTTAGAAGTGTCCTGGTGTGTTGCTGTTGCTGGGGGCATGACAGCGTGGAGCTCTGTCGAAATTGGGCGTGGTATCCAGTGATTTTACCTAATAAAAAATAGAGAATTACATTTTACCGACTACAAAAAATACTGAAATACAAAAAAAAGATATGTGTGGGTGTGATAAGGCGTTAAATCTGGCAGGGAGGTGTTTGGGGACGGTTACTAAACACGAGGAAACAGGGGGTTTGGGTCCCCCAAAAAATATTCTGTATTTATTTCAGAATTTTGAGTTCATTAAGATTTAATTCTCTATTTTTGAGTTCAATAATATCACATCGATCCATTGAGCGTGACCCCCAGACCTGGAATCCATCGAGAACTTTTTACAAAAAATGTGGAGCATGGCTCTTATAGCCACCCCAAAGTTATATTCTAGGGGTACATGCCATTGGTATGCAAAAAAAGCCACCTTGACTCTTAAGTGAGCAAGCGGATTCAAAGGGTGTGTCACCTTTCTTAGGTTATTGCCCTCCAGAAAATATTAGACAGATTGCTGTGCCATTGTGGATTTGGCAGCCTGGTGAGCAGCCCACATAGGGCACAATTAGATACTCAGAAGACCTATTCACTTTTACTCACTACGGTTAGAATTTAAGAGCTGGTATGCAGTGTTTATATCAATTTTTTTATAAAGAAAGACTATATATCGAATATATTTATAACGAAAAATGTTATAGAGAATGCAGTTAGGGGTGGGGTTAAATCATTTTGGGAAACTGTTGGGGTGGGTTTTTAGTAGTTGGAAATTGAGTTTGGGGGGCCCCCTCCCCAAAAAAAGAAAAAAAAGTGCATTCTCTATAAAATAATTTGGTATAAAGACATGTAAACTTAAGAGCCTGCAAAAGTCAAGATTATGGGGGTCATTACAACCCTGGGGGTAGGGGGTTCCCATTCGAGCCCTATAGGGGCTCGAATGGGAATGGGGATGGGTTCCTGGAATGAGGAAATACCGGGCCCTCCAATGTCGTAATGGCCCGGTGTAAAGGAGGTTCCAGACATGACCTGCACCTCCGCCCCCCAGTTCGAGCTACCAGGAAGGAACTCGCCAAGGCATGAGACGTATGAAGAGCAAATGAACCTACAAAGAGCTGCACTAGGACTCTGCCCAGTATACATCAGAAGATCCATACCAGTTGAAGCACCCATAATCAGACAACCCTGGGCAGCATGGTACCCTATTAGACAGCCATACCAGCCTCTGATACGAAATGAGGAGTACCTACACACAGTCCACGAAGAGACCCCAAAACCCTTAATGGAAGGCCAGTGGAAATGACACAAGGGCCTGAACAGATCCGAGAATGAACAAGAGCAGCTATCGAAGAAAACACACCAGTGCGAGTTACTACAAAATTGAATGGATTATACGCAGTGAAGAGACAATGTTAAAACGTAAAGAAATGGTGCTACGAGACAAGATGGAAGCAACCGTCCTGTTCAACGTGTGTAAATAGGCTTGAAACGCAAGATGCTAAGAAATCAATACTGCCTGCAATGCTTAGTAGAAGATAGAGCGGCAAGCGCCAACCATATACCTACCTCAATAAGGCACATTATACAAGTGCGACTCCATTTTGTAAAAGCAGAAAGGTACCCAGGCGGCCAGAGGCCTGACAGGCTTAGTTTCGACATTTAATGAAATATAGGTTGCATTGACAACATTGCTAGAGTTTGGTATGTGGAATCTGAAGTATAGTTATGTGCACTAATGTTTTATTTCCACAGGTGGGACTTTTGTAATGCAGATGTATTAAGACCTTATTTAATGCTAAAGTTTAAAGTGCTAAGTGTCAAACAAAGTTTTTGTTTGGTTGTTTGGTTTAGAAACCATTCAGAGTTTCATGATGATACAGCAAAGACTATAGTAGAGTCATTGATGTTGGTATGATGCTGGTGTGAATGAAGTGTGGTTTTCCCTAATAGGAGCTGTATTGTATTTAGGAATACTTTCAACATGGGCAATTTAGGGGTAATGGTGTCACAAGAAGTGAAGTAGTTACCCGGGTATCTGGGATACTCAGTCTAGTTGGAGGTGGTGTGTATTTAGGTACATACCGGTTTGCATTGTTGGGTGTGAGGGAGATGTGTGTGTGTTCTTTTGTGGGACGATGAAGTCAAGTTTAGGAAGAGAGGTATGGCTGCCTCTATTTGTAAAAGTTTTAGTAAGGATGTTTGAGCAGTTGGGTGCCTTTTCCTCACTTGGTAGAAAGAGGAAGGGGCATTGATTGTAATTGTGTCCCACGGCTGTGTGGACTATTTTGGAATATGTAATGAGACTAGCAGAATGTTCTCAGTTAGGAGTGATGAGGCAAGTGCATTGAACGTGGGGTTGTTTGTGTGCGTGTTGTTATTAGCCATTATGGTTAAGTTATCTACTTGTGTTTTTATGTCCCTAAGGAAGGGAGATATGTAGGGATTTGGTATTATCCTGCATCCTAATGGAACCTTTGGTCAGTGTATTGATTGACAATGGAGTGTTAAGGGTTAGAATGTTTATGTGTGACTGGGGTTCTATGTGGTCAGTTGGGAGATGTAAGCCTACCTGGGAGGATGCAGGTGTATGTTGCCCTGAACCCAGATGTACCTGACATTATATGACCATCATAATGTACTGGAACTAAATAAAGAAGTTACTGGAACTTCACCTGAGGTCATGGTCATCTGTGGGGAACAAGGAGTTCTACAGTCTTCATTGGACACTTGGGTTTTTGAACTACAATTATCAGAATTCAATGCCCAAGTTCTCCTTGTTTCAGCCTGCAGGCTAGGCACAACTCACGTTTCCTCTCGTCCATTTGGCCTTGCCCTCGTTCTTCTCATTCTAGCCCCTCACGGCAGAACACTCTGCCCTCTAGACACCAGTCACATCTCTCCAACTCTTGCAGGATTTCTCATGAAATCTCTGACAACTTCCTGCTACAATCTCCAGGTCTCACTAGCCTTGCAACAATTGGGCCCTGTGGTACAGTCTGCCACCTGGCAGGGTCAGACCCGGCGCCTATGAAAATGGCGGCAATTCCTTCCTCGTCGAGGACCCAGGTTTCTTTGTTGGTAAAAATGTGTTAAAAACTTTGCATTTTGAAGAATATTTGTTCAGTAACACTGGTCAAAACTACTAGCTGCATGGTGAAGTAACTAATCAAACTGGTCCACTTTGTCCAAAATAATTGCCCATGTTGACCCAAAAAACAGACCCACTCTAGCATGGTACGCCTGTATTTCAGGCATTGCCCTATTGCCCTTTAGGCCAGTGCAAGCCTGGCGTCTGGGCTGAGCCCATCAATAGTCAGGGCACCTCCTGTACACAGCATTCTCAGTCAGAGCTTCTGTTAATTTAGAGATAAAACTCCACATCTAAAGTTTTCAAAGTTATCAATTATTTTAAAAGTCAAAATACTACCATGCCTAAAATTTTGTGAGTGAATGACTTCTATTACAGAAGAAATCAAAGTCAGTAGTTAGTCAAGCGGACATATGGCATTATCCCGCCATTTATGATTGCATTTATGAGTGCACAATTGAAGAAAAGGAGCACTTGAATTTGTGAAAGGGTAAATCTGGCCAGGCTGAGCTGGCGAGGGAGTGCGGGTGACATTAAAGGAAAATACTTGTTAAGTTTCACAGTTGGAAGTTGTATTTTAAAAACACAAACTATGTAATGCTTAGCTTTTTTTACTCCAATTTGTTGAGACGTTTCTTGTCTTTTTCTGGACGTACAAAATAACAGGAAGGGCTTACCGGAAGCTGTGCTTTTAGGATGTAAGGACTACTCTATTGGCTAAGACTGTTGTGCCGTTTCTTCTGGTCTCTACAGCTTCTCCATCTCTGCAGTGTCAAATCCCCTTCCAATACCTCTCATCTCATTGGCGGGATTGCCATGACCTGGTCTCATTGGCCTCATTGGTCGGCTGGTCTCTGTTTCCTCCTCATTCTTTCCTTCTGACCTCTACTCTCATGGTCTAGGAAGGGGACATTATTAATGCTAACCCCCCTATCTTGCGGGCCTCTACAGCTTCACCATCTCTGAGGTGTCAATTCCCCTTCCAATACCTCTCATCTCATTGGCGGGGATTGCCATGACCTGGTCTCATTGGCCTCATTGGTTGGCTGGTCTCTGTATCCTCCTTATTCACTGCTTCTGACCTCTATTCTCATGGTCTAGGAAGGGAACATTATTAATGCTAAACCCTCTATCTTTCGGGTCTCTACAGCTTTACCATCTCTGCGGTGTCAATTCCCCTTTTGATAACTCTCATCTCTTCATTGCACTGGCAGGGATTCCCATGACCTGGTCCCAGTGACCTCATTGGTTGGCTGGTCTCTGTTTCCTCCTCACTCACTGCTTCTGACCTCTCCACTGATGGTCTAGGAAGGGGACATTATAAATTATGAATGCTATGTCCCCTATCTTCTGGGTCCCTACAGCTTCTCCATCTCTGCGGTGTCAATTCCCCTTCCGATGCCTCTCAACGCTTCATTGCACTGGAGGGGATTGCCATGACCTGGTCTCACTGCCTCATTGGCCGGCTGGTCTCTGTTTCCTCCTCATTCACTGCTTCTGACCTCTACTCTCATGGTCTACGAAGGAGACCTTATGAATGCTATGTGCCCTATCCTCTGGGTCCCTACAGCTTCTCCATCTCTGCAGTGTCAATTCCCCTACCGATCTCTCTCATCTCATTGGCAGGGATTGCCATGACCTGGTCCCAGTGACCTCATTAGTTGGCTGGTCTCTGTTTCCTCCTCACTCACTGCTTCTGACCTCTGCACTGATGGTCTAGGAAGGGGACATTATAAATTATGAATGCTATGGCCCCTATCTTCTGGGTCCCTACAGCTTCTCCATCTCTGCGGTGTCAATTGCCCTTCCGATACCTCTCATCTCATTGGCGGGGATTGCCATGATCTGGTCTCACTGGCCTCATTGGTTGGCTGGTCTTTGTTTCTTCCTCATTCACTGCTTCTAACCTCTACTCTCATGGTCTAGGAAGGGGACCTTATTAATGCTAAACCCTCTATCTTCCGGGTCTCTATAGCTTCACCATCGCTGCAGTGTCAATTCCCCTTCCGATGCCTCTCAATGCTTCATTGCACTGGAGGGGATTGCCATGACCTGGTCTCACTGCCTCATTGGTCGGCTGGTCTCTGTTTCCTCCTCTTTCACTGCTTCTGACCTCTACTCTCATGGTCTAGGAAGGGGACGTTATAAATGCTATGTCCCCTATCATCCGGTTCCCTACAGCTTCTCCATCTCTGCGGTGTCAATTCCCCTTCCAATACCTCTCATCTCATTGGCCGGGATTGCCAGGACCTGGTCTGACTGGCCTCATTGGTTGGCTGGTCTCTGTTTCCTCCTCATTCACTGCTTCTGATCTCTACTCTCATGGTCTACGAAGGGGACCTTATGAATATTATGTGCCCTATCTTGAATTTCATTGACAGTTCTCGCTGGAGGGCGGTGTTCTTTGTTCCCCTGGATTTTCACGGGCGACTGGCTGCCTGATGGCTTGCAACAGGGTCTTCAATGCAACTTATACATCTGTTTTTATGTTTAAGTGTGAGATAGACAGAAACACTTCATCACAGCAGACGGCCTCTAATTCTCTGAGGGGACATGTGTACAGCAGAATGATTGTGGTGAGACCGCAAGTGTCTCACAACCCAGGATCCCTTGCATGACTAAGTGTAATGTGATTCCCGAACACCTACATGGCATTGGGCACCTGCACCCACATGGTAAGCACAAAGCAGTTAAGAGTGAAATATGTCCATCGCTTGCAAAGAATATTTTACATTTTCACCTCTTATTTTAGGGGTGTAAAAGTAAAAAATCTACAATACTGATGCTGTACACGAACATATCCATTGAGGGCTGTTTGACATGGGCTGGGGTGTGAAATGCACCCTTTTGTGCACTGCACTTTTCTACTATCCTAACTTGTTGCAGACGGGGTAATTGGGACTGGCGCATTAGAAGAGAAAAGAGGTGCAAAAAGAAAATCTCCCTAGCAGCCCCCCTCGGAAAAGCCAACCTATGGTTAGCAAGGTTATTCACAACCAGTACTGGAAATGGAAAACATTTATTGGGGGAACCGTCACTTCTTAGGAGGGGTGGGGCTTTGGGAAGGGGGGCGTGGCTCCGGCCAGGCAGCAGAGTATCCCTATATAAAACCCAATCCTGGCGATTTGCATAAAAGCAAGGAGCCTTATGGGACCAACAAAATGTCCACAATTTTAAATGTTAAACATGTCTTATAGCGATTCATTTAGAAAAACCTTTAAGCGAATAATGGACTCTTCTGTTTTGATTGGTCACCATTTTCACCCTAATAAAGATGTCTGTAAAATGCAGGCCATATATACCTGTTTGAACAGCTGCACAACCATTTGTGAGGCTCGGGCAGTTTCTGTATGCAGGCTCCAGTGCTGTGTTTGGGTTGTGCCTAACTAGCAGACTGCTTTCAGAAGACTCTTGTTTTTCGGAAAGCTGTCTGTTCGATGAGGCAGAGAATATGAGAGTCTTGTATGGGAGCCCCTCGGTCGGTAGGACGGAGTGGTACTCTGGCAAGACATTTTTTGTCAGAGCACCGCTTCGTCTTGTTCCGGCCCGTTTCCTGCACTGTTCACAACCCCATTTCAGCAAAGGCACTCTCTTAAATAATGTTGACTAAACAGCAAGGCTGAACTAATGAGGAAGGGGGCGCTGTTGTGTAGGACAGTTAACATTTAGCACAGCAGGTAAGTAAAAGACCCACACAGGCAACTTATTAAAAAATTACCATTATGAGTATCAGGGGACCTAATGCAGTCTTCTTTGCTTGTGGATGGGCCTCAATACGAGTTAGGAGGTGCAAGATAAATGCGGTGGTATTAACATATACCGCCACATTGCCGCACTGCCCAAATATGATATGGATGGAAACTTGGAGGATTCACCTCCAGCTATGAGCTGGAGGTAAATCTGCCAACTTTCTGCCCTGTTTCGGCAGAATTACCGCTGCGGTAATTCCAGCAAGATACCCATGGACGTCAAATAAATGGGGACTAACAATGCCACTTGTAATCCGGCGGTAATACCATCAGACCAAGTTGCGGTAACAGTAATATCATTTGGTGGTATCTTAGAGGATTTACCACTGGGATGCGACCAAACTTATAATAAGGCTGAATGTCTCTTTCTCCTGTCACTGTGTGTTGTCGGTGGCGGGTTGAGCTAATCCCAACAAGC
Source organism: Ambystoma mexicanum (assembly GCF_040938575.1). NCBI lineage: Eukaryota > Metazoa > Chordata > Amphibia > Caudata > Ambystomatidae > Ambystoma > Ambystoma mexicanum. Next base: position 126,791,018 of record NC_090940.1, on the reverse strand, counting down.
ATGCACAATACATGTTTGTCCCAGGCTTGTCGAGCAGCGCTCCACAAGCCAGAAATGAACAGTAGCCAGGGGAGTTAAAAATGAAGTGCGTCCATTGGCAAATAAGGAGCCTAGTGCCTTCCAATCGTATCCCTCAGAAATGGGGGGACTGCTACGCCATAAAGACCGCATATGGAAACTAAGGCACAATAAACATATACTCGAGTGACACGTCAGACACGAGGTTCTTTTTCCAAACAAGCCTGGTTTATTTCAAAGTATTCTCAGTCGGCCGACCGGGTCTCAACGCCTCACAACATGTGTTCCCAGAGCTCGTGAGATGTGAGAGAGCGAGCAATCGCTCAAGCCGCAATATACATACATTAGACATAATCTTCGTGAAGGCAATTCGATCCGCCCAGATGCATGTCATACAGGCTAGGGTTCAGTGATTGACAATTATGACAATTATGACACGTTATGTCAAGTCTTCATTCAGGCTAAACATAGCTATTCTAGCAAAAGCAGCAGAGACAGCTTTCTGTTATGGGGAACATGGAGCTCTAGCTCGGCAAAGATATCATGTTCTTAGGACTGCTATGCCATAAAGACAGCATATGGAAACTAAGGCACAATAACCATATACTCGAGAGAGACGTCAGCCACGAGGTTCTTTTTCCAAACAAGTCTTCGTGAGTTCGAAGCATAGAATATGTTTGCAAAGCGATTTGATAGAAAGGAAAAAAGCATATGGCTGATATTTTACAAAAAGGACGCCCTCTTGTTACATTGACGATTCTAGGATTGCGATGTTTGTTTCATGATGCGATTGGTTTGTGGCCAACATACTATACATGATATAGGGTTGTTTCTGGTCTAACAAACCCTCCTTTTGGCCGTAAGCCAATAGCGTCATCCATACATTGCGTCTTCATCGGACCACGTGTCCAATTCCGAACTATCCACTATCCATACTGCTGTACTCATCATCAGAAATATTAATTGCCATACATTCTTTAATTATTTCATTTTCGTGTTGTGCACCTTCACTTAACATGCGAGGAGGTTTTCGTTTTGATCGCATGTACTCATTTGTAATTTGGGAGCAGAGGACTGGCAGGCATTATGAGGATTCCAACTATCATAACCAAAATTGCAATTAGTTTTCATCCCCATGATCGCAGCAGTTCCCAAAACCATGAACCTATATTTAGATTCCAACCACCTGTACATGAATTTCAGAACTTAGGACATGCAATTTCTTAATTGCTTCAAATATCGTGTGGGAGGAGTCACTTACGAATACACAGCACGCTGACCCCACCAATTTGCATACTCCTCCATGATCAGCCAAAATTATATTAAGCACCATTCTATTCTAAAGTGCAATTAATCTGATTGCTTTTTGTTCCAGTGTCATATTATAGAGTATATCTGTAGTTCCATTTATCGTTTTTTCCAACACCCTGGACAGTTTTCTTATATTCCATTAATGTATTGATTGTCCCCAAAATGGTATAAATGATTTTGCTATATCCCCTACGATCTGTCCTGCGGTATCATCTCGACGTGGCCGAGATCCAGATAATTATGATATTTCAGAAGTTTTGGAAAGAAATACACCAGGTAAAAGTATACCTAAATAACAGGTCCCTTCCCAAGTTCTAGGTAACCATGTGTAGGCCTGATTTCCACATATAAAATAGACAGAACCCTCTATATATAATGTTTTTTCTTCTTGCTCAAGTACAGCAATATTCATGCATCTAGTGAATGTTCCCACTGGATAGGAACCCTTCTTTCGTAAGCAAAATGGGACAGAATGTGGACTATGGTTAATAGTATGCGAGGGAGGCACAGCATCTTTGTTTCCTACCGGAGCCATTTTAAAAGTGATTAGGGACTTGTAAGGCCTAGAGAGCCAATCTACTGGACTCTTTGTTACCGGATTTACTTTGCTTCTGCTTGTAAATACGGAACAACCCAAGGGTTCCAATAGCACTCTTTCAAATTCATTTATGTTTGTTCCATCAAACTGACCGGTAACACTATCAGTCCATTTTCCAAAGAATAGCACTCTTAATGATGCATAACAGGCGGTATTAAGTGGCAAAGGATGTACATACCAACCAATTCCTCTTTCACTGTGCTGGGGTAAATGGGAACAGACCCAACAATTGGACCTATTCAAGATAGCATGGGTCATATTCATAATCAGTAGCAATGTATTATTGCACTATCCTTTTCTATGTTTCACTTCTTGTGAGAGGAGAGTATAAGAGAGCACATGCACTGGGCTGCTCATAGTAGGAGCATTGGTAGCCCTCAAGAGAGAGTTCAAAGGATGCAAAGTTTCTAGATACCAAAATATTGGGACCAGTGTAATCAAAATGCAAAGCGGTATCATAATCATTAGCATATTATTCTTTCTGAACCAAGTCTCTCTAGGAGCAGGCTTAGTCTCTATCTCTATGTCATCAACAGCATTGGTGCAGGAGGGAGCAGGAGCAAATATAGGCATTGTCTGTAATGTTTATCTCAGCAAATGTTTTTCTATGTCTGTCGGGAAAGTTCTCCACAGCAACACACGTTTACAGCAAACGTTCAGGCCAGTTTAGGCTAGCCTGTCCAACAGATACCAGCAAGCTAATGTGAATTTGCACAGAGCTCCAGAAAGGCAGGAACAAGTACCAATTTTCATAGTGTCGGTACCATATGCCCCCGCTTGTCCGTGCTAGGTTGCAATGGTCCTTCACTTTTCAATGGTAGCACCGGGAAACTGCATGTCAGAGCTTGCAATTTGATGCAGCTTGATATAGCTCATACGCTCCTTTTCCCTAGGCCTCCATTCTCACTTTATCCATGAGCTGGGAACAAAGGCGAAACAAAAACTGATCACTTCCGATTTTGTACCTTACAGCTCCAGGTACAATATGATCGATGAACAATGCACTCTAATTTCCAGATTCAGGATCAGTGCCAGCTTCTGATGCAATGCACGATGATGAGGCAGCAGTCGGACAAAGTTGAGGCACCTTTGGCCTTTCGATCTTCATTGCAATCTCCCCAGGCCCTTTCCCAGGCTTACAAATCACTTCTGACAGAGAACTGGCAATGATATCTTTGTGATCAAATGCAGCTGTCTTCCTTTTGACGTCAGGATCATCAAGCTCTTTCTCATGTGGCAAAGAAAACTGAACTCTTTTCGTGTGTGTTGCGTGGATCCAGTGCTTGCGTCCATTCACTCGGACTGCAGACTGCGTAGCCAGTAGCACCTGGAAAGGCCCCTTCCAGCGTGGTGCAAGTGAGGACTTTCTTTCAAAATTCTTGATCAACGTCCACTCCCCAGGCTGCAGACAATGTCCTAGGCCGGTATATCTGACAGGAAGAGCCTCCTGCACCTGCTGATGAATCAAACGCAGGTTTTGAGTCAACTGCTTACAGTAATCAATAAGTAATGGGTACTCTATATCCCTCAACCGCTTTGGCCGGGGGGCATTCCAAACATTAGCTGGTCTCCCCATCACGATTTCATAAGGGGAGAGACCAGTCCTCGCCTGTACAGTTGTTTGCATGCAAAGTAAAGCTAGTGGTAATGCATCAGGCCATTTCAAATTGCTCCCCGCACATATCTTACTGATTTTGTTTTTCAAGATACCGTTCTGACGTTCTACCAAACCGGCACTCATCAGGTGCCTGGCCGAATTGAATCGTTTATCAATTTGGAGACCTGCACAAATTTGCAATATCACGGCCGCAATAAAGTGCGGGCCGTTATCTGACCATATGACACGGGGTAGGCCGAAACGGGAAAAGTATTCTTTTAGCATGACTTTAGCTGTCGACATAGCTGTACAATCTTTCAGGGGATAGGCCTCTACCCATTTACTAAATGCGCAGACCACCACGAGGACATACTTATAGTTTTGGCACCTTTCCATTTCTATGAAATCAAAATGGATGACTTCAAACGGCATAGATGGTGGGCCAAAACTACCTACTGGCGTCACTGTTCCCTTTCCAATGTTATGTTGTAAACAAGTCCTTCAATTCTAAACCAATCTTTCAGCAGTTTTTCTAATGTGTGGATTCTGCCATACAGAATCTAGATGTTGAATCATTTTTCTAGCACATATGTGTGTCGGACTGTGGGCCATGGTAACCATAGCCATCACATAGGCATTTGACAACATCCATCTGTTATTTTGCTTGTCCACCCAACAACCTTCAGAATTTAATTCTGCTGGACCCTCAGACCAGTTTTTTATTTCATCTGCAGTAGCTTCCGCTTGCATTTCCTTAACTGTGGCAATTCCATTTTCTATCATGCAGGGTACTTCTTCTATTTTTTCGACACACATTTTCGTGTGTAAATCAGTGGCAGTTTGTTTCGCAATTTTGTTTGCAAGTGCATTTCCCTTTCCAACGTTACATGTTACTTTTTTATGTGCTTCACATTTCATTATCGCTAATCGCTTGGGAAGCGCAAGTGCTGACAACAGTCTCACTATCAAAACGCCATGTTGGATTTTAGTTCCATGTGATGTCAGGAAAACTCTTTCAGCCCATAATCGACCAAAATTGTGTACTACCCCAAAGGCATACTGACTGTCAGTATATATGTTTAAATTCAGGTTTTTAGAAATTTCACATGCTCTTGTTAACGCTATTATTTCTGCAGCTTGTGCTGAGTTATATGGGATTCTTTTGTTTTCTACAATACTTTCAATGTAGTGATGTCATAAGCAGCAGTTGATGTGCCATCTGGTAATTTAAAACAAGAACCGTCACAAAACAGTTCTCCATCTGGCTCTTTCTGTGGGGTATCAGTTAAGTCAATTCTTCCTTTTATTTCTTGTTCAATAACCATTAAGCAATCATGGGGGAATTGTTTTTCACCCCCTTTGTCATTGGGAGGGGACATTAACTCGGCCGGATTTAAAGTGCAACACCTCATAATTTGGATATGTGGTCCAATAGAACTATTTCATACCTTGTTAATCTGGCTGATGTGAGGTGTTGTGTCTGCTTTCTATTTAAAAGAACGTCTACTGAGTGAGGTACCATTACGGTTAATGTGTGACCTAAAACCATTCCCTCGGTTTGTTTTACTGACACAGTGGCTGCAGCAACAGCTCGCAAGCAATGTGGCAAAGCACATGCAACAGGATCCAATGTGGAAGAGAAGTAACCGCATGGTCTATTTCTCCCTCCTTGTTCCTGAGTCAAACCAGCCAAGGCACAATATTTTCATCCATAAACAACTTAAAACTCCTATCGTAATTTGGCGTGCCCAAAACTGGAGCTGAACACAATGCAGCTATGAGCAGGTCAAATGCTTCTTGACATTCCATGTTCCATGGCAAAGGAAAGGTAACATCCTTCCTTGTCAATGCCACTATTGGTTTTACGATAATAGAAAAATTAGCGATCCACTGCCTACAATATGAAGCCATGCCAATTAAAGCCCTGACTTCTTTCTGCGTATTTGGAATAGGCATATCAGAGATGCTTTCTATTCTGGCGTCAATCTTCTTCCCTCCTTCGAAAGAAGGTAGCCCAAGTAGGCCACTTCCTTTCGACAATACTGGAATTTCTTTAGCAAAGCTTTGTGTCCATGTGTTGCTAAATGTGTCAATAGTGCAACAGTACTCTCTTTACAAATTTCTTCTGTGTCTGCTGCTATCAATAAATCGTCTATGTATTGTAATAAAACACAACCTGCTGGTAGTTCTAGCATATCTAGTTGTTCCTTCAATGCTCTACTGTAAATACTTGGACTCTCAGTGTAGCCCTGCGGAATTCGTGTGAATGTAAATGAACGTACTCCTAGAGTAAAAGCAAACAAATATCTGCTATGGGGATGCACTGGGATACTAAAAAACACATTTTTCAAATCAATTACACTAAAATACAATGCAGATGCTGGAATCATAGTCAAAATCATAGTCAAATCCGGGACTAATGGAAATTGCGGATCAACCACTTTATTCACTCCACGTAAATCAATTACAAAACAGTACGGTATGTAATTACCTCCTTTCTTATAAACTGGAAGAATCGGACTATTGCAAGTACTACCAGAAGTTTCTTCAATTACGTTTCCTTTAATCAAATCTGATCCAATGCATTTCAATGCTTTCTCTCCCTCAGCTGAAATTTTATATACGCGGCAATGTAATACCTTCTTTCAAAACAATTTTCACTGGCTCTACTTTCATACAACGAACATCATTGTCATTCACTGCCCATATTTAAGTCGGTACTTTACCCAATTCAGTCAGTAATGGCTTAGATAAAAATTGCGATACATGAGTCTTTTGTGGCGAGATTGTCAAATATACTCCATCAGAAGAAAAATAAATGACTGCATTCAAGTTCTTCAACAAATTTAATCCCAACAAATTTTCGCCGCAATTTTTAGGCAAAAGAAATGGGCACGATTCAGTGAATGGACCTAGTGTTATAGGTACTGGTTGTGACACTGGACTAATTACTGGTTTACTGAGAACCCTACTGAGACATTCTTATGTCCTGACAGTGGTATATCTGGAATCCACTGATGGTCAATTGAAAATGTTTGTGCACATGTGTCCACTAAAAAAATGTGCTCCCTATTCCCAACCTTCATTTCTACATAGGGCCCTTTCTGGTCTACGGGAATAGATATTGGTTCCAACCCCTCTCTCGGGCTGTCCTAGTAGAGCAGTACATCCTCAGATGTAAAGTCGCCAGAGTAATATGCATTGGACTGATTGTCAAAAATATTGCCACCATTTCTATTGTTTCGCTGTTGGTTCTGATTCTGATTCTGATTCTCCTGGTTATCCTGAAATTGTGGCGTGCTTTGGTTTCTATTCTGTCCGTGTATTCCCGGGCGACCTCTATTCTGTCTTCTCGGAAAAGTCCCATTTCGATTCTGTATATGCGGGCACTCTGCTCGCCAATGGCCTTCTTGTCTACAATAGGCACATTGATTAATCCCTATTGGACACCTTGCATGTTGGATGCTAATGAAAATTCCACTCTGGATGGTGCCTTCCCACCACCTCTATTATTGTTTGCTACTAGCTGCAACAATACTCTTGTTTTCAAATTCCCTTTGTCCCTTAGTTCCTTGTTCTTTTCTGAATTTACTCTGTTCTCATAATACTGGGCCATATGTAATACTTTAGTTTGTGTTTTTGCTTGCATGCACTTTCAGATGTCATTATTAAACTTTGAAATTTCGGTAGCAACCATTGCACAAACTTATCAACAAACAATCTCTTCCCATGTTCAGTACTTAAATCTTGACCACTAAAATCTGCAAATACTTCTTCAAATCGATTAAAATAATTCGTCGCTCCTTCTTTGCCCTGTAAACAAGCAGTCAATTTATCCCAAACTATTCTCTTTTCGGGTACCAAAGTTTTCAATTTCTCTACTATACGCGACGGTAAAGCCAACATTACTTGCAGCGGCTTCTCTCCAGCCTTTCTCTCACTATCAATTGTAATAAAATTCTCCCATGTATCACCTAACATGGGTGCGTCACTTATATTTCTAACCTGTTTCCATATGTCTACAGGAAGAATCACGTCAAACAATAAATCAATGTCACTCAATGTAAAGACAGATGAATTCAAAACAGATTCAATTTCTTTATAGAATCCTGACGGGTTCTTCCTAATATCAGGGATCATCTGCTTGATAGTATTTACCTCTTGTCTAGAAAAAGGGACATGTACAAACTGTGCGATATAATGAGCTTCTATCGTTCTCGCTGGAGCTCCTCCAACGGCAGCAACTTCTACTTTCGGGACAAACGTGGGAGGCACCTCTCTCATGGGTAATTGCAAACTAGGCGATTCTACTTTCGCTCGTCTATTAAGCAACAAAGCTCAATAAAGAGAAAAAGCAGTCGTTCCAGTTTCAAGAGAAAATGCTCTTTTGTAAATTGTCATTAAATCAGCGGGACCACATATCTTATTCTTCATACATTCATCCTGTAGGTACTCTACTCTAACCTGTAATACCTTTCTCTGCATTTCTGGTGTATATTGACTAAACGTATCATGCACTTCAATTGGGGAAATGGAAACATCTGTAATCCATCTAAGCGCATCTCACGTACAAATTCGCATCTCTTCACTAACAGGTTTCAACGGCGGAACAAAACGTTGCTGGACATACAACATATGTGGTTTATCTTTTTTCATTAATTATTTATGCAATCAATCAAGTTCGTGCTTAAACACAAATAATTGGCCTAAGTGTTCTCGTACTTTCGTCGCATTATCTCGCAAATTCAAAAGAACAACCAAATCACGCAACTCTTGCGGTACCACTGTATCGGTCAAAACCCTCCATATTTCACAAGATAATTCCCCATGCATTCTAACAATACCTGGTGTTCACCAATGCCTCTATGATCAGATATGGAACTTTGCACAGCCACTTCATCGTCACCATCAACATAGGTTTCTGGCCATTCTTTCAGTTCTTCTTTCCTTCCTTTGCTAATCGTACTACGAGTCTGTCTAATACATCCTTGCGCAGGCCCCATCTCTGTAGAACGGCCTGCTAGAGAAGCTAACTCATGCTCTGAAGGTGGTGGTGGAAATGATGTCACAAGCACAGGGGGAGAGGAACTGCTTACTGCTGGTGCAGATGGAATAACGGGAATGGGAGGTACATAAGGAGGAGGTGCAACTGGGTCAGTACTTTGATGTTAATTTCTTTGCTCATTCAATATTTTGTTTATTAGTTCATCTGATGTATGCAAATCTTGGTGAGGATATATTTTCTGTACATGTAATTGGAAAGCCCTGTCCATTTTCCTAATGGCTTCTGTCTGCTGATGCTGATCATGCTCTAGCGCTTTCTCTACATTTGTTTTATGTCTGCGCGCATGTTTCTCTCTACTTCTCAAATGGAGATTAGCTTCCTTCCTTCAGTCTCTTACAACGTCGAACGCTGCTGGTCGGGCTTTTTTGCGTAGCAATACTGATTCTAGGGGCCTCATTACGAGTTTGGAGGTAGCCATGGACCTATTAGTTCCATGGCTGCCTCCAAACCGGGCTCCATTACCGGGTTCCTGCAATGGAGACTTACCGGGTCATTCGGACATAGGAGGACCCGGTAAGTCCTCCTTGCAGGAACCATTCCCCATTCCCATTTGAGCCCCTATAGGGCTCAATGGGAATGGGGAGGGAGGTAACAACGGGCACATTACAAGTGTCCCATTGTTACCTCCCTCTTCCCCTCGCGGGACGCGGGAAAGATGTCTGGTTTTACCAGACGTCTGATCCGGGTCTTGCAAAGGGGAACTCGTAATCAGCCCTGAAGGAAAGAAGGGGGCCGGTCCCGTACCGGCCCCCTTCATTCCGTCAGCGCAAGGGTCGTAATGAGGCCCTAGGTGTTCTATACGTGCTAATTCAAAGCTCCCATTATTAGGCCACTGAGGTCTGATACATGTCTGGTCTGCCTATGCCAAATCGTGTTAAACACTATTGCCCCTATACCATACTTTATGTACATCTCATGTGCCGGCGACCCTTCGGGTGGCGCGACCTGGCCAGTTTCCAAAGATTGTCTACCACAGTGTAAAAATCTCACTAAACAGGAAGACAATTTCCCAGGCATGGTTAATTCTTACCCTGGGTGTTTGATCTTGCAAGAGCAACACTCAACCAATATCAGGACGTTTAAGAATCGGGGCACGACTCACCTGATCAACCAATTCGTCACTCAGGAGGCAATTCGTCCGTATACAGATGCAACCAAGAATCGTTGTGACTGCGTGTCTGGCTCAATCTGCCTCGTTCCAGGACCCTCACCTCGATGCTCTCTGGGCGCTGCTCGTCGATCAGGGATCGGCTGTGTACAGATCTGCGGAGGAGTCTCTCATCACTTCTACAGGGGCGCCCAGAACACCTTCCGATCCGGGCTCAACGGCTTCATCCTTGACTAATTTTTGCCTACTTCAACTTCAACGTATACGATGGAGCATAAGTGGGAGGGTTCCTATTCGGGTGCCATATTTGCTAGGCCATAAAGACCGCATATGGAAACTAAGTCACAATAACCATATACTCGAGTGACACGTCAGACACGAGGTTCATTTTCCAAACAAGTCTGGTTTATTTCAAAGTATTCTCAGTCTGCCGACCGGCTCTCTACGCCTCACGACGTGTGTTCCCAGACCTCGTGAGATGCGAGAGAGCGAGCAACGCTCAAGCAGCAATATATATACATTAGACATAATCTTCATGAAGGCAATTCGATCCGCCCAGATACATGTCATACAGGCTAGGGTTCAGTGAGTGACAATTATGACAATTATGACACGTTATGACAAGTCTTCATTCAGTCCAAACATAGTTATTCTAGCAAAGGCAGCAGAGACAGCTTTCTGTTATGGGGAACATGGAGCTCTGGATCGGCAAAGATATCATGTTCTTAGCAGGGAAACATTCCTTACTACGTTATCTGTGTATCTCGGTTCATGAGCTAAGGGTCAGACAGTTCTGAAGCAGGAAATACCACTCTCCGCTAAGGAGCACCGCTATAAGAATATAATTCATGTTTTAACTGCCTTTTACAAGATCGATGAAAGATTGTATTCGAATTCCATTTCCTGGTATATTGGCTTGGCCAAACAAAAAAGAAGAGGCTGGATGGACCATCCAGCCAAGACTGGTGCTCACGTTTGTGTTCCAAGAACTGCGTGGTGTGATTATTTTCTAAATAAAGTTAATTCGAGTTCCATTTGTACCGTATTTCTTCATAATTTAATGAATATTCAAAATATGTTTGATCATTGTGTTGATCAATATGCATAGTAAGCTCAACATCATCCAAGTTGATTGCCAAAAACATATGGTTAACAGTGCCTATGCATTTCAGAGTCTAGCTCCTTCCTCAGGGCAAAAACCATAACGTAATATGCTTTATCTGAAGTTCAACTTGGATATACCATGTATTTCTCATCCCAATCGAGTGTGTGGAGTAAAAACTGTCTCCCTCGAATGCTGCGTAGAAAAGTAAATAAAAATGGGATATGAGTGTAACTAAATATAAGTAATCCATAATTAAAGTGAATCTTTTCGAATAACGTTACATATAACCACACGTACTGTAGTAGTTACCTTATTACTCGAATGTGTGTCGGAGCACAAGAAGTACGTGTGTCCAAGGAGGTGAATGGCGTTCACTTCCTTGTTTTATTAGTTGCCATGGTTTCCTCGGCAGGGCGCTGCACAACGTCAATCAGCGTGTTGACGTGGCAGTGCCTCGCGTCCCGTATCTCCAAGGGAATCGGAGTACGGGAATGAGGAATAACTATTCAAATGAGCATTTAGTAATAGCAGTGTTGAAAACACCCGCTCGTATAGATCAAATGCGCATAGTTATGCGAGCTGGAACCACCATTATGATGATTAAGTATGTTAGATCGTATCTCTACATACAAGGCAGGGATATCAATGACTGGTATGGCAATTTTCTTGATATAAAGTATTCATGCCTGTTCACTAAATAATGGGCAGTAGACCTTTCTCTGGTATTTGCAAATGTAGCTCTAATCGGCTAACTTAAGCAGGCTTTAAATCCCTTCGCTGAGTCCCAAACTAAGAATAGAAGGGATTAGTGTTTCCAAAGTTGAACAAAACATTCGGTTTGATCGTGGTTAAATCAATACATCATGCTTAAATAAATGGAACGTCATTTTTCAAAACTAATATACACTAAGAGATAAACTGGGACCAAAAGGACAAAATTAAACAACAAAAACTCCAATACATTAAAGTAAATAACATGTCCACAATGTGCATCTGTATGTAGGTGATCAAGTATTATCTGTACCCTACAGATAACAGGACCAATTGATCTCTTCATTAAGCCCTCTGGGGGCAAGTGTCCCAAGTTTTTCTATCCAGAAGCATTCTCTCCTATCAAGTCTTTGTTGGAGATTCTCATGAGGTTCGTATCGATGTATGACCTCCAGTATTTGGAACCGTATCTGTGCCAAGTTGTGCCCTTTCTCTGTCCAATGTTTGGCCACTGAAGAAGTCATATTCCGGTTGCGGATACATGACCGGTGTTCATTCCACCGCAATTTCGCTTTTCTCTTCGATTGTCCTACATAGTACAACCCGCATGGACATTTAATGGCGTAAATGATATTAGCTGTTTCGCATGTCGCAAAGTCTTTAATTGGCAATTTCTCACCGGTGTGTGGGTGGTTTATAATTTGTCCTTTCAATATGTATCCACAGTTGCTGCACTGCAGACATGGAAACGTCCCTTTACGTTTTGTCTCAAATCTTTTCTGAGGCGGACGTGTCTTTACCAAATGGTCTTTGAAATTCCTACTGCGTTGATATGCAAAAGTAGGTAAATCCTTGAACAAATGTTCTACTTTCTGGTCACATGATAAAATTTGCCAATGCTTCTTAATGATAGATTTGATGCGATTACTTTGTGTAGAATATTTTGTCACAAAAACCAAAGGTGGTTCAGATTTAGTTCTTCTAGACGGTGTTAATAAATCCTCCCTATTAATTGTCTCGAGTCTGGTTTTTGCATTCGTAATTTCACATTCTTTGTAGCCTCTCTTGATAAATTTCTCACCCATTTTGTGTACTTCGATGGTATAATCAGTAGGATCACTGATAATATGTTTAACACGTAGCATCTGGCTGTATGGGAGATTACGTATAAGGCTTGGCTGATGAAAGCTCAATCTATGAAGCAAATTGTTGCGATCGGTGGGTTTGGTATATATGTTCGTCCTGTATCCTTCTCCTGTAGTCTTGATTTCCACATCAAGAAAATGGATGTTTTCTTTTGAATACTCATGTGTAAACTGTATTCTGGCATCAATGGTGTTGAGATCTCTAAAGAATGTTAGCAAGCTTTCTTCACTCTGGGTCCAAATTCCAAAAATGTCATCAATGTACCTGATACAGATAGCTAAGTGTGATTTCCATATGGGATGGTTCAAAATATGGTCTGTCTTAAATTTGTACATGAAGGTATTCGCATATGTTGGTGCCATGGTGGCACCCATCGATGTTCCAGCAATCTGCTGATAATGTTGTTTCTGGTATTTAAAATATGAGTTTTTGGAAATAAACTCCAACAGGATGATCAAGAATTCTTTGCTTGCTTCTAATTCACCAGTATTTAACAGTAGCCAATCAACTGCTTGTATTCCTAAATCATGTGGAATTGATGTGTATAGATTCTTAACATCCAAAGTGAACAAAAAGTTTGTTGGGACATGGGGTATGGTTTTAAGTTGTTTCAAAAAGTGAGTGGTGTCCTTGATGTAGGTGGGGGTATTCTGAATGAGTGGCTGGAGGAAAAAGTCGATGTACTTCCCAATCTGTTGCAATACACTGTTGACACCTGCTACGATAGGTCTGCCGAGAGGTTTAAGGGGATCTTTGTGGATCTTAGGCAGAGTGTAAAAGTTAGGTACACGTGGGTTGGTATTCTGTAGAAATATATGTGTATTGTGGCTGATCCAAGAGTTTTCTTCAGCATTCTCCAAGGTCTTCTCCAGATCCTGCATGATCCTTGCGGTAGGGTCATTCTCTAATTTTTTGTAAGTATCAGTGTCTGCTAATTGTCTCAAGCATTCTTCGTTGTAGTCTGTTGTATTTTGTATAACTAGTGCTCCTCCCTTATCCGCCGCTCTGATAGTTATTGATTCATCGCCATACAGATCTTTTAGTAGTTTAAGTTCATGAGGTTTAAGGTTCTTATGCTTGGTGTTTGAAAATTTAATCTTGTCTAAGTCTTTAAGTACCCGTTTCTCAAAGATCTCCACACCGGGGCTGCTGCATGGTGGTACGAATGTACTCCTGGATTTGAATTCTTTGTATGATGAACCATCCCTTCTGTCCCCTTGATCTTCCACTTCATCAAAGAAAATTTTAAGTTTCATCTTTCTCACCAATTTAAGTACCTCCACTTTTGTATCAAATAAAGAACTATCATATGTGGGCACAAAACTTAAACCTCTTTGTAAAGTGTGTATCTCTGATTCTGTTAGAACTCTGCTAGAGAGATTGATCACTAGGTTTTCCTCTGTTGATATCTTGTCTGCAGGCCTTCTCGCCCTTTTTCTTTTCCCCCGCCTTGTTCTCTTTGGCCTCTTCCTAAAAAAGAGATTCCTGAAACACCTGCTCTTGCTTCTGTTGGTCTTGAAGTTTCTGGTTGCTGTGTATCCCTTTCGGGTGGTGTTGCTGAGATTGTTTCTGATTCAGAGCTAGATGTATTGCTTGAGGTATTAGGTCGAGGTTTCCTCACAGGTGGTCCATATTTTTCCATCCAGGTGTACACCTCTTCGTTAAGGTAATCGTAAGTGTCTCTTTTGAATTTTTTGATCTTCTTCGTTTCAAGTTCTGATTTATAATCCGCAAGTTTGTTATTAATATCTGTTAGTATTTCTTCCAAATCCTCCTTTTTCAGTTTTAGTGTGGTAGTAAGTTCTTGTTGTATTTCTTTGATCTCGGCATCAATTATGTTGAGATTAGCCGTTAATTCCTGGATGGTAAGTAAAATCAAGTCCAAAGAACATCTATTCAATATAGCTTCCCATTTTTTAACAAATTCTTTGCTTTCCTTGCATAAGGTGGGCCGCAATTGTATTCTTAGTCCTCTAGGGATCCTTTGATTCTTGTAATATCTTCCTAAAGTGATGGCGTGAAGCTTCCGATTAATTTCTTTCCTAATGAGGTACTCAAGTTGTTTGATCTTTTTTGTGGGATCTTGTGTCGTTGTGCTCTCTTTGGTAAAACCACTGTTATTAATCAATCCTAAGATGAGGTTGGCTTCTTCGGGAGAGAAACCAAGTGTTTCTGCTCTTTTCGTAGTTAAAGCTTCTATATCTTCATATGACATGTTGCGAGAATTTCTTCGTTGTGATTGTTTTTATGTTTTCTGTAGCGTGCCTCCACCTTAATGGTGTCTAAGAAAAAACAGAAACTGTCAGAAGGCCAGATGAAAGGCGGGCACCACTTTATCAACGTGTCTTTTCTTTTGGTGCAAGTAACTAAATTACGTGCGGGGCACCCAGTCTGGTAGGTCCTAACGACACCAGGACCGTATGAGACTAAACAAAAAAGAAGAGGCTTGGCCACCCATTGTTTGCCTCGTTTTGTAAAGGCCAAGAGGTAACAAAGCATCCCGAAGTTTCCTACAGTTTTCGCTTGTTCCCTCCCAACGTTCTTGTTCTGCGCAAGTACAGTTAGTCTTGTTCTGGCCTCCATACCGTCTATGACGAAATGCAACCTTTTAGGCCTGTACTTTAGGCACATATTATGGAACACCTCCAAATCTCCGGTATGACAGAATTCTGTGAATACCTTCAGGTCTCTTGAAAGAGTTTTATCGTACACGCTCTTCTAGAGAGCTTTGTGTGGAGGTGAACATGGCACCAATCACTTCTTCTTACGTTCCTGCTCCTTCCATAAAGGTCCATGTGCACATTCGTGAAAAGTTGGTTTTCTGTCCATGAGTGTACGTTGGAACAATGGTGCATCAATGAACGCCATTTTTCAAGTAGAATTTCTACAGACCCATCACAAATTTTGGAGCTCCACCAAAGATGGTCGCTGATAGACTGACACGACTTTAAAATATTTTCCGAACCCTTTTGTTTACCAGCAGATGTAATTTTTTCATTGACTGATTTGGCAACGTGTCAAATATCAAATTGATGACGAATGTGTGGAAACTGCTCTCGCATGGCCTTGGCTATCGAAACATGCCTGTCAGTGGCTGTTACGCTCACCTGGATTCCACAGGGGCGTCGAACGAAGCTGGACTGCTGCGGTCTCCACCAGTGTGACTCGTAGCGAATTAAAGATCGACTGCACTTGCCAACTCAGTTTCATCTGCCTGGCCCTCAAGAATATTTTCCTAAAAGCAGGAAAGGGGATTAGCCACCTGTGGTAGAGAGGTTACACAAACACTATTTTCCCTCCAGTATTCTCCTTCATAAGGTCTCACCTTATTGTTTGGAAGAATGAACTCTCCATCCTGCATAGAGTGCAGGGGCGCGTAGAAGTTCAGTTACTTCACTGATCTGAAGGTATTTGGCAGAGTTCCAGACAACAATGACACCGAGGTAAGTAGTGTGTAAACCGAATGTATAGTTCTTTTATAGTTCAAATGTCTGTTAATTCACTCTTGCTCCTTTCATACTTTTTCCCTTGCAGCGTGATCCAAGGAGTGAGTTTGCCTCGATGGAAGAAGGTAGCGCTTAGGTAAGAGTCAGTTTGTACCAAGCACTGTCTACCCAGTAATATTGTTCCAAATGTAATTAACCAATAGTTCTCTATCTTCTTTGCAGGTGCAGTGCCTTGCCGAAAATGTCTAATGTAGGATGGTGACCAGCGCTGCCTCGAGTGGTGAAATTCCGAGTAAGTATCTTGCGGTAAGTAAAAGAATGTCTTTGGCGGAACCCCGCTCACCTTTTGTTTGTTCTTGTCTTTTCAGATGCTGATGTTTCGGGCGGCAATTCAACGGTTGTTGCGTCAGGTCGTGGAGATGCTCCGAAGACAGGTGAGTATGACGCGGCGCTGCAGCTGGCAATGCGACGCAGTTTATTTTAATGTCTTTTCCCTTTATCCACATGTGCGGCTAATTCAGGAAAAGATGACGACCAAATGGAAATCTCCTTGTTCTAACCTTCTCTTCTTCTTTCCTTTTCTCTAGGATCGGCTCCGGACACAAGACGTGTGTGGCTGTAGACTGGATGCTGGACTGCAGACACAGTGAGCGTTATGCTGCTAAGATGCAGAATAACGCGAAGCGTGTGCTGCTCTTCGGGCGTGGTTTAAATAGATTCAAAAAAGTAGTTCCCAGGTAAGAAGTTCCAGTACCACACCCAAGCAGCAAAATAGTTCCTAAAGGAAAGTAGTCCCTTCATGTCCTCATGATGGCCTGTACATGAGTTCTTTGCAGGATGACCTGCATAGTTTAAAGTTAGCAATATGAGCCTGGCGCCTACGGTGCCAGGACTGAACCCATATAACCCCTAGGCGGGGTTTTCTGTTCCCTGGACAGATGGACCTGTTCCGGATGTCTGGGGTCAAGCATCGTGACAGCACTCCCCCCCAAGGCCCCTCCTAAGGCTGTTCTCCTCACTGGTCCCGGTTTGTCTGGGAAATTCTGGTGGAACCTTTTCATCAATCGAGGTGCATGAATATTGTCACTTGGTTCCCATGACCTTTCTTGTGGACCATAACCTTTCCAGTCAACCAGATGAAAAAGTCTTGATTTGACTATTTTTGAGTCCAAAAAATTCTGGTTCCCCGTCTATTAGGATGGGATTACGTGGGTTAGTTAGCCTTGTCCCTGGTTGTACTGGCTTTAGAAGTGAAACATGAAAGACTGGGTGAATTCGCATATTTGACGGTAACTCCAATTTGACAGCCACAGGATTAATAATGGCTTTAACAGTGTAAGGTCCCAAATACTTTGGGTTAAAAGTTCGAGTCCCCTTTAAAGGTATGTGTGTTGAAGCCAGCCAAACTTGTAGGGTAATTCATAGAAATTCGCACAAAAGTGGCGCACGCGGCTGGCGCACAGCGTGCCCGTGCAAATGTCTGCGCCAGCCGCGTGCGCTAAAATCGATTTCCGCGCACAGCGTATTCATGGATTTTCGCATCCAAAACCAGCCGTGGCGCAGCGTGGCGCAGCGACCCTGCAGCAGCGCCAGTTACGCCCCCAAGAACGCCCTCGCGCAAGGAAAAGCCTTCAAAATCCCCAAATAATCGCAAAGGGCTGCGCTAACCCTGGACCAGTTCACAGGGCTGGCAAACAGCAAACGCCAAGCGGGGAACGTGTATTTCAGTGGTTCGCGGGAAGTTCCACACGCGATTGTCCTGTGTACGTGTGCATCAGGGGTGCGTGGGAAGTAACACACGCAAAAGCAGCAGGGTACGTGTATTTCAGGGGTGCGCGGGAAGTATCACATGTAAAAGCAGCAGGGTACGTGTATTTCAGGGGTGCGCGGGAAGTATCACACGCAAAAGCAGCAGGGTACGTGTATCTCAGGGGTGCGCGGGAAGTATCACATGCAATTCCATCAGGGTACGTGTATTCCAGGGGTGCGCGGGAAGTATCACACGCAAAAACCGCAGGGTATGTGTATTTCAGGGGTGCGCGGGAAGTATCACATGCAAAAGCAGCAGGGGACGTGTATCTCAGGGGTGCGCGGGAAGTATCACACGCGATTCCATCAGGGTACGTGTATTCCAGGGGTGCGCGGGAAGTATCACACGCAAAAACAGCAAGGTACGTGTATTCCAGGGGTGCATGGGAAGTATCACACGCAAAAGCAGCAGGGTACGTGTATTTCAGGGGTGCGCGGGAAGTATCACACGCAAAATCAGCAGGGTACGTGTATTTCAGGGGTGCGGGGGAAGTATCACACGCAATTCCATCACGGTACGTGTATTACAGGGGTGCGCGTGGAGCACCACACGTGAATTGAACGTGTGGGTACTCCCCGGTGTTCCCTCTACACCCTCCACGGCCCCTGCAGGTGGCGCACACCACAGGGGCCTACCCTGCACATGTCCTGCAGGCACCCCATCCACCATGGCCATGCCCCCCAGCCAACCCACATGTCACCTTGCACTACTGCCCACCAACGCATGTCCCCCTGCACTCCCAGCCACCAGGGGCAGCCTCCACCAGGCCTCCACCCATGTCTCCCATCACCCCCACCCCCCAGCAGTGCAGGGGCAGCCTCCACCAGGCCCCCACTCATGTCTCCCACCACCCCCACCCCCAGCCACCAGGGGCAGCCTCCACCAGGCCCCCACTCATGTCTCCCATCACCCCCACCCCCCAGCCACCAGGGGCAGCCTCCACCAGGCCCCCACTAATGTCTCCCTGCACCCCCACCCCCCAGCCACCAGGGGCAGCCTCCACCAGGCCCCACTCATGTCTCCCACCACCCCCACCCCCCAGCAGTGCAGGGGCAGCCTCCACCAGGCCCCCACTCATGTCCCCTATCACCCCACCCCCCAGCCACCAGGGGCAGCCTCCACCAGGCCCCCACTCATGTCTCCCACCACCACCCCCCCCAGCCACCAGGGGCAGCCTCCACCAGGCCCCCACTCATTTCCCCTATCACCCCACCCCCCAGCCACCAGGGGCAGCCTCCACCAGGCCCCCACTTATGTCCCCTATCACCCCCACCCCCCAGCCACCAGGGGCAGCCTCCACCAGGCCCCCACTCATGTCTCCCATCACCCCCACCCCCCAGCAACCAGGGGCAGCCTCCACCAGGCCCCCACTCATGTCCCCTATCACCCCCACCCCCCAGCAGTGCAGGGGCAGCCTCCACCAGGCCCCCACTCATGTCCCCTATAACCACCACCCCCCAGCCACCAGGGGCAGCCTCCACCAGGCCCCCACCCATGTCTCCCTGCACCCCCACCCCCCAGCCACCAGGTGCAGCCTCCACCAGGCCCCCACTCATGTCCCCTATCACCCCCAGCCCCCAGCCACCAGGGGCAGCCTCCACCAGGCCCCCACTCATGTCCCCTATCACCCCCACCCCCCAGCAGTGCAGGGGCAGCCTCCACCAGGCCCCCACTCATGTCTCCCACCACCCCCAGCCACAAGGGGCAGCTTCCACCAGGCCCCCACTCATGTACCCTATCACCCCCACCCCCCAGCAGTGCAGGGGCAGCCTCCACCAGGCCCCCACTCATGTCACCCACCACCCCCACCCCCCCAGCAGTGCAGGGGCAGCCTCCACCAGGCCCCCACCCATGTCTCCCTGCACCCCCACCCCCCAGCCACCAGGGGCAGCCTCCACCAGGCCCCCACTCATGTCCCCTATCACCCCCACCCCCCAGCAGTGCAGGGGCAGCCTCCACCAGGCCCCCACTCATGTCTCCCACCACCCCCACCCCCCAGCCACCAGGGGCAGCCTCCACCAGGCCCCCACTCATGTCCCCTATCACCCCCACCCCCCAGCCACCAGGGGCAGCCTCCACCAGGCCCCCACGCATGTCCCCTATCACCCCCACCCTCCAGCCACCAGGGGCAGCCTCCACCAGGCCCCCACTCATGTCCCCTATCACCCCCACCCCCCAGCAGTGCAGGGGCAGCCTCCACCAGGCCCCCACTCATGTCTCCCACCACCCCCACCCCGCAGCCACCAGGGGCAGCCTCCACCAGGCCCCCACTCATGTCCCCTATCACCCCCACCCCCCAGCCACCAGGGGCAGCCTCCACCAGGCCCCCACTCATGTCCCCTATTACCCCCACCCCCCAGCAGTGCAGGGGCAGCCTCCACCAGGCCCCCACTCATGTCTCCCACCACCCCCACGCCCCAGCCACCAGGGGCAGCCTCCACCAGGCCCCCACTCATGTCCCCTATCACCCCTACCCCCCAGCCACCAGGGGCAGCCTTCACCAGGCCCCCACTCATGTCTCCCACCACCCCCACCCCCAGCCACCAGGGGCAGCCTCCAACAGGCCCCCACTCATGTCCCCTATCACCCCCACCCCCCAGCCACCAGGGGCAGCCTACACCCGGCCCCCACTCATGTCCCCTATCACCCCCACCCCCCAGCAGTGCAGGGGCAGCCTCCACCAGGCCCCCACTCATGTCTCCCGCCACCCCCACCCCCCAGCCACCAGGGGCAGCCTCCACCAGGCCCTCACTCATGTCTCCCACCACCCCCACCCCCTAGCCACCAGCGGCAGCCTCCACCAGGCCCCCACTCATGTCCCCTATCACCCCCACCCCCCAGCCACCAGGGGCAGCCTCCACCAGGCCCCCACTCATGTCCCCTATCACCCCCACCCCCCAGCAGTGCAGGGGCAGCCTCCACCAGGCCCCCACTCATGTCTCCCACCACCCCCACCCCCCAGCCACCAGGGGCAGCCTCCACCAGGCCCCCACTCATGTCCCCTATCACCCCCACCCCCCAGCAACCAGAGGCAGCCTCCACCAGGCCCCCACTCATGTCTCCCACCACCCCACCCCCCAGCCACCAGGGGCAGCCTCCACCAGGCCCCCACTCATGTTCCCTATCGCCCCCACCCCCCCAGGCACCAGGGGCAGCCTCCACCAGGCCCCCACTCATGTCCCCTATCACCCCTATCCCCCAGAAGTGCAGGGGCAGCCTCCACCAGGCCCCCACTCATGTCTCCCACCACCCCCACCCCCCATCCACCAGGGGCAGCCTCCACCAGGCCCCCACTCATGTCCCCTATCACCCCCACTCCCCAGCCACCAGGGGCAGCCTCCACCAGGCCCGCACTCATGTCCTCCACCACCCCCACCACCCAGCCACCAGGGGCAGCCTCCACCAGGCCCCCACTCATGTCCTCTATCACCTCCACCCCCCAGCCACCAGGGGCAGCCTCCACCAGGCCCCCACCCATGTTCCCTATCGCCCCCACCCCCCCAGGCACCAGGGGCAGCCTCCACCAGGCCCCCACTCATGTCCCCTATCACCCCCATCCCCCAGAAGTGCAGGGGCAGCCTCCACCAGGCCCCCACTCATGTCTCCCACCACCCCCACCCCCCATCCACCAGGGGCAGCCTCCACCAGGCCCCTACTCATGTCCCCTATCACTCCCACTCCCCAGCCACCAGGGGCAGCCTCCACCAGGCCCGCACTCATGTCCTCCACCACCCCCACCCCCCAGCCACCAGGGGCAGCCTCCACCAGGCCCCCACTCATGTCCTCTATCACCCCCACCCCCCAGCCACCAGGGGCAGCCTCCACCAGGCCCCCACTCATGTCCCCTATCACCCCCACCCCCCAGCAGTGCAGGGGCAGCCTCCACCAGGCCCCCACTCATGTCTCCCACCACCCCCACCCCCCAGCCACCAGGGGCAGCCTCCACCAGGCCCCCACTCATGTCCCCTATCACCCCCACCCCCCAGCCACCAGGGGCAGACTCCACCAGGCCCCCACTCATGTCTCCCACCACCCCCACCCCCCAGCCACCAGGGGCAGCCTCCACCAGGCCCCCACTCATGTCCCCTATCACCCCCACCCCCCAGCCACCAGGGGCAGCCTCCACCAGGCCCCCACTCATGTCCCCTATCACCCCCACCCCCCAGCAGTGCAGGGGCAGCCTCCACCAGGCCCCCACTCATGTCTCCCACCACCCCCACCCCCCAGCCACCAGGGGCAGCCTCCACCAGGCCCCCACTCATGTCCCCTATCACCCCCACCCCCCAGCCACCAGGGGCAGCCTCCACCAGGCCCCCACTCATGTCTCCCACCACCCCCACCCCCCAGCCACCAGGGGCAGCCTCCACCAGGCCCCCACTCATGTCCCCTATCACCCCCACCCCCCAGCAGTGCAGGGGCAGCCTCCACCAGGCCCCCACTCATGTCTCCCACCACCCCCACCTCCCAGCCACCAGGGGCAGCCTCAACCAGGCACCCACTCATGTCCCCTATCACCCCCACCCCCCAGCCACCAGGGGCAGCTTCCACCAGGCACCCACTCAGGTCTCCCACCACCCCCACCCCCCAGCAGTGCAGGGGCAGCCTCCACCAGGCCCCCACTCATGTCCAACTCATGTCTCCCTGCACCCCACCCCACAGCCACCAGGGGCAGCCTCCACCAGGCCCCCACTCATGTCTCCCACCACCCCCACCCCCCAGCAGTGCAGGGGCAGCCTCCACCAGGCCCCCACTCATGTCTCCCACCACCCCACCCCCCAGCAGTGCAGGGGCAGCCTCCACCAGGCCCCCACCCATGTCTCCCACCACCCCCACCCCCCAGCCACCAGGGGCAGCCTCCACCAGGCCCCCACTCATGTCTCCCACCACCCTCACCCCCCAGCCACCAGGGGCAGCCTCCATCAGGCCCCCACTCATGCCCCCTATCACCCCCACCCCCCAGCCACCAGGGGCAGCCTCCACCAGGCCCCAACTCATGTCCCCTATCACCCCCACCCCCCAGCCACCAGGGGCAGCCTCCACCAGGCCCCCACTCATGTCTCCCATCACCCCCACCCCCCAGCAGTGCAGGGGCAGCCTCCACCAGGCCCCCACTCATGTCTCCCACCACCCCCACACCCCAGCAGTGCAGGGGCAGCCTCCACCAGGCCCCCACTCATGTCCCCTATCACCCCCACCCCCCAGCCACCAGGGGCAGCCTCCACCAGGCCCCCACTCATGTCTCCCACCACCCCCAACCCCCAGCCACCAGGGGCAGCCTCCACCAGGCCCCCACTCATGTCCCCTATCACCCCCACCCCCCAGCAGTGCAGGAGCAGCCTCCACCAGGCCCCCACTCATGTCTCCAGCCAACATGTCACCACAATGTAGATCCCTGGCCCTTATGGTCAGCCTCCAAATGCCAAACACCCACCCGAGTATTGCATCCACCCACTTAGAAATAGCAAAAACATGATAGAAGCCCAATTGCACCTCACATGTCCCTCACATACACCCAATGGGTGTCAGTGAATGTCAAAACCCATATCATGATATGCATGAAACCAATGAGATGATACTACACATTGAACTTTGAAGAAAAAATATGTATTAAAAGCAACATAAATTGAATCAAAAATAAACAAACAATAATAGAAATTTAAAGAAAAAAAACCAGCAGGTCCGTGAAATAATGCAAAACCACAAATCATAATGCAAAGGAAAGGTGTCCAAAGTCACAGTCCACAAAAGTAAATCCAATGGAAAATCAAAATCGAAAACCATTGCTCCATGGTGAAATCATAATAAAAATTGAAAATCCAAAAGTCAACTATGTACAGATAAACAATCCAGGGTCCATGATCCCAACCGAAGAAATGAAACCTATCTAATAACACTACCTAAAAAAAATAACTATATACAAAAATGTGGCCCATTGTGCAAAAGGTCCAAAAAAAATGCTAAACCAAAGGAAACCTAACACTAACTATAGAACTATTTACAAGGGAAGCGGGCTAGTCCGACGGCTCACTTCGGGATGTTCCGGGCCAGGGCATCATCGAACTCCTGCTCAATGTCCCAGAGGCGGTCCTCCTCCATGGCCCCGAAGGTCCTCAGGGCCGTCCACATGTTCACGCCAAACTCCCTGCGGATTGCCTCGAGGCACTCGGCCCGCCTCAGGGCCCTCCGCATGGATTTCTCCGCCCTGACCATCGTGAGCCGTGCCTCTTCCGTCCGCTGCCGCTCCGAATCTATGAGGTGGCCCAACCGCTGCCACACGGAAGACACTTCCCATCCTGGGTCCTCCTGCCCTCCGGCCGATGCCTACCCCTCCGATGTGGAAGGCCCCGAGCCATCATGGCTCCCACCACGTTGCTGCTGCTGCGCCTCTGCCCGTGCACTGCCTCCTGCTGCCTGCACATCCTCCGCTGGCTGGGGTGCAGTCGTTGATGTGGCCACCCCTGCTGGACGTCCGACTCCCGTCTGTGGCAGGGATGCCTCCTCCACCAGCCTGGCCGCACCGTCAGAGGCAGCTCCACAGGGCACCCAGGTGACTGATGGGTGGGAAGATGGCACGGAGGACGACTGGCGCATAGGGGGTTCAGTTGAGGAGGGGGTCGTAGCAAGCCCCATCAAACGGAGGAATCCGGCCTGGGTGACCTGTCCCAGTAGGCCGACGTGGTCAACGAGCCATTCGAGATGACGTGCAGTCTCCTCATGAAAAGACTGCAGGTCACCTCGCATGGCCTGTTGACGCAACGCCACACCAGTTAGGACAGGCTCAACCCGGACCCGGATAGTCACGTCCGCAGGCAGAGGAAGGCCAGTTGTCGTGAGCTCATCCCCTGCCTGAAAATGGGTCTGGACGGAGGCATCCCTGCTGGTGCAAGATGATGCAGTGACAGGATCAGGGACAGGATTGCACACAGGCACCTCCGCGGCGACCTGTGCTGCCTCCTGTCCCTGGTCCTGCACTGCACCACTAGCACCAGTGGAATCCCCACCTCCAGACCCCGTCTCTGTTGCTTGCACGGCCTCCTTCTCAACCAAACCCCCCACCAACCTGGATGACTCCGTGCCATCTTCCCCCGTTGGGCCCTGTGGGGTCCCAGCTGCCCCTTCTGCTGCCGAGGAGTCCAACTCTGACCTCCGCCTCTTGGAACTCCCCCCGGCAGCTGCGGCCTGGGACGCGGCACCGGACTCCTCACTCCCCGACGAGATCACAACCTGGGAGGGGAGCCGGGCCTTGCGTCTCCGGCTGGCGGTGCGATCCATGCCGCTGTGCTCCACAGCACCTTCTCCGCCCTCTTCATCAGTTGACACTGCAGACAGGGAGAAATGAAACACAGGCATCAGGGCACTGTACAATGGACACATACACACATGACAGTTGCACATGAGTGGCATTGGCAAACCTCAGACATGGCATCACAATCGGCAACACACATGTCATTTCAACTTGCACACATGAGCCATACCACAGCCACATCGCAACTGCCAGCACCATCCATACACATACAACAGCATGAGCAGGCAAAGGTGAGCCAGACATCACATGCAACACAGGGAGTGCACTACACATGCATGCACACCACCACACTTGCATGCATGTGTACACCTCAACCAACTGTCGCAGTGTTCCGATGGGCATCCATGTCCCATCTGCCAATCAGGCTTCCACATCCCGCTGTCACATGCATCCATGTTGCATCACTGTTGCACCCTTGTCAAATACACACACATGCACATGTACACAGTGCTGATACATGCTGCTGAAAACAACATACGTTGCGTGACATCACGACCATGCCCACTTACATACACATTCATCCAAACATGTGTGCCCACGCAACTGCATTTGGCATGCAAGCCTACACACACAAGCACCATCCATGTCTCACACATGACAGCCCTCGCATGTGTTAGCCGCACGGCCCTGTACACCCCCACCCATACTCGGGCCCATACAAACATATGTGCAACCGGCACACTACTGGCACATCACCACACGCACAGCTTACAATCATGATGCATGTACACTTACCGCTCGACTCCAGACGGGTCTGCCTCTCAAGGACCTGGACATGGAGCGCTGGGGATATGCGTTCCAGGATCCCTCCGATTACACGCGATGACACTCGGACGTGCAGTTTTACCACGTGTGCTCTGTCATCACGTGTAATGAGGGAAACACCCGCGCGCGTGTCACGTCACTGCAACATCTGGCACCACTGACAACCCCCTGCCAGAGAGGCAGAGGGGCACCAGCTTCAGTGCCAGGGAAGTTGGTGCCCTGGTGGAGCAAGTCCTGGGGCAGTATGATGCCCTCTACGGAAGTGTGCGTGCCGACAAGGAAGGACGGACTCGGATCTGGATGGACATCGTGACTGCCATCAATGCGGAGGGGGTGGCAGTCCGCAACTTCCAACATGTCAAGAAGTGCTGGGAGGACTTCAGGTCCAGGACCCTGAACAAGGCCCAGCGCCTCTTGAAGGCAGCGGATGCTAAGGGGCGCCGGGGCCACTTGTCGGAAGATCAGATGAGGGTCCTGGAACGCATATCCCCAGCGCTCCACGTCCAGGTCCTTGAGAGGCAGACCCGTCTGGAGTCGAGCGGTAAGTGTACATGCATCATGATTGTAAGCTGTGCGTGTGGTGATGTGCAGGTAGTGTGTCGGTTGCACATCTGTTTGTATGGGCCCGAGTATGGGTGGGGGTGTACAGGGCCGTGCGGCTAACACATGCGAGGGCTGTCATGTGTGAGACATGGATGGTGCTTGTGTGTGTAGGCTTGCATGCCAAATGCAGTTGCGTGGGCACACATTTTTGGATGAATGTGTATGTAAGTGGGCATGGTTGTGATGTCACGCATGTATGTTGTTTTCAGCAGCATGTATCAGCACTGTGTACATGTGCATGTGTGTGTATTTGACAAGGGTGCAACAGTGATGCAACATGGATGCATGTGACAGCGGGATGTGGAAGCCTGATTGGCAGATGCGACATGGATGCCCATCGGAACACTGCGACAGTTGATTGAGGTGTACACATGCATGCAAGTGTGGTGGTGTGCGTGCATGTGTAGTGCACTCCCTGTGTTGCATGTGATGTCTGGCTCACCTTTGCCTGCTCATGCTGTTGTATGTGTATGGATGGTGCTGGCAGTTGCGATGTGGCTGTGGTATGGCTCATGTGTGCAAGTTGAAATGACATGTGTGTTGCCGATTGTGATGCCATGTCTGAGGTTTGCCAATGCCACTCATGTGCAACTGTCATGTGTGTATGTGTCCATTGTACAGTGCCCTGATGCCTGTGTTTCATTTCTCCCTGTCTGCAGCGTCAACTGATGAAGAGGGCGGAGAAGGTGCTGTGGAGCACAGCGGCGGGGATCGCACCGCCAGCCGGAGACGCAAGCGCCCGGCTCCCCTCCCAGGTTGTGATCTCGTCGGGGAGTGAGGAGTCCGGTGCCGCGTCCCAGGCCGCAGCTGCCGGGGGGAGGTCCAAGAGGCGGAGGTCGGAGTTGGACTCCTCGGCAGCAGAAGGGGCAGCTGGGACCCCACAGGGCCCAACAGGGGAAGATGGCACGGAGTCATCCAGGTTGGTGGGGGGTTTGGTTGAGGAGGAGGCCATGCAAGCAACAGAGACGGGGTCTGGAGGTGGGGATTCCACTGGTGCTAGTGGTGCAGTGCAGGACCAGGGACAGGAGGCAGCACAGGTCACCGCGGAGGTGCCTGTGTGCAATCCTGTCCCTGATCCTGTCACTGCATCATCTTGCACCAGCAGGGATGCCTACGTCCAGACCCGTTTTCAGGCAGGGGATGAGCTCACGACAACTGGCCTTCCTCTGCCTGCGGACGTGGCTATGCGGGTCCGGGTTGAGCCTGTCCTGACTGGTGTGGCGTTGGGTCAACGGGCCATGCGAGGTGACCTGCAGTCTTTTCATGAGGAGACTGCACGTCATCTCGAATGGCTCGTTGACCGCGTCGGCCTACTGGGACAGGTCACCCAGGCCAGATTCCTCCGTTTGATGGGGCTTGCTACGACCCCCTCCTCAACTGAACCCCCTATGCGCCAGTCGTCCTCCGTGCCATCTTCCCACCCATCAGTCACCTGGGTGCCCTGTGGAGCTGCCTCTGACGGTGCGGCCAGGCTGGTGGAGGAGGCATCCCTGCCACAGTCGGGAGTCGGACGTCCAGCAGGGGTGGCCACATCAACGACTGCACCCCAGCCAGCGGAGGATGTGCAGGCAGCAGGAGGCAGTGCACGGGCAGAGGCGCAGCAGCAGCAGCAACGTGGTGGGAGCCATGATGGCTCGGGGCCTTCCAGATCGGAGGGGCAGGCATCGGCCGGAGGGCAGGAGGACCCAGGACGGGAAGTGTCTTCCGTGTGGCAGCGGTTGGGCCACGCCGCAGGTTGCGGAGCGGCAGCGGGCGGAAGAGGCACGGCTCACGATGGTCAGGGCGGAGAACTCCATGCGGAGGGCCCTGAGGCGGGCCTAGTGCCTCGAGGCAATCCGCAGGGAGTTTGGGGTGAACATGTGGACGGCCCTGCGGACCCTCGGGGCCATGGAGGAGGACCGTCTCCGGGACATTGAGCAGGAGTTCGATGATGCCCTGGCCCGGAACATCCCGAAGTGAGCCGTCGGACTAGCCCGCTGCCCTTGTAAATAGTTCTATAGTTAGTGTTAGGTTTCCTTTGGTTTAGCATTTTTTTTGGACCTTTTGGACAATGGGCCACATTTTTGTATATAGTTATTTTTTTTAGGTAGTGTTATTAGATAGGTTTAATTTCTTCGGTTGGGATCATGGACCCTGGATTGTTTATCTGTACATAGTTGACTTTTGGATTTTCAATTTTTATTATGATTTCGGCATGGAGCAATGGTTTTCGATTTTAATTTTCCATTGGATTTACTTTTGTGGACTGTGACTTTGGACACCTTTCCTTTGCATTATGATTTGTGGTTTTGCATTATTTCACGGACCTGCTGTTTTTTTTTCTTTAAATTTCTATTATTGTTTGTTTATTTTTGATTCAATTTATGTTGCTTTTAATACATATTTTTTCTTCAAAGTTCAATGTGTAGTATCATCTCATTGGTTTCATGCATATCATGATATGGGTTTTGACATTCACTGACACCCATTGGGTGTATGTGAGGGACATGTGTTCATTTCCAAACTTGCAATTGGGCTTCTATCATGTTTTTGCCATTTCTAAGTGGGTGGATGCAATACTCGGGTGGGTGTTTGGCATTTGGAGGCTGCCCCTGGTGGCTGGGGGGTGGGGGTGATAGGGGACATGAGTGGGGGCCTGGTGGAGGCTGCCCCTGCACTGCTGGGGGGTGGGGGTGGTGGGAGACATGAGTGGGGCCTGGTGGAGGCTGCCCCTGGTGGCTGGGGAGTGGGGGTGCAGGGAGACATGAGTGTGGGCCTGGTGGAGGCTGCCCCTGGTGGCTGGGGGGTGGGGGTGATAGGGGACATGAGTGGGGGCCTGGTGGAGGCTGCCCCTGCACTGCTGGGGGCTGGGCGTGGTGGTAGACATGGGTGGGGGCCTGGTGGAGGCTGCCCCGGTGGCTGGGGGGTGGGGGTGCAGGGAGACATGAGTGGGGGCCTGGTGGAGGCAGCCCCTGCACTCCTGGGGGGTGGGGGTGGTGGTAGACATGGGTGGGGGCCTGGTGGAGGCTGCCCCTGGTGGCTGTGGGGTGGGGGTGCAGGGAGACATGAGTGGGGGCCTGGTGGAGGCTGCCCCTGCACTGCTGGGGGGTGGGGGTGATAGGGGACATGAGTGGGGGCCTGGTGGAGGCTGCCCCTGGTGCCTCGGGGGTGGGGGTGATAGGGGACATGAGTGGGGGCCTGGTGGAGGCTGCCCCTGGTGGCTGGGGGGTGGGGGTGGTGGGAGACATGAGTGGGGGCCTGGTGGAGGCTGCCCCTACACTGCTGGGGGGTGGGGGTGGTGGGAGACATGGGTGGGGGCCTGGTGGAGGCTGCCCCTGGTGGCTGGGGGTGGGGGTGCAGGGAGACATGAGTGGGGGCCTGGTGGAGGCTGCCCCTGCACTGCTGGGGGTGGGGGTGGTGGTAGACATGGGTGGGGGCCTGGTGGAGGCTGCCCCTGGTGGCTGGGGGGTGGGGGTGCAGGGAGACATGAGTGGGGGCCTGGTGGAGGCTGCCCCTGCACTGCTGGGGGGTGGGGGTGGTGGGAGACATGAGTGGGGGCCTGGTGGAGGCTGCCCCTGCACTGCTGGGGGGTGGGGGTGTTAGGGGACATGTGTGGGGGGCTGGTGGAGGCTGCCCCTGGTGGCCGGGGGGTGGGGGTGGTGGGAGACATGAGTGGAGCCTGGTGGAGGCTGCCCCCGCACTGCTGGGGGGTGGGGGTGATAGGGGACATGAGTGGGGGCCTGGTGGAGGCTGCCCCTGCACTGCTGGGGGGTGGGGGTAGTGGTAGACATGGGTGGGGGCCTGGTGGAGGCTGCCCCTGGTGGCTGGGGGTGGGGGTGCAGGGAGAAATGAGTGGGGGCCTGGTGGAGGCTGCCCCTGCACTGCTGGGGGGTGGGGGTGGTGGTAGACATGGGCGGGGGCCTGGTGGAGGCTGCCCCTGGTGGCTGGGGGGTTGGGGTGCAGGGAGACATGAGTGGTGGCCTGGTGGAGGCTGCCCCTGCACTGCTGGGGGGTGGGGGTGGTGGGAGACATGAGTGGGGGCCTGGTGGAGGCTGCCCCTGCACTGCTGGGGGGTGGGGGTGGTGGTAGACATGGGTGGGGGCCTGGTGGAGGCTGCCCCTGCACTGCTGGGGGGTGGGGGTGGTGGGAGACATGAGTGGGGGCCTGGTGGAGGGTGCCCCTGGTGGCTGGGGGGTGGGGGTGATAGGGGACATGAGTGGGGGCCTGGTGGAGGCTGCCCCTGGTGGCTGGGGGGTAGGGGCGCAGGGAGACATGAGTTGGACATGAGTGGGGGCCTGGTGGAGGCTGCCCCTGGTGGCTGGGGGGTGGGGGTGATGGGAGACATGAGTGGGGGCCTGGTGGAGGCTGTCCCCGGTGGCTGGGGCGTGGGTGTGATAGGGGACATGAGTGGGGACCTGGTGGAGGCTGCCCCTGCACTGCTGGGGGGTGGTGGTAGACATGGGTGGGGGCCTGGTGGAGGCTGCCCCTGGTGGCTGGGGGGTGGGGGTGCAGGGAGACATGAGTGGGGGCCTGGTGGAGGCTGCCCCTGCACTGCTGGGGGGTGGGGGTGCAGGGAGACATGAGTGGGGGCCTGGTGGAGGCTGCCCCTGCACTGCTGGGGGGTGGGGGTGATGGGAGACATGTGTTGGTGATCAGTAGTGCAAGGTGACATGTGGGTTGGCTGGTGGGCATGGCCATGGTGGATGGGTTGCCTGTGGGACATGAGCAGGGGTGCAGGGTAGTCCCCTGTGGTGTGGGCTGCCTGCAGGGGCCGTGGAGGGTGTAGAGGGAACACCTGGGAGGACCCACATGGCCAAATCACGTGTAGCATTCCCCGGCACCACCGAAATACACGTACCCTGCTGAAATCGCGTGTGAATCTTCCCGCGCACCTCGGAATACACGTACCCAGGCCAATCGCGTGTGGAACTTCCCGCGCACCCCGAAGTACACGTACCCAGGCCAATCGCGTGTGGAACTTCCTGCGCACCCCGAAGTACACGTACCCAGGCCAATCACGTGTGGAACTTCCCGCGCACCCCGTAGTACAAGTACCCAGGCTAATCGCGTGTGGAACTTCCCGCGCACCCCGTAGTACACGTAGCCAGGCTTATCGCGTGTGGAACTTCCCGCGCACCCCGAAGTACACGTACCCAGGACAATCGCGTGTGGAACTTCCCGCACACCCCGTAGTACACGTACCCAGGCTAATCGTGTGTGGAACTTCCCGCGCCCCCCGAAGTACACGTACCCAGGACAATCACGTGTGGAACTTCCCGCGCACCCAGGAACACACGCACACGCTATTTTTCACGCAGCGGGTGTCCGTGTTTGTCGGTACCCCTTTGCACCTCATTTGTCCTAGAGGGCCACTGTATGGCCCATTCATCATGGCTGTATATGGGTGCTTTTTGTTAGCGCACATTTTGGCGCACATTTTTTTCAGTCGCAGGGGCGCTACCTCCTGTTTTCTTGTGGCGTACTTGTTTGGCCCTGTGCGCGTCTTTGACCGTGCGCTGGTTTGCCCTATTCGATTCCATGAATACGGGTTGTAGGCGAGCGTGTGGGCGTTCCGCGCACTTGCCTCCTGTACTTCCCCTATGATGCCCATATTTTCACGCGTTGTTCCCCATTCCGAGTGTTACGCCCTGTGTTCCGCCTACTTTTGTGAAGTGTGCCGCGCTATGTTTTCGCAGTGGCCGTGGCGCACGCTGTTGGATGACCTGTGCGCCGGCGTGCGCGGCGCACATTTTTAGCGCACTTCCAATGTTTTTCTCGCGCACGGACTTCCATGAATCGCTGTGCGCTGGTTTCCCTGCGATTTTCGCACTTGCACTGCGATTTTCGCACTTTTACTGCGATTCGCACGTTTTGGCACCTCTGCGCGGGAATTTTCGGCGCACATTACTTCCATGAATCGATCCCTTGGTCTCCTATCCGATATTTCGGAGCTTCGCTTCTATGTTGATCTGCGGTTTGATTGTATCTCTCTTTAGCCTGTTTCAAATGTTCAGTTGCCTTTTTAATAGCTTGTTTAATAGTGGCGTGTAGATGGTTCACGGCGGGCATCTCTAAGTGTTGGGGCGAATCAAGTTCAGAGGTTCGAGGATGTCGCCCATATATAGTATAAAATGGGCTTTGTCCTGTTCCTGAGTGCATTGAGTTGTTGTATGCATATTCGGATTTCCACAAAATGTCTTTCCAATTTCCTTCGGTTTGGTGTAACGTGCACTGTAGGTATTGCTCTAGTGTCTGATTGGTCCTCTCAGTTTGACCATCGGTTTGAGGATGGTGGCTGGTTGATAGTCCAATGTCGATTTGGGCCAATTGATAGCATTTCCTCCAAAACTGAGAAATGAACTGACTTCCCCGGTCGGAAACCAATACGGAGGGGAAGCCATGTATTCGGACGATATGTTCTAGAAATTCCTTGGCCAAGGTCGAGGCTGAAGGTAGACCCTTTATTGGAATGAAATGAGCCATTTTGGAAAAAAGATTCACTATAACTAGGGTGGTGTTATACCCATTACATGGGGGAAGGTCAGTAATAAAGTCAAGGGACAAGGTATGCCAAGGTGTAGGCGGAATGTTCAACGGTTGTAATACGCCTGCTGGTTTCCTTTTCTGGGTCTTATTTTGGGAGCAAATACCGCAAGACAGTACAAATGACTTAATGTGTTTCCGCCAAGTAGGCCACTAGAATTGTCTTTTGATCTTGGCCTCGGTTTTAGCGATCCCAGGATGCCCTTCTATCAAAGACTCATGGTAATTGGAGATAACATGTTCTTGTAATTGTTTATTTGGTAGGTAAAGACGTCCTTGATAGTATGGTAGGTGATCAGTGACTGAATAATCGTTGCCTTTGTTCAACCAGCTTTGTAAGGCTGCAGGGTCGAAAAGCTGTTGAATCTTTTTATGGATGTCGTCCAGAGTCTGTAGAGTGGTTATACCAAGAATTCTTCTCTCCGAAATTATGGGTACTGGTTCTGGATTTGAATATGCTTCTCCCATTCCAATACGAGATAAGGCATCTGCTTTGCCATTTCGACAACCTGGTCGGTAAGTAATCACAAAATCATATTCCGCAAAGAATAAGGCCCATCTAAGTTGGCGTGACGATTGAGCCTTGGCTGTCTTTAAATATTGTAAGTTCCTGTGATCTGTGATTACGGTGATGGTGTGTCAAGCTCCGAGAAGATAATGCCGCCAGGCTTTGAATGCCGACTTGATGGCCAGTAGTTCCTTGTCGGTAACTGCATAGTTTAACTCTGGTGCTGAAAATTTCCGTGACCAGAACGCCACCGGGTGAAGTTGACCAGTCTCAGGATCCTTTTGGGAAAGGACAGCTCCCATGGCTAAGCTGGATGCATCAGTTTCAACCACGTACATAAGTTCTGGACGTGGGTGCTTTAAAACAGGAGCTGAAGTAAATTTCTGTTTTAGGTCTTGGAAGGCCTTTTCAGCTTCTTCTATCCACCGGAAGTGTTTATTTTTCCACAAAAGAGCCATGCTGGGGTGTACAAGATGTGAAAAATCAGGAATGAATCTGCAGTAAAAGTTCGCAAATCCAAGCATACTCTGTACCCCTTTAATCGAGGTAGGTGAGGGCCACTTGAGGATTGCCTCCACCTTTCATGAATCCATTCGAACTCCATTTGGGGTCAGGATAAATCCAAGGAATTCAACTTTCGAAGTATGAAAAATGCACTTTTCCAATTTCGCATATAATTCATGCTGGCATAGTTTTTCTAGTACAGCACAAACGTGCTTCACATGGTCTGATTCAGATGAAGAGTATACTAAGATGTTGTCTATGTATACAACAACACAGACGTCTATGAGTTTGCGAAGGACATCGTTCATACAATACTGGAAAGCTGCTGGTGTGTTGCAAAGCCCGAAAGGCATCACCTGGTATTCAAACAATCCGTATTTGGTACGGAAGGCAGTCTTCCATTCGTCGCCTTTTTTCACTCGTACCAGATGATACGCCCCTCGGAGGTCCAATTTAGTGTAGATACGAGCATCCTTTACTTGGTCCAGTAGTTCTGGGATCAGGGGCAACGGGTATCGGTTTTTTACCGTTATTTGGTTTAATGCGCGATAGTCAATACAAGTCCTATGGTCACCTTCCTTTTTAGGGATGAAGAATAAAGATGATGCTGCCGGAGACTTCGACGGTCGAATGAAGCCATTAGCGAGGTATTGATCCAAATATTGCCATAAATGAAGATTTTCAGGTTCAGTGAGGGCGTAGATTCTGCTGCATGGAATTTGAGCGCCGAGTAGGAGGTCGATCTGGCAATCATATGATCTGTGGGATGGTAACGTGTTTGCTTGGTCTTTCTGGAAAACATCCTGAAATTCCTGGTATTCCTGGGGTAACTGAGTTATCGGATTCGTGACTGTAGCCAGTCTTTTGATCAAAGTTCTTTCAGGATAACAAGTGTGTGCACAATCCGAGAATGTCACACTCTTTTCTCGCCAGTCAATACAAGGATTATGAGTTTCCAACCATGGCATTCCCAGAAATATTTGGAACTGTGGGGCCTTGTTTAAGTCAAACACAATGCTCTCTCGATGCCCATCTTGACCCAACAGTGTCATCTCCATAGCTGAATGAGTTACTGGAGCGGAAGCTATTTCGGTCCCATTGACGGCGGTGATTACATCAGTTGTGGGTTTTGTACAAAGAGGCAGGTTCATCCTTGTAGCCAATTGTTGATCCATGTAGTTTCCTATGGCTCCGCTATCTATGTATGCTCTCACTGCATGCATATGAGATGGTTGCCTTCGATCTATAAGGACCATTGGTATAATTAGGTGCGAGGTCTGAGTGTCTTTCTTCATGCTCGGCAAGCGGACCTCTATGCTTGTCGGGCGTGGTCGTTTCCCGGCTCTGATTCCATATTGATTTTGTCGGAGACTCCTACCACCTTCTTAGGTGGTTTCACTGGGCAATCCGTAAAAAATGTCCTGAGGTTCCACAATACAAACACAATTGTAACTGCCGCTTCTTGTCCCTTTCTTTTTAAGTCAAAGGTCCTTTAACCCCCCCCAATTTGCATGGGTTCAGATACATCAGTTCCTTTGGGGATGACGTTGTCCTTAGGTCTTACCAATACTCGATTCTCGAATCTAGCCCGATCAGCCTTCCGATTCTGAAGTCTGTGATCCAACTGGACAACCAGGTCTATGTATTCAGCCCAGTCTTGAGGTGGGTTCACTACTTGTGCCAAAACGTCTTTTAGTTCACCTCGTAGCCCACAATGAAATAGCGTAATCTGCTTGACCTCTGGCCATCCGGTTTCTACCACCAACCTATTGAAGGTTGTGATGTAGGTCAGCAGATCCTGGTTACCCTGACGCAAGGACAAAAGTTCATTATCCAAAGCTTGGCCTTGGGAATGTCGGGCAAATAGTCTTTCCATGCTTAGTTGAAAACCCTGAAAATCCCAAAGAAGAGGTCATCCTGGTTGACTAGTGGAATAGACCAATCGGCTGCACTGCCACTGAAATACGATAGTACAAAGGCTACCTTTGCTTGATCATTCGGAAAGGATCCAGGTCTACATAAAAAATGCAGGCGGCACTGGTTCATAAACACGGCGAACCTTTTTGGGTCCCCCGCAAAGTGTTCTGGCAGTGCTAAAGGAACTGTCCCTGGTAAAATTACTTGCACTGGATTACTTGATTGAGCTTGGGCAGAAGCTCCCCCGAGTCCAGGTAAAGGTGTGTGTCCAGCTTGAGCTTGAAGTAATTGCCTGGCGTGATCATCCGTATGTTCTTTTGCCACAATCAGTTCTCTCCTGAGAGCATTAGTCTCTTGACGGGCAGAATGCACTTCAGCCCTTAGTTCTCCCAGTAGTTGGGCTAATTGGTCAGTCTCTGAGGTCTCCATAACGCCCGGGTGGAGATTTGTAGTAAGGCTTCGCGTTCTGTGCCGCTCACCTGGATTCCACAGGGTCGTCGAACGAAGCTGGACTGCTGCGGTCTCCACCAGTATGACTCGTAGCAAACTGATGATCGACTGCACTTGCCCACTCAGTTTCGTCTGCCTGGCCCGCAAGAATATTTTCCTAAAAGCAGGAAAGGGGATTAGCCACCCGTGGTAGAGAGGTTACACTAACACTATTTTCCCTCCAGTATTTCCCTTCATAAAGTCTCACCTTATTGTTTGGAAGGATGAACTCTCCGTCCTGCGTGGAGTGCAGGGGCACGTAGAAGTTCAGTTACTTCACTGATCCGAAGGTATTTGGCAGAGTTCCAGACAACAATGACAACGAGGTAAGTAGTGTGTTAACCGAATGTATAGTTCTTTTAGAGTTCAAATGTCTGTTAATTCACTCTTGCTCCTTTCATACCTTTTCCCTTGCAGCGTGATCCAAGGAGTGAGTTTGCCTCGATGGATGAAGGTAGCGCTTAGGTAAGAGTCAGTTTGTACCAAGCACTGTCTAGCAAGTAATATTGTTCCAAATGTAATTAACCAATAGTTCTCTATCTTCTTTGCAGGTGTGGCGCCTTGCCGAAAATGTGTAATGTAGGATGGTGACCAGCGCTGCCTCCAGCTGTGAAATTCCGAGTAAGTATCTTGGGGTAAGTAAAAGAATGTCTTTGGCGGAACCACGCTCACCTTTTGTTTGTTCTTGTCTTTTCAGATGCTGATGTTTCGGGCGGCGATTCATCGGGTGTTGCGCCGGGTCGTGGAGATGCTCCGAAGACAGGGGAGTATGATGCGGCACTGCAGCTGGCACAGCGACCGGTTTATTTTAATGTCTTTTCCCTTTATCCACAGGTGCGGCTGCTCCAGGGAAAGATGACGACCAAATGGAAACCTCTTTGTTCTAACCTTCTCTTCTTCTTTCCTTTTCTCTAGGATCGACTCCGGACACAAGACGGGTGTGGCTGTAGACTGGATGCTGGACTACAGACACGGTGAGCGTTACGCTGTTAAGATGCAGAATAACGCGAAGCGTGTGCTGCTCTTCGGGCGTGGTTTAAATAGCATCAAAAAGTACTTCCCAGGTAAGAAGTTCCAGTACCACACCCAAGCAGCAAAATAGTTCCTAAAGGAAAGTAGTCCCTTCATGGCCTCATGATGGCCTGTACATGAGTTCTTTGCAGGATGACCTGCATAGTTTAAAGTTGGCAATATGAGCCTTGCGTCTACGGCGCCAGGACTGAACCCATATAGCCCCTAGGCGGGGTTTTGGGAATTCCTGTGTCTTCTTGGGTGCCTGTTCCCTGGACAGATGGACCTGTTCCGGATGTCTGGGGGCAGGCATCGTGACAGCGGCTATCTGGTCTATTTGCATTCCCCTCCATTGAAGATGTTCGACGGATTTGATGAAACCATGTTTCTCCATGGCCACAGAAGATGTACATTGGGACACCTGCACAAACTCCGAACTCACAATTTTTTTACTTTCCATGGGCCTCATTACGAGTATGGAGGCAGCCATGCCCTTAATAAGGGCATGGCTGCCTCCATAAGGGGTCCCAGTACCGGGTTCCTTCAATGAGGAATAACTGGGTAATTCCAACTTTGGAGAACCTGGTAATTCCTCCTTGAAGGGACCCATCCCCATTCCCATTTGAGCCCCCATTGGGCTCAATGGCAATGGGGAGGGAGCTAATAACAGTCTCGTTAATAACGGCCCGTTATTAGCTCCCTGTTCCCCTCGCGGGACCCGCTAAGGACGCCTGGTTTTACCAGCCGTCCTTACCGGGTCCCGCAAAGGGAACCTCATAATAGGACGTCCCGTAATGAAGGGTGCCGGTCCCGTACCGGCACCCTTCATTACGGGAGCGCCTATGTTATAATGAGGCCCCATGTCTTGAAAGTGGCATGTGCAGTACTTTGCTGAAAATCCGGGGCTGTCACACAGTCCGTTGCCAGTTAGCCAGAAACGTTTGCCGGAGAATGTGCTTTCGATTGACATCCTTTCAATTTCAGAATTCCCTTTGATATTTGTAGTACTGGGTTTTAGCAAGAAACTCAACTCCCACAAATGGACAGAAACTGGAAATCTTACCGAAAGTAGACCCGCTGAAAAGTAAAGCTGATGAACATAGTAGATTTCCGGCAGGGACTTTGCCCAGCATCGGTTGAGCGGTCCATGAAAATATATTCTGGACGTGGACACAGCTGGCTTGGATTGTCAGGTTAGCGCCTTGTAATACACAAGACACATTTACCAATGGCTCCTCGCATATGTTCCCCCTGAATGTATGGACACATTTCAGCATCTGTGCAATCTCTAGCAGGCAGCTGTCAAATACAATGTATTTTTGCTCCTTTATTAGCCAAGCGTCCACCATGAATGTGGTTTGTGACTCGACTATGCTAGAAAAATCACCTAAACTAGGCAAACTGAAGTCGAAATCTTTAAAAAGTTCCTCGGTCAATTGAGTTGAAGCTTCAGTTTCTGTTAGTTCAGGTTGTGATAACTGCA
The DNA here is from genome assembly GCF_040938575.1 of Ambystoma mexicanum. Classification (NCBI taxonomy): domain Eukaryota; kingdom Metazoa; phylum Chordata; class Amphibia; order Caudata; family Ambystomatidae; genus Ambystoma; species Ambystoma mexicanum. Next base: position 126,751,995 of record NC_090940.1, on the reverse strand, counting down.
CACAAATTGGAGAAACAGGTAACATTGAATGTTTATCGGATGGAACATTTTTAGCAGGTGTAGATTGTCTCAAGGGGTCTGCGAGGAATTGCAATGCATCTTCATTGTATTCAGTTTCATCTTGTCGAGTTGTCACATGGTAGCAACGGTCCATGGACACTTTGCTGGGTTCACTGGTCACATTCCATTCAGTTTCCGGCCACTGGGCATAAGCATCACAAGTCTGCTTATTGACTGGACCACGGTGCGCCCTAAATAGTAGTTGCTCCATTGTGAAACATGTTTGGCAAGCAACATCTTTGGTTTCATTTGTTGTCTGTGTCTTTATACTTCTCTTCCTTCTGGGCCTCTAAGAGATGTGTTGAAAAACATGCTCAATGTACAGCACACATACAGCAGATACCACCTTAAAACAAAAACATTATATGAATAAATCACCAGCCTAAAATCTTCTACAAAATAAACTTGTTTGTTCGTTACCCTTGTGTTCTTTGAAACCATGGGCTTCTCTTTTCCCACCGCACCAGCAAGCTGCAAAGAAATTGCATTTTTATATGGTTTAAATCAAGCACATTTAATTTCCACGCAAACAAACATATGTTCATATATACAAACAGAACCAACTTTATTGAATAGAAAAAATTACAATATTAAAATACATTCCAAATGCAAAGTGATGTCCAATTGTATTCAATATTAGGTTATGTTCACCTCTGGTCCATCTGCCCCCTCTTCTAATTACACATCTTGTGTACATTCCTGGAATAGAATATTCATTAAAAAAATAAAAGTCAATCGTACTGGAAATTAAAATCTTTCATCGCACAGAGCACTCACACACAAAGTAGTATTAAATGATTAAGAACCGTATACTACAAGGTTTGTTGTCGCAACGCTAATAGAACATTCGCATGAACATACCCTTACAAACAGTGTACGTCATTTAGTCATAATATATGATATGACATTTATAACGCCCCTATACACACGTGTTTCAAGGCACGAACACAAGTGTTATATATACATTTCAGATTTCACCTGATAACCTTCTGAGATGACCCATGTACTTGATCAGAGATCACCGTGCAAACCATACTGATTGTAATGTCGCCCTCAAACCTTTTGTAATGTATTCTGCATTAGGGACGAAGTGTAACGTTAAAACCAAAATCTGAAAAGTTTGAAACAGTGCACGGTTACATAAATTTCACTCTCTAATAGTATCCTTTGTAAGGTTTACTTTCATTCTTCCAAGGGAACTGTAAGTATGCATGCCTCATACTCTGGACCAGTTGTAAAGGAGGAAGTGACTGTAGTCGAAGTTCCAGCATCCCCCTGTAACAAAGTACTTGTTTTAGTACAGAGAAAAGGAACTGAGACAATGAGATGCAGACAATGGTACATGTAGAGAGACACACATACATGACACTTAGTGTAAATAACCGATAGCATACATAAACATTTTCATATTATTTAAAATTCCAAGCATAACAGGTTCTCGTAAAGGACAAATAAAAGAAAATTACTTGATAGGCGAGTGAACTTGATGTTGACTCTGGAAAAGAAATTGAGGCAGAATCTTGCTTCTTCATTTTCAGTGCATTTTCATAAAGTGGTACAAGGGAAAATTAAAGTTGTATTAGACATTTGGTCAGATCCAACGCTCGAGAATATCACTTTGTGCATGTCGGTAGGGCTCACCATTGGGATACTGGACGTGTCGGTGGTTTCATCACTTGTGAGGGTCTGTGCTTCCATCAGTGTGCTCTACAAAAAAAAGGGACATGTCAAGCAACCGATTACGAAAACGTTATGCAACTTTTAAAGGGCACTATGGCATTGTTTTTTAATGGTCATATTTCCTTGATTTATTAAAGGCTCCAGAAAGCGGGGACAGATGTAGTATAGTAAAATGTAATATCGTAAAAATTCAATACAATCTGATAACTATGGAAACTTTAGTAAGACACATTTTAAGTAAATATACACCAAAAGCTCCAATCGGTTCATGAAGTTACCTTTTCAATACCCTACCCTAATTAGATTGAGAGATCATAGATAATACTTATTTATGCAGACCATCGTCCTACATAACAACAAACACAGCTAATTCATCATCCAGGACTCACCTGAGGCAGCGAGTGCACAGATTTAGTTGGAATTGCATTTGGAAGCAATTTACAAGGAATTCTGGGTCAACGCTTTTTTGTGTACTTCGATTGTACGTACATATCTTCGGTAAAGTGCAGGGTGCAGACGCGAAATTGATTGGCCCTCACATCCTTCAAGACATTCTCTGCTCCACTTTTAATCTCGTCCACCGGAAAACCACAATACTTAGCCCATCTTCTTATTAAATCAATATCCTTCGGGAATGTATGCAGGACTGTGCCCAGACCTTTGGCATGGCTCACAGAAGGGCAACCGAAAATCATACAAGCAGGAATTCTTGAAAAGTCTGTAAGACCTGTATAGAAAAATATAAATCATTTAAAAAAATCATACTGTATGCATGTGATTGATGGAATTATATCACACCTTTCCATACAATATTTGTTTTACTTAAAGAAGGAAATCCTGTGTAACCTAGTCGAATGAACACGGCGATAACTTTCTTACAGAATTGATTGGTATAACGCAAATCGTAACGTGTTGCTCGCCCGTTGAATTTACTTTCATGCATCAAAAGGTAACATGCTTACAAATATGGACCTCGAAAGATTCCATTCTTTTCCAATGCACATTGATGCAATTTGCTTTTTAACAAGATCAAAATACTTAAAACATTAAACAATAGTGAAGTCCTTGAGATAAATCAACATTACAATACTGGGTAAATTAGATGGAAATAGATAGAACATTTGAGATCAGCAAACGATGAATATAGAGAAGTAAATAGGTGACCTACCTTACCTGGACGTACAAACAAGCCGATTCAGCAAGCAGGGGAGTAGGTAGCCGGGGAACAGGTAGCACGATAAAGAGATACCTTGCAGAGATTTTCTCCTGTAAAATGTCAAGGTGTTTATAAAGGATTAGAAAAGTGGGTGTGTATGGGAATGTGTGACGTGTTTGTTGCATGGTCTTGAATAGGGGAGCCTGGAGACACTGGGTCTATGGAGGCCATAAGAACAATGGTCACCGTCCAGAAGAACACTTTTGAAGTGCACATGGTCTTTGACACCTTGGCCATTCCCATCCTCCCAACCCCCTTGCGAGTGCATGGCCACAGGTGCGAACTGCCATTGATACTGGAGGGGGTATTAATGGGCATGAGACAAGCACAAAAGGCCCAGAACACCTCTAAAGGGAGACACACTTATGTGGATTTCAGGGCGGGGCCTTGAAGAGGGGATCCTGGATACACTGGGTCTGGGGAAGCCATGAGAATAATGGTCACCATGCAGAAGATCCCTTTTGAAGTGTAATGGTGTTTGGCACCTTGGCCGTTCCCATCCTCCCAGCCCCCTTGCAAGCGCGTGGCCACAGGTGCGAACTGCCATTGATACTGGAGGTGGGATGGATGGGCATGAGGTGAGCACAAAAGGCCCGGAACACTGCTGAAGGGAGAAACACTTATGTGGATTGCAGGGGTGGGGTCGTGAAGAGGGGAGCCTGGAGACACTGGGTCTGGGAAGGCCATGAGAACAATGGTCACCGTGCAAAAGATCCCTTTTGAAGTGTACATGGTGTTTGGCACCTTGGCTGTTCCCACCCACCTGGTACCAGAGTGGGGTATAATGGAGTGGGGATGGATTTATGCGGACGAGGTGAGCGTAAAAGGGACCAACCATTCTTTTATGTCCCTCATAAACGAGTGAGGGTGTTCTTGATTCACAGAAAAATTGTAACAACTATTCGTATATGATAATTTGTATTTTATTAAGTTTGGTGATGTTGAGGTTGCAACACAGTGTGTGAAAATACCCTGTACTGTCTGCTGTCAATGGTGAATTTGGCGTGAATGGCTCCAACGACACAGGTAGGTATTACTTGTCGAATGGGGAATGCAAGCCTCCCATAAAGCCACCATGTAAATGAACGGTAGGCCACCAGCCTGTACCACCTGTGGAAGAGAAACATACATACTGTAATTAAATGAATCTGATAAGTGTATAACCCTTACTTGAAAATGCACCCTGTATTCTATGGCATAGTTGCCCGTAAAAAAGTTACTTCATGGATAAATGAACTCGGGCTTTGTAGTCTCAACACATTACAAAGGCGAACACCCATTCAATCCATAACGTTTGGGGGCACAGAGAAATATTGTTTCTTAGTTGAATGTGAAAGACACGTAAGCGATGAACACTCATTTCCCAAAAGCGCGAGAAATATATTCAATTTGCAGACTACAATCATTTGTCAGTGTTCGATCAAAGTTATGACAATGTAGGAGACAAACATGAAATGTTAGTCGTCTCAGTGTTCAAAATGACATCACATCTAGAGTACACTTACTCGTTACTTGGATTGCAAGTGCGAACTGTTGCGCGAAGTTCGTGCCTAAGCACCAGCATAATCCTCAACACGGACCTTGTGAGGCAGGCTGCCTTGAAGTCATGCAGCTCGGTAACGCATGCCGTGGTGTGTCTCCTTCTGATATGTAAACCAAGCATTCAGAGTTTTCTTGGCAGCAGCAGTTCTCCACTTCGGTTGGCATGACCTTGCACCGATTGCAGGTACACCAGGTGGAAACTTCTTCCATGCGACTAGGCTCAGGCTCATGCTCCGGAGATTCATCTTCCCAACTATCGTTTGATTCCCCATAGTTTCTGCATCTTTCTCTTTCAATTACTTCCTCCTCGGAATACTCAGGCTTGTACTGATAGAGCTGTATTGTTGCCATTATATGACAAATTTTAAAATAAAACACAAGTAACGATTGAAATCAATAGTAATGCTAGTGTAAGTATCTGTTCACAGGGGCTTCGTGCAAAGAAGATAGCAGAACAGAGCAGAAACGAGTCACAGGCGATCCAAAAAAAAAGATAGTGAAATGATTGAAAAAGCAACTCTGATGTTGTCTGATGAGAAGGGGTCTGTTTACACTTATTGAGGAAAGAGGCGTCCGGCAATTTCCATGGAGACACCTCAATAGCTTGCGCACAGAGAACCTTGACACGAGACGTGCATTGGCGTTGTGAAAAGGGGCTCAAGCGTCTAGTGATGTCAGCTTCAGGGGGCGGGTGATATGATTTAGTGCCGCAAGGGGACTTGAAATTAGGGCGATACAGCAACGGATAAGATTAGCACAAGATGGCCGTGCCCAACTTGTTGTTTTCGCATGTGTAAAAGTGAGGAAAACCAAGGTAAGATGCATAGGAAAAGTTTTTCCGATCTATCACAGTATGCTTAAAAACACATGCCCGAACGCTCGGGACAATAACACCTTGGAGCGCACTTTCCCTTTAAGCCATGGTATTACAGCTGGTCCAAGAAAAGGGGCCTTAGGGAGTTCCTTTGCAGAAAGGGGGGGCTTAGGGAGTTCCTGTGTGGAAAGGGGGGCCTTAGGGAGTTACTCTGCGGAAAAAGGGAGTCCTTGCCCCTAAGAGGGGAGTCTCTCCCTCTGAGGTCCTGCTTACCGCCACCCTAAGGGGGAATGTTGCATAGAGGGCTCACCTCCCTAGCCTCACAAGGAAAGGCTCCCCTCATGGGAGAAGTGACTGAATCCTGCAATTCGTCACAAGACATGCCACTTCTTATTTGCAATGCATGATGTGACTGAAAAAGTGTAGCTCCCACATAAAGTAAACAAATGGACTACATGGCTTTATAAAGCTTCAGAAAAGGGTGTCCCACTTTCATTGAGTTTCATTTTATAATCAGGAAGAGTAAGATCAACCAGTGGGGTATTGTAGGGTTTTGTCTTCAAGGAGGTAATGCGCTTACCTCAGTGCCAATGACCCAAACGCTCACCAGTCAGTTCTGTTTTTGCTGCAGTCCGTGGATAATTAATGGGTGCTCAGAGCAAAGAAAAACATGCTCAAAGAACAGACATGACAGACTGACATCCCAGCGCAAGGACATTATAAGAGGATGTATCACCTGCCTTTTCATGACGACCTCAGGGCTGGCTCAGTGATATTGTTGTGACGAATCAAATTCTAGGGGAACCAGTGGTCCAGGGATGATTATCGTTTTTTAAACCATCAATCAGCCCCACACCTCTAGTACACAGAAGGAATCCGAACAGATTCGAAATACAAGCAAATTATAAACCTCCTTGTCCAATTTTGGTAACTTGCATGGAACGGCTGGCCTATCTCTGTAACGTCGTGGATCGCTGGTTAGTTGCAACACCACGAAAATGCAATTATTACCCAATGATAAAAGGGACTGTCCAGTTAAGGTCCTATACAAATATTGACTTTATTATTATCATAACAGACATTTCTAGCACACTACAAAAACAACCAAACCCTGTCAAGGAATGCAGAGGACAGACAGTTTCAAAGAAGGAAAAGGAATCACTCTCGATACTGACAGGAGGGTATTCGGTATAGTAATTAATCATAATAGTTCACATAATAGTTCAAGGATACTTGGTTTCAATACAAATGGAGCAATGGTTCGTAAAATGTCACTAGGGGCCTCCAGAGATGGACCAGTGGGACAGAACCACAATGTACCTTGTGCTGTGGATGTTCTTGGTGTTCGACAGAGTGGAGGCGGTTTTAGGGCACTTTGCAGCTTTGGCAACAGAGTTGAAGACAGGAGACAGCTGCGGGCAGCAGGCAGTTCGGCGAGCAAGGGTGGACTGACGGCTTCAGGCTGGCCTACATGGCGGCTCAGGAATCGTTGTCTCAGTGCTGGTTGGCGGTTCTGAAGCAGTGGTCGAGGCGTCTCAGACAGCTTTAGTGACTGCAGCGTAACAACAGTCAGAGGTGCATTCAGTTGCATCTCGAGGGACCCTGCTGGCTCGAAAATGTCCTTTAAGGCAGATGTTGGTAGATGCTTGTCGGTGCACTCCTCCTAGCGTCTTCACTGGGCTTGTGTCGTCCTTTAAGGTGGGCGGCCCAAAGCTAGGAGAGTGTTGCAGGCAGCTGCCTTGTCCTTGCTTTGGTTCAGAGAGTCTCTGGCACTTCCCACCTAGGAAGCTTTCTGCAAAGCCTAGCAGGGCACACTGTGTGTTGGCTGGGTAACGGTTCTGGAGCTGCTAGAGAGCCTTCTGGATTCGTATCTCCCTCTGTTCCCTGACAGATGTTTAGTAGAGGGATATTGCTTCACTCTTGGAGTTCATTGACTTCCTTCACTGGCAGAATATGTAAGGCAGACTGTGCCTTCAGTCAGGGTCCAATGCTGAGTTCTTCTTTCTGCTTAAGGTGAAGCCTTCACATGATCTGTCAAAAGAGGGGCTCAACCCTCTTTTAACGCCAATTGCTCTACAGTGATTGGTTTAGGCTAATCTTACTTTAATGAACCGATCCTGGGTCCCCACCAACAATCTTCTGTATTCATGAGGTCATAATCAGAGTACTTTGCAACAGAAAAGGTAAAGGGCTGGAAAAATGTAATACTAAGTCCCACCCATCTTCCTGTCGTGGATCAAAGGGTCTCTCTAGTTCATGGAGCACTTGAAGCTGCAGCGAGAACAGGTGTTCCGTCTCCGTCAATTCACATACTCGTATCTTCTGAATGAGCCCCCCCTGCGTGGCGGACTACTGTAGTACACACAGTCCCAGACATATTTCACTGTCCATTGGTACTAAGGGCGGGAACTGGCTTCAGGTTGACACATTGCATATCAAAGGTTGTTGGGGTATCTTGTCTCTTTTGTTAACCTCTACAGCCAGACCCCATGTGGGCCTGTTTGAAGTATAGTCTATTAGTATGTTAATTATTTTAATTGCTGCCACCATCTGCAGAGCTGAACAAAAGGACATGGTGGATCCATGGAGCCTTAGATAGTTAATTAGGCTGGCCATGGTAGAGGGAAGGTGTTGCCCTCCCCCTTTTGAGATTACATGGTGTAATCATGGCTGTCATATCCCAACTGAATATGAAAGGGGGGACCATGGGCGTAGTTTTAGGGGCGGACAGGGGTGTTTGTCCCCTCCAACTTTCATGGCACACGATTTTGTCCCCATTCATTTGAATGGGGCATTTTTTTTTTCAGATGACATGTCCCCCCCAACATTTCCAGCAACGTTACTCCACTGGGGGGGACTGCACCTGTAGGCTGTGTCCACCCAGTGTACACAGGTGTATGTGTATGTCGTGCTGTGAGCACTGGAAAATGTGTGCAGATTATCCCCACACATTTTCCGGAGGTTGATCTACCATCATTCAATTTCTTTTAAAATTTAAAAAAACCCAGGCAAGCGCACACCCGCCCTGCGGATGGTCGAATTCCTCAGAATCGTCCCAAAACCTTTCTGTGCACGCATATGTGTGTGTGCCCCGCTTGAGCGCAAATTGGGGCAAAATAGTGAGGAGCTTTAAGAGATAATGGGCCTCATTACGAGTCTGGCGTTAGCCGTGCCGGTAAAACCGGCAGGCTGCCGCCAGACTTTTGGGATTTACCGGCTCTGGACTTGCCAGAATCACTGGGGCTATAACGCCCCAGGTGATTCCGGCAAGACCAGAGCCGGTAATTCCGGAGCCGGCATTCCATTACTCCCCATTCCCGTGGAGTCCCATAGGACCCCAGGGGAATTGGGGCAGTGGAACCGGTACCATGTGGTAATGGTGCCGGTGTTTCCACGTCCGTGAGCGGCCGGTGGCATTACGCCTGCCAGGTCAGACCTGGCGGGTGTAACACCACATGGCCACATAACTCGGAGTTAGCCGGTCCAGAAAACAGTGCCGGTACGATTTTACCAGCACCGTTAAATCCGGACCGACTAACTTGTAATGAGGCCCCATGTCAGAAGCCTAATGCACGTTGATGGAGTGAGAGAGAACTAAGGTCACATGACCAGTGAGAGACAGCCACTGGCTTAGAAGGGGTTAAGTCCTCCCAAATTGAGGACGGGGAAGGGGATGCATCACCCTTTCTCGGCACTCACCATGTGGCGCCAACGGGAAAGGGGCGCTACACCAAGAGCCTGTCAAATCTTTTACCCGTGCGAGCAATGTCTAAGTTTATAGACATTCGTTAGCAGTAAAGAGTGGAGGTTAGCCTGCACTGCCCATATCAATATACTAAGGCCAAGACCAAGTCAGAGACTTAACTACTCTCCTCTGCTCTTAGGCGGCTCACTCCACCCGACCATTAGCATCTCTGAACGATGGAGCTAATGGGCCAAAGAAGGCGGACTAGGTACTCAGCATCCTGATCTCAGAAAAAGGGGGGATTGACAGCACAATAGGCGAATGCCCCTTCTACAGTCAACTGTGTAACCTGTACACGTCCAGCCCCTGTTGCAATACTGGGACCCGTAGCCACCTCACATCACCTTGAGAAGGTGCCCTGTTTAATGCCCAGCACAAGTGACTTATCAACACTGACCCCCTATGCCTCCGTTTATTCCCACCATTTTGATTCAGGACAGTTGGGAGCAGGCAGACAGCTGATGTAGTTGCCAACATGATCCATTCCAATCTGTAAGTGCTTATCCAGTCCTGAGTTTTTCTTTGCATTCTGGGACTTGTCTCAGTTTTAGAATGGGAAAATTGAACTACAAGTGCCATAATGCAAAGAAAAAAAAACAGGACTGGATAAGCACTTACAGATTGGAATGCATCATGTTGGCAACTATGGGTAGGGTTACTGAGGTCAGCGATACTAGGAATGCAGGCACTTGGAGGGGCATTGGGTATTATCAGTGACGATCATGGCCCCACACAACATTTTAAGGCTGGCTTCACCTTTGAACGTGGCAATGGTGCCTTCCCTTATTACACGACACTGGACAGTGCCCATTAGCCCTACGTTGAGCCGTCGTGCCCTCCAGGGTTCCCGTCAGCGTCAGGCTGGCCTCAGTGAGGTACTGTGGGCCTGGCACGGCTGCTCTGTCTCACCGGCCGTGCCAAAGACTTTGGCATTCTCGCTGATTTCTCTAACGCGTTTTGTCACTAAACCTTTTTATCGACTTGCTGACATGTCGTCCCTGTCACACAGTGGAGCGCGCTTGTCGCTGAAAGCTGCCCGTCATTGCAGCCATCTTGGGATCAGGTAATCAATAGAGATTCCAGGCCTGCTGATCAGGCGGGCTGATCTGGCAGGGGGCGGCTGCCTCAGCACTCTCCCTCCCTTCCTGTGGCCACGCAACCTCTCCCTCCCTCACGGCCGACACCTTTGATCCCACCACAGGTGGGAGTTTGGGGCCTTGCGTCACTTTCACTGAACTTTAAACACTTCTGTACATTTAAAAGCATTTTTAATCAAATTGTGCACCTTTGTGATACTGATGGGGTAAGGGGGGGAGGGGGTTAACATTTGTTACACCTTGGGCTATATTACAGCAATTTGCAATTTTTCCATGTATTAGAAATAGGGCACAAATGACCTTAGTGCAAAAAGCATATTCTTTCAATGCATTTTTTGCAGCAAGGCAAAGTTTGCCCTAGTGCTGATACCATTCTGTTGCCAAAAGATTTTAAAATAATAATGTTTTATACTCACTACCCACCCTCTTTTTTACACAGCCACGTGAGCACCTGGAGACCATGTAAATGGTATGGTGCGCCGTATAAGTCAATTTAACATAACGTAACATGCGGGCACATTTTTGCACTATTACCAATCACACTTGCAACAGTGTCAACTTTTTGTAATCTGGACTCTGGTTTAACAATCTTTTTTTCGATATCCATAGAAATGACAGAATGTAAAAGCAAAAGAGGTAGAAAGTACTGTTTTCTTTAAATGGAATTTGACAGGGATTGTTGTATATTTTAAGTAAATAAGGTGGGGTGGTGTAAGGGTACTAGTTAAGGTAAGGGGATTGAGGGGAGGATGCATTATGAACAAAAAAAGTGCAAAAAATAATTTTTGTTTTTCGACCCAAAAAATGTGGTCGTTTCTCCTTTAGTTATTTTCAGTTATTTCATGGACAACACCTTTTTGCACCCAGGCATTTCTGTTAGTGGTGCTGACGAAGTGTGGGCACAGAACGGGATCACTTTGTCATGTCGTCGGCATGTCATTTTAATGCTAGCGGAAAACCATTCGATTCCTAGTAGGACCTGTCTTTAGTACCTGTTAGAAGCAGGTGGAGGCCATGGAAATCTAATGTTAACGCCTTCCGCCTGCCATGGCTAAATAGACGGAGGCAGTTACACGTTTTGCACTATGAACTGCACAAAAAGTGTGTTAACGTGGATCTGCCAGTGCAAATGGTGAAACTGCACGGAGGAGTGCAACGTGCACACATGTGCACACATTGGCTTGCCCCCCTGTGCAATTTCCACTCACAAGAAAATGAGCCACACTTTGCGCTCCACTATATCATAGCTTGCAGGACCAATGCGAGGCTGTTTGCTGCCCCGAGCAAAGTGACATGCTGATGTGCACCAGTGACATGCTGATGTGCACTAGTGACATGCTGATGTGCACTAGTGACATGCTGGTGCGCACCAGTGACATGCTGATGTGCACTAGTGACATGCTGGTGCGCACTGCCCTGTCAGTGGGATCCCATTAGTTGCCTGTGGACCCAATGCAGTGCAGTTTGCTGGTGGGGACATGGGGCCTCCTCAAGAGGATTTGGTGCAGAGAAAAAGCAGTAGTGATGGATTTTCCGCCACATTCATCACACCTCCATACTCGAGTTCGAAGTAGGGGTGGTAGGGGTGGTTGTGGAGAAACTTCACTGGAGGTTTTCCCTCCACATTACCTCCAATAAATGGAGGACTTATTGCCAGTAGAGGTAATGCTGGTGGGAATACCCCCAAAAACCCCCAAACCGTAAGAGAGTCCTATCTGACACCATAATGGGGAGCAACGCTGCCTCTCAACCACCCGTAAAATGGTGGACGTACTGCTGAAACGATTGATGGTAGCGGTCGTAGAGTTGGTGGTATTTGAACTTGCAATGAGGCCCTTGGTCTCTGCCGGTGAATTAGGATCCGTGGGTGGCGGAGTGTGAACACTGCTTCAACCTCCCCCGTCTGCTCCATGCAGCAAATACACCCGCATCTGCACTCACATTGAATTATCACACAGGTGGATAGGACTTTCACCTTTATAGTTTGGGCTATTTCGGTGTCACTTGCGCCACCAATAAGCCTAATTATTGCATTAGAGTACAGATAGGGAGGAATGGCATATGAAGAGGGACAGAATGCTTGTGGGTGTTGTTTGGTTATGTGCCCACTCATTGATTGCCCATGACCATGCTTATCCCAATGGCCATTCCCACCCAGTGCCTGCCCCTCCCCGCCCCAACACCGCCTCATGGGAACAGGCTGAGCTTGCTTCAATCAAGCTGTACCATCAAACTTTGCACTCAAAGTGCCTGCTAGTGTTTTTTCAAAGCAGTCTTCTGAGAATTAATGATTTACTTGGAATTGTAAACCTGCTACTGGTTTAATAAAAAAGTTTAGGGGGTCATTCCGAGTTTGGAGGCAGCCATGGTGCTATTAGCACCATGGCTGCCTCCAAACCCGGGTCCGGGTCCGGTTTGACTGAATGGGGACTTACCGGGTCATTCCGAACTTGGAGGACCCGGTAAGTCCCCATTCAGTAAACCATTTCCCATTCCCATTTGAGTATTTCCATCAAAAATGCACTTATTTTGAACATGGGGAGAAATATGATCGCTGGTTAGCGTATAGATTGAGGCTGAGAGAGTCTGAGCGGTTGATCATGTCTATTACAGACTCTGATGGTCAGATCACATTCACTCCAGAAGGTATAAATGATGTTTTCAGAATGTTTTATGAGGAATTATATAAAAATGAAACCCATATTGAGGTGGCAAATGGAGACTTTCTGGAGGAAATTCAGGTCCCAGAAATTTCAGGGGAAGAGGCTACTTTACTGGAGGAAGATATTACGGTGGATGAAGTCAAACTAGCAATATCAAAATTGAACGTTGCTAGGTCTCCGGGGCCAGATGGACTGCCAGTAGAATTCTATAGGTGGTTGCCTATTTCAGCATTGACACTATTGACGGATATGTATAAGACCTCCAAGGCTGGAGGTATACTTCCAGACACAACTAGATATGCAACTATTTCAGTCTTTCTAAAGAAAAACAGGGATGAAACAATGACGTCCAACTACAGACCGATTAGTTTGATCAATGTGGACAATAAGATTCTGGCCAATATTCTAGCACTAAGAATGGAAAATCTTCTGCCGAAGCTGATAGATCAGAATCAATCTGGTTTTGTTAAAGGTAGGATGACGTCCAGTAACATGCAGAAACTGCTATGTACTATTACAAAGGCATCAGAGTTGTCTGAAGACTCGGCTGTCCTATCACTTGATGCCGAAAAGGCATTCGATAGAGTTAACTGGAAATTTATGTTTAAAGTACTGGAAAACATGGGTTTTGGTATTCAATTTTGTTCTTGGATTAAACTGCTATATACCAGGCCTACGGCTGATGTTAAAACTAATGGTCAGAGGTCGAAATCTTTTGAATTAGAACGTGGCACGAGACAAGGTTGCCCGTTGTCTCCTTTATTATTTGTACTTGGTATTGAACCTTTGGCTATAACATTGAGAAATGAGGAGGGCGTACAAGGCATAAGTTGTTGGGGGTTGCAACAAAAAATGTGGTTATACGCTGATGACTTGTTATTGGTCCTCAAGAACCTTGGTGAGTCAGTGCCAGTTCTTATGAACATTCTGAAGGCCTTTCACCAGTGCTCTGGATTCAAGATCAATTGGGCAAAATCAGAGGTTTTACCATTGGTACCGTTGTGTGACAAACAATTTATTACACTGTTGGGCTTTAAGTGGTGCGCTGATAAACTATTGTACTTGGGAGTATGGATTTTGCCTAATGTTGCTGATTTTGTGAGAGAAAATATGCATATGGTGTGCACTACTTTCAAATCAGATTTGGAAAGATGGTGCTTGTTGCACCTTTCTCTTTGGGGGACGGTGAATGCTTTGAAAATGGTGTTGACTCCTAGAGTAAACTTCGTTCTGAGTATGATCCCATTAGATATTGAGAAACATTTTTGGCGTGAGTTGGATAGACTCATGCAGGACTTCTTGTGGGATCACAAACCACCACGTCTGAAGATTAGCAAATTGCAATTGCCTTTGTCTAAGGGTGGGCTGGGAGTCCCTAATTTCAAAGCATACCATCTGGCTTTTATGTCACGGAATTTATTTGCTTTTCTCAAATCAGAACATGAGGATTGGATATGTGCAGAGTCTAGCCATGTAGGCCCATTTTTGCCTAGGGCTATATTGACCAGTAAGCCACATCGAGCCAAGATGGAGGACCCAATGACTAGGAGTTTACGGAACTCGAAGGTGGCCTTGATTGAGTGTTTGGGTTTCAATGCATTAAGAGACCCAAGTGCTTCAATTTGGCTCAATCCAAGTATTACACATGAAGGGAACATTTTGTTCTGGCATGAATGGTACCTAGCTGGGGTGCGGTGGATCGGTGATTTGTTCAATGGTTTGAATTGGATGATGGCTAGGGAGATACGGTTGAAGTTTGAAATTCCTACTTTTTGTCTGGCAGACTATCGGAAGATCAGGAGGGCGGTGGGGGATGTGGATATGGAAAAGAGAATCAATATAGACATGCTTGGTTGGGAGCCTGGGGTGAGTGGATGTGGCCTAGTTAGCTATGTTTATAGACTGGTTGTGTCGAAGTATCGGGCTAATGTTGCTTTGAGATTGGATTGGATTGGAATCGGAGAATTGGTGAAGATATTACGGAGGATGATTGGACGCGTATTTGTGAGAATGTGAAGCTGTGTTCTTTGAGTCTGGCTGACAGGTCCCGTCAAATTAAGATTTTGAATAGAACATACTGGACACCTGAGAGAATGATGAAAAGGGGAATGAGTGACAGCTCTGAATGTTGGGCATGTTTACACGAGGTGGGCACCTTTGAGAATATGTTGTGGGAGTGCTCAAGGGTGAGAGGTTTGTGGTTTGAATTTGACCAGATCTGTGAAAAGATTCTTGAAGAGAAGGTTTGTATGGATTTTAAGACCATAATGTTAGTTAGCGGGGATATGTTGAAATGACCTGACTACTTCTCAGAGGAAATGGATCTTTCGTGGGGCAATGGTGGGGAAGAAACTAATTTTGAGACATTGGAAAACGTCTACCCCTGTTACTATTGAGGAATGGATTGTAGAGATGCATTCTCTAGCGGATGTGGAGAGAGTGCTGTATCGGAGGGAGAAGAAAATTGCATTATTTAATAAGATTTGGGGTAAATTTCTTTTATTATATTAGACCTGTTTATTGATTGTATTGTGACTCCTGGGGGGGCTGTTTCTGGTGTATATAGTTTTGTTGATTTTGCTGTGATTATTGCATGATGTTATATTATTGTACATGTGTTTCTATGATGTGAAATTTTTGAGAATAAATATTTAAAGAAAAAAAAAGAATAATAATGACGGGCCTGTAAATTGCGGGCCCGTTATTAGCTCCAAGGTCCCTTAACGGGACCCGCAGAGAACGGGTGGTCAGACCAGCCGTTCCTGCTGGGACTCGCTAAGGGACCTCGGAATAGGGCGGTAAGGGTTTACCGCACCGGCATCCTTACCGGTGCCCGTAAACCCTTACCGCCCAACTCGGAATGACCCCCTTAATCAGGTCTGCCTTCAGCCACTCGATGTATACGCCCTATGAGTGTCCTTCACTGAAGAACTGTTAAAAGCAAGCATTGGCAAAGTCAAGGGTTTTGGCTTGTGTATTAGTATTTGGCCTTTGCCAAGCACTGCTATTAGATGCCCAGGTACTTGCACCGTGTTTGCACCTGCTAGCATCAATGGCCAGTGAATACCTCCATGGCTGTGCCTGGCATGTGCCTTTCCCATGCTTACACAAAAGCCCAAACTGTTGGCATTGCCAATGCTAGTTCAACAGGTTTACAAACCATGCGGAAAGCCACGTGAATTCATATCAATTACGCACACCGTAGGTGGCATTTACAAGTGTTTCATGGAACGGGTATACTTTAGGCACGGGACCGTCCGAAATGTGTGTGCCTAAACTGCACCCCTCCCATGAAACAATGTAAATTGCACAGAGAGGGCTGCTTATGGGCAATCGTCAGCATAAGAGTGCTGTCTATGCAATGGGCACTCAATTTAAAATGCCTCCCTGAGTGTATATTGTAAGAGTACAGCGTCTGCTCCTTTCTAGGCCTGCTCATTGTGATGTGTGACCCTCCCATGTGTGTTGCCCTCTTAAGGGGACGTGTCCCTCCCACATCTATTGCCCTTTTAAGATGGGCCATGACTGCCTCATGGACCAAGCTAATAAAAGGAGCCCCTGCAGGTACGTGCAGCAGCCCCACAATACTCATCAGCTGTGCATTACGTGGTTCATTTGCAAGCAAGTGCATATCGCATGCACTCACGTGTGTACTCCAGGCTTCTCCGTGCAATTTCCATTGTTTGCCCTCCATGCAAATCGTGCCATGCCAAGGCTTATGTTACTTCATGTGTGAATGCCTCTCACAGTGTACTTATAGCTGGAGGCTTTTGCGTAGATTTCAATGGTACACAGGGGCCAACGCGCTGTAACCGGTGGACCTGAGAGGTTGGTGACTGACCCCACCATCCCCCCATGCACTTACACGAAACATTGGTTGAGTGCTGGCAATAAAAGGCTATGGGTTTTTATTGCACTTCATTACGTAATAATACACCAAACAATAGTAATCATAATAATAATACATAATGTGTACTTTTGGGCACGAGGCCCCGAGGTTACGACCTCAGGCCCGTGCCGGCTTCTTGGTTCCACGACAATGTGGGCCATGTATGTTGCCCTATTATCTCTTTTCCTTCTTTTCTCCCTTTTCTTGTGTGGTAGGGTCGCTGGGAAAAGAAAAAGTAAACTGCCTGTGCAGGATACTTGTTTGGTGCTGGAGTGCCAAGCTGAGTGTGCTTTCTGGCTGCTCCTGCCGCTCCTTATATTGGCCAGTGACAAGCCCTGGGCTTTGTCTGCCTTGTGGGGGCTTTGCTCAGCCTCTGGCCGGCTGGCGCCGATGGCATTTCGCACCTTGTGGTGCCCCTTTGTCCCTACCTGGGTGTTTCCTGCTTCCCCTGCCCTTGGGTGCTTCGCACCACCTTACTGTCCTGAACAGGGTGTTGTTCCCACCTACCCCCTCATCCTGCCTGGCTCCATGAGGTTGGGGGAGGAGAGGGTGTTATGCTTTCTATTTTCCCAACACTGACTGATGCTCTGCCAGCCAGTGTCCTGGGTTCCATGTCATTTAATCGCGGGATGTTTTTCCACAGTCTTTTTTACAGCTGATTTTTTCAAGAAAAAACTCATCCAATTTTTCTGTTTTTTGGGGGTGGGGTTCTCGCCCCAATGCCCCATCCCTTTTATTTTTTTATATATCCCCGAACACCCACACCCAATATATATATTTTTCCAATCCGCCCCAAAAAATTAGATGAGTTTTTTTCAGCTGCGGGATGCTCCCTTCGCAGCGCTCTCTAGCCTTGGAAGCAAGACCATGCAGAGCAACAGAGGTTCGAATCCCGGATGCGCGCTTAGAAACTGAACTCGGGTACGGTATTAGGCACGTTATAAACAACCAATAAAATAAATACTACTTGCCAGCTTGTAGCTGGTGACGATATCTGGTCAATTTCAAAGGAATTCAATGCATTTATACCAGGATCACAATCAGATTCTGGCCTCAATCTTTTTTTTGTTGGACAAAAGGATGGGTTGGGGAGGGCTGATTTTAGAATGGCTCCACACCCCATATGTTGCTAGCTGGTAAATTAGCTCACGAGAGCTACGCGCCTGCTGCTCAGATCCACGTCCTGATGCAGTTTGCAGGCTATGGTCTTATTCTTAGTCTTTCATCATTTCCAAGGTGAGTATAATGAGTTATAGCTAGCTTTTATAAAAATATATATATATATGACCTAACTCACAAAAAACACTCATTTTACTGGTTTAATTTTCTACAATAAGTGCATTCATCAATTGAGCTATCTCACTAGAAGCCAATATCATGCAATTGGGAAATAATGACACTTATAATTCATGTAGAAAAATAGAGATGGGTATCCCCTGAACCGTGGACCTGGGGAACTATATAAATAGTGAATAAGAGAAATGGGGTCACACGGATGAATACAACAATTCAAAACATTCAAAGACTCAATGGGGTGAATGGGCAATGAGGGACACGGACAGGTCAGAAGTCAAATTTGCATATTTTATTCAGTTAATACAAATAACACAGTAAAGATCATTTTATATCATCCACATTATAAAATGTTCTAAAATGCATACAAATACATAATATATATCAAAAATATACTTGTCAAAAAAGTGACAAGGCACTTAGCACTTTTTTTGATAACCTTGTTGCACTGACTGGCTATATGCACTATAGCTAGCAGTGCCTGATTAGATAGTCTTTTAGATAGATACACTATCTTCTCTAGTATATTTTTGATATATATTATGTATTTGGCTGCATTTTAGAAAATGTTATAGTGTGGATGATATAAAATGATCTTTACTGTGTTATTTGTATTAACTGAATAAAATATGTAAATTTGACTTCTGACCTGTCCATGCCCCTCATTGCCCATTCACCCCATTGAGTCTTTGAATGTTTTGAATTGTTGTATTTATCCGTGTGACCCCATTTCTCTTATTCGCTACTTATAATTCATGTGCCAAGAAACAGGTGATGACGGTGTTCATTATAAACATGGCATCTGTGAAAATGTGCATCACATTGGTCTCATTTTGAGCTCTTCCGTATATTTTGGCTTTTGGGGGGTCTGACGCTTACCCTAATTTGAGTTTAGTGTTTTTTGTCCACTGGATTTTTGATTTGTATTTATTTATTTATTTTAATTTGTATAACGCGCCACATGCCCAGCAGAGGCAGAGGCTGGGTTAGAGGGTGATGGAGCACTGCGTCCAGCCTTTCCTTTGAAATAAGAATCTTTTACATTTCCCCCTCTTTTTTAAAAGGGCTATTACCGAGGGCTAAGGGCAGTTACTGGCCATCATAACCAGCCATTTTTTTACCAATATTAGCATCCCGTGTGACATGTGGGGTACTAAGGGTCCTTTCTTTTAGGGTAAAAGCAGGCTGTGAGGAGCATGCAACCAGTCGTTTCCCTTAAAAATACGACATACAAATAAGATGGCTTCCATAGAAATTGTGGCCAGCATTCTAGATATAGTCCCTCTCCCATTTCCATGGTGGTGTATGGTGGCAATGGAGGAGAGGGAGCAGATGGGTGGGGAAGATGAGGGAGCTGTGGCACGCAGGTAAGTGGGGCTTTGCTTTATTTGGGTGAAGTGAGGTGAAGGGAAGGTGAGGGTACAGGGTTGTAGAGGATAGGTGCGAGCAACCAAGAGATTGCCCGGAATGCGGGTTTATATTGGTAGGAAAAGCTTGTGTTCCAAGAAATCTGATTGGAGGTGATGTCTGTCCATGATGCTAATGGGAGTTGTAGTTTAGGGTTACCTGAATGGAACTACAATAGATTCAAGTCAACTAAAATCCCATGACTGTGGTAGTGCGTACTTGGCGACTTGACGTCTTCTCTTAACCTTAAATTGGGATGATAATGTATCCAAGCATTGCCACGTTACCATCTTCCACACCACACTCATTATTTTATGTGTATAGACAAAGATTTTTCTTGACACCCATTGGCATATTCCCATATGTCAAGCACCAGCTACATGCCAAACGGGAGAATAGCAGCCGGAACAGCTGGATGAAAATATGCAAGATGCTGTCTGTAGAATTGACGACTCCAGGGGTGGTGGCCCAAAAACTTCCATTGTAAGGGCACACACCTGGGCAGGAAATCCTTCAGAGCGTCCTATGGCCGTCCCGTAGACTGGCTGTCTGCTGGTATAGTACGCAGTCCTGAAGCGAAAGTCCCGGGACTCAACAGGCCAACACAGAATAACATCCGGGGCATGTTGGGTGGCAGGAGGATGAAGTAGCAAGAGCAGGACGCAACACGGGGCGGATGGGGGATAAGTAGGTTGAGAAGAGGTTGTGGGTGAGGAGGGGAACCAGTCAGATTCAGCTTGCGAGTGGCAGGGGAGGGGTAGACCTTGGATGGATTTGAACATAAGAACAAAGAAGAGAGCGTCAAAGAACAGGAAGTATTTTCTCCAGTGGTAGAAGTGTACCGAAAAAAAATAGAACTGTGGCCTCTGCAGGGGAAAGAGTAGGCGGAAGCATAGTGCAACATGTGACAAGGCATTGCAGCCGGGGGCTTGCAATAGTCCAAGTGACTAGTAACTAAGGCTCCTATTACAACTTTACACTTGCACAAGGACATGAATGGACACATCCTCTATGAAGAATGGTGAATATGGTTGTAAAAAGTAGAGGAGTGGAAAAAAGAAAAAATGAAAAGTAGTGGAACACCTCTCCTGACCGTTCCCGCTCACTTCGATCACTGGGCCTCATTACGAGTGTGCTGGTCCAGTAACAACGGTAATGGTAAGCCTACCGGCACTACCGGCACTGTTGTTACCGGACCGGCACACTCCGTGTCTGCGAGCGGCTGCCGTCCAGCCCACCAGGTCTGACCTGGCAGGCGGGATGGCACCCGCTCGCAGACTTTCACGGTAGCACCGGCACCGCGTCATCCTCATTACCATTGAGTCCTATGGGACTCACATGGAAATGGGGATTAACATTTTTCCAGCGCCTGACTTCCAGGAACACCAGGGTTGTAATCCCCTGGTGTTTCCGTGAAGCCAGGCGCCGGAAAAAAAATCACGATCCGGCGGCAGCCTGACGGTTTTACTGGCACGGCTACCGCCGGGCTGGTAATGAGGCCCACTGATTTTCATATCCAAGAGACCACGTTGATTGCAGTGATGGAGACGGAGGAGAAAAACGGAATATGTCGGCAGCAAACAAGACAATCAAGCATGGACGCAGCAGGCCTACAACCAATGGCATTCGGTTTCATGAGTGACGCTTCAGCCACTACGTGAAAGGGGCGACTGTCAATGTCGTCATTGTTCCAAGCAGACATTTTATCACGCCCAGATACTCCTGATGTCCCCACCATCCCCTTGCTATTTCAAGGTGGCCTTCTCTTCATTGAACCCTCTTCCTGCTCAGTGTGCTACTAGCAACATACTGGGCTATGCCATTGCAGAGGCGTAGCCAGGATTGTCTATAAAGTGGGGCCTGAAGCTAATGTAGTTGGGCCCACTGCAGTGACATTGACATCTGTAAATGATCACACAGCCCTGCAGAGTGGGTATTTACAGATTTCGGGTGGGCCTTACCCGCTCAGGCCCTGCTCTATCTATGCCTCTGTGCAATAGGTGACAAAAGAGCATTATGGCATTGGTGGCTTCGCGTTCTTCATCGAATGTTCACACCTGCTGACTCGAAGCCCCGCTTGCCATTTGTTTCCCGGCATCTATGGTGGTGACCTTGCAGTAAAGCAGGAAATGCGCAGCCAACTGCCTGCGCTGCTGCTACATCTCACATTCCTCTAAATAACACTGTACGAGTGCAAGCAAAACGCCCTCCTTCATTAAAAGGAATGCTAATTATTTATTTATTTACCGGGTAACCATTTCAACAAAGCATGATGTGGAAGCCAAAGTAGAGCTGCACTGTTTTGTTAACATTATTTTCCAAGTGGTTGGGAACTCTAAGGTTCGTCTCTGGATTTTCCACAGGATCCGTATTACTGTAAACAGGTGCATTTATAGAACACACGTTCACCCCCAGAGGGGCATCTTGGCACTATTGCCAGAAAAACAGATGTTTATTGTTACCCAACTCAATGGTACTCATTTTATCGACCTCAGAAGGACAAAGGGCAGAGAAGACCTGCCGGGATTCTAACTTGCACACAGGCCCCTTTAGTGGAGGTATTAGTCCACTGAGCCACAGACCCTGATATTGTTACTCTATGAAGGCCCAAGATACTTTGACCTCAAGTCCCACCATGCACTCACTCTCTTGCGTGTTAGTTTCTTGAATGTTCAAAGGTACTTTTACTTCAAGTCGCAACATGCACTTTTCATCAAACTTACTACTTGCCTAAAAGTCGAAGGGACTTTGAGTTTCAGTCTCAAGATGATTTTTGTTCGCATATTTGCCAACATGCCCCTTAAAATAAAATCTGTGGGTGCTTTTCCAGTCCTGTTTTTTCCTTTTCATTCTAGTCCCAGAATGAAAAGGAAAAAACAGGACTGGATAAGCACCTACACCAGGGATCATGTCGAGGGTAGACACAGGGGGATGGAATCTACCCACTTTATTCAGAGGGTGGACTCAGTCCCTCACAGCTAAAAGAGAAACATTGGACGTTCCCTTTTATTAAAGCCGACCTATGGGATCAAACCGCAGTCGCCGGCCACTTCAGCACTGCGCTATGTAACCTGAGGAAAAACAGCAAACAACTAAAGGTGTAACACATGTCCCATTTCGGTACTGCAAGTCCCAGGGAAAACATTTGTATTGGTTCTTGGAGTTTAAAACATGCACACCTTTGAACGTTTTCAAAAACACTATTAGAAGAAAATATCCTTTCTTGGTTTTGTGTGTGTGTTGATTTTATGAAAGGCAAATGCCATTCATTCTGTGCAATCTGGGTGGGGTTTGCAAAGCCAATTTAATGGAATGTGCATATTTCACCTTACTATGCTAATTTCTGGCGTTGATTCCCCCCACTTTAATTTTTAGGACTTGACCCCTGACCTACACATTGGAATGGGTCATGTTGGCAACTATGCCAACGCATACACTTTCTCTGAGTTATAATTACATTCTTGAAGGTTCAAGGTAATTTGACTCAAAGTCCTGACATGCAGTTTATTTTAGGCCGGGGAGCGTGGATACGTGACCAAGTCTGCAGAGCTGCAGAGAGATAAAAGAGACCTCACAAAGGAAAACAGGTGGAAGAAGTGGAAGCAATGAGAGGAGCAAAAGCAGAGGAAGGAAGAGGAGGTCTGAAAACATTGTCACGCTGGCTGGTAGAGAGGAATGCTACAATGCAGATGCCTGAGAGGGCCGGTCCAGTGTTGTCAGACACAGGCACAAGCAGTGAAGCTTCTCGGGCCGGTCTCGTGTTGTCAGACACAGACACAAGCAGTGAAGACGAGCAACCCGCCAGATGCAAGCCTGAGAGGTTGTAATGCAGGAGGGAAATGAGAATCAAAGTAACTGCCTGCCCAGGATATGGAACTGCTAGGTAGAGGATACCAATGGAGGAGAACATTGGGCATGAAGGAGAGACTCAGAGTCATCTTCCAGCTTACACTCCACACTGAATTTGTTGGTTGCCTCCATGACCATCAGTCTGGCTTCAGAGCAGCCAGAGGCATGGAAACTGCTCTCCTGAACACCTGTGAAGATCTGCTCTGTAACCTCGACTCCAGTTCTCCCTCTTTCCTCATCCTCCTTGACCTTTCCTCTGCTTTTGATGTGATCAATCACGCCACCCTGATCAACTGACTCCATGTGAATCTGGGCATAATGGATCAGGCCCTGCCATGGCTGACCTCCTTCCTCCTGGACCGTCCCTTCCAGGTCCAACTTGGGTTCTTTCTATCCACAACCTCTATCTCCACATGTGGTGTCCCCCAGGGCTCTATCCTCTCACCCTGGCTCTTCAATGTCTATCTGGCCCCTTAGGCCCACCCTATCTCCACCTTCTCTACTAACTTTCAGTGTTATGCCAATGACAATCAGCTCTCTTTCAGGCTTCCCTCAGCCTCTTCTTCTCCCTCAATCATTCCTGACTGTCTATCCGCGATTCAGGATTGGTGCGCCTCCAACAATATTTGCCTTAATGCCAGTAAGATGGAGATCCTTCTCATTGGGACACCTGCTCCCACTTTCCCTCTCTCACTCTGGCCACCCATCATGGGCCCTCTACCCTCGCCTTCCTGTGAGGCAAACAACCTTGGTGTCATCTTCGACTCCACTCTCTCATTGTCTCCTCACATCACAGAGCTTGCCAAAAAGGCCCACCTCCAGCTGCACCTCCTCAGAGGTATTCTACCTTTTGTCACTTTACCTCAGAAGCTCACTGTCTCCAGAGAGCTGGTTCTCTCCAGGCTGGACTACTGCAACAGTCTATTTCTCAATCTGCCTACCTCTACTCTTCGCCCTCTGCCACTAATCCAGAACAGGACTGCAAGACTTATCCTTGGCCTCAAGTTCAGGGACTGTATCTCTCCAGTTTGAGAAGAACTTTGCAACCAAAAAAGCTTATCCCTGGCGACAGCTTTCCATAAGGTTATATTTTTTTGTATCTTTGGATGTTGTCTGCATGAGTAATGCTCAAATCCGTGTGTGGCTGCTACACAGTAACTATTTAAAAATGAATCGATGTGAGCTATAAAGTTCTACTCAAATGCGCCAACCTTTAAAGTTAAATTTATTGCGGTGAGTATTCGAAAGAAAAAGAATCTTCAATACATTGCTTCTATTTTGTGGTGCTCTTTATTTTGATTTCCACATGTTACCATCACATATATATTCAGTCCAAGTGTTTACTCCACACTTTACAATTCAATAAGCAAAAGTAGTTCTGAAATAATAATATTTTTTCTTTCACTTGATTAGTTTAATTCCCACTCACTCTCGACACGTGTTTCCCCATTCCTCATTACAATGGTTCATCAGGAGAGCAAATCCTAGTCTGTTTTACACCTGTTTTGTTCCTTCATAAACAATTTGTAGTAGTGTGTTCACTTTTCCAAGTTGGTTAAATTTGCAGTCAATTTAAATCCAATAGCTGTGCGTTGACACGTGTTTCCCCATTCCTCATTACAACGGTTCATCAGGAGAGCAAATCCTAGTCTGTTTTACACTTTAGTTGAAAAAAGAAAGGTAAAAGAAGAAAAAGACCATTGTCACAGTTTTAAATTTAAGAAAAAACATTTTGATTATATACAATGTATTGTTTCTTAACTCACCCTATTTTGTTCCTTCATAAACAATTTTTAGTAGTGTGTTCACGTTTCCAAGTTGGTTATATTTGCAGTCAATTTAAATCCAATAGCTGTGCGTTTTTAAATGATCATTTATGATGTCAGCTCTCTGCTGGTAGTTCTTAATAAGTTCTGCTGAGACAGAGAAGGCTTACTTAGAAGGCATAAGGTCTTACTGGTTAATGTTAAGTTTAGAGATGGCTTGGAAATGTATTTAAATTTCCAACAAAGAAGTACCTCTTAGTGAAGAAGCTGGATAATCTCACCTTTGTTTTTTGTTTGCGGTCATCTTCAAAATCATCCTTCCTGGTCCTGGTAATTGGCAGAGTGCTGCAGGATGCTTTCGTGGCAACTCTGTGGGGAAACGCTGTATTTATACTTTGCGCGAGGCGCGATGACGTCATCACGCCACGCGCCACGTTGTTACGCGCTACGTGATGACGTTATCGCATGGCCTCACGCTTCGGCAGCCATTTTTGTTTGTAATTCTAGTTCGAAGCAAGCTTATTTTTTGGGGTATTCCTAATTGGATTTTATGGTATTAATACATTCACATTAGTTGTATTTTACTTCATTAGATGGCATATATCCCTTCTTTGATGTTTGAACGAGACAGTTGTATATTTTTTATATTTTTATGATTCTATATATGTGTTTTTACTAGAGGGAATTGTTCGCAAAAAATAAAAGAAATTATATAATTGTTTCTGATTACTAAATTACAATTAAGGAACATTTTAACCAGAATTAACACATAATAATCTGCTGATGATCAGTTATACTGGGATATCATTACTTAAGCAAGACCAAATCATATATACAACTTGTTCTAGTCAGACATTCATAGTTAACATAACAAAAAATCATAACCAATTGTACATCTCTGTGTCGCAATTCAAACCAGTTGTACATGTGTCCATAATACATATCCATTTACTTTCCTGCTTTCTCAAGATTTCTTCCTTGTTTCCTCCTCTAGGTGGTAAGGAGATTTTTTCCAAGCCAAATATCTTTAGATTTGACATCTCCATCGTTAGATGATTTTCCATTATGTGAACTGATATAGGAGATCTTAGATCTTTATTTTGAATTGCTCTCAGGTGTTCAAAAATTCTTACTTTTAGTTTTCGTATTGTGCTGCTAATGTACAGTTTTTGCAAACACATTCTAGCCCATAGATTTCAAATGTTGAATTGCAGTTAATAAGTTGATTGATTTGTTTAGTTTTTCTATTTGGTAGTGAGATCTCCTTTTTTCCTGTGCTTAACAGAGGGCATAATTTACAATGTCCACATTTATGAGTGCCCCTTGTGAGCGATTTTTTGCCATCTAATGAAGTAAATACAACTAATGTGAATTTATTAATACCATAAAATCGAATTAGGAATACCCCAAAAAATAAGCTCGCTTCGAACTAGAATTACAAACAAAAATGGCTGCTGAAACGTGAGGCCACGCGATGACGTCATCCCGTAGCGCGTAACAACGTGGCGTGCGGCGTGATGATGTCGTCGCGCCTCGTGCAAAGTATAAATACATTGTTTCCCAACAGAGTTGCTGCGAAAGCATCCTGCAGCACTCTGCCAATTACCAGGACCAGGAAGGACGATTTTGAAGATGACCGCAAACAAAAAACAAAGGTGAGATTATCCAGCTTCCTCACTAAGAGGTACTTCTTTGTTGGAAATTTAAATACATTTCCAAGCCATCTCTAAACTTAACATTAACCAGTAAGACCTTATGCCTTCTAAGTAAGCCTTCTCTGTCTCAGCAGAACTTATTAAGAACTACCAGCAGAGAGCTGACATCATAAATGATCATTTAAAAACGCACAGCTATTGGATTTAAATTGACTGCAAATATAACCAACTTGGAAAAGTGAACACACTACTACAAATTGTTTATGAAGGAACAAAACAGGTGTTAAACAGACTAGGATTTGCTCTCCTGATGAACCGTTGTAATGAGGAATGGGGAAACACGTGTCAACGCACAGCTATTGGATTTAAATTGACTGCAAATTTAACCAACTTGGAAAAGTGAACACACTACTACAAATTGTTTATGAAGGAACAAAACAGGTGTAAAACAGACTAGGATTTGCTCTCCTGATGAACCATTGTAATGAGGAATGGGGAAACACGTGTCGAGAGTGAGAGGGAATTAAACTAATCAAGTGAAAGAAAAAATATTATTTGAGAACTACTTTTGCTTATTGAATTGTAAAGTGTGGAGTAACCACTTGGACTGAATATACATGTGATGGTAACATGTGGAAATCAAAATAAAGAGCACCACAAAATAGAAGCAATGTATTGAAGATTATTTTTCTTTCGAATACTCACCGGAATAAATTTAACTTTAAAGGTTGGCACATTTGAGTAGAACTTTATAGCTCACATCGATTCATTTTTCAACTGTATCTCTCCAGCGCTGAAATCTGTACACTGGCTCCCAGTGGCTGCAAGGATCAAGTTCAAGACCCTCTGCATCATCCACAAGACTTTCTGGGGCCAGGGCCGATACTACATCCAACTCTCTCTTTTCTGAAATATCTTCCTTCAGGAGCCCTTTGCTCAGTTACCTCCAACTCTCTGAGGGTCCGATGATTCTCCAGGCAGACAGTGGGGGGTAGATCTGTCTCCTCTCAGGTACCTCTCTCTGGAACAGCCTCCCTGCCCCTCTTAGACTGGTGCCGGACCACCTGAAGTTCCGGAAGCAGCTGAAGACCCTCCTTTTCTCCTCTGCCTTCACTCTCCCACTCCCTTGCTAACTTACCTGTCTGCCGCGCCGACTGGTTGCTTGTTTCCATCAGAGTCTCACTGTGTACCAGGCTCCTCCACGACCAGTCTTACTTTGCACTGCCTCCTGGACTACCACACACTTAAGGGCTGCAACTTTAATCCTTACAGCCCCTGTGCCTCCTTGTACTTACCCAGAGCCACGCTGCCCTGGCTGCACTTACTCAGAGCCATGCTGCCGTGATCGCACTTCCCCCTTTCCTCTCCCTTGCACTTCCCCCTCTCCTTCCAGCTGCAAGGTTTATGTTGCACTTGCACGATCCGAATGACCGAAGCTCTAGTAGGATCGTTTGTCTTGTGCTCCGTATGTCTTCCCTCCCCTGTCTTGTGGCACCTAGAAACACTTGTGAACAGTCACGTTATAAATGCCATATCATGCCATATCATGCCATATCATACAACGCAGGCAAGAGAGGATATGCAGTGAAGTACCAGAGTACCCTGCAGTCTGGACAAGGAGCATCGCGGAGATAGGTGGCCAGCGGGTCTGCTAGAATGAGGAGAAGCAGGGAGACGAAGAGGCCGGAGATACTGTGACTGCTAACTGGAGGAGAACACCAAGAGAGGTGAGTGAAGGACCCAGGTGAAGAAGACGGCCCCAACCCAGTTTGAAAAGGGGAGCGATCAACATTATTCAACCCTGTTGGAAGGATGAATGACAAGGTGAATTAACAACCTTCAAAGTTTACAAGCGTTGCAAAAAAGACTGTGAGAAAAGAGACTAAGATTGTGAATGGGCAAGTTCCATGTTAAATTCCTGCTCCTTAGGGTGGAAAAGGTTCACAATGAAAGTCTGTGGGAAAAGTGAGGATTAAGACTGTCTAACTCTGTGGCAAGGGTAAATGGCAAGTTAAATTGATGACTCAGCTGGAGGAGGAGTGTCAGGAAAACAAGGCACTGGTACACGTCCCGATGCTATGTTACGGTGGCCTGCCCTCGATAGCGGAAGAGGGCCCAAGAAAGAGGTTGCTGTGTAAGACCCAGGAGATCACAATACACTTTAAGGTAGAGAAGAGTTATGGTGCAAAAGAGTGGTACACAAATACTAAATTAAGTACTTGTGTAAAACCCACAGAAAGCGGGAGGATAAAAGGGTGAGTCAAGAATTAAAGTACAGATGCCAGAATATATATAACTCACACGCCTAATAACAACAAGAAAGAATACCAACACTTAAGGAAGAAAGCTGACAGCATTATGGGAATTGTAGTACTTAGAAAATCTTGAGAGCAGGGCTCAAGTCGAGGGTACACGCGGGGGATGGAGTCCACCCACTTTATTCAGAGGGTGGACTCATGCCGATCTCGGGGATCAAACCTGCAGTCCTTAGGTTTGTAGGCTGGACACTTCTCCACTACACTATATAACATGATAAAAAATAACTAACAACTAAATGTGATATATCCCATTGAGGTACTGCAAATCCCAGGAAAAACATTTGTATTGGTTCTTGGAGTTTAAAACATGCGTACCTTTTAACGTTTTCACAAACACTATTAGAAGAAAATATCCTCTCTTTGTTTTGTGTGTGTGTTCATTTTATGAAAGGCAAATGCCATTCGTCCTGTGTAATTTGGCTGTTATGCAAAGCCAATTGAATGAAATGTGCATATTTCACTTTCATATGCTAATTTCTGGCGAGGTCACATCCCATTGCGTTTGTTGATGAGTCCCCCCATTTTAGTTTTTAGGACTTAACTCCTGCTTGAGAGACAATAAAGAATTGCACACTGGGAACCGCTACCCCGATTAACTTGCAAACAACGATGAGAAGGAGAACAAGTGCCGGTTTAGAATAAACTCTGAGTTTAAAATATGGCATCTTGTGCCTTCCAATCACCTTAGAGTGTAACTCATAAAAGTACCAGAGATTCAGATAACTATCACAATAGAGTGTAACGCATAAAAGCACGGGAGATTCAGATAGCAATCACCATAGAGAGTAACGCATAAAAGTACCAGAGATTCAGATAACGATCACCATAGAGTGTAACTCTTAAAAGTACCAGAGATTGAGATAACGATCACCATAGAGTGTTACTCATAAAAGTACCGGAGATTCAGATAACGATCACTATAGAGTGTAACTCATAAAAGTAACGGAGAATCAGATAACGATCACCATAGAGAGTAACTCATAAAAGTGCCAGAGATTCAGATAACGATCACCATAGAGTGTAACTCATAAAAGTAATGGAGAATCAGATAACGATTACCATAGTGTAACTCATAAAAGTACCCCAGATTCAGATAACAAGCACTAACTGGTAAACAGTGACAAGTCCCACGAGAAAGCAAACCATTCAGACACGGGCCACAAAATGAGCAAAGGTTTATATGAGAATCGTGCTAATGAACAAGGGTCAAAGAGACTGAGAACGAGGGCCGCAGCCTACTGAGACTTGTATTGGAAGTGGACGCAGTTATTGAGACCCAAGAGTTTAACATTCTTAGAACTGCAGTGAAGACTGTCTGCAATTGCAAACACTTTATGAGCTGCACATCAATCAGAGACAAACCTGTGGACTTCAGTGAAAATGCAATACATTAAATCTTTGAGAGAGTCTAAGTTTATTATTCCAGCAGTCAGCAATTTTCCTTTTGTTTACTATCTCCATACACACCAGGAACAGTGTTTTCCCTGTTAGAGCCGCCAGTGCCTTACTCATCCACCCTCTCCCCAGTTTCCATGACTCCCCATTCCAGGTTCCAGCATTAGTAAAACCTTCCTTTGCCCAGTTTGACCCATGTACTTGAGGGCCCGTTTTCCCAGTTCTAGCCATCCGTGTTTTCCTCTTCGTCACTATCTCATAAGTGTTCGTAGCTCCCAAACTAATCACCAACATGCCCAATTGCTGTTCTCATGAACTTCTCCAACGCACCGTGGAACCTTCGGCCGCGGTTCCAGCCGTCAGCGTGTTTCCCTTTCTCCATGTCCACGCTGTCCTTACTGGTGCTAGCTTTGAAGGTCTCTTCCCCTCTCCATGGCTACCTAAGAGCTCATCCTCCTTCTCTGTAAATGCAGTCGTCTGCAAACTTCTCCCCGGTTTTTCTCTGGCCCTGTGTCTACCACTCTTCCCCCATGTTCTTCTGTTCGGGACAGGAATTGCCTCTTGCAGCTATCCTTCGGGATGCATATCTTCTCCCCCCCCTCTATCTGCACTTCTGGCTGCAGGGCTGCTCTATCCCTCTGCAATTTTGGTATCTGCTTCACTTGGTCCTCAATGCCAATGGGTTCTGTATCCGACATTCGCCGACTCTACATATCTGTCAAATCTCTAGAGTGTTCCGTAGCTTTTCATCTGCTTCTGACACTGCTCCACTGGCAGGACCACTACAGACCCTGGTCTGTCAAGCTTTTTTCTGACCAAAGGGGCTGCAGGTTAGATCCTAAAAAGGGAAGATGTTGAACCGTCTCTACCTTATTGTGGTAACGATGAGGTAGAGACGGTTCAACATCTTTTGACAAACTGTCAAGCACTGGTTGTGCTACGAGACAGAGTCCTCAGGACATTAGGTCTGGACTCCCGAATTTCACCCATGGCCCTATGGGGCCTTTTTAAGTCTGGCTCCCATGAGGGATTGATTGTGTTTTTAACTAAGATGTGGAGAGAGGTATTTGGGATATTCAAAATGTTTAGCAGTTTGAATGTATTTATCTTATGACTCTCTTTCCTGTGGATTGATTTGACTTGGCTTTTCTTCTTTTCTCCTGTTTTCTTTTCCCTTTTCTACTCTTATCACTTATTCTGTTCCTTTCCTTGATGCCATGTATCAAAAGTCATACTTGCAGACCCTGAGGATTTTCACCGCTGCCGTGGACGTTCCACCATACACATGCAACAGTAAGACTCTGCACAACTGTGAACTGTGAACTTTCGTGCTTACCCCCTGTGCAACTGTATGTGTGCTCCCCCACAACTCTCTCAAACGAAGTTTTGTTCTTATCATTCTGCCTTTTGTGCATGCCTCAGCTCTCTGAAACCGCACCCTGCTCTTTCAGGCACAGTCATCCTTTACCTGCCTCGATCCCGGTCCTGTTACTATCTAGCATTCTAATGCCTGCCTTGTTAATCTCGCCAGCACGCCTTATTCTCGCTCTGCTTGCATCCAAGACCCTACTTTGCCTATTGTGACGCCATCAACACGCATGCACCTAGCTAATGTGTTGCCATTGTACTTGTAAACAGCAACTGCCTTATATTGCCTCGCCACTAGTGCCGCACCCCTGCTCACTGCCATTGTGACGCTCCTGCACGTGTAACTAACTATTTGATCCACATACATTCATCCAATTAATACAATGCCACTGCTTTTCGTGACTGTATTGTGCATTTGTGTCTAGCTATTGCCCTATACTGCCTCCCCACCATATTGCATTTGTGTCTAGCTATTGCCCTATACTGCCTCGCCACCATATTGCATTTGTGTCAAGCTATTGCCCTATACTGCCTCGCCACCATATTGCATTTATGTCTAGCTATTGCCTTATACTGCCTCGCCACCATATTGCATTTGTGTCTAGCTATTGCCCTATATTGCCTCCCCACTATTGCTACACCTCTGCACACGCTACCAACGTTATGCCCTTGTTTTTCGGTGACTATTGACACACCCTGCACAACCGCCTGAGGTCTACGGCCAATGACCTGCTACCCTCCCCACCTTAGCACATCACTATCCACCTTAATGTGCGCCTGTTCTCTCTCTGTCCGTGCTATCTACCGCCCTTGATAACCTGCCTACTTGCACATTGTTACTATGGTCGATCAGCAGGCGTATATCGTCTGCATCTACCGCGCTCTGTGCTGCACCCTCCTCCTATTAGCACTGTTAGGACCTATCCTCATCAGTAGTAACACTCTACTTGCAGCCCTGACACTGACCCACCTACACAATCACCCTCTCTCCTGCACGCCACAACGCCTAACCATCATGTCTACTACCCCTCATGTTCCATGCCTCAGTGGCACCCTGTGCCACACACAGCAGCTAAATAATGCCCCAGCTAATTCCACTGCTGCTTGGCCCAGCAACCCTTACCTCAACTCACCCTCCCTTTGGCTTGAACACTTTGCATCTAAACCAACCCCTAACCAACCGTTCATTGGTCCCTTGAGGAATCTTAGACTAGGCTCTAGACTGCCTCATGCCTCCTACCACTGCACTAATATTAACCAGCGGACTAACTTGTCCCTCCCAGAGCTAATAGTGCCCACCCCCTTCACCCTCCCACAGTGGGTGACAATCCTATTGCCAGCAACCAACCTCATACTCCCACAGCACCTCTCAAGGCTGCCTTGATCAACACCAGGTCACTTACAGCACACGCACTTGATGTGGCTGACCTTATCACCACGCATGACCTTGATTTCTTAGCTGTCACTGAAACCTAGCTCCATGCAGCCTCAGGCCCTCTCCTATCCCTAGCGATCCCTGATGGTTATACAATTATAAGAGGTGACCGCAACTCTGGCCAATCCAAAGGAGGCGGTATTGCCTTTATGCACAAAAATACCATTAGTCTTCGCCCTTCCTACACTCCCCAAATCAACTCTGCGGAATTGCTCATATTGAAGCTAGCGATCACCCCCAATCAGACTATCACACTCCACCTCATCTACCGAGCACCTGGTACTCTATCGACATTTTCTGAAGATCTCTCCTGCATCCTTGCCGAGAACACCAAGTCTAAGACCCAAATCATTATACTTGGCGACTTCAACCTAGGCTACCAAGACCCTCATGATGCCCCCGCGCACGACATCAACAACCTGTTACTTAACCTAGGCCTCACACAACATATCAATACACCAACACACTCCAAGGGTAGGATCCTCGACTGGATTGCTACATTAAACTGTGACACCACCATTGCATCCAACCAACCATGTGCATGGACTGACCACCACCACATCACCTTCAGTATCCCTACCAAAATGATCCACACCACCACTGAGATCGCACCTGCCACCGCCACAAGAAACAAGCGCAACATAACCTGCGCCAAAAAACTTCCACTTATCCTCCAGCTCTCAATGATCTTTCCCGTTCATGCTCTGACCCTACCGTCCTGGTAGACACTTACAATCAGACCATGCTGAAAGCCCTTGACGTCATTGCTCCCACTAAACTTCGTAAACATAAACCTCGAGCCCACCTCAACTCCTGGTTCACGCCACAGCTGAGAACCCTTCGCAAAGAAAAAAGGAGCCTCGAATCACGCTGGAAAAGTAACCCAACTGAAACTAACAAAGCTAGCGTTATTCTAGCCACTCTAAACTATAAAGAGGACATACTTCAGGCCAAAAGAGATGGGTATAACAAACGCATCGAACAAGCTCAGTCTAACACCAAGGAGTTATTTAGAATCTTAAAGGAACTGGAGTCTCCTGCTACTCCTCCTGACACCTGTTCCAAAGACAGTACCTGGTGTACTAACATTCAAAAGGCCCTCCTTGGCAAAATCACCCCTCTCCAAAACAAAATCAATGACAAAAAAAACAGCCTGCAGACTAGCGTGCAGCACAATATCCATCTGACCAGTGCTAGCACTAACCGCGATACTCTAAAACCATTCTCCTTCATACCTTCTTCGTCCCAGTACCTAAGTGGTAAGAGTAAATGGTGTTCATTACTCTCAGTTGCTTCTTCCTCGTCTGAGTACTAGAGTGGTGAGAGTTTGTGGTGTTCATTACCCTCAGCTGTCTCTTCCATGTCTCAGTACTTTCAGGCTTGCCAAGATGGGAAAGAAGGGCAGTTGACCTACAATAACCCATAAATGTCAGGGAGGGTTAGGTTGGTTGTCATTAGGAAAAGGGGGATACCATATCTCGCCTAAGGGCACCACACTCTCAACCCCCAAGGGCCCTCCACCCAGGTGGTCCTCCCTCACTTGACCCCCCCAGGGTCAGGATCCAAAAGCAATGGCCTTTCCCTGGCCACCTGTGTAGAGGATCCAAGGAGAGTAGGAGTGAGAATACCCTCAGATTTCTCACAACCTGTACCTTGTTTTTCATAATTTGGTTTGGGATGACTCCTTTAGGGTTGCACACACTGAGATTTTGAAAAAAACAGAGTATTGGTGTTCTCTAAAATAGATTCTCTTACTACAAACCGTGCTGAAAACCTGGGGTTTTCAGAGGAGGAAGCTGTCAGAAATACGAACTGGGGCAAGCCCAGACGGCTATATCAGAGGAAATGAGTATAAAACTACAGTACCCAGTAGGCTTTGGGGCGAATGTAGTTCCATACTCTCGCCACTAGCCAGCTGCATGTAATTGGGGCGTTTACTAAACAGCCGGCCGCCCGTGCACGGGTGCTGATAATTGTTGATTATACAGCACGGGCGGTCACAGCGCTCTCGGAGGAAGGATGCAGGAGAGATCGTCATTTTGCTTGGAGTCACGCTGCGGCCCGCGGTAGCAGTTCGAGTGGAGACACGGTTTGTAAGTGGTGCGCTAGCTCCATTACTCATTGGCACCGAACACGCTGAACCCTTTCTACACAGTGTGAAGATTCGTGCACCGGTGGTTTCCTCGGCAGTGGACGTCTCGTTCACGGAGGTTGAAGGCGCTACTACTGGAAGTACGGGTGCGCTCACGAGGCATCCGGACAACAAGATAAGTGCTTCTATTTTCTGTTACATGTTTATTCCACGAGGGTGTCAAATTCCATTCCTTGTTGGAAGTGTTTAAGTTTGGAGTGGACGTAGTACATGAACGCTACGCACACTCTTGGGTCTATGATTGGCAATAGACCTTTGCCTTAAGTGTGATTATATTCATATATATATAAAATTACCAGGGACATCACGTTTTCATGTTCGGAGTACCTAAATGACTGTGCAAATGGCCCGGACCATGGGTACCATTCTCTGAATTCAGAGTGCAGAGTTCTGTCCTCAGTTGGCTGCGCTTTAGGTTGTTATGTTGCTTGCCTGCCCTTCGGGCCATGTGTTCATGTCTGATTCATATGGAAGCAGTTCCCTTGTTTGTGTCATCCCGCTTACTGCTTATATGTGTTCATGCCAAAGCTGAGGTACTATGTTAAACAATTACGTTTATATGCATA
Organism: Ambystoma mexicanum; assembly: GCF_040938575.1. NCBI lineage: Eukaryota > Metazoa > Chordata > Amphibia > Caudata > Ambystomatidae > Ambystoma > Ambystoma mexicanum. The sequence goes on along the minus strand of NC_090940.1, from coordinate 126,716,085 downwards.
TTCAGGTAGAGTTCTTGTGAGTCTGTAATAGGTGGTGTTCAGGATCAGGGATACAGACTGGTGAGAAGGTGAACGTAGGAATTGTGACTTGTATGTTGTCTCCCCTTTCCTTTGTCAATCCACCCCCTTTCCCTAACTCCGTCTTCCCCCCTTTGGCTGCCACGTGGTTATCTGTTATAGTACTATTCAGACGCCCGTGCCAACCACGGTGGGAGGGTCGATCTATTCGGCTTCTGTGGTTCGGGAGAGGGGGTCGATCCCCTATCATCCCTTACGGTTTTGACAGAATTATCATCCCCCTATTGGGGTAATTGAACCACCCAGGCCAAATGGATTTGAATCCTCCCTCTTTAGCAGAAGTGCTAAAGGCTTTGCAGGACATTCAAGGGGAACTGGCACATGCAAGACAGGAGTCAGACATTTTGAAAGCTCAGGTACAAGGTTTGGTAGCTCAGAGGACTCCTTTGGAGACTGCCAGTCCATCCAGAGGGAGTAGTGCCGAAAGCACGTCCACAGTGATAGTACAGCAGCCAAGTAATGTACCTTTGGCGGCCCCAGAACGATTTGCTGGTGACCCCAGGAAGTTTATGACATTCTTAACACAATGCAGATTACATTTTTTGTGTAAACCTTTGGCCTTTGAATCCATCCAGGCCCGAACCGCATTTGTAATCTCATATCTAACAGGGGATGCTGCAGCCTGGGCCATGCCATTAGTACAAAAAGACGACCCATTATTGTATAACTGGGATGGGTTCTTGGCAGAATTTGGATGACTGTTTGATCGTAGAGAAATTTCTTTGGCCCAAGAAAAGGAATTACTGGCATTAAAACAGGGAACGTGAGATTTGGTATCTTATGTCACTCAGTTTAACAGATTAGTAATAGAAACAGATTGGCCAGAGAATAAGCAGACTGTATTGTTTTATCAGGGATTGAGAGAAGAACTAAAAGATGCTATGGCACAAGTCGAACCACAACCTGCCTCGTGTACCGCTATGATTGATTTGGCATTGAGATTAGATCACCGTATGAATGAGAGAAAGGGAGACAAGAAGAGACCCGAGGTGGTACCTTTTGCACGATTAGACAAGGGTAGAGGCACGAGGAGTAACAAAGGAGAGCCGTTGCAAATTGGGGGAGTCAGGGGCCCATTGTCAGTGGCAGAAAAAGAACAACGCAAGGCTAATAATCTATGCTTGTATTGCGGACAACCAGGTCATTATATCAGAACATGTCCCAACACACCCAAGAGAGGAATGAAAAATGAAGGGAACAAGGTGGAGGCGGGAAAAGGATTGGGCCGGCCGTAGGGGGAACTCCGGTGTCAGGCCCTATTTTCAACAAGTTCCCCAGTTGGGCAGCAAATACGGTAGCAAAGAATAATTCTCATGTATACTTATTGGTAACATTATTATTTGCTTGTACAAAACAATTGGTGTCAGCAATGGTGGATTCAGGCACTACAGGGAATTTCGTGGACATCCGTTTGGCCAAGAGGTTGGGTTTACCTTTGAGAGAGAAAGCGCAGGTGGAAGGGGTACAGTCGGTAGATGGGTCTCCCTTGATTTCGGGTCCTATTTGCCAACAAACTGAACCACTTCAGATGCGGTGTGGATCAGGCCATGTAGAAGAGATTGTGTTTGACCTGATAGGAGCACCTCAGTTTGGACTTATTCTAGGTATGCCCTGGTTGGTAAAGCATAACTAGTATTAATTGGTTCACGAGAGAGGTGAAGTTTGAAAAGGCAGTATCTGGAGAACATTTGGAGGAAGAAATTGGACCAGCTCTATTTTTAGCAGATGAAGCATTTGACATTCAAAGGGTGGGTTCTGTAGTTGCTGGTATTCCAGAACAATACATGGAGTTCACTGGGGTGTTTGACAAACGGAGAGCTGAAAGGTTGCCCCCTCATCACTCATATGATTGTGTGATTGAATTGGAACCTGGGGCCAAGTTACCATGTACCCGCATTTATGCATTAACCGAGAAGGAGAATCAACATTTAAGAGCATATTTGGATGATATGTTGAAAAAAGGCTTTATTAGACATTCTACTTCTCCTGTCTCATCACCTTTATTTTTTGTGCCGAAGAAAGAGGGTACACTCAGAACTTGCATTGATTACAGAGCCTTGAACAAAGTAACCATAAAAAACAGGTATCCATTGCCATTGATTTCAGTACTGCTGGATCAGGTAAAATCAGCAGTGGTATACACGAAATTGGATTTGAGAGGTGCATATCATTTAATTCGTGTTAAGGAGGGAGATGAGTGGAAGACTGCTTTCAGGACGAAGTTTGGTTTGAGTATTTGGTTATGCCTTTTGGTTTGTGTAATGCCCCTGTGGCGTTTCAATACTTTATACAGGAAGTGTTGAGTGAGTTTTTGGACATCTTTGTTATTGTTTATATTGATGATATTTTGATTTATTCATCTTCTGAGGCTCAACATCGAGATCATGTGAGAGCTGTGTTGAAAAAATTGCAGGACTACGAGTTGTGTGCTAAATTGGAAAAATGTGAATTCAATACCAAAAAGGTAGAATTCTTGGGATTCATATTAACACCTTTGGGTATCGTAATGGACAAGAAAAAGGTACAAGCGTTTTGGAGTGGCCAGTGTGGCATTCAGTCATTTTTGGGGTTTTCCAATTTTTACAGACTATTCATTGTGAATTTTTCTGAAATGGTTACTCCAATTACTAAATTGTTAAAGAAATCATCAGGGTTCTGTTGGTCTCCAGAAGCAGAGAAGGCATTCCAAGAATTGAAAGACGCATTCACGTCTGCTCCCGTATTGAGACATCCAGATTCGGAAAGACCTTATCAAGTGGAGACAGATGCCTCTAACTTTGCAGTGGGGGCTGTGTTGTCTCAACAGGATGCGGAAGGCATTTGGCATCCAGTTGCATTTTATTCGAGAAAGCTAACCAGTTGTGAGCAAAACTATTCCATTACTGATAAGGAACTGTTGGCTATTAGAGCAGCATTTTTGGAGTGGAGGCATTATTTGTTGGGGTCAAAACATCAAGTGGTGGTCCTGACAGATCATAAAAATCTACAATATTTTAAAACAGCACATACCCTCAGCCAGAGACAATTGCGCTGGTCTCAATACTTCAACGAATTTGATTTCTTGGTAACTTTTAGGCCAGGAAACAAAAATGGTAAGGCCGATGCATTGTCCAGGCAACAACATTCAGAAAACATGGTGACAGAAGTAGGAACTATCCTGCCAGTGGAAAGAGTGGTAGGAGCCATCACTAATGGGTTGTTGCAGCAACTAAAACAAGAGATGAGGAAACAAAAGAGTGGACAATGGGGGTGGAAAGGATCACTAGAAAGTGTCAGAGATGGTCTTCCGTACTACGCAGGGAAGTTATATTTGTTGACTCCTGCATTGCAGACAAAGGCATTACACTGGTGCCATAACTCACCATTGGCTGGACATTCTGGGGGAAAAAAGACACAAGAGATGTTAGAAAGGTATTTTTGGTGGCCCACTTTGAGACGAGATACCATAAAATACATTCAAAGATGTGAGACGTGCATACGTAGTAAGACTGATCATGTAAAGAAAGCAGGATTACTGTAACCACAGCCTCCCCCGGAAAAGATTTGGTCTCATATTTCAATGGATTTTATAACTGACTTGCCTCCTGATAACAAATATGATACTATTTGGGTAACAGTGGATTATTTGTCCAAACAAGCCCATTTTGTACCTTGCCGGGGAATCCCTGGAGCGGGTGAATTGGCGAAATTATTTCTGCAACACCTTGTTAGATTACATGGATTGCCTCAAAGCATTGTGTCTGACAGAGGTTCGCAGTTTACCTCCAAATTTTGGCTGGCTTTTTGTCGATTATTGGGCATAGAGTGTGCATTGTCTACCAGTTACCATCCTCAGACTGATGGGCAAACGGAGAGGGTAAATCAAACTTTGGAGAAGTATTTTACGATGCTACTTGCATGAAGGAATAGACTCATGGGTGCAAGCATTGTGGTTAGCAGAGTTCACTTATAACAATACCGAGCATGCTTCTTTGGGCATGGCCCCTAATGAATGTTTATATGGACAGGTACAAAATATGTTGTCCGAACGGCTACCAGAGGTGGAAACATTGCCAGTATTGCAGGAAAGAAAAGAGTGGCTTATGACTATTAGAAAAAGGGCTAGAGATAATTTGCAACAAGCAAAAGAGGAATACAAGAGACAAGCAGATAAAAAAAGATGTGAGGCACCTAGCTATAATGTAGGTGACAGAGTTTGGTTATCTACACGCAATTTACCCATGTTGGGGTCTCGTAAATTTGCACCAAGATTTATCGGTCCCTGTGAAATTGTAAAATGTGTGTCAACAGTGGCTGTTAAATTGAAATTGCCTGCTACATTAAAGATACATCCTGTGTTTCATGTGTCTCTCCTTAAACCCGCAGTTCCTGGGACACGTGTAAAGAGGCCTCCTGCTATTATTAAGGGAGAACAGACTGAATACGAAGTCAAGAAAATCCTGGATTCCAGACGAAGACACTAAACATTATGGTACTTAATTCAATGGACAGGGTACGGCCTGGAGGACTGTTCATGGGAGCCGGCTAGTTCAGTTCATGCCCCACGTTTGATAAGACAGTTTCATGCACGTCATCCTGAAAAAGCAGGTGCCGGGAAGAGTCCTGGGAGAGGCCTTGGGGGAGGAGGTACTGTCAGAAATATGAACTGGGGCAAGCCCAGACGGCTATATCAGAGGAAATGAGTATAAAACTACAGTACCCAGTAGGTTTTGGGGCGAATTTAGTTCCAGACTCCCGCCACTAGCCAGCTGCATATAATTGGGGCGTTTACTAAACCGCCGGCCGCCCGTGCACGGGTGCTGATAATTGTTGATTATACAGCACGGGCGGTCACAGCGTTTCGCTCTCGGAGGAAGGATGCAGGAGAGATCGTCATTTTGCTTGGAGTCACGCTGCGGCCCGCAGTAGCAGTTCGAGTGGAGACATGGTTTGTAAGTGGTGCGCTAGCTCCATTACTCATTGGCGCTGAACACGCTGAACTCTTTCTACACGGTTTGAAGATTCGTGCACCGGTGGTTTCCTCGGCAGTGGACGTCTCATTCACGGAGTTTGAAGGCGCTACTACTAGAAGTCCGGGTGCGCTCACGAGGCACCCGGACAACAAGATAAGTGCTTCTGTTTTCTGTTACATCTTTATTCCACGAGGGTGTCAAATTCCATTCCTTGTTGGAAGTGTTTAAGTTTGGAGTGGACGTAGTACATGAACGCTACGCTCACTGTTGGGTCTATGATTGGCAATAGACCTTTGCCTTAAGTGTGATTATATTCATATATATATAAAATTACCAGGGACATCACGTTTTCATGTTCGGAGTACCTAAATGACTGTGCAAATGGCCCAGACCATGGGTACCATTCTCTGAATTCAGAGTGCAGAGTTCTGTCCTCAGTTGGCTGCGCTTTAGGTTGTTATGTTGCTTGCCTGCCCTTCGGGCCATGTGTTCATGTCTAATTCATATGGAAGCATCTTCCTTTTTTGTGTCATCCCGCTTACTGCTTATATGTGTTCATGCCAAAGCTGATGTACTATGTTAAGCAATTACGTTTATATGCATATTCAGGTAGAGTTCTTGTGAGTCTGTAGTAGGTGGTGTTCAGGATCAGGGATACAGACTGGTGAGAAGGTGTACGTAGGAATTGTGACTTGTATGTTGTCTCCCCTCCTTTCCTTTGTCAATCCACCCCCTTTCCCTAACTCCGTCTTCCCCCCATTGGCTGCCACGTGGTTATCTGTTATAGTACTATTCAGATCGACCCTCCCACCGTGCCAACCACGGTGGGAGGGTCGATCTATTCGGCTTCTGTGGTTCGGGAGAGGGGGTCGATCCCCTATCATCTCTTACGGTTTTGACAGAAGCTTCGCAAATTCTAGATTTGATTTAAATTAATGAGAATGAGAGTATAGGTGTTAAGATATCTGAAGAATTGATTAATCAATTAGAAAAACGAATTCAGAGAGAAATTAGCCCCAAACTCCATGCCACCACTTTGGCACAATATCACAAATCCCAAAGTATCCCAAGAGGGTTGCAGGTATCTCTCGAACCTACCCTCTGTAAGGAAAATCCTGCTTTTGTGAAACGGTGGATACACATATTGAATAAATGTTCATTAGACCGATAATCCTGACTATTGATGAATTATCCAAGTCTTTAAACACTGGTGAAGAGGAGATAAGTAATATTAAGTCTAGTGTAACCACCTTATTGTCTAATGAGAAAACTCAAGAGGTGCTTGATGACATCCATTTGAACTTTGATAATTACCGTAAAAATCTAGAACTGTAAAAGATATGGACGTTTAGGAGTGATATTATTGACTACAAATTGGATATAGTATATACTTGGCAGGGCTATTATTGTCTAGAAGGACACCAAAGATTCCAGAAAACTATCATTAATGTCTAAACAAAATCCTCAACCTGATACCACATCATCAGATGTTTTTAGTGGGGAAACAGAGGAGAGAGGCAATAAACCTGGCATAGGATATAACTACTGAGGAACAAGATTCATCAAGATCCAATAAACAGGTTTATTTTTTAGACACAAGAAAACCAGATGCAGGCAAACTAAAAAAATCAATTAAGGAAAGTGCTGCTGCCTCTAAGGAGGACTTAGTTATAAACATATCTAAATATAAATTGACTAACTGTGAAAAGAGGACATTACAAAAAGTGCTTTCCTTTGTGCCGCAGAACAGCAGCAGTTTGCTTAAAGAGAGGAATTACTTTTTTTGACTCACCCATAAAATGAAACTAACATTGTTTTTTGATACCACAGAAGACTTGGAGCCATTGGAGGAGTCTGATTTCCTCGAGATTAGACCTAAAAGCAAACTTCCGCCACCTGTACAAAATGCCACTCTAGAAGTCTTTCAGTAGAAAGTTTTGCATGACTACAAGCAGATTGCCTTAAAAAATTAATCTTACAGTACATTTTCTAACTGAGAAAAACAAGCAGCTATGAAGTTGTGGAACAATGCAGAGATCATTTTGAAACACGCTGATAAGGGGGAGTGCTTGTGATTATGGACAGAGATCTCTTTCGCCAAGACGTAGAAAAACAATTGGTGGACCTTGATACTTACAATGAGATTTTGAATGACTCTACTGATCAAGTTGGATCATTGATGAAAGAGGCTCTAGATGAGGCTGAAGCTAACACTTACATATCACGTCACACAGAAACATTTTTAACTAAACATCTTCCTCCTAAAGTGCCTGTCATGTGTATTTTTCCTAAAATACTTAAAAATCATCAAAAGCCACTCGGACGGCCTATCATTGCAGAGATGAATAGTCTGCTAGAACCTCTAGCCCAATATATTAATAAGACTATTCCACCCTTAGTACAAGCAAGTACAACCTACATCAGAGGCACCTTGCATTTTTTATTTTACTAAGTTGCTCTCAGTTGAATTTGTTGAACATCAAGACATTTTATTCACCATGGATGTAACCAGCCTATATATTAATATACCCCATGACGATTTTATCTTGGCTTTGCTGAAAATTGTACTATCCAATAATATATTTTAGATATGAAGACTGCTAAATTGATACATCAAATGGTGTGAAGAGTCAGGAATGAAGATCACACACAGGTTAGCCATGATTTTATTTAAAGACTTGTGCATCTCTGACCATGCTCTAAGAGGAATTTCTCTACCTCAACCAAAAACCAAGGATCTGTCTGTGGGCCTCATCAGGGGTTGGGCAGAGAGGCAAAAATGCAGTGGTACCGCTATTACCGCTGCATTACCGCTCTTCCCACTCCCGAGTTTGGGCGGAAAGTTGGAGGTTTACCTACAGCTTGCTGCTGGAGGTAAAACTCTCCACTTTCCACCCATTTGCGGTGCTATTACCGCAGCGCTAATACTGCCAGCAGTAACAGCACTGTTACTGCCCCAGAGCCGCTGAGTCAAAGGAGAAGCTGATAAGAACCAGGCTGTGATGAATGGAAGTCGCAAAGTGGCAAATTGTACCAAGTTCAAAGAACTGTAAAAGTATTAAGGGGAGACCAGCTGCAGAGGGAACCGGCACCACGTGGGTGCTAACAAAAGAGACTCTGGTTGATCCCCGTCTGAGTAAAACTACATTTACCAGAAGGCCGTAGGGAGCCGTCAAGATAGGTCAAAGTGGTCATAAAGGAGGTCAAGCAAAATCCCTGTACATTCGAAAGCCTTTGACCTAGGAACTGTGATAAAGCAAGGGAAGTGAATCCTGCAAACATTGAGAGCAAAAGTAAATGTGAAGTTGGCAAGAGTGAACCCAGACGAGGGATGCTGATGAACAGGGGGCAAAGTCTATAGTCCCAAGAAACAGTGTGTTGACGAGAGGGAACACAGGCGAGGGATGTCCACTAGAACTGTCTAGAAAGACATTTAGAATTGTGAAGCTAGAAGTATTGCCAGACAAGGGGAAGGGAAGCGCCCCCTTGTCATTTGGGATCCGAACCTGGCCGAGGGAGATTCAGAGGGTAAAGCCATCACCCAAAGTGTCCTGAAGGGTCAGCGCCCAGAAGAGGGGGACCCAGGGGTAAACTATTATCACCCTGAGTAAGGGAACCAGAGAGAGAAAGGTTTGCAGTGAACAGTTAAAGAGACATTGTAAAACAGGAGAGGTACACTGTCCCGCTTGTCATTTGGAGTCCGAGCTCGACCGAGGGAGAAACCAAGAGACATTGTAAGAAAGGAGAAGTACACTGTCCTGCTTGTCATTTGGGGTCCGAGCTCGACCGAGGGAGAAACCAAGAGACAAAAGAGAAAGAATTGTTATTTGATTTGTGGAGTACAATTTGTGAAGGGTAAGCGCCCAGAAGAGGGGGACCCAAGGGTGAAGCAATCAGCCAAAGTGATATTCTGAAGGCTCAGCGCCCGGAAGAGGGTGACCCAGGGGTGAAGAATCCTCACCCTAAGTGAAACCAAGAAACAAACTTTAATTTTGTTGAAGGAACTTTTGTTTTGGTAATTGAATACTTCAGGCCCTCGAAGGCAAGAGACTTTCCCGTGAAACGAGACTTAGCCATTGAGGCTCCTGATAGACCGGAACAGAACTGTCCACTCATGCTGGGAAAGCTTGAGTGTGTGCTGTGCTCCAGGATCCCACTTTACCCTGTGCTAAAAACGTGGGGAAGGGAGACCCAAGCTACCGCATACTGACATATTATTTGAGAACACTTCTTTCTTTCTGCCCTTTTTTATTTGACAGAACGCCACTAGGGCTGCCTTATTTTCATTTGATGGTCGACGCTTACTCCCAACTTAGATTTAGGTTCAGATTAGGCGTTTTTCCACACTGCATTAATTGTTCAATAAACATCCTTGAACTGTGATCACTTGTGTCTGTCTTACTTGTTGCCACCATGAGTTCCTTACACCTGCCACACATTCTTTGGCATTACAGTCCACCAAATCGGTGCATCGCCACTTGGCTGCAGCCCCTACACCAGCTCCTGGTGGGGGCACGCACAGGAGACAGAAAGCAGAAAGAGAGCAGTCAGTCACTGTTCTTCCTGAATACTGCCTCCTCTGTGTGTCATTGCAGTCCTCAATGAACCAAGCTCAAAGCCCTGTGCATGTTTGGACTGTGAAAATCCACTGCTGTATGTCCTCCCATGAGCAAGCGGGCACAGAACCAACACATCCCTACAGGAATACCAGATACCAGTGTCCAAGCACCCATGTGCAGCTTGGAGAGTTTTACGACAAAAGACAATGGCCATGTGCGGCTGGTGGTTGGCAATGGGCCATGGGCCTTGCATTACTAATTAAACAAAAGTACCAGCAAATCAATGACTCACAACCAAGTTCAAATAATATATCTTACATTGTTCAGCAAGTCACTTTGGCAAACAGCCAGATAGACCTTAAAGTGCTATGTTCACCGAACATAATTCACTTTTGTAAATGGGGGTGAGTTTTAATTCCTTTGAGAGGTACAGTGAAGTATAATTAGAGGATTTGAATATATATGCATTTCGATGTCACATTGACAACCAAAATTAAAATAAAACAAACCGGGATATTTACAAAGTGAGTTGTACCACCAGATACTGGAAAGAGCAAAAAGTATAGAGCACTGATGTACTATGAAGCCCTGCTTATATAGCGGTGTAGTTATAATTCTGTAGGTCATTATGTCATTACGATTATGATTTGCAACAAAATATTGCGCTAACTGAACAAAATGTTTTAATTGTGTTCATATGTTGTTCTTCAGAAAATAGCAAGTTGAATTGTTGAAATAACCATGATGATTGTGCCTTCCGTTACTTTAACTGTAAACCTACCATGCTGGTCCATTATGTGAGCCGTCAGAAATACGAGACGGACACAAAAGTAACGTTTTCTCAATGTTTGCTATTTATTAACTAAAAAAGGGTGAGATAAGTACCTATCGTTCCCTAGCCTAACAAAGATTTCCCTAACTAGGAAACTAAACTAAAGAACAATGACCTAGTGTCCAAAAGTCTCTTAGCCGCACACTAATAGATACAACAAAAACACACCTGGAATATTTGGTTGTATTCAATTCAACATAGTAGTGTAAAAGTTCAACGTTGTAAGGTATTGAAAGTAAGTACTCCTTGGAACCAGAGTTGGATTCCCTTCCCTTGGATCAAAGCAGGAATACCTTTGAAGAAGTCCTGGTTTTAACAAAGTTCTGTTCAGTGAGAAGGCATCTTGGAGTAAGACACAGACAACAGATTCTGAATGAACATTAAACATTTATTACCTTAAAAGTCAGGATGGACAAACGCCTATCTTGTCCTATCTTATGGTAGGATTTTCCTAACAAACCAAAATTAAGGAAAGTCAAAGTCCAAAAGTTCAATTTAGGAATCTTTCTGTGTCCAAAACCTATACTTGCCCTCACAACTAATCTATACAATGTGTTGGGATGTCAGCAACCAACAATACAGTGTTCAACACAAAGTTCTGAGCTCTGTCCCACTCACAGCTTTCTTTCAGCTCCCTTCTCCAAGTACAAAGCAGTTCAAATGAATGTCTTAGGATGTCTTAGTTCATCCATGTCTTAGTTCAGATATAAACTTAACCAGTACTCAGGGTTACCTTCCCCAAGTTCCAAAACACAGTTCCAACCACAAAAGCACATTAAACCTTAGGGTTCCCTTCCCTAAGATTTGCTTCCGATATAAAAAGATATTTTCCAGCTTTCTTAAAGGTCAGTGCCACACTTGCTCTCTGGAGCCCAAAGTATTATTGGTTCAAGTTGCTTTGGTAACATACGCAGTACTCAGAGACCTTTGATGACGTGCCTCTCGTGCAAGTGACCACTCCGATTATAAAGTATACTTATTAGTTCAAAGATTAATCAGGACTTAATTCGGAGACCTTCAACAACGTAACTTCTGTATGTGACCACTCCAATACATAGTAATCCTCCACGAAACTTAAAACACTCGCACACCGGGTTTCTTTTTGCATAGAAATGCACTGGTTGCTTCTTTTGGCGTTTCAACAGCACGGACATCTCAGCCTTTGATCCTCAGCTTCAGGACTCCTTCTCCCTCTCAGGCACTCTTGGGTTACCATCTGATTACAGGAGAACGAGCACTGCGAATGCCACAAAAAGGGGCAGCCTTCAGGCAGGGCTCGCCTTTGAATGTTCACTCTGTCCTACAAAGCCACAACACCCGGGCTGAACTCCCGTGAACCGTTAATGTGCTACATGCACACAGCTTCCCACAGCTTTCTCTTGCCTCTCTGCTGCTGCTCCCTCAACACCATGGCTTCTCTGGGTTCTCTCTCTCCTGCTCTGCCTCCTCCTGCAACTAGAATGGTCCCTGTATACAACTGCAGCCCCCTAACAGGCTGCAGGTGCTGTTGTACAATTAGCCCTGCCTGACCATCATTATTTGGACATACCTGAACTCCACTACTCTCAGCAGGCCTCTTCCTCATCCCAGTTTCAAAGTGGTAAACACACTTATTCCTCATTGGTGCTAGTTGCCTCTTCTTCGTCCCAGTATTTCTAACAGTCATACATGAGGAAGTCAGGGGAGTTGAGTCAAAATACCCCATAAAGGTGGGGGAAGGGTTGGGTTGATCAGTCGTAGGAAAGGGGTAATATCATGTCTATCCTAATGGCATCCCACTCCAAGTCCTCACAGACCCTCCACCAAGGTGATACTACCTCAGTGGTCTACCCTCAGGGTCGGAATCCAGTAGAGATGGCCTTTCCCTGGCCACCTGCGCAGAGGATCCTGGGAGTCTAGGAGTGAGAATATCCTCAGGTTTCTCACATAAGTTCAACACAAAAGATATTTTCCTTCAATTGCGACCTTCTGCCTGTTTAAGTAAATGTCTCTTTCATAAACACTTGTTCCACAAATCAAAGCAACTGATGTCTCTCAATGCATTCTTGATAAAGCAAATGTCTCTCTTACAAAACACAAGTTCTTAAATCAAAGCAATTATTTTTCATAGGATGTAAAGCAAGTATCAGAATATCACACTTCTTCAAAAGGAATAACTTTTGTCAGGATAGCAAAGCAACTACTTCTGATAGTGCCACGCTTCTTGCCACATTCATAGTGCTTCAAACATCTTCTTCTTTGCTGGTCCGCTCACCTGCCAGAACTAACTACTATTGATCTGTCTCCTCGTTTACTCACCTGCCAGGATGTAAAACTCCTACAACTATGATAATGCTTAGTGGAAATAGTTGTACCAAAATTATTCATGCCAGTGTCCTATGTGAGGAGGGTTGAACAATGGCTGTCTCTTTTCAAAGTCTCTTGACTCTTGGCAATGTGGGTTACAGGTCTCCCCTAGCTGGTGTCCCATATAAGGGGAGTTGCGTGCCTGCCACCTCTGTATCACTCCTTTGTGGCCTCTTGACTGTTGGCAATGTGGGTTACAGGTTTTCACCAATTGGTATCCCCTGTAAGGGTAATTGTGCCCTTGCTGCCGTTGTACTGCGTTATTCGTTCGGCATTCAAAATTAGTTAAATAGTCTATATTGGAGCGCCCAGGGGTCATCTTTAGTGTCATTCACACTCTTTGGTCTTCCTTGGCATCTCTGTTCCCCTCGCTGATGCTGCGATGGACCTTAGGACTTCTGTTTCGTTCGTTGCTGCCTTCCACTTGTCTTCAAAGGTCTGCCCGGCTGCTTCCCTGAAATCTGACAGCTCTGTTGATTCTCTGCACTCGCCGGGACAAACCGAAACGCCGCACGTTGGCTTGGGGGCACGTCTCCATCCCGGCTGTGCTTCTCGTCCCGACACCGCTTCCCACTGTGCTTACTCTGCAAAGCTGCTGGCCTCCACGACTCGGGTCGGCATCAGCTGGCATTCTCCTTTCTGCTTCTGCGGCAAACCCAGAACTCTGGTCTACCTCTGCCTCAGGTACTCCTTCAGCATCTTCCCCAGCTGCAACTCATTCCTGAGTTTAAATGTCCCGTTCAGGTGTTTTGGTTTTGAACAACTAGACCGCTCATTCTGCTCAATGGCATTGTTGATCCTTACTAGTTCTGAGTCCCTCTTCCTTGTCCCAGTACCAAGGGCATTATGGATCTTGAAGTCCATGATGGATTGTATCACATTTACATTGGTTTGCTCTATTTTACAATACACCGTCGATGCTTTAGGGAGATTAGGGGAATCTTGCATTAAAGAGGTCACCAATTCCCCTTGATATAGGTCCCTACCCATGTGATCCTCCCACCTAATACCTCCTCCAGGGTCAGGATCAGGTAGCGGCTGCCTTCCCCTGGTCACATGAGAGGAGGCCCATACCGGGGTTTCTGTGATGATCTCACTAGATTCATCACAAGTACCACCAGTAACATGATCACCATGGTCTTCATGGTGTGAAAAACCTGAAGTTGTTTCACAACTCATTCCCCAGGGATACCTTTTTCAGGTGGCCAGGGAAAGGCCATCGCTATTGGATCCCAACCCTGGGGGTGAACAAGCAAGGGAGAATCCCCTGGGTGGGTGGTCCTCAGGGAGGGTAGAGGAGATACTGGAAAGTGAGACATGGTATCCCCCATTTCCTGACAGTTATTTACCCCATTTTCCCTCTACCTATAGGATAATACAACTCCCATAACTCCCCTCCTTTCCTTATCAGCGCAACTACTGAGATGAGGAAGAGGAACACTGAGACTAGGAAGATAACTACTAGTAACATGCACTGACCTTGTTCCATTAATAAGGTTAGGCAAGGACAGGCAGTCGGTCACAATCACACACACCTCAAACTCATGGACCGCTATCCAAACTGTAAAAGGTGGAGCACAGAAAAACACAGAGAGTGAGAAAGAGGCCAAGAAGAAAGGCAAGCTGGATGGCTAGAACAAGGAGCAGCTGAGAGAGAGCTGCCGAGAACGAGGCTAGGGAGAACAGGCCGCTGGGACGCTCGCAGGCTGCAAGTTGAGACAGGAGAAAGCGGGGCGAGGGAGCCGTGTCTCTAAGAAGCCAGGAGAGTTCAGAGAAGGGAGCCGGGGGTCCAGCCAATCCCTTTCCTCTGTGCACCAGCAAACTGCTTGTTTCCTGCCCGGGGAAGCAAGGCCGCCCGGGAGTTTCTGGGGAGCAGGTGGGCACTGACCTTGACGAGCTGAAAACCAAAGGACACATGAAAGAAATCACAGCCTATGAGTTTAAAGAAAGTGAGAGCCCTGTGTGTGATATGCGCGATTGTGGAGGATAAATATATTGAACTGAAAGCTTGAATGTATTTAGACAGCAAAGCAGCCAGTGAGAAAAAAGTAATGGAGCGTTGCTGTGTGAGAAGGCACATTGGTTAAACACTTCTTGAAAGATAACAGAACAATGAATAATGAAAGCAAGATGTGTTGAAAGCCATTGAAGAAAAGGGCACGAGGGAAAGAGAGCATGCAGAGATCCCAAAAGGCTAATGTGAAAGTGAACTGATATTTTTGTGAAACGAGGAACAGAGTGTCCGCGGGCCCATTCTGAGAAACCAAGTGCAAGAGGCACAGACATTGAGAAGTCAACCATATTGTCAGAGTGGTCATGCGATAATGATAAGGACCCTGCTATCGGAGTGGTCATGCATGGGGTGATAATACTGTGTGGTTGTGAAGGTCTCTGACAGGTGAACATTGTGAAACAGAAATACAAAGATTGGGGAAGTGAGTTCTCCCTGAGCTCTGTGAATAAAGACCCGGCTGTCGGAGTGGTCACTCTTGGGGGTGATAATACTATGCAGTTGTGAGGGTCTCTGACCAGAGAACATTGTAAAAAAGAAGTACAGAGGTTGGGGAAGGGAGTTCTCCCCGAGGTCTGTGAAGCGGAGCTGTTTGGCTGGAAGGTGTTTCAGCTGTGTTTCAATGTTTGAAGACAGGCAAGGACAACCTGTGAAAATAACTAAGAAGGAACTTCGTGAATATCTGTTTGTTTGAGAATTGTGAAGCCGGGTGAGGGAAGCCCAAAGGAATCCACTGAAGAGAAGTGTGATGCACATTGACCTGCCATTGAAATAGGAGAGGGAATCCTAACAGATTTATGGGAAATCTTTGAACTGTGCATACTATTCACCTTGAAGGTACTTTGTAAGAACCCCAGTGAACTGTACTTGGGGAAGGGAGTGGTGAGCCACTCTCATTGCCATTCTGACCTTCTTTTGTTACACTATTTTATTTTCATACATTTTGCTACACTTAGTTATTGTGAAACGTGAGGGCAAGTATAGGTTTCTGACACAGACTTTTCCTTTGTTGACTGACTGACTTCAAACTTAATAAAGGTGTTTAAACTTGTACCTTTTGTGTCTGTGTCCTTACTTGTGATACCAGGCCTGGCCCACAATGGTCATGGTCTGTGACTTCTTTCTGCTTGCTATTTTAAACATTCCTCTCTTCATATATTAGAGAATTGGGTGCTGAGTTCTGGGAAGATCAGTGGGCGATGGCACCACTTTTATTTTGGGTTCGGTTGTGGGCCAATGAACATGCTTCTGTCTGTCATTTTATTATTTGGACTGTGTTGGGTAGATCTGGATGGCAAAAAATCCCCTGGCTTGCTTATATCTCCAAGATTCTGGGGGAGGTCAACCTAAGTGTCCTCTTCCCGCCCACCTCATTAATAACTAAGAGGGAGAGGGCAGCTTACAAAATTGCTCTGGGGGAGATTACAGTGAGGAAAAGAATCTTTACAGAGTATGGCCATAAATCCGGCCAATTCCATACCAGCATTAGTAGGCCTACCGGAATACAACCGTATTTAACATGGAGCCCGTACAAAAAAGACAGCTGGCTGATTACGAGGGTAAGGGAATACCTATAAATGGAAAGGTTTGTATGATTCTGCGGGCTGCCCGGTCTGTGGTCATTCTCGAGAAGACCTACCCCACCTGTTGTTCTTTTGTATAGGGTATGTAGGCATTCGACAAGCAAGTTTGATTCCTGCTCTTAAGAAGACAGTGATCCGCACTCGTAAGGAAGCACTTGTGTTTCTTTTGAGTGCCGACACGGTCTACACAGCCTGGGCACTACTTATGTTTCTGAAAAGGGTGATGTATTTTAGAAATAGCCTATTAAAACTTCAAGGTGGTGCTAATTTAGCAATGTGATTTTTATAAGATCTGTAGTAATGGTTTTAAAATGTTTGAGCTCTGCATTTTTGTTTTGTTTGATTCTACTATGTTTTTATTGGGCCACTATATTTGAAGTTAGGTGTAAATTGATCTTATCTTATGTTGTTTTACTAAGAGTGTCAATTGATTCTATCTATTTGGAAGTACTGACTTTCTTATGAAACCGCAATTTTTATATATGCATAATATTATTTTGTGTCGTTTAATGGATTTGTATATATCCGAATAAACTTGTTTGACTGACATATTTTACTGGACTTGTCAGATGCTTTCGACACAGTGGTCATACTTTACTTCTAACTTCGATTTCTTCTTTTGGCTTTTCTGGCTATGTTTTATCTTGGTTTAATTCCTATTGATCTAACTGTATGTACTCAGAAACTTGGGCTGGTCTTCTTCTAATATTTCACGTCTTCTTCATGTCGTTCCCCAAGGCTCTGTTCTTGGACCTTTCCTCTTTCATCTTTACACTTCTCTGTTAGCGGATATTATCTCATCTTTCGCTATCTCTCATCATTTCTATGTGGATGATATCCAACTTTTTCAGTCTTTCTCTTCTTTAACACCTTCTATTCATGACTATCTTGCTTCCTTCCTTTCAGCCATCAAAACTTGGATGTCTGATCATTTTCTTGTTCTGAACGCAACCAAAACTGAAATTCTCTTTTTCCCTGTTAACACTCTTCCTCCTCCTTCTCTATTTTGTCTCTTTTTCACCTTCTCTTCTTCCTATCTCTGGTTCTGCTCATAATGTTGGTCTTTACCTTGATACTGATCTATCTTTCTCTAATCATATATTGACTATGGGCCTCATTACAAGTATACCGTTAGGAAAACTGATTTTCCGGCATGCCGGTGCCACCTGGTCCAGCAACCCCTGATGCCAGAATCTCCGGCAGATTCTGTGTTGGCATGAACATGCATTTCGGCATGCCAGAAATGGCGGTACCAGCATGCCAGAAACACCATCATAACTACTCCAAAATGACAACACCGTCGTTCTCGGTGCCGGTGACTCCGATTCCGGCAACACGGTCCCAAAGCCACCAGCACCCATAATAGCGGTGCCACAAATACTGTGACTGGAAATACAGTGCACACAATCCTTTGCAATCCTGATAGTAGAGGTGACTTAGACCACTACTGACCACAGAAACTCAACCCTTACCGTGGCATCAAGAGTCTGTGAGACCCAGAGGCTCAGGTTACGTTTTAGTGAGGCAGAGCTCAACATGTTATCGGACACCATAGTCCAGCATGCAGCAGAGCTCTTTTCAAATGGTGAATGCAGGCAGGCCCAGCTGTGCAAAATGATCACCTGGGAAGAGGTTGCCCAGAAAGTGTCAGCAGTCGGCACAACCCACAGCACAGTGCTAGACTGCCACAAGAGGCGGGATGACTTGCGCTTGTGGGTGCACAACCTCCTCTCGGTCCACCGCAGACATGGCATGGCCACAGGTGGCGCAAGCACATCTACAATATGCCTGCTGCACTGGGAGGAGACGTGCAGCAGTGTGCTGCACCTCAAGGCCATCGAAGCGGTCGGTGCTGCGAATGTCAGAGCCAGGACACCTGAAGAGGTTGGTGAGTACACGTAACCCCAATGTAATGTCACCCTCCCTGTCCACCTTGGACATCCCTACTGTATCACCATATGACATGAATGTCCAGTGCACAGTCCAAAACAACAATAAAGCCCTGCATGCCCCCCAAGAGACCAGTAACATGGGTGCACACACCGACATACACCCTTCCCCCAAAACATCACTCATACCACTAATACACCTAGAACACAGCACAGGGACACTGTGCTGCCAACAGAACATGCTTCCGCTGCCACTCAGGCACACATCCCCCTGCCACAGCTCAATTTGTGTGTGCCCGCGATATATCCCCTGGCACAAAGTCACATCAGTGCTTAGCCCCTTCTCCACCCTCAAATGACCAGCGTCACACACAAAGGAAACATGTAACTCCCTCGTTCCAGCCAGCCCGACCCATGAACAGAAATGGCCACCTATCCCTGTAAGTGCAACAGGCAGCAGGCACATGCCAACCCCATACATGGCACACCCCTCTCCAACCCAACATCACACAGCTTGAATGCCACACCCCTAACACTGTACCCAGCAATTGTCAGTACACCGCGACAGTATCACCGGCACACCACTCTACCATGTATGGACATCACACATCCACCTGCACAGTACGCATGACACAAGCATGTGTGCACCATGCCATGTTCCCGACACAGCACAGGCATAAAAAAGATAATACATGAATCTCTGCCTTATTAATCCACACAGTTCACTGACAACCTGCCTTTCTGACTCCCTCAGGAACATCATCTGACAATGAAGAGGTCCATCCAAGCACCTCGAGGGGCAACAGATGTTGACGGCGCCAGACCCAAAGGACCACCACCACCTCCTCCATCCAGGACTCCACAGCCTCAACAGGCACAACTGCCACTGCCACCCCAGCTACGTAACTGGAGGGACTGCTCAAAGAGAGTGGTAGGACTTGGGAGCTGTAGAGATTGGAAACAAAGGGGTGGCGTCCTGCCACATATGTTTTATCATACAGTAATTGTTTGTTTTTCTGATTACTGTGAGACTTTTCTCATTTCACATATTTTTGTATCCTAGAGACTGTGAGATTGTGCTATTTACAGTACAGAGGTATAAGGAAATGATGCAATAAAACACAGGTGACTCTTAGCTTATTTATTCAGCTAATGTCACAGAATAAAGAAAATGGAAATAAATTACCCATGATATTACGATAGTTTTGTAGAACAACACTTTTCCAGCAGTTTAGTGTGGGAGTCTGAATACAGTAGAGTAAAGCCACAGTACAGAACTCACATGGCATAAACTTGAAGGTGCCAAAAAACTTAGTGCATAGAATTAGTACAGTATGTATGTACAGTAGGGCACAGACAATATCACATTTGTAGACATTACTTTTTTACAAACATCATCCTAATATTAGTTTCAAATGGTATATTGGATGTCTTTCGAAGAGGAGAAAACCAAGTCTTTGGTCTAGCCTGGGAGGGAGTCAGACTAATGGCTCTAGTGAGGACTAGTCAGGGTGTCCCTATTATAGCTGCTGCTATATCTGAAGTTACGTAACTGGAGGGACTGCTCAAAGAGAGTGGTAGGACTTGGGAGCTGTAGAGATTGGAAACAAAGGGGTGGCGTCCTGCCACATATGTTTTATCATACAGTAATTGTTTGTTTTTCTGATTACTGTGAGACTTTTCTCATTTCACATATTTTTGTATCCTAGAGACTGTGAGATTGTGCTATTTACAGTACAGAGGTATAAGGAAATGATGCAATAAAACACAGGTGACTCTTAGCTTATTTATTCAGCTAATGTCACAGAATAAAGAAAATGGAAATAAATTACCCATGATATTACGATAGTTTTGTAGAACAACACTTTTCCAGCAGTTTAGTGTGGGAGTCTGAATACAGTAGAGTAAAGCCACAGTACAGAACTCACATGGCATAAACTTGAAGGTGCCAAAAAACTTAGTGCATAGAATTAGTACAGTATGTATGTACAGTAGGGCACAGACAATATCACATTTGTAGACATTACTTTTTTACAAACATCATCCTAATATTAGTTTCAAATGGTATATTGGATGTCTTTCGAAGAGGAGAAAACCAAGTCTTTGGTCTAGCCTGGGAGGGAGTCAGACTAATGGCTCTAGTGAGGACTAGTCAGGGTGTCCCTATTATAGCTGCTGCTATATCTGAAGTTACGTAACTGGAGGGACTGCTCAAAGAGAGTGGTAGGACTTGGGAGCTGTAGAGATTGGAAACAAAGGGGTGGCGTCCTGCCACATATGTTTTATCATACAGTAATTGTTTGTTTTTCTGATTACTGTGAGACTTTTCTCATTTCACATATTTTTGTATCCTAGAGACTGTGAGATTGTGCTATTTACAGTACAGAGGTATAAGGAAATGATGCAATAAAACACAGGTGACTCTTAGCTTATTTATTCAGCTAATGTCACAGAATAAAGAAAATGGAAATAAATTACCCATGATATTACGATAGTTTTGTAGAACAACACTTTTCCAGCAGTTTAGTGTGGGAGTCTGAATACAGTAGAGTAAAGCCACAGTACAGAACTCACATGGCATAAACTTGAAGGTGCCAAAAAACTTAGTGCATAGAATTAGTACAGTATGTATGTACAGTAGGGCACAGACAATATCACATTTGTAGACATTACTTTTTTACAAACATCATCCTAATATTAGTTTCAAATGGTATATTGGATGTCTTTCGAAGAGGAGAAAACCAAGTCTTTGGTCTAGCCTGGGAGGGAGTCAGACTAATGGCTCTAGTGAGGACTAGTCAGGGTGTCCCTATTATAGCTGCTGCTATATCTGAAGTTACGTAACTGGAGGGACTGCTCAAAGAGAGTGGTAGGACTTGGGAGCTGTAGAGATTGGAAACAAAGGGGTGGCGTCCTGCCACATATGTTTTATCATACAGTAATTGTTTGTTTTTCTGATTACTGTGAGACTTTTCTCATTTCACATATTTTTGTATCCTAGAGACTGTGAGATTGTGCTATTTACAGTACAGAGGTATAAGGAAATGATGCAATAAAACACAGGTGACTCTTAGCTTATTTATTCAGCTAATGTCACAGAATAAAGAAAATGGAAATAAATTACCCATGATATTACGATAGTTTTGTAGAACAACACTTTTCCAGCAGTTTAGTGTGGGAGTCTGAATACAGTAGAGTAAAGCCACAGTACAGAACTCACATGGCATAAACTTGAAGGTGCCAAAAAACTTAGTGCATAGAATTAGTACAGTATGTATGTACAGTAGGGCACAGACAATATCACATTTGTAGACATTACTTTTTTACAAACATCATCCTAATATTAGTTTCAAATGGTATATTGGATGTCTTTCGAAGAGGAGAAAACCAAGTCTTTGGTCTAGCCTGGGAGGGAGTCAGACTAATGGCTCTAGTGAGGACTAGTCAGGGTGTCCCTATTATAGCTGCTGCTATATCTGAAGTTACGTAACTGGAGGGACTGCTCAAAGAGAGTGGTAGGACTTGGGAGCTGTAGAGATTGGAAACAAAGGGGTGGCGTCCTGCCACATATGTTTTATCATACAGTAATTGTTTGTTTTTCTGATTACTGTGAGACTTTTCTCATTTCACATATTTTTGTATCCTAGAGACTGTGAGATTGTGCTATTTACAGTACAGAGGTATAAGGAAATGATGCAATAAAACACAGGTGACTCTTAGCTTATTTATTCAGCTAATGTCACAGAATAAAGAAAATGGAAATAAATTACCCATGATATTACGATAGTTTTGTAGAACAACACTTTTCCAGCAGTTTAGTGTGGGAGTCTGAATACAGTAGAGTAAAGCCACAGTACAGAACTCACATGGCATAAACTTGAAGGTGCCAAAAAACTTAGTGCATAGAATTAGTACAGTATGTATGTACAGTAGGGCACAGACAATATCACATTTGTAGACATTACTTTTTTACAAACATCATCCTAATATTAGTTTCAAATGGTATATTGGATGTCTTTCGAAGAGGAGAAAACCAAGTCTTTGGTCTAGCCTGGGAGGGAGTCAGACTAATGGCTCTAGTGAGGACTAGTCAGGGTGTCCCTATTATAGCTGCTGCTATATCTGAAGTTACGTAACTGGAGGGACTGCTCAAAGAGAGTGGTAGGACTTGGGAGCTGTAGAGATTGGAAACAAAGGGGTGGCGTCCTGCCACATATGTTTTATCATACAGTAATTGTTTGTTTTTCTGATTACTGTGAGACTTTTCTCATTTCACATATTTTTGTATCCTAGAGACTGTGAGATTGTGCTATTTACAGTACAGAGGTATAAGGAAATGATGCAATAAAACACAGGTGACTCTTAGCTTATTTATTCAGCTAATGTCACAGAATAAAGAAAATGGAAATAAATTACCCATGATATTACGATAGTTTTGTAGAACAACACTTTTCCAGCAGTTTAGTGTGGGAGTCTGAATACAGTAGAGTAAAGCCACAGTACAGAACTCACATGGCATAAACTTGAAGGTGCCAAAAAACTTAGTGCATAGAATTAGTACAGTATGTATGTACAGTAGGGCACAGACAATATCACATTTGTAGACATTACTTTTTTACAAACATCATCCTAATATTAGTTTCAAATGGTATATTGGATGTCTTTCGAAGAGGAGAAAACCAAGTCTTTGGTCTAGCCTGGGAGGGAGTCAGACTAATGGCTCTAGTGAGGACTAGTCAGGGTGTCCCTATTATAGCTGCTGCTATATCTGAAGTTACGTAACTGGAGGGACTGCTCAAAGAGAGTGGTAGGACTTGGGAGCTGTAGAGATTGGAAACAAAGGGGTGGCGTCCTGCCACATATGTTTTATCATACAGTAATTGTTTGTTTTTCTGATTACTGTGATTACTGATTCCGCTGCCACTCAGGCACACATCCCCCTGCCACAGCTCAATTTGTGTGTGCCCGCGATATATCCCCTGGCACAAAGTCACATCAGTGCTTAGCCCCTTCTCCACCCTCAAATGACCAGCGTCACACACAAAGGAAACATGTAACTCCCTCGTTCCAGCCAGCCCGACCCATGAACAGAAATGGCCACCTATCCCTGTAAGTGCAACAGGCAGCAGGCACATGCCAACCCCATACATGGCACACCCCTCTCCAACCCAACATCACACAGCTTGAATGCCACACCCCTAACACTGTACCCAGCAATTGTCAGTACACCGCGACAGTATCACCGGCACACCACTCTACCATGTATGGACATCACACATCCACCTGCACAGTACGCATGACACAAGCATGTGTGCACCATGCCATGTTCCCGACACAGCACAGGCATAAAAAAGATAATACATGAATCTCTGCCTTATTAATCCACACAGTTCACTGACAACCTGCCTTTCTGACTCCCTCAGGAACATCATCTGACAATGAAGAGGTCCATCCAAGCACCTCGAGGGGCAACAGATGTTGACGGCGCCAGACCCAAAGGACCACCACCACCTCCTCCATCCAGGACTCCACAGCCTCAACAGGCACAACTGCCACTGCCACCCCAGCTGCACCCGTCGAGCCACCTCCGGTCCACAAGCTCAACCCATTGAGCCACCACCGGTCCCACAAGCACAACCCATTGAGCCACCACCAGTCCCACAAGCTCAACCCATTGAGCCACCACCAGTCCCACAAGCTGTACCCACCCAGGCAGCCCCAGCTGCAGCAGTACCACCACTGCAGCCAGATGCACGTGCACATGTGTGCATTGTCGAGGACCTAGCAGATGATGGTGGAGTGGACACGGGGGAGACCACCGACCACAGCACCAGTGAGCTTTTGCTATTCAGCCCCATGGGCCTAATTAGCCCACAATGCCCACCCTTCCCCAGGGTGAGGGAAATGTATGGCTGACTCAGCCGCATGGAACAAAGCGAGGATGCCTTGACAGCCCTGGTGCAGTAGCACCTCTAGGAGGTGCAGCTGATGCATGAGAGCGTCCAGGCTAGTGGGCGTCGTAATGCCTTTGCACTTGGCCGGTGTACACAAGCAATAGTACAGATTTCCCGGAGGGTACGAGAGGGGAACAGCGTAATGTCATTGATAGCCGTGCCAATGGCTATATTCCTCCAGGCCTTCTTAGACCAATGACCCACGGAAATCCACCACGCACCATACACCAGTACAATGCCTGCTAGTTCCGAGCAGAGCAGCCCAAGGTGGCATTCAATGCAGCTGTCCTGCTCGGCACACAGCCGCAAACCTGAACCAAAAAGGGGACGGAAATAGGCCCAGGACACACATGTTCCCCGTCTGTGACTTGTGCAAATCATCCTTGCAGACTATGACAGAAGGTACTTAGAGACAGTTGGGGATGGAGAGTGGGGAGGGATAGTTGGGGAGGGAGAGTGGGGAGGGATAGTTGGGGGGTGGGAGTGGGGAGGGATAGTGTTGCCAGTTATTTTTCCACAGTTGAAAATATTTGCATTGTACAAATGTGCATTGTGGTACAAATACCTTTAACATTAACATAACAACTTCAGATCAAATAAACCACTGAACCACTACTAACAAGATCGCATGCGATTCGCGACACCTCTTCTAGGGGCATAAAGATGGGTGTGCAGGAAAGATCAGAGTGGGTGGGATAAGCAAGGATAGTTGAGGGAGGAAAGAAAGATTGCAAGGGCAAGGCGGGGGTGGGTCCCAGGAAAGTACACCTGGAATCACTCACCAAGTTGAAATGCATTTCTAAAAACATCCACTTCTTCCTCTGAGGACTTAGATTATACTCTATGTTCTACACACTCCCTGTCCCGCCTGCCGCCTTGTGCGTCTCACAATACAGTCATTGCGTTCGCTTGGCCCCCCACAGCTTCTCTGACGGTGCCTGGATGGCTCACAGCAGGCAAAATGAATCATGCTAGGTTGTGCTTATCTTATCCTTGGCTGCTTTTTCACACTGCTGTGAGTTATGAACTCTAGGAAACTCTGATGCTTCTCGTTAGCACGCACCCTGCGGCTCATGGCAACAGAAAAATTGTGTTGCTGCCTCACAGCGCTTCTACAAGAGCAAACAAAGGGATATGACCAATGCATCAGTAGAATGCCTTAATTTTAAAATAGCCAGTAAATACTATGAGAGATCAGAGATGATAGGTTTTACGTCTTTCGCGTGGAGGACTACTGAAGGAGAGACTCCGCTTGTTTGAAATGGACCTGCTGTCCAGGATGGTCCTTTGCAGTGATTTGAAAGTTTTCTTGTTCAGAAAATGTCATCTTGAATGGAAGAAGCCCAAAAGAAGCATTTCAAAATGCAGACAGTCAAGTAGAATAGGCTTCACTGAGTTGGAGAAATTGCTGTGCCTTGCCACCACTTGCAATCAGGCTGAATCTATACGATTGCAAGTGAAAAAATGGAGCTAAAGACACACATTTTTTTGAGTCCATAGGATTCCATGAGGATTTTGGAGAAATTACCACCCACAGCAATTTGTCAATTTTCTTCGAGGTAAAGAGGAGGCGATAGCTGGAGATATCGCCTCCACTTTATTACCAACCATTTAGTTTGGTGGTGGGAGGAAAGTGGCAGTAAAACCTTCACTGCTAAAAAAGGGGCAGCAATAGATCTATCGCCAATTGTTTACTGCTCCGACAAACCCGTAATGAAGACCATTGTATTGTATTGATTATAAGAGATTCAATACCTAAAAAGACCAATTTTTATGCATTGTTCAGCTAACACAGGGAGGGAGTCTGTGAACCTTTGGCTCTCCAGGTGTTTTGTACAGCTCACAATTCACTCAAGTCCCTTTTTCCTAAGTATCTTCTGGAACCTTGTTGTTTGGCATCATGTTGTCTTCACAGTGGAAGCATAGATACAAGAGGTTATTACATGTGTTATATCAGACTTGTTGCCCAGAAGGTATACAGAAAGGATCTTCGTGCTGGTCCAAATTGAAGTGTAATGCGAATTGTTTCTCAATGCTATTTCATAAGAAACCCTTCATTTGTGCATCCTTGTTAAGCCCTTCTCCGGTTGCTTTAAAGAAATAATCAAGGTGGCCTCTGTACGACTCACCCATTGTTCTCTGTCTACTTCCCTAATATGGCTTTCACATTTTTCAGCATTACCCAAATTTCAGGTTATCCATGCCTTCCATGTTATTACACTCATGCAAGTGTGTAGCCAAAGGATTCCACACATCCTTGCTCTTAATGGCCCTGTGATGTTCACTTATCCTCATACGCAACTCCCTCTCTCCATCTTTCTCCTTTTGTATGTAACCTGGGAACAGATGATTTCAAATTGCTTTTGCTGTCCTGTATGTCATTTCAGGCTTTTCATCAACAAATTCTTTTAGATCTGGATCCAACTTGAGGACCTGTCAATGTTTCTTCGAAAATCTAAAGAAGATATTGTCATGCAAACAGCAGTGTGAGATAAACCATACCACAGCGAGGGTAGAGCCATTCACAGTTTGGTTTTTAGGAATCAACAACACAACTCTTGGTTTAAAGTCAACTTTGACATGCTTTCTGTGAGGTACTTGTTGCAATTTCCTCTTTCTTTGAATGTTTGTACCATCATCTTAGTTTCTTTTTTAATTGTTCACTTTCACTGCAATTGCACTTTGCTCTAAGAAACTCTCCCATAGACATATTGTTGATAGTGCTTCTATGATGACAACTGAGTGCCTGCAATGGAGTACTGACTTTTGTTCGTTTTATATATCTCTGCTATGTATTGTGTTTTCCTTAATGTAGATTTCTAAATCTATAACACGGATTGAGGCCTGACTGAAGGCAAAAGGTAATTCCTGGTTAAATTAGGTACCATAATTTATGAAGGTTGCGATGGAGCCGCTCCGACAGTCTGTCGATGGAAGTCTTCACTGATTATGAACACATTATTAGCCATATTAAATTGTAGGAGCTCTAAAATCATATCTCAGTGAAATATGTGGGGGACTGACTGCGTCTCAAAGAAATAACTAAGTACTTGTACCTCTCTTTTATGCTTAATCGATGTATAAAGTGCCTCAACAACATCTGTTAGCAGAATATAATCTTCCCATTTTATATGACTTAGGGCCTCATTACGACCCAGGCGGTAAGGGGTTTACGGCGGCGTAAACAGCGCCGACCCTTACCGCCTGATTCCGAGGTCCCTTAGCGCCATGGAGGACTTAACACCTGCTTTTAGCAGGTGTTAAAATCCATGGCGCTAAGGGACCTTGATGTTGATTACGCCACCGTAATTTACGGTGGCGTAATTAACGCCTTCCCCACTCCCATTATGCCCTATGGGGCAAAAATGGGAATGGGGAAGGGTAAATGGGGATTGGGGACTTACCGCCCCGCCAAGGTCGGAATGGGGCGGTAAGTCCGCCAACCACCATGGCGTAAACGTAGTTTACGCCATGGTGGTAAAGTCACGGCCCAGGCGGTAACTTACCGCCTGGGTCGTAATGAGGCCCTTAGTTAGTTGAGAATATGGCGTTAATCCCCTGTTCCAGTGGCTGTAATGGGGGATAATGGCCCGGGGGCCCAACTTATCAGCCCAAGTGAAGTGAGGGCCGATAACGAGGGCTTCAGGCCGTTTTCCCCCATTCCAGCCACTGGAATGGGGGATTAAGGCTATTAGCACCCCGGGTTACCAAAGCAGCAACCCGGGGTGCTAAAAAAAATGATTTTCCTTTGAACAATGGGACGCGCGTGGCGTCCCGTTGCACAAAGGGAAATCCTTTTCCAGGATGGCCACCATGGAAAGGGAAGCAGGGCTCTGTACGGAGCCCCTCTTCCCCTTCCATGGTGACTTGTGGGAACAAAGGGAGGGAGTGGATGTGGCAGCGCAACCGCCCCCACCGAAATAAGGTAAGCAGGGGGTGGGGGCCTGAAAAATAAGGGAATGCGGGCTTGTACCGGCGATTTAGGCCTGTGTTCCTAGCCATCTGATTGGCTGGCTCGCCCCGCCAGGGTGCTTATACCAATTGTGTTATGAGTACATCATTTTTGCTCAAATACACAGCGTTGCTAATCACTATCTATGTCAGGGCTCTGTATCCCTTGGCTCTCCAGATGTTTTGGAATATAACTCCCACTATCACTAGGTGCATAGCCCATGGGGAGGGTTCCTAAGAAAGCAGAAATACATAACAGCCACTAAATCAATATGGGCTGCATTATGTATTCTCAATAAACATAAAACAGTATTATCAGAAAATATCATTTTTAATATATTAATCTCTAATTCAGCACAGGTAATACAAAAATAGTTTCAAAAACATATACACATAACATAGTCATATACATGTTAAAAACATTCCACCTCACAGTATAGACAGAAACTTATATAAGTTGGGCTGTGACACACAATGGGAAATGAGATCAATTAAGTTGCCATTCTGGTGCTATACTGATCTAATTGTCGGCATAAATGTTTCTATACTGTGAGGTGGAATGTTTTTTGAGAATACATAATGCAGCCCATATTGATTTAGTGGCTGTTATGTATTTCTGCTTTCTGAGGGGATAAGTTCACTGTTTTATCCTTCCTTTTGTTGAAATATATGTTATATATCCTCACTTAGTAGGAGGGATCATCACCAGAGTGTGGGGTTATCCCTGTAGAAGAGTATCCGAGGGTTCCTAAGAGTCAGAGTCCAAAACGTCTGCAGAGCCCCAGGCTGCAGAGGTCTGATTTATGTACCTGGTTATAGGCTAAGTAATTGACCCATTTCCATTGAGAACTGGTTTGATTTGTGACAATACATTGCAATATTTGTCTATTTGTGTCTGATTGTGGATGTTTTACAGTCAGGAAACTTCTTTCTTAAATTGTAATCTGTCCTAAATCTAACCACTTCATGAGAGGTTCATACGCTGCTTTCAAAACCTCTCTTTTTGGGTTGGGGTAAAAATGAGAAAATCCAAAAAGTTCTCCAGAAAGGAGCTGGACTATAATGAATTAGAGGCGCAGAAGAATCAAAATATGATAGCGTCTTGCGAAAAATCCTGTTGAGGGAGTCAACCCCTAATAGTTCACTGAACAGCTGAGGCCCAAAAGGGGGAAACACCGAGGATGACGAAGCTTAATGCTCCTCTAACAATATGCCAACTCAAGATGGCGGAGTCCTGACCGGCCCAAGAAATCTATCGTGCAAGCCACATATTCCATCCAATAGAAGCCAAATGCCCTCAAACAAAACATGCGCAAACGTAGTAGATCATGCAGCGTGCCGTGATGCGTCTCTTCACGGGCAGGAGGAGCTCGCATTCCAGACAGGCGCACCAGCGAGCCCACTTACAGGGAAGCCCCCGCTATGGCATACACCGCTGGTGCCACCCTGGTGTTGGGCGGCCATGGGGACGAGACCAGCGGACTCAAAACATGCCGACCGCGCTTTTGAGCCTTCAGTGTGCATAGCTGCGCCTCAATCCGCTGCCCAAGTAGGCTCACTTGATTAGCTGGAAGTCTAATCAGGGGCCTGCTGATCAAGGGGGTGGGGGTGCTTCTGATTGCTGCACACTGCCACAGATTCCTCGATCAAAAGCTCAATTGAGTTCGGGAAAGTATATAAAAGAAATGCAGATCAAAATGATTGTGTGGGTGTTAGGGTGCGATGGCAAACATAGAGATACATGAGAGGCGAGAGAGACGGGGAAAGAGGAGGGTAGAGAGAGAGAGAAAGCGAGAGAGGCAGATGAAGAGATGGAACATTAAAAGAGAGACGATAGAGTGAGCGAGAGCGAGAGAGAGAGAGGAGAGAGGGAAAGGATAGTGCCAGCAGAGGGGAGGGAAAGACAGAGTGGAGGGGAGGGAGCACAATTGAAGGAGGACGGTGAGTGCCAGAGAAAGGGAGTGGAACGCTGGGAATGACTGGGCCAGAAGAGTGCTCCAGTTATAGAAGAGCAGGTGAGGTTTGAAGGGCAAGATAAATGCCCCACAGAGACTACTGGTGTCAAGTGTGCGCCCGTGGTCTTTCTGGCAAAGTGCAAGGATGCGTGGCATGGTTGCTCCCCAGGGTGCAGTTGGATACAGAGGGCAAACCACGGACAGGCCCTGGCAATGGAACGCCGGGAATTGGCGGTATTATTTTCCCTTCCCCACGATACTGGAAAGCCTCAACCATTGACCTGAAGCAGGGATAGTGTTACCAGTGTGATGGATGGCTTGGTCTTCACTGATGATCCAGAAGACAGAAGGACAAAAGAGGGAGGCGGGGTCTAAGGGGAGAGGAAAACTGCAGTAAAAGGGAGGAACAGGAGAAGAGAAGCCCAAGGTGGAAGGAACAAGGCAGGTGGGGCAGATATACAGCAGAGAAGGACAAGGCAACAGAAGATGGAAAAGCCGGCAAGGAATGGGAGCGAAGGAGACTGGAGGAGAAACCAGGGTCAAGAAACAGGATCATCACTCACCGCACAGAGCAGGGTTGAGACGCAGTGTCCATGTCTCCAGAGGCCCCTGAAATAGAGATTGGCATAGAAATTAGGCTAGCTCCATTTCCGCCAATCAATTGCAGTGTTTTGTACAATGCATGTGCTCCCAGATGGAGCACTGATCTTCTGCACATTCGCAGTTCATTAAAGATGTTGACGCCCATGCCGCATCGGCCCCTTGCACGTCTGTGACCAGTAGGTGCCAGCATGTACCGAGGACGCCGGCTGTACGTGGTGTGCCACTGTGGGTTGAGCCTCCAGGCCCCAGGTAGGTGCCCCGTAGGGGCAGAGTTGATACTCTGAAGGTCCGCCTGAGCCCCAGGTTTCCATGGACGGAGTTGGTAGAACTGGCGAACAAGGCAAGGAGCGTGAACATGGGTGGCTGGCTCCCACGGTCACAGAGAGGGTACCCCTTCCAGTCAGTCAGGAAGAACAGATGGCCCTTCAGCAAGGGCGCATCACAGATTTCATTGACTTCATTGGCTTCATACTAATCTCCTTTGGACATCTTCAGAGGCAGTGGCTCAGGACATTGCCTGTGACAACGGTCCGGGAAGTGTTTTTTCAGCAGCGGCACCATGAAACACGAGATGTACCCGCCAAGACGCTGGCAATTGCAGACAAACAGCGACAGGCGAGATGCAAATAGTGACACGGAAGCGGCCCAGATATTGAAGTGCCAAATTGGTTGGGATTTTACGTACCAGTAAGTTCTTAGTGGAAAGCCACACTTTGTCACCAACATGGTATTCAGGGGCTGGTGAGTGACGATGTGCGCTTGAATTTTCTGAACTTGCTTGGAATCCTCCAACGCAGTCTTGGTAATACAATGAATGTCCTGAAAGCGGTGAATCAAGGCATCAGTAGATGGAACCTTACAGTGCATAGTAACAGGTAAGGGGATGACCTTGGGATGGAATCCATACATACAGTAGAAAGAACTGTGATTGGTGGTGGAATGAGTAGAGTTCTCATAAGAGACTTCAGCGAAATGCAGATGATCACACCAGTTCGATTGTAGGGTATTGGAAAAGCACTGTAGATATTGTTCTAATGTTTGATTGGTCTGTCCTCTGTCCATTCATCTGGGGATGGTTTCCTGAACTAAGGGCACTTTGTATTCTTAGGTGTTTACATAGCATTGTCCTGAACTTGGAAATAAACTGTGCAGTGCGATCTGTGATGATTTTTTCGTCCGTGCAACTGGTACATTTCCTGGAAGAACATACTGGCCATCTGATCAGCTGTGGGTAATTTCTCCTAGTCCAGGAAATGAGCCAATTTGGTGTAACAGTCAATAACGACCATAATACAAGTCTTGCCATTTGACAGAGGGAGTTCCACTATAAAATCAGTTGCGATGGTGTGCCAGGGCTACGGTGGTGTTTCCAAAGGCTGTAGCAGGCAGGTCTTCATCTGGGCACTGTGACACTAGGGAGGTGAGCCACTCGCAAGACCCTCCCTAGGGGTCTGGGCAAGTGGGACCTCAATGGGAGTGACCCCCCCACCCCCTCAGGGGACAAGGACTCCCGTTGTGATGCGGAACTCCCAGGAGAAAATATCATATCTGATTTTATGGGACTGTGAGCTATGAAGATTAATCTGTCATCCTTATATTTGGCTTCAGGCAATGTGGGGACCAACCAGCCAAACCAAAGAAAAATAATTATCTCTTTAAAAACAAACATGGATATAACTGAGACAAGTAGCTCTTGTGAGGAGAGAGCACATGGTACGCAGGGGAAGCCTCCCCTGACGTGATTACACCTTGGAGAGGTGGAGTAGAATGAAGTCATGGAGCCTGCGACTTCTGGACAGGCCAGGAATGCCAGAGTTTGATGCCGGAGAGCAGAAGAATCCTGCAATGGGAGAACCATTGCCCGAACGGGAATGCAAGACCTGTGCAAGGTGGTGGTGTGACCACAGATGCATCATGGTGGGTGAGAGGCCTAGCTAACCATGCCGAGACTGCCCAAGAAGGGAGTACCACGGGCTCCCTGCTGCCCACGTCTGTAGACTGCATCCTGCTACAGAGAAGCCGAGAGCGTGACGTTGGAGAGGCAAGAGGAGAAGAACCGAGAAACCAAATACACAAGTGCGCGCCAAGCCCCGCAAGGTTCCCCATGCGTCGAAAAAAGTACCAGGGAGAATGGGAAAAGCAGGAAGCCATCGGGGCAATGTATTGGGAGAAGAGAAGCTTCTCAAAGTTGCATGTATGAAGATCAAACATTAAATCTGCAGATTTGGAGATATGTGAAATGTATACAGCGTATAACAAATAACACTGGGGAAAAAGATAAAAAGACGAAACAAATACCTTGGGAGGAAAGGAGAAACCCTGAGGTACCGAGGCTGAAAGAGGGAAGAGTGGCCACAACAATGTGCACTTAGAAGATGCTGAAACTAGCCTTTGCATCGCACACAATTGATTTATGAGGATCGCAAATACACTGCACTTAGATGAAAATACGAAGATAGCCAATGTATTGCACTTGGAAGAATGTGGAAGCTAGTCTATGCACTGCACACTTGATGTATGAGTATAGCAAACAGACTGCACTTACATGAACTATGAAGATAGCCAATGTATTGCACTTAGAGGTTTTTTTTTATGGTGGCCAGTGTATTACACGCAGATGAATTGCAAAGCCAGCTAATGTGTAGCACTTGGAAGAGTTGTGAAACTAGTCCATGCATTACATTTAGGAGAACCCTCAAGGATAGCCAATGTACTGCACTTAGACAAATTGTGACAGTTAGCCTATGTAGAACAACTCATAAGTATTGTGAAGATAACCGAGGTATTAACATTGAGAGTAGCCAATGTACTAACCACATCTGCCTTGCTACTCTCTGCATGACTCCCGTGTACCCCCCACACACTCATGGGCCACCCAAATCACACTCAAAACACACATCCAACATAACACTGGCATACAACAACAATTCTTGACACTGGACCTTACCCCTCTGGATACACAATCACATTCACTTAGAAAACCGACTTGAACAGGATGCCAGTTTCTCCTAAAGCATCAACAGAAGAGCACAGCTTCTATTCTATCCCTCTTCCCTCACAGACCCACCCTCACCCTCTTTCTTACAAAGCCATGTGAGTGCCTGGAAACTATGCCAATGGTAACGGTGCACAGTGCAGGGTATAAGACAGATTAACATAAAATAACAAATAAGTGCAACAACTGTTGTGAAAAGAGACTGTTAATAGAACAGAATCAGCAGAGAGACAATCCAGTACCAAGAACCCAGGAGATCGGGAATCGGAATTGGTGCAATGTCTTACAAAACCTAGGGAGGATTAACCCTCAAGAAGATGAGAGACATACCATTAAAGATACAAGGTTGAGAAAGTATTCTAAGGAAAATTGTAGTAAAGGCTGGAAACAAATTGATTCAAGACCTAAAAGTATACGGGAAGAGCTACAAAAGCTTATGAGGGAAGCCTCAAGTGACTATTTAGAAAGATAACTTACAGAATTAAATATTCTAAACAGAGACATTTGAATGTCAATAGCCACAGGACACAAGATACAGATTGAAGGAGAAAGCCACTCCGAAGAAAGGCATGCAGAGAGACAATCAAGAGAAGAGAGACATTATTTTGGCGCTTTTGAGTTATTCATGCTAGTGGTAGGGTCAGGGAGAGTTAGGTTGGGACTGAGGACAGTTACTTTTGGACGACCGTCAAGCACCTTCAGTTAATTGATATAGGCAGGGTGATCTCTTTAGTAACAAGGAAACATAGGCCTTTTTCTATAATTTCTTTAAAGAAAGTTACCATGTCCTTAACGTGCCTGACTCCTTCTTCCGACTTGCGACAGCGCTCACTGGGTAGTTAGCTATGCATTGTTCTACTTGAGCATGAAGCATAGGCTACCAAATCTGCTTCTGCATGAGGTGCAGGGTCTCACGACAGCACCTATGCCCTCCAATTTTAGTACCATGAAAACAGCTCATCAGTTGGACTCTCGTATCAGTAATGTACAACCTGTTTTCATGGAAGTCCAGGCAATGTTCCGTTTTGGTATCTATGATACATAGGATGTCATGTATGTTTTGATCATGGGCCATATCTTCTTGTATCTATTCCAACAATGGTAGAAGGGCAGCCAAGAAATGTTTTGCAGGTAAGACGCATGTGTCGGGATGCGCCTTCCGTTCGGTAGACAATGATCGAGATAATGCATCTACCTTGTCATTACGGGACCCCGGAATATACGTGATGTGGAAGTTGTACTGTACTGGCAAAAGAAGAAAGCCCACCTAGCATGGCATGCATTTCAACAAGCAAGGGATTGTAAGTATTGCAGGTTTTGGCGATTGGTACGAACTTCAGCAGAAAACCGAAAATCCTGTTAATGCTGTCGCCATTCGGAGAATACTTACTTTATAGCCAAAAGCTCTTTTTCTATGACTGAATAGTTACGTTCTTGCTCATAGAGTTTTCTTGAATAATAGCCAATGGGATGTTCCAAACTGGTATCATCGTTTTGCTGCAGGAGCACTGTCCCTATGGTTTCGTCGGATACGTCAGATTCTCCTATGAAGCTCATGGTGTCGTCTGGATGCTGTAAGAGCAAACGCCTTCTTGAGATGGTGAAAAGCAGTACCTGCCTTTATGTCCCAGGCGAAGGCGGTCCATTTTCATAACAGACATGGCACTTTTGCTGAGATGTGAGTGCAGCCCTGAATGAATTGTTGATAGTAATTTGAAAAGTCAGGAAACTGTTGCATAGCCTTGATGCCCTGTGGTCTCACAAATTCATGATGGCCTGGACTTTGCATGGATCCATATGTATTCCATGGGTGCTGATGATATAGCCCAAGAATTCAATGGACTCCTGATGGAATTGACACTTTTCCAGCTTTACATCAAGATCATGTGCATGTCGCCTGCACAAGACTTTGGACACATGTCCCACAATGCGATTCCACTGATGGAGAGAACACCAGGATGTCGTCTAGATATACCCGGATGAAATGCCCCAGAATGTCAGAGAAGATGGCATCCGTAAAACATTGGGAAATGGCTGGTACATTGCGCAATCCGAAGGGCATCACCCAATACTGAAAATGGCCATATGGGGTTTTAAAGGCGCTTTTGCACTCATCCTCAGACTTTACTTGTAATAAGGGATAAGCACCCCGTAAGTCAAATTTGGTAAATATGTGAGTCGAGCAAAGCGATTCCAGTATGTTCTTCATCAGGGGAATGGGATATCAGTCCTTCTGGGTGATCCCATTGAGGTCTTAGTAGTACACACAGAGCTGATGGACTTCCCCTTTCTTAGGCACAAAGAAGAGCACCAATAGGGGACTTAGAAGGAGCAATAAATCCCTGTTCTAGACAATCATCAGGTTATGCAGGAAGCAGTCCCTTTTTATCCTTAGTCAAGGAGTATATGTAATCATGTGGGATTGCTTTTTCTTCTTTGAGATTAATCTCACAAACGTAAGGCATGAGCGGAGGCAACGGGATGGCAGTAGTTTCGTAGAACTCCTGTTGGAACAAGCAATAGTCAATGGGTACTTGCTGACATGCTTTGATACAGTGGTTTGTTGCTTCCTGTTTGATGGTTTGAACAGTGGGCACAGCGTGATGATGTTGGCAACACTAGGTTGTGCATATATCTGAACAGAATATTAGGGTCTGTGTAGTCCAATTGATTTGAGGATTATTTTTGGAAAACCACGGTAAACCCAAGACTACTGAATAAGACGTGGTTTTCATTACATTCAATGCCAGGGACTCTCCATGCTGATTTATCCACAGTTTCAGTGTCCTGGTCTGGTGGGTCACAGGTCCAGAATACAATGGCATGCCATCGATCCTTCAATCATGTCCATCAATGGCCCGGGCAATGACTGCTACAAAATGAGTGTGCACAAAGGACTGGTCAACATAATTACCGGATGTACCAAAATCAATGAATGCCGTGGTGGGTACTGTTTTTTTCAGTCAAGTCAGATTTACTGCCACAACCATTAGTGGTACAGGAGTCATGGATGGCAGCATGTCAACCGAAAGTGTGGCAAGAGTTAAGAGTGGGTTTACTGATTCCTTCCCATCTGTCATAGACCCAATAGTTTCCAATCGACTTGGGAGGGCGCACTGGACAGTTCCATATGTAATACCCCGAACCTCCACAGTACATACAGAGGCGATCTGCCCTGTGCCGTTTCATCTCTGCATCAGTCAAGGGTCCCCTAAGAGTACCCAATTGCATTGGTTCCTCCAGAGGTTCGGTACTGTAGATGAAGTGACCGTCATAGGACATCGATCTGTCTAGTGGTTTTGTTGGTAGCAGTGTCGCTCGCTTCGATGTTCGGATAGGCGGTGGTCGATCACAAGGACTTGATCGATAAGAGCTGTGATTGATCTGAGGATGTCATCCCTTCTCCCCTAGGGGGAGATCTTTCCCATGGGGCCAGGGCGGTGTGTCCACAGTACAATAGTCCCCCTGAGGGTGGTGCACCGAGGAAGGATCACAGGGGGAGGAACCCCCTTATGGGATTAGGGGATTAGGGACAACCAGGTTCGGGGAACACAGTATGGCCCGCATTAGTACATTTAATCCCTTGTCCAATGTTTAATCCTCCCCTCCCCTATTTTGATAAGGGCAATATCTGTTATTGTTAGGTTAGTCAACTTTATATACTTGACAAGATTCAAATCTTAGAAAATGCAAAGTATGTTACATCTGATTCAATGTCATCTACTGAGAAGAAGAAGATGACCTGGAGTCCAAGGATCACTGTGGAGAAACAGAATGAGCTCTCTAGCTTCTCAATTATTGAGAAGAAGAAGATGATCACAAGAATAAAGATCACACTGGAGAAACAGAGTGAGCGATCAAGCTTCTCAACGGATGTAATTGGCCCAAAGCAATTCCCTTTTCCAACACGTGGGTTTAAGCATCCCACAGCTGAGATGCAGCAAGAAAGCTATCCTCCAAGGAGGAATCCAGTGAACCGTGTAGTGGTGAACGGGATGTAAGCCAGCAGGTAGGAAGCCAAGAGCAGAGGACAAGAAGCTGAGCAGGGTCCAAGCAGCAAGAACTGCCTGGCTGTTCCCGCATGAAACCTCTGGGCATCCAGAGCACTGTGGAAGCGTCCATGAGAGAAGACTCACTGCCGGGGAGAAGCAGATGTCAGGAGCGCCACTGCAGACTGCAACAAAGCCCTAAACGCTATCGAAGCCTCAAGAGACACAGCAGCTGCTCGGGAAATGTCGGTACTTATCAGAGAGAAGCAAACAGGTATGCGGGTTACCCGAGTGGTGCTGGAGGTCTGGGGGAGCAAGAAGGTGAAAGCAGAAGCTGGATCAAGAGGGTCTGGGACCCTGGTAATGAAGTGTGAGTCTGGGATCCACAGCCAAGTAGAATTTTGCAAGACTGGGACCCGCACTCAAAAAGAAATAGTCCACATTAAGACTGTTGCCTGGCTGGAGAGTAAACCAAGCAACTGTCAATGTTATGAGCCTGGGTCTCGCACACAGAGATGGACAGTCCTTGAGAGGACAAAGGCTTGGCAGGAGAGTATGCTGAGTCGGTTTGAATATTGCAAGTCCGGAACCCGCTCCCAAATAAGAAGTTCATGAAAAGATAACTGCTTGGCAGACAGTGAACCAAGCAGTTATATTGAGAGTCTGGGACTCGCACCCAAAAGAGGGACAGTCCATGAGAGGTCTTTTGCTTGGCAAAGAAGAAACCAAGCCAATCGGAATACTGCGAGTCTGTTGTCCCGTAGCCGAGAGAATATGAAGACTAATGTGACATCATGATAAATCCAGTGCCAGACAAGAAAGTCACTAGACCAAGAAAGAAGGGATTTGGAAGTATTATACAATTCTAGAGATTCTGATTGTCTGTTCGATTTAAGCAGCGCAAAACCCCTGACCTAGAATGTGAAGGACCAACTCATTACAATGTTTACAAAAGTGCAGAGCTAAATAGAAAAGCCTGTATCCCGTGTTAGGTTTATTCACTCACAAACACTATGAAAACAAAAATAAATAAATTGGATGAATCAGAATTGGTTTTAAGTTGTCTTTTGATCCTCCCTGCTGTTACACCCGTGATTAGGTTATTTCTTTTTCCTCCCGCAATCCTGGTATCTGATTGGTTACTCCCTGCTTTAAATCTAGGGCCGGCACCTGTTTCCCCAGGAGCTTCATCTGTAGCCTCTAGTTCATAGTGGAGATTTCAGGCAGGCACCACCAGGTTCAAACCTTCAGCTACTACTTGAAGTCAGGTGGAGGAGCGTAGGTCTGCACGCAACTCTGCCCCGGTCGTGGTATGCTGCTGAGTATCTGCAGCGTGCTCCAGAGTGCCTCTGCTCCTCGGGCACACTTTGGGTGTGTTGCGGTTGCTCCATCTGGTCTCATTCGCTGTGGTTTTAATCTTGCATTGGGTTGGCAGATATGGAGATGAACCACAAAAAGCCTTGCTCTAGCCCTTCTTGTCCATTACATGGTCAGATGAGGTGCTTAGATAGAGCCCCGGATGAGGGGATTATCATGTTTACTCTGTGCCAGACCGCATTTGGTGGATTTTTCTATGAACTATGACCAGGGGTCATATTACAAAATCTGTGCACTGGCGCATGTGGAATTTAGCATGCTACTAGCACCAGTGAAAAGATGCCCTATTGTTATTGTTTTTATGCATTTTTGTACCAGGCAAACGTTTCCTAGTGGTGTCAGAGCAAGATTTAGCACCAGGGTCAGCCTTCCCCTGGTGCAAAAATGCATTGAAAGAATATGATTTTTGCCCAACCATTTTTGCACAAGTACATTATTTACCCTAGTGCTAATACAATGGTTTGCTATTGTTTCCCATTTGGTCTTTCTGCCTTTGGAGGGCCCAATTTATAAAGATTTGCACTGAAAGCAATCAGAGATGTCCAAAGCCTTGTTGAGTCAGTTTCACTTAACCAAAATGACAAATCCTTTTTCCGCGAATTGGAACGACAACCATAGAAAGGGTGACAAGAAGGTAAGTGAAAAGAGATTAAAAAAGGGAAAATGCAAACAAGAGAGAGGGTTTTAAAAATTGCGACTGGTGAGATGTTTAGGCTGGGCAGGGGGGTATAAAAAAGGGTCCAATGCACCATTAAAAATAATAATAATAATTTAGTTAAAAAGGGCTGGTCGTCAAAAAAGGACAATTTCTGTGACAAAGTCATTTGAGCCTAAGGTACTTATAACACACCACTTCGGTGGACATCTGCCGCAGGCATGACGATCCATCCACACACTTAAGAAAGCACTATGACTACGACAAATTTGGTCTAGCTGGACACTTGCGTCTTTGCCTCCTTACACCAGACTTGCCTCAATGCCTCTGCCATTAGAATACAGTGACAACCTATGACAGAATTCGCTCTAGCTGGACACATAACAAGTCTCCTGCACTAGTGCGCTCTTGCGACCTACCTCAGCACCCATGCATGTGCCTGACCTCTTGGGTTGCTTACTGGAGCCTGGCCAGCCCACCAAATTCCTAATCGTGGCCAAATGCACACACGCATTCTACTCCTTTCAGAGAATTTTTCCATGCCTGGACTTCGGTCCCCGAGGGCGTTCCCACCACAAGCGCGCTGAGGCCATACAAATGGGACAAAACGCTTCATAACTGACTACCATTACTACTACAAAGGATAGGTCCATAGGAAACATTTGTAGAATTGAAGCCACAACATTCTATATGGTTTAAAGAACACTCTACAACACAAATCCGTCCCACCTGGTGGCGAAAGAGACCCTCTCTGGACGCCCACGTCTCGGGAGGAGGCTGGCGAAGGCTAGACTGGAGATCAGAAAAGGCATAAATGAGAAAACCCGAAGAAGAGGGATGAGATGAATTTCCCCCTTAAAAGCCACTACCACAAGAGGAAGAAGTAAACATTATAAAAGCGCCCCAGAAGCTTCAAACCTTTTCCTCATGAAGTGAAGGAAGCACCTGCAGAAAACCTCAACCTTTTGACCAAATATTCTGTAGTAGGGGTGGGGGGGCACAACAGAGTGGGACAATAAGACATCTCAGATGGCCACTTCCTCACCCCCCTTTACAAATGAATGAACAGAAGGGTCAATAATGTCAATAAAGTCCTTGTAAAAACCTTACAGTAGTGGCGTGAATCTCTTCTGGGTACAATCATATTTTAAAAATAAATACCATGGATGTTTGGAAATATTGGATACGGGATTGATGAGCCAAGTCCTCCAAACCCAATGAGAGCCAGGGACATCATTTAGGGGTTGCCAGGGACGCCATTTAGGGGTCGCCAGGGGTTGCAACTGTGATCCCTGAGGTCTCCCTAGCTACCCCTAAAAAAAAAAAAACGAAAAGAAAAATGTTTTTTTCTTCATTCAAGTACCTGGGCTGTGGCCAGCGCCATGTGGCTATTTGCTTCTGGAGTGGCTGGCTATCTTGTTCAGGCCTTTTAAAAAAAAATAGGGGTTATACAAGTCTAACACTTCACCAGTGACCCTCAATAAGAAAGAATAGGATTACCAAATAATGTGTCTTTCTGGAATTCTATACAATAACTGCTAGACTCATTAAAGGTTTATTTCAGGCTCACTTCAGGGGGTGAGTCACTGATTTAGTCTGTTCTTAACCACCTCATCTCAGCCTTTCAGCTTTCTGAGGTCGATAAATGAGTACCAACACAGCTTGGGTGATATTGTATGTATATTTGTTCAATATAAAGCGCTTAAGCGTAAATGTTATATAATAACACAACATTATCATTTGGTCATGGACGTCTGCTTGCATTCACAGTAATTTGGTAATATGGGCCTATACACACTGATCTTAACGATACATATGGCGATCCATTCTTGTATGAAATATACATCACATTATAGTGATATCGTAACCATGTCTTTCCTAGTGTACTTAGGAAAAATGCTATGCGATGCCACTTGCTGTTTTGTCAAGGGTTGAAAGGTTGTGTTCCATTGCTTCCTGCGATATCACTTTGGGGTGGGGTCAAATGACATCACTTCCAGTGATGTCACCAGAGGTCAAAGGTCATGTGATGTCACTTCCGCTACCCCTGGCATTTTGGTGAAATGACGTCCCTGATGAGAGCCTTCATGTTCGCGAGCGAAATAAGCCACATTCCTACAAAACTTGAAATGATCACCCGAGAAAGTACCAGGCCTTTTTTGGAGCAGTCACAGCACTTTGTCAAAGTCTGAGCACACACACTGCGGCAGCACCGGCTTTCCCCGAGATGTTCTCAGGTGCATTCGCGTGCTGTATTTCAACAAACTGTCCTAATCTTTCAGCAACTGAAGCCAAAGTTGGGAAATTGCTGCACTCCGAAAAAAACGCCATTACTCTCCAAGCAGGAGATGTGTCACTTTCCTTTATTACGTTTCACAGGTGGTGGAAGCGAGTGGGGGCTTTCTGGGACAGGAGGCGGTGGAGAGGACAGCAGGATTCTCCAAGAGTGGAATTAAAGTTTGTATTAAACGTTATGTGAAACCAGATGAGAAACCGAGAAAGTAGCTATAACTAACATTTTAGAATGACCGTTCAATCAGAAAGCCATTTAAGAATATTAATTATTAATGTAGGCTAAGTTTGTAGAGCGCACTTTCACCCAAGGGTATCTTGGCGCTAGGAAAACACGAGGGCAGACCACCAGGCACTGAAACCTAGAAGAGCAAAGTTTTCAGGGTGCGTCTGAATTCTAAGTGGTTTTAGATGCACCTATGGGGCAAAGGTAGGGCATTCTGTAACTTGATAGCGGGCACCAAGAAAGCCTGGCCACCAACCCCGGACAGTCAGAATTTCGGGAGTAGAACTAAGCATGCTGTCCCAGAGCGGAGTGCCTGACCAGGAAGATAGGGAACACATTTGTCCTGAAGACACATATTACACATAAATATTTGAACAAAAACAAATAAAAGCAATAGCAATGTGGTCAGTAAGGATAGATTATTAGCAATGATGATCAATAACTGCATCTTTGATGTCTAATCTTTGCTCTCTATATATCTCTATTCTCTGCGGTGAGTGTGGAGCATGTTATTTCGCCAAAATGCCAGGGATAGCGGAAGTGACATAACACGACCCTTGACCTCTGATGACATCACAGGAAGTGATATCATTTGACCCAACCCCAAAGTGAAATAACAGAAAGCGATGCAACACGATACAGCCCTTGACAAAACAGGGCATCATATAGCATTGTTCCTAAGAACACTACGGAAAACTATGGTTACGATATCACTATAATGTGATATACATTTTGTTTGCTTCTTTCATGTACGAATAACTTTTATTGTAAATTTTCAATTTGACCATTCTAATCTCTAATGAGTGTCGCGTTACAATGTTGACAAACTCTATAAACCAAACTGTATATGACATTGTCGAAACACCTGTTCTAAAATAATGCATTGGTGGTTGTCTGTTCATTAACTAAATAGATTTTTTTTTTTATTATTCAATTTTAATTTTCTGTTTCCCTCCACTTTCCTTCTTGTTCCATTCACGTCATTGTAATCGTTTAAGGATTTCAATTATGTATTGTATGTACATTTAATTGTTTTTCATGTAATCATAAAACGAAGAAATTGATTGAAAGGTTGACCAGCCAAAACAACAGTAAATAAAAAAGAATCAATAAAGATATATATTTCATACAAGAATGGATTACCATATGTATCGTTAATATCAGTCTGTATAGGGCCATATTAATGCAAGCAGACGTCTAAGGCCAAATGATAATGATGTGTTTTTATAAAAACACTTATGCTTAAGCGCTTTATATAGAACAAATGTACATACAATATCAAACTTCCTACTGCACCTCCTCATAGGTATTCTTTTTCCTCTCCTTCCCCCAGAAGCTCATGGTCTCCCAAGCTCTGGTTCTCTCTAAATTGGACTATTGGAACAGCCTCTTTCTAAATCTACCTGCCTCTACTCTCTGCTCTCTGCAACTAATCCAGAACAGGACTGCAAGACTTGCCCTTGGCCTCAAGCCCTGGGATCGTATCTCTCCAACTCTGAAATCTCTCCATTGGCTCCCATTTGATGCAAGGATTAAATCTAAAACCCTCTGCATTGTCCACAGAGCTTTCTGGGACCTGGGTCCAAAATACCTTCAGCTATCCCTACGCAAATAACTCCCCTCTCAAGCTCTTTGCTCCTCTACCTCTAATTCCCTCAGGGTCAGTCGTTTTTCAAAGAAACAAGCTGGGGTAGATCTCTTTCTTCGGCTCGGGCCTCCCTCTGGAACAGCCTCCCTGCCACTCTAAAACTTGAGGAGAACCATCTCCGGTTCCGGAAGCACCTCAAGACCTTCGTCTTTTCTTCTGCCTTTGCTCTCCCTCTCCCCTGCTGATCTGTTCTCTCTTGGCACCGTGCACCTGGCCACCCTCTGTCCTCCGGGCCCAGGCACCTGCTCACCCTGCCACCCCCTTACACTGCCTCTGGGCCACCCTTTGCACAGTGGTCTGTATCTGTACCCATACAGCTCCTCGGTTTTTCTTCCTGCACTTATCAGACCTACCCTGTCTGCTGCCTTAAACCTAGCACTTGCAAATTGCTGGCTGCACTACCACTGTTTGTTGCCTTTAATATTTATTTATTTATTATTGATCTGTTTCTCCTTTGCTTCGCACTTTCCACTTCTCCCACCTTCCATGCACTTGTCCACTCCCCCTTTCCCATGCACTTGCGCGTTCTCAATGTCACTGGGCCTAGTAAGATCGTTGTTTTGTTCCCCCCTGTTCCCCTCCCTTGCCTTGTCGTGCTCTGAAACACTTGTGTACGAGCGCGATAGAAATAAAATATCAATATCAATACCCAACCTGTGTTGATACTCATTTATCAACCTCAGAAGGAAGAAAGGCTGAGTTGAGGTATTTAAAAAAAAGACTAAATCAGTGACTCACCCACTGAAGTGTGCTTGAAATAAACCTTTAATGAGTCTAGCAATTATTGTATAGAATTACAGAAAGGCAAATGATTTGTTATTCCTATTCTTACTTATTTAGGGTCACTGCTCAAAGTATTACACTTGTGCAACCCAGTTTTTTTAAGAGGCCTGAACAAGAAAGCCAGCCCCTCCAGAAACAAAGAGCCACATGGCGTTGGCCACAGCCCAGGAGCTTACATTTAAAAATAAACCTAAAAAAAGGTTTTTGTTTTTTTGTTTAGGGCTTGCAAGGGAGGCCTCAGGGGTCGGAGTTGTGACCCCTGGCAACCTCCAAATGATGTC
This sequence comes from Ambystoma mexicanum, assembly GCF_040938575.1. Lineage (NCBI taxonomy): Eukaryota > Metazoa > Chordata > Amphibia > Caudata > Ambystomatidae > Ambystoma > Ambystoma mexicanum. The sequence continues at coordinate 126,671,126 of NC_090940.1, read as the reverse complement.
CCTGGCGGGCATGGGTGCTGCCGTGCTTAGGGAATTCATCAGTATGTCCTAAACATACAAGGGGGCTTTCCAAATTGAGGAGGTTTCACATTAGCAATGGAGTGGGCACACATGTTAAAATCATCCGTGATTAACAAGTGGGAGATGAATGGTTCCTATTAGTATTACTATGAAGCTGCTATAATAAATTACACCATATTTCCATTCCTTATTTTATTTATTTGGGTATTCTTCCCACATCCAATATTGGTGCAGAGACACAGTGTGCACATTTCTCACATTTGCAATGATGCCCAGAGTGTTGTTGCATACCCGAGTCCAAGGTGCTACTGTGGTGGTGGTGACACCCAAGCCTAGGATCTACTAGCTCTTCAGCTGCTCATGGCAATCCCGCACCGATTTCCAATGCTCCCTGCCAATTTGCGGGGTGCTGCAAGGAGAGGTCCATCTGCCTGCTCCAGGAGTGTCTCTCCCGCTGATCACCTGGTTGATATCAGGGAACGAACGTTCAGCTCCGCCAGGCATCTCTAGTTCTGCTACAAGTATCACAAATGTTCTATGGGTCCCAAGTACTCTACGATCTTACAAATTGTCCTGGATCACCCGGGAGCGCCGGTGTTGTAGAAAGAACCTAGATCCCCATTTGGCACCTGTAGTAGCGGTGGTTCATTTCCTGGCTGAATTTGCGGACTCAGTTTGACACTGGACGGTGACTTTATGTCGGTTGGCAATTGTCCCTTATTATGATATTGCGGGTGGGTTTTCCGTGGGGAACCATCCATTGGTCTGTCCCCACCCAATTCTCAGTTGTCTCTGAAATAGATTTCGGCTAAGCTAGTTACTTTAGTTTGCATGGTGGCATTTCGCTGCGCGGTGGTCGTGCGGCGTATGGACCGTAAAGGTTGAGTATTTACTATTTCTGGTGTTTCCTTTTACTTGTATTAGGCACTCAAACAGCATCTAAAGTTATTGAATGTCCAGACTTTGCAGCCAATGCTCAATTATGTGTTGTTCAGTGTCTCAGACAATACGAACTGGTTACCACCGCTGTGAGAATCTCTGCAGGACCCCTGTTCCTATCTTTACCAAAATAATTATCGACAGTGTCCTCAGCCACTTTGGCTAAGTGGGTGAAGGGAGTAATGAGGGAGGCGATGGTGGCTACTGAGTTGTTTGGGGCCCCTTCAGTGAGCGGTGCTAATGGGGCCTAATGCTTTTTGGTCACACGCCCGGCTTGCGGATATTCTAAGGGCAGCTGCTTCTACGTTTCATATATTTTTATTGAAGGGCGGTTGTGCATGCTATGGTTTTTTCACGGCTTTGAGGTTTGCATATTAGGATTCTACATGCCATGCCTTAGAATTCCGATAAGTCCTAGGATGCGACAGACAGTCGTGATTCTATTAATAGCACAGAGCTGAGTATTATCCCTCCCTTCCCTCCCGGTGTCTAACACATTTGTTTTGTCCTTCTTAGTGTTGGGGGACCCAGAGGGCCAATCCTTCTACTGAGGTTCCTGATGCCTCGACTGCTTTTTCTTGGGGATTGTGCAGCTGAGAAAGAGAACACAGAGGTGCCCCAGGAGAGTTTACATGGACAGCAGGTTCTCTGATCGGAGGACTGAAGGGGGCGGGCACAAGGGGGGATTATGGTAACAGTAGTCCTAAATGTGCTTTGTTTCTTGCTGCTATGTTAAATAAAGAAAAGAGATGTGTGCATAATACTCGCCTTCATGCCATTAATAGAATCACGACTGCCCGTCACATCCTAGGACTAATCAGAATGTATCTCCGCTGTCAGCATCTGGGATACAAGATCACCAACCCATTGCACCACAGCAGGGCCACAAAAATGACGAGCGCTTACTCATCAAAAAACAAGCAGGCATGAAATCTGCAGATTATATCACCTTTTCACCCACTGAATAAACGGTTCCATGTAATATGTCCCCGCAAAAATGTCGCTGTTTTTTGCGGAAATATTATTACATTGAACATGCGGGGAACACCCCGCAACCTCTGAATTATTTTTTACCAGGGGAGCAGGGGTCATCTCTGCCACCCATCCCCATACATAATGTCACCATATATAATGTCGCTGATGGCTTTTCCTGGCGACATCATATATGGGGACATTATTACCTGATACCGAATAAACTGGATCAGATATGGAAAACATTTCTGCAATCGACTTCATAGACTCCCCTCGAATCACAGCATGTATTTAATGGGTATTTAGTAAGACGTGCAAATAAGTACAGGCAGCACACTCCAATGACCAGGGTGGACTGGCATCTGGATAAACACACAGGTGCATAACATACAAAACAAAATACAGCTGAAACCCAAGCAGCAGAAAGTACTGAGTTAAGATCCCCATTTATAAAAAAAAGGCGCCCCACTAAGTCCTGGTAACTACAGGCCTTTTTCGCTGACGGATGCAGCAGCACATTTTTTTCGATCCGCGTTCTCTTTGAATCGGATAAGCAGTTGGTAACTCTTAATGCATACTCTAAGGCTCAAATTGGATTTAGAAAAGCCATGAATACTTCCCTGAATGCAACCATAATGGCCCACCTATTAGCAGGAATTAAATCAAGAGAGCTTAGCACTTTATATATTGCATCAGTTGATATGAAGGCTGCTTTTGATATGGTGGTACGGGATCTGCTATGGTTAAAGATGTATACAATTGGTAGCCCAGTCTATTTAATCAAATGGATTGGTAAATTCCATCAAAATACATCATATAGGATTCGTACGACAAAGGAGGGTGCACTAACCGAGCCTGTTAACTCATATCTTGGATTAAAACAAGGATGTCATTATGCTACGACACTGTTCAATTTATACCTAAGTGATTTAGATAAGATTTGGAATTCCAACAATATATTTCCTGCACGTCTATGCTCCCTAAAATTGAATTGGAGAGCGTTTGCAGATGATATTATTTTGTTTGATTTGACTCCCGTTGGTTTACAAAGAAAATGTCAAATGCTTTCTGACTATGCATATCAATTTAATCTGAAACCTAATTCATCTAAAACTAATATCATGATATTCAACACAGGTAAAAGGCAAGGCGATTAATCAGCCCGGGGAATTTATTGCCTGGGCTATTGTTTGAGCAATCAATCAACATTGAAAGCCTGGACAGAATATTTGCAATCCAAGACAAGACCACTTTCAAGCCAGATGAAAGTTATATTTCAAAAGTACCTTAAATTGTCTTTGAACCCGTTATTGGCCTTTTTAACTTTAAGAGTGGAACCTGTCTTAATGTATTCGTTGTATATATGTTTGCATAACTTGAAAAGTCAACTTAACACCTTGCAGGGCAATCTGTTAAAATCAGCACTCCAATTATCTACTTTCATTCCCAATTGCATTATCTGGCACGAATGGTGATTGATTTCTTTGGGATGCAGATGGGAATGCGAGCCTTAGCAAATTATAATAAAATTACCAATCCACCAATGAATTCACTCTATCAGGACTTGAACATCATGATTAAAGGTAGTAGTTCAAGCTCACTTAGGACATACGGTGTGAGAATGAACGCAATTCTAGATATATTGGAAGTTGCCCAAGTGGATCTACATAGGCGACCTGGTTTCGTTTAACAAAAGCTCTTTGAGCAAGATTGGATACCCACAATTGAAGAACTTAGAAAGCTAAAGACCTATAAGGAACATGCAAAGTATTCACGTAAAAGGGATGGTTGTTGTTTATATTTATCAATCTTCCAGTGTAATATTGCAAGGAGGTACTGTATGAGATTCAAATTGATGCAGATACATACATTGGAAAGGACCAGGTATTGGGGATGTTCAAACGAGGGCATCCTGAAATCTAATTGTCGATTTCCTAATTGTAATGAAAATGAAGAGACCTTAAAACATCTAGTATTGGAGGGTCCGTATTTTAGAAATGCTCGAACAACGCATTTTAAGAGATTTGTTTACACTAATTATATTGCTTGCATGGAAAGTTTGTGGAATCGACTGATGTTGGGGCAAGGGACAGCATTAGTCTTTGCCCTTGTGGCATTCATAAAGGTGATTGAGGATGAATTACTTCTATTACAACCTATTGTATGAATTCCACAGTGGTGAAATGAAAAGAGCATTTTGTACCTTCATGATTTGTGTAAACTGTTCAGAAGGGGAAAGTAGAAAGATCTTGATTGTTCTGAGTGTTTTAAAGATTTCTATTTTAAATAGTATCTTTAAATATTTTCCTCAAATGTTTTTCTTTAATTTTTAAAATTAGATATAATGGTATAGATAATTTGTTGAGTACTTGAAATGTATTTTGAAAAGATTTATAGGTTTTAACCATAAACAAATTTTAAAAAGAGTGCTGGGTTATTATGTGTGAACCCCGTCTTGCTTAAAAAAAACATCCCAGTTAATCTGAGTGGTTTTAACAGATACAACTTAGATAATATATGCCCGCCAGGACAGTGTGAGCCACCTTGACCCCAGATGCTGAATTTGGTAAAGGGAGCCTTTAGCGGTGGCAACACTGTTAACACAATCCCAGGTGAAGCCCCACAAGCCTAGGTCCCAGCTCAATCATCTCGAGCTGCTGCCCCCTTAAAACCATATATCACCATGGACATTTTTCCCATGGAAAAAGCTACTGAGCCATCCGGGGCGGAAGCCCTTCAAGGAATACCAAAGAGCGCTGATGACTTGACTGCAATTCACACCTCTGTCAAAACTTACCACAGATACATGCCTAGTGCGATCATGGATAGTGTCTCTGCTGTTAGTAGTCTCTCAGATCTTTTTAAATTTTCTTTATTAATGCGATTAGCTCATATTGAGCTTTACACATATTTATTTATTTTGGCATTTGTAGAGCACACCTAACTCTGAAGCATTAATGCAAAACATTTGAAATACAAATATATTACCATATTTCAAACTGTTAAAATCTTCCATGCACCTCTTTCAGTAGAATTGTGCATCACCTACTAATTAGAATACACATAATACATCAAACACATACCCATTCTGTTTCATATACTTCATGTTAATAATTCATAAACATTTTTAATTAATTCATAATATTATAAAACCATTCATCTTACAATGTTATTTACTCTATTATTCATTCATCCAAGAACACTTTATCTGCTTCAATATACAATGTACAGCAAAGTGCAATGCCTTATTCTCGGTATTCAAACAATACTGCCAGAAATGATCAGATCGACACCTGTACACCACAGGCCTAATTGGCCTGAATTCTTTAAACATTTCCACTGAGACAAAGCAAGTTACACCCATAAACAATGGATCTATAGTCAGGACAGATAATTAGACAGAGGAAAACCCAAGCACCCCATTGGTCATGCTACCATCTAATGCTAACCATTCAAACATAACAGTAACTTGTCCTTGTACAAATGTATCATGTTTACCATGCGATCCTATGGTAACATATAAAGACAGCAAGATCTCTAATATGAAATGTGAACTCTTAAATACACGTTCACTAGTAAAACATGCCACAGAGGCCACTGACCTCATTATCGAATCCAGGATTGATATCCTGTTTCTATCTGAGACCTTGCTCCATTCGGCAGCAAGATGGTCTTGATCGAGTCGGGTGGTGGGGTTGCTGTCATCTGTTCTAAACACCTTAACATACGCTCACTGCAAGTTCAGGATATTCTAGGTTATGAGATATTTCATGTTAAGATGCTAGTTAATCCCACTCTCTCTTACAACTTTTTTTCCAAAAACTTTTATCTAACATACTGTGGGAAAAGGCGAGTGCAAAAGCATAATTATCCCAATTCAATGAGACAACATGACAGAGATTTACAAAATGCCAGACTCTGTAGCAGGAAAACAGGAGAGTCACAACGTTTCAACATCCTCTTACCCCTTCGGCGCGTTTAACCCCATCAACCCTGTTGCCACACCACAACCAAACATTACAGCAGTGAAAAGTCCATCCTAAGTGGGTGTTTAGCAACAATGGCGGGGTAGGTTTCAGTAAAATCGATGAAAGACTTCCATATCGATGGATCTATCTATCTATAAAACAGGAAGGTATGTTTCCGCACTCAGCTGATGTAATTTATCAGTGATAGGTTGCCCTCTGCTGGCCAAATGGCAAAGTGCACCTATGTGTGTCCTTCCACTTCAACAACAGCTATCATTTTAACAAACAGAATGAGCATGGTTCTATGTGGTCACCTTCATCTTCCACTATCGCAAACATTCTGAAGAATTTCAAGTTACTACTTTTCACCCCCACTTCTCTTCACACAGGGCACAGCGGTTACATTGTCAATGAACAGTTAATTACCAGCTCAACATTTCAGTCTCTAAAGAGCGGCACACTGTACGAGGAATGTCTGCTCACAAGCTAAAACTGAAAGTAGGTGCTGTAATTATGAGGCTGCGCAATCTTATGCCATCACAGGAACTCTGCAATGGAACAAGGTTGACAAATATGTCTCTACAAAGATACATCATAGAGGACCGTGTAATTGATGGATTTTACTTAGGTACTGTTCTTATACCGCATATACCTCTCATTCCATCTGATACAAATATGCCTTTCATATTCAAAAGACGACAGTTTTCTATACGTTTAGCCTTTTCACTGACCATTAATAAGTCACAGGGACCTTCGTCCCCTTCCTCAAAGCGATCGGTGGTAATTCAGATATTTAAGAAGGGGACAGAAGTGACCCTATGAATTACTGACTGATATTGACCTTTGAGATAAGCTAAAACGGCGGATGTTACGCCGGAAACAGCTAGTAGTAACATATTAGCCATATCAGCCTTCACACAATGCAGTAATTTTATCTGCAACCATTATGTGCCATATTTTAACCCACCACATCTGAATCACTGGACCATACACAGATTTCCTAATGTGGGCCATAGTCAACTTTGCTACAAGGAGATGATGCCCAACTAACACAACCATTGGGCCCGTCAAAGGAAATAGCCCATCATCCGTGTCACCCAACAACGCTACCCGGGGAACCATGGGAAGAGACAGTCCTGTGATGTCCTTGATTTTTGGAGGGCACCTCCTTCCAAAAGAGACCCACCTTCCCACACGTCCAAACCATATCAAAGAGAGACCCCCACAGTGGCACAGCCACCCCAGAAATTCGCTTAATAATCAGCTGACATACAATGCAGCCTCTCTGGCGTCAGGTACCACCTATAGCAGAATTTATAGGAGCATATCTGTGACACACCTGGAGGATTTAAGCATCCACCCCCTAATATCCTCAGCCAAGCATCATCCTCTATTGGCTCACCCAGGTCTTTCAATCACTTTCTCATTTATGACAGATGCACTACTGGGCCCCCTATGTCCACCAGCTTATAGAGATGTGAGACCAACCCCATGAGACCCCCTGCCCCCTTGGACTGCCAATTCAAGAGCATTCAGTGGTCTAGTGGACCCCCATTTTGTTATTGGGTAAGAAACCCAGTGGCGTAGCTTGGCGTAATGAAAGCACTCAGGTCCAGGTAGAGCAAAGGTTTCTTTACACTCAATGAAGGTCATCGGGCATCCATCTTTATATAACTGGTGCAAATTCAGCAAACCCTCCACTAGCCATGCCTCAAACCTTTCACGCTCACACCCCAGTTGAAAGCCTGGGTTGTTCGAAATAGGCGCAAGCGGCCTCAACCCCAACTTCGCACCCCATCTGCACAGTGCCTGCCCCATATAGTAAAGTGTGCACATGGTTGTTGCTAAAAGGGAAAATCCAGAATCATCCTGCACCAGGAACCTCTATCCAACATACATGAGCTGACTTAGGCTCACAGCTGAGTGGGTCTGTTCAATTACCTTCCATTTCGGCAGCAGATCAGCATCACCCCAGGTGATTACATGGGAAATCTGTGCAGCTCGATTGTAGCAGAAGGCATCAGGGACACCCAGGTCCCCCACCCCGAAAGACCTCATTAATACCTTCCTAGAGATCCTGGTCCGCTTGTTATCCCATATGAATTTGAGAATCCTTCCCTGTAGTGTGCAAAGTTCTGAGTCACGGACCCTCACTGGCAGCGCTGCACAGAGGTAAAGTAACTGAGGAATGAGGTTCATCTGAACGGCAGCGATCCTGCCAAACCAGGATATTGCCTGTAGACCCCACCTGATTAAGTCTTCAGACAGCTCTTGGAACAACGACGGGAAGTTGCAACAAAAACATCAGAATTTCTGCAGGGAGACTAACACCCAGGTATGGGATCGCCCCTGGGACCATTGTATTTGGGCTAAAGCGCTAATTGGGGCCCCAAAGAAACATCCAACCCGTGCTATTCTTCATAGCTCACCTTAAACTAGAAAGGGTGATGGGGCAATAGGAACCGCAAAGCACCGGATCTCTTCCCGGCTTGGGAATCAGAACAGTTGAAGAGATACCCATGGATGGGGCCACGCTACCGGAAATCAAAAACAAGTTAAAGAGATCCGCTAGGGCGGAGTCAAGAGTGAACAAAGCTTTTTCATGGAAGGGAGCCCTGAACCCGTCAGGACCAGGGGCCTTATTCTTCAATGTTTTAACAGCCCATTCAACTTCCTCAGACGGAATCGGGCCCTCCAAAGCCTCACGCCGCTCAAAAGATAGTCTGGGCTGAATGCATCCCTCAAGTATTGAGCCTGTGTTTCAGCCAGGGGGTGTCCCCCTGGAATACCGCTGCAAAATGGGACTCAAATATCCTCAATATATCTGCCTCCCCCTGCTGTAACACACCCTGACTATCACGCAGAGCCAACACTGTGTTCTGACTATGGAGCTTCTGTAACTTATCCACAAGGAGGCAGTTGGCTTGGTTCCATTCACGCAATAGTACTGCTTGGTCTCTAGCATTGTTTGGGCCATATTATCCGCTAGATGCTCTTCAAGCTTCTTACGCCACGATCTCAACTCATGCAGTGCCTTATGCGACCCCAACCTCTTGTGCAACTGCTCCGCTTGCCTTACTTCCCGTTGCAGGTTTTGTCTAACGAGTTGTCGCACTCTAGTGTATGCTGCAGACTTACTAATCAACTCACCCCGAACAACTGCCTTCATGGAATCCCAACGATCCCCAGTGGAGGGCCTGAGTTACTGTTTTCCTGAAAGTAGTTGGATATGACCTCTCCTGTTTCTCGAGATACCACTGGGTCCCTAAGAACCGGGTCGTACAACTTCCAGAGGCTTCGGGACCTCTCAGGCCTACCCACTATGGACAAGGTCAGTGACCCTGGGGCATGATCAAACAATGTCTGAGTTCCTATTTCCACCCCATAGACACACAGGTACAATGTGCTAGGTGTGAGCATGAGATCCACTCTAGAAAAGCCCCCATTAACATGTGAATAGAAGGAAAAATCTTCCTGTCTCCTCACCATAGAACAGCCGCCAGGTGTCAACCATCCCTAATTCTCAAAGAAGTTACACAAATGCAGCGGCATGCTTAAAATCTAGTTTGGTAGGGGGTAGAGTCTTGTCCACCAGGTGGTTGAGCACCAGGTTGAAGTCACCCCCTATCAGTTCCTGCACCTGCAGGAGAACGTTCTCCAGGAAGGCATCTTATCCCACATTAGGGGCATACATAAGTTTCCAGAGTAGGCCCTTAACACAAACATATCGCCCCTGGGGATCCCGAACGACCTTGACCTTAGAAATTGTGATCTGTTCGCCAATCAATATAGCTACCCCCTGCTTCTTCTCACACCCGGAGGCAAAGAATTGTCTTGGGAATGCTCTGGCTCTCATACGCTTCTCATCAAGCACAAGTAAGAGAAGGACAAAGCCCTTAACTTGCTCAAGAGCGATTTCTGCTTCATCAGAAAGTTCAGCCTGTGAATGTTCCATGTGCCCATCATGACCAGGCCCCCCGCCCATCAATTGCTACATCAGACTGGACACCCCTTATGACCACGCCTCCCTCCACCCCTCAACACACCTCAAATTTTATCTCCCTGACAAGTGTTGCACCCACGTCAATCTCACAGCAAACATGTATATTCAAATCCCACCTGCCCATCACCCCACCCCTCCTAACCCAACCATAAACTGTGCTCCAACAAGAGCAAACATCAGACATTCGAGAATCCCAGTGGGGGATCCGGCTTGGAAGGTAACAAATCAAACACAAATCATTCTCCCCACCTCCCGGCCGCCCCAGTGCCTGGAACTCAAACCCCACCATCTCATCCCACACATTTGGCCCAGTTAACCCCCAATAGGGGGTTAACAGCTTACAGCAGCTACAGATTTCAGGGACACGGGGAACAGCATATGTATCGGGAGAGGGGGAATATTGCTGAATTTGCCTTCTCTGCATCGGCAGCTATCTCCAAGCCATCTTGGTTGATGACGCACCTGACAATGCCCCTCTCTCACTCTCTCACTTGCAACATTACATCTTTGTATCGTCCACCTGAAAATATGCCAGAATTTCAAAACTCTCTTATTGAAAGAATCGAGACATTTATGACCACTAATTCAATAAATATCATATTGGGAGACTTCAATTTGGGATATATGCCCCCCCAATGATATTGAAGCATTACATTGTCTGGCCACCCTTAACTTAACTTTTACCAATTAGTGAGGGGCCCCACATATAAAAAAAAGGCAAACTACTGACTGGATTCTTGTAAACCGTGATGTCATCGCTCACATTAGCCAGTCTAAAGGCCCATGGTCCAACCATTAGGTTATCAACTTTGACTTAATACTGCAGGGTAATGGGAAGACCCTTACGGCTAGGGCAACTTAAATTGGGTTAGAATCACAACAAAATCTCATGTGAGACCTTAATGCCGTTGCTGTTGGAAATTCAGGAAGATTCCTTCCTAGCAAAAATGCTGTAACAAAAAGTCAACTGCTATCACTCATCTTTGAAAGACGCGTTGCACCTCATCGAATATATGGGGCCTAAAATGGTCAGACCACGGAAAAACCTGTTTGTTGACACTACCAATGTAATACATCTCTGTAGGTCTAAACGTCAAACAGAGTGAAAATGGCATAAGTCTGGCCTTATCGAACACAAGCAAGAATGGCCTATTGCACAACCTCAATACAAAGTGGCCCATTAACCACCAAGAAAGAGTTTTACATCACAAAAATCTCTACGGCAGCCAATTGTTTGCAGATCTGTTCAACCTATTGCCCAATTTAGAGATAGGGCTCGTTGCTTCTACCAGCCCTCTTACATCTCCTGAGTGGTGCAATGGACTTATGGACCATTGTGTCCAAAATCCAAAAGATCAAAGATGCAATTGAAGCTAAACTGCCAACAAGTCAATTGTCGAAAAAAAGATTAAACATCTTGAAGATTAACCAAAAAACAAATCTGGTCTTGTCTCCCAAATTCTCTTTCCGACCTGTATCGATTACTGAAGTGGGGATAATTATACAAGGATTGCAAGCCAAAAATTGTGCGAGTGACATTTGTCATGGGAAGATTATTAAACAATGTTCCTGGTGCTTGATTAAAGCAATTATCTAAATCGTAAATGAATCCTTCTCTGTCGGTTTCATTCCGGATTCTCTGAAGTACACTTGTATTACACCCATTATTAAAAAGGCCTCACTCAACCCTGATGACCCAGCAAATTACCGGCTTATTCCGTATGTGAGGTTCCTCATGCAAATTCTAGATAAAATTGCTTATTCTCAACTTCAGCGCTTTGTCACTTCAGACAACTTACTTGGAATATATCAGTCTGGATTCCAACCTACGCACAGTACAGAAACATCTATGCTCGATATTCTATCTAATTTACTGGACGTTCTTGATGAAGCCAAAGCAGGGCTACTGGTGTTCCTAGATCTGTCAACTGCCTTTGACGTTTTGGATCATGACATACTAATGTATCTAATGATTTTAATTTTAGCCAACAGTCCTTCAACTGGATCAATTCCTTTCTATTGGGTAGATCGGCCAAGGTAGTTTTGGGCCAATCATCTTCCAATGGTTCTATGTTATTACAACGACAGTCTGTTTTTATGTTTTTTAACGTAATAATTTTTTTAAAACTCATCAAAAACGTTTTATTTTTTTTTGCCCCCTCCAAACCCTCCTTCTCTATTCATTTAACAGTATTCCCTACCTCTCCTACCCCTTATATACTCTTATCTACTACCCACATATTTATTGATGAGTTTATTTGAGAAAAAGAAGTTTGGTAAAAAACCCATTGAAAAAAGACTGTCGATGTAACAAAGTTGCACCATCCGATACCCACCCAATCTTGCAAGGAGTCCCACAGGGCACCTGCCTATCCCCTACTGCTATTTAACTTGTACATCAAGCCACTTCATGACTTACTGTTGGAGAAACTTTAAATTGTGGACCCTATGGAAAGTACTTCCATGCATCCCCCCGAAATTCCATGCTCCGGTGGTATCCTCTCTGGTTATCAGTAACATTATTTACTGTAATGCTTTATATCTAGCTGTCCCGCCGCATCTACTTCAGCGTCTACAGCTATAGCAGAACACGGCAGCTAGAGCAGTTCTTCAACCTCTATTTGGCGCTCACATGACTCTGTTTTTGCGCCAACTTCACTTGCTCTCTGTTGAGCAGCACATCAAATTCAAATCTCTGTGTCTGGTTCACAAATCTTTTTATAAAATCGGAGCAGAAATCCTTCAAGCGAAGTTCTGCCTCTACAAACCGGCAGGTCTCTTCGCTCGCAAGCCTTGAAGATCATTCAGCCCTCCAGGGCCAGACCTGCTCGGGTGGGTGGTTGTGCCTTTTTTGTGGCAGCAGCGAAGGCCTGGATCCTTCTTCTTCTTTGTCTGCGTACCATTGAGGACCCTGTGCCTTTCCATTGGGCTCTGAAAACCTTTCTCTTTTAATTCTTCGGTACCCTGGTTGGCCTTACCTCTGCAGCTTCAGCGCCATGATGTCCTTGTGCTTACGCTGCGCTTTATACATTTTGGATAAGATAAGAAACAAACCACTTTTCAAACCTATGCTGATGACATCCAGCTGCTGATCACGTTGTCTGGCAAGAAGGATGTTGACACCTGCATGATTAATGATGCAGTCAATGTAGTCAGTGGCTGATTGAAGGACAACTGGCTATGTGTTAATAACCAGAAAACAGCGTCACTGTTACTGGCCACCCCAACTATGTTGAAGAAACTGGATAGTGTTTATGACTCCTTAGCACTTGGCTCTTACTACATTTCCCTTCACAAAAGGCGATGTCTTTGGGGATCACATTAAACTCAGATATGAGCATGAATGCTCACATCTTGACCACTGTCAGGGCCTGTCACCACCATAACTGATTGCGCCGGCCAATCAAGCCCTTTATAATGGATACCAACACGGCCACCATTGCAAGAGCAACTGTTGGAAGAAAACTGTATCATGGGAATGCCCTTTTGGTGGGGGCCCCGCATACGCACGACTTGAAGTGGATCAAAATGCAGCCGCTAGAAAGGTATCCAACGCTGGCAGGAGCTCTCACATCTCGCCTGCATTAAAAAAGCTTCATTGGTTACCAATTAAACAGAGGGTTAAATTCAAAACTTTAACCATCACCCACAAATGTTTATATGGTGAGGCACCTGACTATCTTAAAGAACGCCTTAAATGGCATAAGCCCATTCGAGCATTGTGCTCATGTTCCCAGCAGTTACTATCCAGTAAACGCATCAAATGCAGCCAAGCAGGTGGCAGGTCTATTCAATTTCTTGCACCTACATTGCGGAACAAGTTACCTCCCCTGCATGAGATCTGACTCTAACCTGTCCTCCTTTAGGGAAAAATGGAAGACTCTCCTCTTCACTGAATTCGTCACATCGAGGTCTTCTTAATCTGTGATGATCGGCTCCTTGACTTATCAACTTATAGCAGACCACCTCTTGTTTGTTTTATTGTGTTTTATTTGTTTTGTGTTACAGCGCTTTGACGCCTATGGGTTTAAGCGCAAAACAAATAAATAAAATAAAATAAATGAACATAACTATTCTCACAGACCAACCGCCAGATAGAGGAAACTGGAATAATAAAATCACATGGCTCTCCGCCACTTCCAGTGATTTCAAAATACTGGTGCAAAGACATAGTTTGGTTACACAAATGATAGGAAGAACACAATGGTAGCTATCAACCTATAAACAGACACAAATCAGACAGCAAACCAATCGCTGCATCGGCACGATGGTGGCCTCCTCGCCTTTTGGGCAGGTAGGAGTAGTATCATGGAAGGACCCCAAAAACTCTTCCTGAGGGTTCTGCTGAGGCACAACCCCAACTTCCCTAAAAGAATCAGCCCATCCTTCTTAATCAGTGTAATTAAATGCGGGAGAAAGGATACAACCTTCATAAAGCTCCATGGCTTCCTTGATTTTTTCCAAGAAATTAAAAGGTCAAACCAACCATCTGTTCCACGGCCAGCGTGGAGTTGGGCAAACAGTGGCCACTGCTTGCAGGAAAGAGTTATTGCCTTGATGTCATGCTTGTTGTGACTGATCTATTGTTACAAGCAAAAATTGTGAGCGCCAAAGTCTGTCATCTTCTGGATGCACCAAATCCCTCCTCAAATTTGTGGTCCTAAAATATGGGCGAAACCTCCGGGAAGTCACCCTGAATATCTGTACATCAACAAGAGAGATGCAGAGTGGTTTATGAGTTGCTCGAGACGCAGGATCAGAACCAATCATCTCAGACCAAAGGTCCAAGAACCAAGGAGAGAGGAAGTGTGCAATTGCCATGCTGAATCAGGAAGCGCCACCAACACACCCTAACAGAGAAGGAAAGTATGATTAGGGGCAGACACCAGAGAACTGTCCACCATAACCAAACCTAACACAATGCTCCAGCTTCCAGAGGCCCACTCACCAAGAGGGCCACGTTCAGGGCTGCATTGTCCAGCTGTACCCACCTAAACACTGATGCTCCAGCCATGGACTCGACATCCAGGAGTGCAACCATGGAATGGTCATACCACACTGCAAACCGCGATGAATGCATACAAACAGCTTACCTTCTGACCAGGAGGAAGAACTCATGCCGTCGCTTGAAACCGCAGGCCACGCTGGGTGCAAGTCTGCTGAACACTGCAGAATTCAGTGGTAACATGCCCACTCCTGTTTCGGAATCCAAAATGCCCTGGAGGGCTCTGTCTCTGTTCACTTTGAACAACAATTTAATACCAACCAGCAACTATAGGGATATATTAATGAGCCCATGGCTCATAAACCTCAGTGAGGGGAGGGTTTAGGAAAAATATAGTCCCAGTTTTAGAAGGGTTGAGATGAAGAGAGTCGGTGAGCATCAGAAAAGCTAGAAGAAGAGAGAAAGATTTCAGAATTATCAGCATAGGAGTGACAATGTATCCAAATGAAAGAAACATGAAAGCAAGAGGAATAGTATAAGGAGAGAATAGTAAGGTGCCAAGAACTGATCCTTGTGGGACCTCAGGTCACAACGGAAGAGAGCAAGAGGAGTGGCCAGCCAAAGAAAAAGAGTATGAGGAATTATGGAGAAGTAAATCAGGAAAGAGTAGAGCCATATACACAGAGGGAAGAAAGAGTAGACCACAGGATTAAATGAGATTAAATGATAGAGTGTGTGTGGCCGAAAATATGTCTAAAAGAAAGAGAAGAGTGTTTAGAATAAGAGGTGGCAGTGAGAAAACAAGCAACATGCAGGCGGGCCATTTCAGTCGATTGGGCAGATCAGAAGCCAGAATGCACTGCAGACAAGCAAGAGCGAGAGCTGGCGGTCATTATAGAGAAATAGTTGAGCACAGACAGCATGCCCAAAGAGGAAAGGAAGGAGGAGGATCGGACAGTAGTTATAGGTGATAGAAGGGTCGGTCAAGAGAGGGTATTTTAGGAATTCAAAGAATAATGACATGCTTGAAGGAAAGAGGAAGATGCCAGCTAAAGCGAGTAGCTAGGTATGTAAGAAAATGAGGACATAACAAGGGAATAGAGGTTTATGGAAGAGGATCCATTGGGGTAGCAGTTGGGTTTAAGCAGAAGACTGAGGGGGACTTCAGAAAAAGAAGCAGAACGTCAAAAAGAAGATCAGCTACAGGAATAAGGAGAAGGTGACAAGAGGCAGGAGGGACAAATAGAGCTGATTATCAATTTTAAGAGGTAAGGTAGAAGGCCAAATATAGGGAATTCCAAGTACGTCCAGCGGGAAGGAGGAGCCAAAATATCAATAAGAAGTGAACATAAACGATGAGATTGTGGTGCAATAGAGTTGATGCGAGATTGGTTATAAAGTTGTTTGGCATGAAATAAATCAATGTTTTAGGAAATGTGAAGAGAGGAAAGTGCAGCTAGACCTAAGGACTGGGATAACTTTCAACACCTTTCCAATTAGCAAAAACAAGGAGACCACAAGGAAGAAGTCTGCAAAGGTTGGGGATGCTTTTTAGAAGGAACAAAGGAAGAGAGCGGGCGTAAGGAATCAATTGTAGATAACATGGCAGGAGACATAATGGCAGAGGAAGAATCTGGGAGGAAAAGGGAGATGTCGGCAAGAGATGGTAGAGGTTGGTGCACATCAGCAGAGAACAAGAGTGCATCAAAAACAAAAAATGTCATGACACGGAAAGGAGGAAGGAGAGCAGGAGGGGAAGGGAAGGGAGATTATTGGAAAAACACAGGAACAAATGATCAGCAGAGATAAAAATAAATGCATAAATAGGAGAAGCAGATGGGTCATAAGAGACGAGCTGAAGATGGGAGGGGGAGAGGTAGAGAGTTGAGACAGATGTAATCAATCAATCATGTAATGAAAGGAGGACGAAGGGACAGACTAAGTACGGAGAATGAAGTCATGAAGGAAAAGGACAGGATAATCTGAGGGAAGAAGAAGAAGAAGGGTCAGTAGGAAGCAAGACAACAAAACACGTAGCAACGCAGGTTCGAATCCCGGTTAGAAACTGGTCTCCGGTCTTAAGCGTTATGAAAGAACAATTACAATTCTAATTATAGAGGGCAACACGAGGGAAGTTAATCAATTAGGAAAGAAAGACTATGGCGTTTTGAGAATTACAGGGGTGCTGCTGGCTTGGTTTGAGTTGTTTCTTGCTGAGCGGAATCAAACCGTTTCTTTTCAAGCTTGCCAATCATTGTCGTCTGCACTCTCTTGTGGGGTTTCCCAGGGGTCAGCTTTGTCTCTACTTCTGTTTAATTTGTACTTGCGTCCATTGGCAGACCTTATTTTGGAATTGGGAGTCCTATTCTGCACCTATGCCGATGACACTCAATCAGTGTTCCGGCTGGACTCCCCATCAACTGAGCCTCCCATCAAACTCAGTAACTGTCTTGCCGCTATAGGCAGGTGGATGTCTGCCAATTGGTTAAAGCTCAGTGGAGAAAAGACAGAGGTATTGGTGTTTGGTTCGAAAACAGCTAGCAGCTCCTGGAGTTCTCAATTCTGGCCCGATTCATTTGGTCCCTGCCCAGTGCCTAGTGCATCTGTTAAAGGTCTGGGAATTAGGTTCCTACCTAATGGCTTGTGCGAAGCACAGATTTCAGTGGTCTGAAGCTCTGGCTTTGGTAAACTTTAAATCCTGAGAAAGATCCTTGTCTGCTACTGCCAGACAGTCGTACTATGATGGTTACTTCAACCATAATGGTTCTCTGGATTACTGTAACTGGATTTACCTGGGGCATCCTAAGTACCAGATACAGTAGTTGCAGGTACTCCAGAACTCTGCCGCTAGGTTGCCTTTAAATGTGCCTCGACTATCTCCCTCGGCTGCTTTGCTTCATCAGCTCCACTGGTTCCCTGGTTGCAGTGGAGACAGAGTTTAAGACTCTCTGGGCCTCAATAGGACCCTGGCGTTCCCGTAATGAATGGTGCCGGTACGGGACCGGCACCGTTCATTACGGGATTCCCTATTACGAGGCCTGCTAGCGGGTCCCGCTTTTCACGTCTGTTCTGACCAGACGTGAAAAGCGGGACCCGCAAGCAGGCCAGGGTGCTAACAACGGGCCTGTCATTAACGGGCCGTTGTTAGCATCCTCCCCATTCCCACTGAGCCCTATGGGGCTCAAATGGGAATGGGGATTCATTTTTACCGGGTCAAAGAAAAGGGCAATTACCGGGTCCGCCAAGGTCGGCATAACCCGGTTATTGCCCTTTTCTTGGACCCAGTAAAAAATCATTACCGGCAGCAGTGGTGCCCTTAATAAGGGCACGGCTACCGCCAGGGTTGTAATGAGGCCCTCTGTGTCACCCATCAGGCTCTTCACTGACAGAGCGCTACTGCCCTACTAGAGATCTTCGCTCATCTTCACAGGCGCTCCTTAGAGTACCTAGGTACCAGCGTGCCTGGCATGTTCTCAGTGCCGGCCCCAACTTTATGGAATAGGCTTCCGCTATCGCTGCAAATTACTGAGGAACATCTCTCCTTTCGAAGGGCGCTTAAAACCTACCTTTTTAACTAGTGGGTGCTCTGATATTGCGTGGGGCCTTTCTGACTTCTCCTCTCTGTGCCTAGCACCTAGACGCCTGTTGGCCTTAATTGGCCTTTATACTTTTTAAACAAATAAATACATGAAGCAAATATAATGGTGTTGGAAAGAAGAGAGCACTAGGAGGCAAGAAAGGGAGTAAGTGGGATTCAAGAGGAATCAAAAGGAATGGCTGTACCACTGCCGGATTGTGGGCCGTAAGATAAGGCAGTTTTGGAGTAGAGATGTTAAAATGGGAAAAGATAGATAAACCTTAATTTGTAGGAACAGAAAGGGGATAGAGGAGGTAAAGAACAAGCATTCCAGAGAGCATCGAAACTGTAGGAAAGAGAGCAGTGGTCATAGAAGGGTAATTAGCACCACTGAAACCTTAAACTTGAAACGACGTTGTAGTGTGGTTTTGGATCAGACCAGCGGGAGGATCCTCAGAGACTAGGGACTGAGTCACAATGAATCCTTTTTTTGTATGTAAGTTATTACATTTGCAAGTGTAGTTGCAACTCAAAATAAGGCTTACAAAGAAACCAGGGGTAACTCACTACTGTCGTAAAATTCTTCTTACACACAAAATGGGCGGTCTGACATGGATTAGTAACGTACCCCATATCAAATAGGAAGAGAACCAAGTGTTACGAAAAACCTTTACACATTTATTTTACTCCAAACTATTTTGCTACGGCTCCTTTTTTACTCATCATATTCCAAACACTTACATACACTTCCATGCTTCATAACCAGCACTTAAAATCGGGAACGTCGAGGAGCTAGATTATCAGACATTGGGGCGAGTGCTAAAAAGTCTGCAAATGTACTTAGCACCGGTTTTGATGGTGGGACAGAGAAAGCAGCATTTGGCCCAATCCATATTCCATGAAGATGTGTTCTGTCCTCTTCATAAGGAATAGAG
This sequence comes from Ambystoma mexicanum, assembly GCF_040938575.1. Lineage (NCBI taxonomy): Eukaryota > Metazoa > Chordata > Amphibia > Caudata > Ambystomatidae > Ambystoma > Ambystoma mexicanum. The sequence continues at coordinate 126,651,766 of NC_090940.1, read as the reverse complement.
CAAGAAGCCCTTGCTCCGAATTTAGCTACGCACCCAGCAGATAAGATTGTGAACAAGGCAGGACAACTGAGCAGTGCAAAAATCTTTCAGGAATATGGATTGGTGCAGACCACGTATGCTCCATTCCGTATCACTAACAAACAATGGAGGTTCTGCTGAGAGCATTTGGTGCATTTCCACCACCAATACAAATTGTTAGAACATCTGTCCCCTGGTGCACCTCAAGTGTGTTCACAAATGTCTCCTAAACAACTTTCAAGCTTTGTGAATACATGAAAAGTTACAATTTTGTGGGTGTGCACGTCTTCCCCATACAGACACCCCCGTGACACATCCACAGTGCCCCAGCACACGCTGGGACCCGCCACCTTTGTCGGCCTTCGAGTGAGCCAATAGTAAAGTGAGAACTTCTTTGATGAATCACAAGTCCTTTTGTGAATTTAGAATAACTTACTCATTTATAAATTACACATCTTTCCAGGAGTTAAATCTACTTCTAGGAAAATCTTTCTGAATCAGCTCCTTAGTGTTTCGATGGAAGGCAGTCTTTATAAAATCACCCTAGGGATAATTGGTGATGTCATCCGAAATGGATTACAGATGGAATTTGACTGTTAAAAGGGATATTTTTACTTTTTCTACCATTTCAATGACATGATTTTCTATTGAAAGGATATCAGTGTTGGACTAGCTTATAGGAAGATCAAGAGACTTGGGCCATTACAGACCTGTTCCCAGCACTCCCAGCCTTTTTGAGGGGTCGATCTCTCAAGATATCCCCAGAATTCCCTACTGGTAAGTTTGGCTCTGTGTCAGATGTTCAAGGGTTCTGCAATAGGTCTTAGAGGTCATACCCAGGTCGGCATTCTTCTGGTTGGCGCATGCCCATATGCTCCCATTCAAAGTCCATATCGCCCACCGGACTCCTACACATCCATCAATTAAGACAACCCCTCAGAAAGTTCAACTATTCATAGCTGTTCCTAAGCACTCTTGCGCATGGGACTTTCATTTTGGCAATTGCTGTATCTGGTCATTTAGATACCAGGTGCGGCACAGGCAGGTTACTGCTGCCACATTAAGTACCACTATTAAGAGTTGCATGGGTGTGGCATCCTTGAATTGGCTCTATTGTTTAGAAGTCATGGAGAGCGAACAAGTCTTGGTGGTGGGCGTGGACATTCGACTCCCGCCACCTTAATGGGAAGAGGGGAATTAAGTTGCCACCAGCCCTTGTTGGTCTTGCCTTCTCACATTCTAAAAACCTGGGTGATGTTTCTTGAAGCTGTAACCACCATTTTGCAGAAGGTGTATGTGGAAAGTGATCACTATGTTTATATTATGTTAAGCTCTTCTCTGCCATTAGAAATATGTCCTTTGCCTCCCACGGTACGGCTTTGACTTTCTGCTCTATTGCACAGTCTAACTAGTCTATAGACGGCCGTAGCTTCAGGAGCCCATGTGGGCTATTGCTCATTGTGCATCAGAGCCAAGTGAGGGAGACACGAGACATACAGAAAACCACATTTGTAATGGTATAAAAAACCTTGCTCAGGTTAGGGCATAGTAAGGATTTAGTGAGAAGAAACAATACAAAACGTTTGATTGGCTATATAGATTTACATAAGTTTGCATATAGAAAAGATGAAAAATTTGTTTAATTTTTCACATAACTGCGGTGCCTATATGGTTCTTTAGTGAGAGAAGAGGCATGTGTTACAGTGTGATATCCTGTGTTAAGATGTGAGATGCAAGCCCACTTAACTGAGACAGATTTGGACAAAATGTGCTGCAAGGCTGAAGGAAGAGTCTTTGGGATTGACCAAGGGTGGGACAAAACATGGAGGGATGGACCAAGGTTAGGAGAAAAGTCTCTTTGATAAGCCAATGATGGGAGAAGAGCATTTGGGATGGACCAAGGCCAGGAGAAGAAACTTAGCAATGGACAAATGCTGGGAGAAGAGTCTTTAAAATAGGGTAAGGCAGAGAGAAGAGTCTTTGGGATGGACCAAGGCTGAGACTAGAGCCTTTGGGATGGACCAAGGCTGGGAGAAGAGTCTGTTTGATAAGCCAATGATGGGAGAAGAGCATTTGTGATGGACCAAGGCCAGGAGAAGAAACTTAGGGATTGACCAATTCTGGGAGAAGAGTCTTTGGAATGGGCTAAGGCAGAGAGAATTGTCTTTGGGATGGACCAAGGCCAGGAGAAGAAAGTTAGCGATGGACCAATGCCGGGAGAAGAGTCTTTGGAATGGGGTAAGGCAGGCAGAAGAGTCTTTGGGATGGACCCAGGCTGAGACTAGAGCCTTTGGGATGGACCAAGGCTGGGAGAAGAGTCTCTTTGATAAGCCAATGATGGGAGAAGAGCATTTGGGATGGACCAAGGCCAGTAGAAGAAATTTAGGGATTGACCAATTCTGGGAGAAGTGTCTTTGGAATGGGCTAAGGCAGAGAGAAGAGTCTTTGGGATGGACCAAGCTGGGAGAAGACTCTTTGAGATGGATTAATGCAAGGAGGAGCGTCTTTGCAATTGAAAAAGGCAAGTAAGACAGCCTTTGGGATGGATGAAAGCTGGGAGAAGAGTCTTAAAGATGGGCCAGGCTGGAAGCAGAGACCTTTGGATATACCAATGTGGGGAAGAGAGTTTTTCAGAAGTATCGAGGCCTGGGGCAAAATCTTTGGGCTGAGAACACAGTCTTTGAGATGGACCAAAGTTGGGAGGAGTGTCTTTGAGATGGACCACACATTGTGAATTAGGAAGAGCAGACTAAACCAGGCAAAACAGCTGTAAAAACAAACAAGTGCGTCCCAACTAGGAGTTCTGTGCCATTCAAAAATGTTTTGGGCTGCTACAACAATGTGATGATTTTCAATATTGTATCTATGGAAGTTTCAAATTTCAGATTGACCAGATATGTGTTTCTGACTTTAACGTGCGTATTAACATTATTCATTGCTGCTGAAAAGTAGGTTCAGAGTGTTTGTGTCACGTTGATCACCTTCCGCCCCCTGCTCCTCACCTGAAGATTCTTCTTGGCTTTCTTGGACACTGGATGGCTTCTTCCGTAGTACCTTGGGATGTTCCTTAGATGGTTTCTCCTTTGACTTCCTGTCATGCAAGTAAGGCCTGGCTCCCTCGGAGGCCACCTCGACAGGGAGTGAGACCTGTCTTGAGGGGGGCCCCGAGGAGCCAAGCCCCCAAAAGACAGGGAAAAAGCCGATGGATGGCACCAAAAAACCCTGCGGAATGTTCCAGGAAGGATACTCGAGTCGAGTATAGTTGTAAGAGGCTGGCCGGTAAAGTTCTGGGGTGACTTTCTCTTCTCAGGATCAAATAGGAAGCAAACAGGCAAAGCCCCAAGAATAGTGTACAAATAAAGTGTCCGGTGTATTGGGAGAAGTAGTAGAGTACTGTACGCTGTCACAGAAGGATCCGTAACAATTTCCAAAGAGAGCGATGGAAGCAGAAAGGATAGAAAGAGAGAGAGAGCGTCGAAGCCAGGTATAGTCACAAACCCAAAGGATAGACAGAACCCCGAAGCTAATAGAGGAGAACGCGAGGAGGCGCGAGAGTGGCGGAGGAGACCGCGAGTCGGAACGGCGAGGCGCCGAAGGTAAGGAAACAGATAGAAATGACGAGCGGCAGACGCCGCAGAAAAGAGGAAGCAAGGCAAAATCGTAGGCTGAGCAAGTAGAGTAATGCGCAGGTAGAAAACGGTAGAAGGCTGGGAGGAGGCTACTCGGAGGAGTAGCGGAGCGAGCGTATCGTAGAAAAATCACAGATACAACGTGCAGGTAGGTGGGCGGGGCTGGTTTAAGTAACGGTGGCCGCCATGTTGGTTGAGGGCTAGGCCGTTACTGTCAGGTTCTTCGTGCCAGTGCTTTCCAATCGTGCCATAGCTTCCAGGGGCGGATAATGACAGTATGGCCTCTCCCTCCCCGGAACCCCCCTGGTTTTCCTGGATACCTCAGATGAAACCTTCTTATGAGTCTGGGTGCGTGAAGATGGTACCTGGGTTCCCACGTCCTTTCATCTTCGGAATATCCCTTCCAATGGACCAGATATTGGATTCTCCCTCGGTGGTAACGTGAATCCACTAAGTAATCAACCTCGTATTCTTGGGATTCCTTTACCTCCGGAGTCTTAGTCTTCTGAGTCTTGCAGTGAAAAGGATCCTCCTTGTATTCCTTGAGTAATGAGGTGTGGAAGACTGGATGTACTCTTTGAAGACCCTTAGGTAAGCGTAGTTCATAAGCTACGGGGTTGATCTGTCTGATGATGAGATAAGGACCCAGGAATCGAGGTGCAAACTTGCCTGTGTGTATCCATCTAGGAAGATGTTTGGTAGACAACCAGACTCTCTGTCCTGGCTTCCATTCTGGGTTGGACCGTCGACTTCTATCCGTCCATCTTTTCTGTGTGAGCTGACTGCCTTCCAGTGCTTCTCTAGCCATTCTATGAACTTCCTTGAGTTCAGACAACCTGTCGTCTATGGCGGGAGATTGGGTAGGTTGCATTCCGGTCCAGGGCAGTTGTTGTGGATGATACCCGTAAGTGCAGTAGAATGGACTTATGCGAATGGACGTGTGGTAATTGTTATTATAGGCGAATTCGGACTGAGAGATAAAGGCTGACCATCTTTCTTGTTTGTGGCCACAGAAACACCTCAAATATTGCTCCAACCCAGCATTGAGTCTCTCGGTCTGACCGTTAGTTTGGGGGTGAAACCCAGAGGAAAGTGCTCGGCTGATACCCAATTGATGACATAGTAATGTCCAGAATTTGGAGGTGAATTGGGTTCCGCGGTCCGAAATGATGGTCCGAGGCAATCCATGGAGACGAATGACGTCTCTGAGAAAGATCGAAGTCGTCTCTGGAGCTGACGTAAGACCTGGAAGAGCAGAAAAATGGGCCATCTTGCTGCAGGTGTCTACAGTGACCATAATTGCTGTCTTATTCTCGGATTCCGACAGGTCAACAATAAAATCCATGGAAATCAGTTCCCAGGGTCTAGTGGGTAGGATGGGCTGCTGCAACTGGCCCAAAGGTTTGCCTGTTTGGTATTTTTTTCGGCGGCGCATACGGGACAGGTGGTTACATATATTTTTACATCCTTGGGTAGTCCTGCCCACCAGAATCTGCGGTTTATGAGTTCCTGTGTCTTCTTGATACCTGGGTGTCCCGCTAGGGGGGTATCGTGGCACCAAGATAGTATCTGTTCTTGAAGCTCTCTGGAAGGGAGAAACAGCTCTGTACCATGGTAGTATAGACCATCATTGGCCTGAGTGACGGAGGCTGGTATGGCCGGTAGATGACTGTATTGGGTTACCAGATCTTGTAGAAGTGGCACGACCCTAGCCATAATCTTCAGATTTGGGAACAAGAGGTCATGCTCTTGCAGTAGGTTGTTTTCCTCTCCTTGGCATCTGGAGAGTGCGTCTGCCATCTTGTTTTCAGTACGAGGTACATATGAAATGGTGAACTCAAATTGGGAAAAGTAATAGGCCCATCTGGCATGTCGAGCATTGGTGCACTCCATCTGCTGCAACACCCGGAGGTTGCGGTGATCTGTAAGTATTTGGAAAGGATAAGCTGCTCCCAAGAGTAGGTGCCTCCACTCTTGACAGGCTGATTTTATGGCAAGTAATTCTCTTTCCAGAACTGAGTAATTACGTTCACTTTTCATCAGAGTCCTTGAGTAATAGGCGACTGGATGTTTGAGGCCATCGTCTGTTCTTTGTAGAAGTACGGCTCCCAGTGCGCCTCCAGACGCGTCTGTTTCCATGATAAAGGGTCTTGTTTGATCAGGTTGTACAAGTATGGGAGCCGAAGTAAATGACTCCTTAAGGCGTAAAAATGCCATCTTCTGTTCCGGACCAAAAACATACTTAACTCCCTTCTTGAGAAGACCTGTAATAGGTAACATCAGAAAGTTAGGGATGGAAAAGTTAGGGATGAACTGGCGATAGAAATTGGCTAAACCCAAGAATATTTGACCCTCCTTTACTCCTCTAGGTTCTTTCCATTCGATGATAGCTCTAATCTTCTCAGGTTCCATCTGGATTCCTTCCTTGGATAGGATATAACCTAGATAAGAAACAGTTGTTACTTCGAACTGGCATTTCTCTGGTTTTACCAGAGGGTGGTTAGACTGGAGTCGGTGTAGCACCTGTCTAACATGTTTTTGGTGTTCTTGAAGCCTTTCATAGTAGATAAGGATGTCATCCAGATAAATGACAACTGACACAAACAACATGTCAGAAAAGATCTTATCTATAAATCTTTGGAAGACAGCTGGGGCATTCACGAGTCCAAAGGGCATGACACGGTATTCATATAACCCAAATGGGGTACAAAATGCGGTCTTCCATTCATCGCCTGTCCTTATCCTGAGAAGATGATAGGCTCCCCTGAGGTCTAGTTTCGTGAAATAAGAGGCCCCTCTGACCGCTTCCAGAATGTCTCTGATTAAAGGCATAGGATAGCGGTCACGAACAGTGATCTGGTTGAGTCCCCTGTAATCAATACAAGGCCGCAATTCGGTGGTGTCTTTTTTGGGGATGAAGAATAACGAAGCTCCCCCTGACGATCGGGATTCCTGAATGAGTCCGTTCTGAAGGTTATCGTCCAAGTAGCTCCGTAAGGCTAGTTTTTCGGAAGGAGACAAAGGATACATTCTACCAAAGGGAACCATGGACCCTGGATGGAGATCTAAGGCACAGTCCTCTGGTCGATTGGGAGGTAATAGCTTGGGTACAGTGTCCTGAAACACCTCAGCATATTCCTGGTATCGTAGGGGAATGGCAGATACCACCTTAAGCTGGGGTGCTTGGTGCTCCTTGTTCTCTCCCTGGGTAGGGGGATTGATGGTACAGTGGTCCTTACAATAAGTAGAGTCAAAACGCACAATATTGGTGGTCCAATTGATCTGAGGGTTGTGACGCCTAAGCCATGGAATACCTATCACCAAAGGAAAATGTGCTGCTTGAATTAGGTCAAATATCATAGATTCATGGTGTTCTCCCAAGACCAAGTGTAAGGGTAAAGTCTCGGAATCTATGGGGCCTGAGGACAAGGGTTCACCGTCTACCCCTTCTACAGGGATAGGTTTCTCCTTACGTCTAATGGCAATTCGTTGTGCCTTAGCCCATTCGATATCCATAAAGTTTCCTGCGGCTCCGCAGTCCAGCATAGCAAGAACTTCTATGGGGGAGGATTCTGTAGTCCATAGTTGAACCCGAAAGATCATCAGACTGTTGTCTTCCCTTAGTTCCGAGGGTCGGGTAAGGTTGCAAGGGCTGCTTCTTGTTCCCCCAAGACCACCCTTGCAAAGGACCGAGGGTTGGAGTTTTCCTTTCTTCGTGGAGGTACTTCAGGGCAGTCCCTGAGTAAATGCTTCGAGGAACCGCAATATAAACAGAGACCGGAGTCTCTCCTTCTTTTGCGTTCTGCAGGCGTCAAAGGACCTCGGGCTGTTCCTATCTGCATGGGTTCTTCTGATGTCGGCATGTCTTTCGGAAGATGTGGAGCAGGGCTAGGTGATGGTAGATTGAGCCGAGGTCTCCTTCTTTCCTGTCGGCGTTCAGATAGCCGGTATTCCAATTGTAGGGTCAGTGTCATAAGATCTTGGAACGACGGTGGGCGAGCTACCCTAGCCAACTCGTCCTTTAGTTCGTCCTGGAGACCTCTCCTAGATATCGTTTGCTTAGCCGAATCAGGCCAGTCTGTCTTCGCCGCTAGTCTCAGAAATCGGGATATGTAGGTCTGCACGTCTGTGTTCCCCTGTTTCACATCGAGTATTGCCTCAAGAGAGGTGTATAGGACCTCAGGACGATCGAATCTCCCTTTGAAGAGATCCACAAACTGGTCATAGTTGGACAGAGCGGGATCGTTTCTAGTCACCAAAGGGGTGACCCAAGCCAAGGCATTCCCCGTTAGGTTGGTGATAAGGAAACCGACCCTAGCTCTGGCAGTTTCAAATGCATAAGGTCGAAAGATGAAGTGAACTTGGCAGGCGTCTAAGAATTCCTTTAGACCGCCGGGATAACCATCATACTTTCCAAATGTAAGAGGCATAGGCGGCAAGTCCCCTTGGTCATCTCTACGGAGGACCACTTGTTGGCGTAAAGCGGCGTTCTCAGTTTTCAGGGCTTGAACTTCTATGGTTAAACCCTGTAAGGCGGCAACCAACTCCTGGTACTGTTCCAGAGAAGCCATGGTTACGTTCGGGCGTTGTATTCTGTCACGTTGATCACCTTCCGCCCCCTGCTCCTCACCTGAAGATTCTTCTTGGCTTTCTTGGACACTGGATGGCTTCTTCCGTAGTACCTTGGGATGTTCCTTAGATGGTTTCTCCTTTGACTTCCTGTCATGCAAGTAAGGCCTGGCTCCCTCGGAGGCCACCTCGACAGGGAGTGGGACCTGTCTTGAGGGGGGCCCCGAGGAGCCAAGCCCCAAAAGACAGGGAAAAAGCCGATGGATGGCACCAAAAAACCCTGCGGACTGTTCCAGGAAGGATACTCGAGTCGAGTATAGCTGCAAGAGGCTGGCCGGTAAAGTTCTGGGGTGACTTTCTCTTCTCAGGATCAAATAGGAAGCAAACAGGCAAAGCCCCAGGAATAGTGTACAAATAAAGTGTCCGGTGTATTGGGAGAAGTAGTAGAGTACTGTACGCTGTCACAGAAGGATCCGTAACAATTTCCAAAGAGAGCGATGGAAGCAGAAAGGATAGAAAGAGAGAGAGAGCGTTGAAGCCAAGTATAGTCACAAACCCAAAGGATAGACAGAACCCCGAAGCTAATAGAGGAGAACGCGAGGAGGCGCGAGAGTGGCGGAGGAGGCCGCGAGTCGGAACGGCGAGGCGCCGGAGGTAAGGAAACAGATAGAAATGACGAGCGGCAGACGCCGCAGAAAAGAGGAAGCAAGGCAAAATCGTAGGCTGAGCAAGTAGAGTAATGCGCAGGTAGAAAACGGTAGAAGGCTGGGAGGAGGCTACTCAGAGGAGTAGCCGAGCGAGCGTATCGTAGAAAAATCACAGATACAACGCGCAGGTAGGTGGGCGGGGCTGGTTTAAGTAACGGTGGCCGCCATGTTGGTTGAGGGCTAGGCCGTTACTGTCAGGTTCTTCGTGGCAGTGCTTTCCAATCGTGCCATAGCTTCCAGGGGCGGATCATGACAGTTTGTCCTTGAAACTGGCATTTGCCCTCTCCCGCTTCCAGTCTGCATGACAGATTGGAAGGTGGAGAGGGATGAATTTACAACCAAGACAATGACTTTTATCCATCGTATATTGAAAAACACACCGCAGCCATAAACAAGCACAATCACCAATGCTGACAAGCAACAGGGAGCGATGACAATAATTGCTAGAAACAGACAAAGGTAAACAGTATCCCAAATGTGGGAATACCCCCATCCCCTGCACTCTATCCAAGGCTCTAATCGCCAAACTGTTAAATCCATTTTACAAGAGTTATTCACATGTTGTAGGCAATGGATTCCAAAATATACTTTCTATGGTTATCTTCCAATTAATTAATTTCAAGAATTAAGAGTAATAATGTCCACTCCTTATATTTTTCCCCCAGAAGATTTATTCATAAAAACAGTAGGATCCAGCTCAACATGTTTCGGAACTCAATTGTCCCTTCATCAGGAACAATTCAAATGAAATCTATAGATTCATTTGAAATGCAAAACCAATCGAGGTATGGCCTCATAGGCAAAAGTTCATCAAAATCAAATATAGAGTTGGTAGAGGTCATTTACCTTTTGATTCGTATGGAATTCACAAGCCAGAGGCTTTTTATTGAATAGAATTGTGACAAAGTAGTCCACAAGGCGACCAAAAAATGTGAATTTAAGAGTAAAATATAAGTATTCTAAGTTTAAAGAAAAATCGCTATGTGTATTTAGTAATCCTTAAATAATAAACTGAAATAAGTCCTAACTTCCAAATAGGTGTTCCAATATCAAAAGAGGCCAGATGCTGTTCAATATTAGAGTCTAAGAATTCACTAGAGATTTCTCTGTCAAAGAATGTCAATCATACCTGTATTCTGTTAACACAAGTTAAAGAATGGGAAGAAATGGATCATACCTTCCAGATCAATTGGTATGACTCAAAGACAAAGCTTGAGTATAATATTCAAATGAATGGTAGATCTAAAAAAGAAGAAGACAAAAAGAGGGGAGGGAATACATTCTGAGTTGTATTCATCTCTCTCATATTAGTCATAAATGTCATTGGGTAGAGAAGTCTTATGGGTAGGAGGCTTATGGATTCTCTACCTGCAATAGCGATGTGAAGTTCTGATTCCAGCAAAGCCTCACGTAGACTCCAACCCGCCATTGTAAACGTGGAAAAAAGATGGCCATCATTGTTATGGCAATTTAGTATACGTGATGACGTAATGACGTACCGAACGGTGAATGCCATCTTTGATGTATTGTAATCGTAGCCAAAGTTCTCTATTGAGACAGTAAATGTGTGTCATATGTCGAAAGTATTCAATAAACAATGGGCTCATTCAGTGTTGAGAATCCAATAAAACAAGAGGCAAAAGACCACACCAAGACCTTATATCAGCGAATGTAACAATATGCTAGGAAATTAGAAGTAGCATTAAACTACATGCAATACGGTATGGGACCCTTTGGCATAATAGAGTCTCCGGGTGCAGGTCTTGTCATTTTCAAAAAAGGTGGTACTATCAAGAGAAAAATAACAAAGAATTTAACACATCATTATGTCACAACAGTATGAACATAATACAAAGAGTACATACATCATGGACATTATGGGATATCCAAGGAAGATAATCATAAATCCTAGTAGGGAGTAGAAAGTGTATTTTCGAATGCATTGTCCACAACATGTGAATAACTCTTGCAAATTTGACTTAATCGTTTGGTGATTAGAGCCTTGACTATAGTGCAGGGGGTGGGAGTATCCCCACATTTGGGATACTGTTTACCTTTGTCTGTTTGTGATCAAATCTTTGTGACGGGATTGTTTTTTTCTCCCCTGATCTTAAGATTTCTTACCATTGCTTAATTACTCTCCCTTGACTGGTCTCTCTAAGATTGGTGTGTGCAGTGTTAGGTTTGTTCTTTTTTTAAATAATAGTTAGAAACACACAAAAGCTGATTCTGTTTGTCCTGCCTCAGTTTTAAGGGGTGCTGGCAATTACATGGGGAGGGAAGGACACCTAGGTAAAGGCTAGTTGGGCGCTAGGTTAAGGTATCAGTTAAAAAGTGGGTGATTGTGAATGGCATGGTCATACTCACTGTAGAGATTTGTGGAAGGCTGTGGGGGAGCCAGGGTCAATACTCCCTCCCACTTGCCAGAAGGTACTTGGTCAGAAAATCAAAGACGGCTGCCAGGCTTAGCTGTGAATGGGCTGATCCATTGGCTCTCTTCCCACTCCGCCTTGCTCAGGATCTGAAAGATGGCTGCAAGGTCTTCCTGTGAATGTGCTGAATCCTTGGCCCTCTTTCCCCTTCTACTTTGTCAGGATCTGGAAGGTGGCTGAAGGTGAAGCTGTGAATGGGCTGATCCCTTGGCCCCTCTTCCTGCTCCACCTTGGTCAGGATCTAGAAGGCGGCTCGAGTGTTCTATGTGATTATTCCACCCGTTGCACTCCGCTCCAAAAAAAGATTGCCTTTTTTTGGTGTCTTGGTGCGGCATCCAACAGGCGGTATTCTGCTGCCATCGAGGGTTTCAGTCCCTCAAGTCTCCGCATGGTATGTGTCTCTACCTTTCCTCCCCCACCACATCCATTCCTCCATCTGGGGTTTCAACACCGTAACGCCCTAAACTCCGCCCCCCACTCCGCTTCCCACCTCACTGCAGCCCTTGCACCCCCTAGCTCCACTTGCCCTGGCCTGACTTACCCAGAGCAAACATGCCTCCCTTGCATACACAACCACCACTCCCATGACACCTTTATGGACTTCCCTGCTCCCTGTGACGTCCTGCTCCCAGCTTACGGGCACTGTATGCAGTCTTCACTAGGCGGCACTTCTAGGTGGCCCAGGAAATGCGGTCTGAAAACCACATACTGACTCTAGGCCTCGCTGAGAATGGCCTGTCCCCATGACCATATTTTTTGTTCTTCTTGGTTAGGATCTAGAAGGTGGCTGACGGACTACCTGTGAATGGGTTGACCCCTTGGGCATCTTTCCTCTCGCCTATGGTTTGTATCCGGAAGGTGGCTCAGAGCTTAGCTGTGAATGGGCTGATCCCTTGGCCCTCTTCCCTAGGCCTACCTGTGAATGGGCTGATCCCTTGGTCCTCTTCCCTCTTTGCTTTGGTCAGGATCTGAAAGGCGGCTCAAGGCCTAACTGTGAATGGGCTGACCCCTTGGCCCTCTTCCCTCTTTCCTATGATTCGGATCCAGAAGGCGGCTCAATGCTTAGCTGTGAATGGGCGATCCCTTGGCCCTCTTCCCTCTCTGCCTTGATCAGGTTCTAAGAGGCGGCTCAAGGCCTACTTTTGACTGGGCTGATCCCTTGGCCCTCTTCCCTCTGTGCCTTGGTCAGGATCTGAGAGGCGACTCAAGGCCTACCTGTGAATGGGGTTATTCCTTGGCCCTCTTCCCCCTCTGCCTTGGTCAGGATCTGAGAGGCAAATCAAGGCCTAACTGTGAATGGGCTGATCCCTTGGCCCTCTTCCCTCTGTGCGTTGGTCAGGATATGAGAGGCGGCTCAAGGCCTACCTTTGAATGGGGTTATCCCTTGGCCCTCTTCACCCTCTGCCTTGGTCAGGATCTGAGAGGTGGCTCAAGGCCTACCTGTGAATGGGCTGATCCCTTGGCCCTCTTCCCTCTTTGTGTTGGTCAGGATTTGAGAGTGGGCTCAAGACCTACTTGTGAATGGGCTGATCCCTTGTCCCTCTTCCCTCTGTGCGTTGGTCAGGATCTGAGAGGCGGTTCAAGGCCTACCTCTGAATGGGCTGATCTCTTGGCTCTCTTCCTTCTCTGCCTTGGTCTCGATCTGAGAGGCGGCTCAAGGACTACCTGTGAATGGGCTGATCCCTTGGCCCTCTTCCCTCTATGCGTTGGTCAGGATCTGAGAGGCGGCTCAAGGTCTACCTGTGAATGGGCTGACCCCTTGGCCCTCTTCCCTCTATGCGTTGGTCAGGATCTGAGCGACGGCTCAAGGACTACCTGTGAATGGGCTGATCCCTTGGCCCTCTTCACTCTCTGCCTTGGTCAGGATTTGAGAGGGGGCTCAAGGCTTACCTGTGAATGGGCTGACATCTCGGCCATCTTTCCTCTCGCCTATGGTTCGGAACCGAAAGGTGGCTCAATGCCTAGCTGTGAATGGTCCGACCCCTTGGCCGTCTTCCCCTTCTCCCTAGATCTGAAAATGGAAAGACGGCATAGGCCTTGCTTTGATATGATATGATGATATGATATGATATGGCATTTGTAACGCGCCTATACACAGGTGTTTCAAGGCGCGACGAGGCAGGGAGGGGAGGAACAAGGGGAGACAGACAACGATCCTACTAGGCCAGGTGTCATTCAGATCGCGCAAGTGCAGGGGTGGGGGAGGGGGAAAAGTGCAAGGGGAAGGGGAGGGGGGGAAGTGCAGTACAAGGTAAGTGGCGTAAAGTAATAAATAAATAGGGCCAGCTGGTGGCAAGTGCAAGGTAAGTGCAGAACAAGTGCTGGGAAAGGGGGGGGCTGTAGGGATACAGAGACAGTCCCGCAGTGCAGAGGGGTTCCAGGGCATCAGTGCAACTGGAGAGTGGCTGGGCCCAGGACCGAGGCCGTTAAGAGTGGTCCAGTTGCAGAGTCAGTGCAGTTTCAGTGAAGAATGAGCTGACCCTTTGAAACCTCTTTTCCCTCCCCCCTTGGTCAGATTGTAGTCTACAACAACTGGACAACTGGAGAGCCAAAGGTTGAAGACCCGGGGCCTAGCTGTGAGTAGCCCGAATCCTTGGGCATCTTTTCCCTCCCCTTTCATCAGGCTGTGGGTGGCTCTAGGCCAGTGGTATTCAAACTGTGGGTCGCGAGCGCCTAGGGGTCCGTGGGTGCATCCCAGGGGGGCCCTGAGAGCTCAGCATGAAAAAAGATTTTTTTTTTTATTTTTTTTTTATTTTTTTTTAGATTGGAAGAAATGGGCAGGGGTGGCCCACATGGGCGGGCTGAAGCATGAAACTGTCTCAGGCAACAATGAAAAAGTGGCCCACAGTTGTAAATGGATATTCATTCCTTTAGTCACAGACTGGGCCTCATTACTACTATGGCGGACCAGTAACAACGGTGCTGGTAAGCTACCGGCACCTTTGCTACCGTTCCGCCATAGTAAGAGTTGTGCTCGTGGGTGCTTGACAGCCCCCGCCAGGTCTGACCTCAGCTCGTCGGATGCACCAGCACCGTTATTAACGGTGCCGGTGCATCCGAGCTCCCCCTTCCCATTTGAGCCATATGGGGCTCAAATGGGAATGGGGATCTACCGGCACCTTCGAAAGGGCAATTATCATGTCCGCCTAACTCGGCATGACCTAGTAATTGCCCATTCGCGGGTGCCAGACCCGGATGCAACTCCAGTGGCAGCCGTGCCGGTTTTACCGGCACAGCTACCGCCAGAGTAGTTATGAAGCCCACTGTTTCAATAGTACCCAAAGGGGTGCTTTGTGTTAAAATGTAAGTAAATTGTGATATATTCAGCAACAATGGTCAACATTACTAACTGCATAGTGGCCCCTCACCCATTATGGAGGAGCTAAGGGGCCAGCCCAGTGAAACAGTGAGCACTCCCTCAGCTGCTTTATCCAGCTAATGGAGTGCTCCTGGGCTGGCTGAACTGTCAAAGGGAAACACTGTTTCCCTTTGACAGTTCAGTTTAGTTCCCCAGCCGCACATGCTCACTGAGCCATGCAAGTGCTGGGGCGTTTTGCTTCGCCAGCATTGCATAGCTCATTGGAAATGCTGGCTGGGGCACTGCATGTCTGTATGTCCGAGGGGGAGCTCCTGCGCCTCCTCGCACATACGGACAGAGCAGCTGGAGCAGCACCCACACACAGGCCAATGCAGAAGGTACGTTTATGTTCATTGTTTTTATTTAAACATGTGTATGGATGCGTTATGAGTGAGTGTATGATGATGGATGCTCATGTGAATGATAGAGTGATTGCTGTATGAATGTGCAGCGCCTTGCATATACACATAATCATGTTCATTGTGTTAGGACCAGTGGGGCCCAGGGGACAGGGATGGTATCTTTTTACCGGACATCTATCATTCAAAACCCTCTGCCTTGTCCACAAGGCTTTCTGGGGCCTCGGTCCAAAATACCTTCAGCTATTCCTCCGCAAATACCTCCCCTCTCGAGCTCTTCACTCCTCTACCTCCAACTCCCTCAGGGTCAGTCGTTTATCAAAGAAACGAGCTGGGGGTAGATCTCTGTCTTCGGCTGGGGCCTCCCTCTGGAACAGCGCCCTGCCACTCTAAAACTTGAGGAGAACCATCTTTCTTCCTGCACTTATCAGACCTACCCTGTCTGCTGCCTTAAACGTAGCACTTGCAAATTGCTGGCTGCACTACCACTGTTTGTTGCCTTTATTATTTATTTATTGTTATTTATCTGTTTCTCCTCTGCTTCGCACTTTCCACTTCTCCCCCCTTCCATGCACTTTTCCCCTCACACTTGCGCGTTCTCAATGTCACTGGGCCTAGTAAGATCGCTGTTTTATTCTCCTCTGTTCCCCTCCCTTGCCTTGTCACGCTCTGAAACACTTGTGTACGAGCGTGATAGAAATAAAATATCAATGCCTGCCCCCTGGACTCCCAGCAACAATTGCAAACTGTTTGGCTATTTACCCATTTTTTGTTAAAAGTATGCTCTACAATGCAACATTTTAACCTATTATTTAAAAAAAAATTCACAGGGGGAAACCCCCCCGAACCTCCCCTTAATGCCCCTCCACTTAAAAAAGATTCACCAGCCGCCACTGGCCCTCAGACTGTGTTGGGAACGGGATGGGGGAACCGAGGGACTATGGTGGGAGCACAATGGGCGGGAACCATGGGATAGTGATGGGAGCAGAGTGGGGAGAGCCCTGGGTGTGTGATGGGGTGGGGAGAGACCAGCGACTGGGTAGGAGTGGGATGAGGGAGCCCAGCGACTTTGATGGGAGCAGGTGACGGCGCGCAATATATACTGTCCATTTGGCATTTCTGGGGGGTCCCGACCTGCCCAAATTTTGCTCAGGGGGGCCCTGGCCAAAAAAGTTTGAAGACCACTGCTCTAGGCCGAGCTGTGCTCGTCCTTGGCCCCTCCCCTTTGGTCAGGAAATGAAAGACGATCGCTAAGGCCCAGCAGTGAACGGCATGACCCCTTGACCCTGTCTCGTCTCGGAAGGCAGAAACAGGACTTAACTGCAAATGGCCTGAGCCATTCCCTCCTCCCCTCTCCCGCCCATTTTTAGCGATTGTACTGATGCAATGTAGTGCTTTCACACAACTCCGAAAAAATGGGTAAATAATCGAATGGATTACCATCCAAAGTCTACATTTTCGGTAAAGGCCAACATCTTACACTTTAGTCTATGCACTGCCTTCTGAATATATAGACTGTGGGAAGAATATCAAAACGCTCAGTATTGATCATTTTAATGGATGCCGTTTTACTCCATATTTCAGGTCAAGTATTATGCGCTGGCAGTTGCCAATAATTTACAAACTGCACTGTATCCGGATCAGCACTGCGTTTCACCCCGGAAATGATTTAACGCGGCGAAAATGCTACTCAAGGAGCTTTAAAGAGTTCAAGTCCATTACATTTTCAAGACGCTTGCATTCTTTGCTCCATTCACGTAAATTAACTGTTTTTAGGTGTAGCGCTCAGTATGCTACGCCTGCTTCTAGGGGCTTTTAATTCTATTACAGGATAAACACGTGGTCAAGAGGGGCTGTCTTAAATAGAACCAGGGACTTATTTTTCCATTGTCTGCATATTGTCCACTAGACCACATGAATGAATACATGATGTAACTATTGCTTCGAATGAATGAATGAATGAATGAATACATTGACTTGTGTTTGTGCCACTCTGCAACTTAAATGCTGAGGAGGCACTTTGTACATAGGGGGTGATTACTGGTTTAGCATTACTACTTCTGGCAATACCCCCGAACTCATTTGCCACCACTGGTACCGCATGTGGTAACGGAGAAGGCTCCGCGTGACTTTGTGCCGTTAGGACCCTTTTGTTAGTTTCCATTTTGTAGTCCATACGACTTCAGGGCGACAAGCAGCATTACCCCGTGCAGTCATCCTTTGGAGGAAAATTCCATCACACAAAAGCAAGCAGAAGAGAAGAGTTTTGCATCCAAAACTTGTATTTTGGTGGAGCGGTCAACCATATGGTATTCAGCAAAGGCACATGTTTCGCTACTCCTGCCAAACTTGTAATCAGTCGCATAGAGGAGTGGGCTCACCTGAGAAGAGGGCAGAGTTGAAATATTTTTCTGAAGGTGGGTTGGCTGGTCTAGACCAGTAGTCTTCAAACCTTCTACTGAGCCCCCCTCAAGTAAAAATATTGTTTCTGGGCTCCCCACAAGCAATAATTGCTTATGTTTTCTATTAAATGCTTATATTTTCTATTAAAAACAGTCACCGTAATCCCTTTTTAAAGAGCCTCATGTCCCCCTGGACATCCTTTGGGCCCCCTACGGGGGACAACCCCAAAGTCTAGGTCCTTTGGCTTGCCAGGACTGCTGACCATGATCAAGATGCCTGGAAGGGATGATACTCCTGTCCACTTTTGTGCTGCACCAAGTTTGATGGACCAGGAATAGCTTCACTTGGATAATGCAGCCATCTCCTAGGGGTATGGCGTTGTGCTTTGGGGGTTCACCTCACACTAGTTCCATAGGTTGCCATTAGTATATCACTTGGGGATACCCCCAACATGTGAGGATGCACCTACGCAATGATATATTAGACGGTCTGGTGGCAATCACCTTTGCCAGTGTTTGATTTTCAATATTGACCAGTGGAAGTGACAGATAAGACACACCTAGCTTAGGATTCCTTATGCGTTTGGGTAGGACCAACTTTCTGGGTTCTCTCATTTTCATGGGGAGCTCGCCTTGAGTGGCTGTCTCTGTGCCTGTGAACAGCCCAGAAAGCCAAGGGACATGTTTGGCGCTATACGCCATGTAAACCTAGACCTAAATCCATCAGAGTGTGGGGCATGACCAGAATTATGAGCATCATGAGCCCAACCGGGTCATGGGCATGACCAGAATTATGAGCAGTGACTGCTGCTATTTCCTTCACAGACAGCAAACTGTCCATCTGAGTCACCTTGCGTATACTCATCTTGCCCAAATGACCGTGAGTTGAGTATGTATTGAACTCATCCTTGCAGATCATCACTGCCTGCATCTACAATGACTTGAAGAATCGGCAAACCCTTTGTTAATCTCAGCATTGCCCTTTATGTGGTCGGTGCACCGCGAGATATAGCATGGGCGACTTTGCTAGAAGACAAAGCCCAGAATCCATGCTTGGAGTCGATGCGACAGCAGCAAAGGGCATGGAGCAATGACCTGGATTACAGCGCTACCTCTTAAACGAAGCAGCAGGGGAATGATCCAGCAGCAGAATGACGCTGACAGCGTAGGAATGTTATGGAGTGGTGAACTGTATAATAGCAGACAAGAAGAGGAAGGCTGTGCCTTGTGGCGAACCAGAAGCAGGACTCAGACAAATGACAGACATGTTTCAATTGTTTTTATTAAAAGTAAAACTCCTAACTTGCCCTATCTCTGAGTGAAGTTCCCTACAAGGAAACTAAAACTAATGGTGCTCATCAAAAGGAAACAGTCCTTAGTCCAGAAACCTATCCAACTAATATGGCCCTACAACTTTTGAAAACTTAACTAACAATGGCCTCTTTCTTCGGCCTGGCCCAACCACTTGGTTGGCTTGTC